>NC_141000.1:35390086-36034789 GCF_052327205.1 Somniosus microcephalus | reverse complement strand
TCAGGCCCGGCCCGTTGGACCCCTGCCGCTCCGGTCTCTGGTTTTTCGCGCTCCCGCACAAACGGCAGTTTGAAGGATTAGGCCCCGCCCACACACACCATGAAACGCCCCCCGTGATGCAGCGCGCTCCCCCATAGGATTGGTCAACCTTCACGTCACTCAACGCTAATGAGCCGTAGGATTAGTCAACCGCTAATGAGCGGATTTTGTCCGTTTTTTGTATAGTGTCCGAACAATTTTTGTCTGACCAAAAAGTAAATATGCCTATGACACTCCGCTAATCATAAGCTTTCTTTTGATATAACATATGTGTAGGTACGCTCTATAACTTTTGAGTTAAGCGCAGACAGACAGACACCGCCATTCATTTATAATAATATAAATAAAGATATAGAGCATGGACCTGGCCATCTGTATGCAGTGCATGGACCTGGCCATCTGTATATAGAATATGGACCTGGCCATCTATATATATAGTGCATGGACCTGGCCATCTATATATAGAGTATGGACCTGGCCATCTATATATATAGAGCATGGACCTGGCCATCTATATACAGAGCATGGACCTGGCTATCTATATATAGAGCATGGACCTAGCCATCTATATATAGAGTATGAACCTGGCCATCTATACACAGAGTATGGACCTGGCCATCTATATATAGAGCATGGACCTGGCCGTCTATAAAGAGAGTATGAACCTGGCCATCTATATACAGAGCATGGACCTGGCCATCAAAATATAGAGTATGGACCAGGCCATCTATATACAGAGTATGGACCTGGCCATCTATATACAGAGTATGGACCTGGCCATCTATATATAGGAAGGTTATAGTCCAACAGCTTTATTTGAAATCACAAGCTTTCAGAGCACTGCTCCTTCGTCAAGTGAAGTGAAGAGATGCATATAGACACAACATATATAGTCACAAAACACTGCAGATAATCTTTCTAACTGCCCTTTATTACACCTCGGCAGAGAGATAATCACAGCAATCAAAGATGTGAATGGTGTCCAAGCAGGTCAGTCAGGAAAACATTACATCAAAGAACAATGAGGCGGGGTCACAAGGGGTCAAATGTTGCAGATGCTGGGGTCTGTATGAAAAACAAAGAACACGCAAAATACAAAATAAAAAAAAATAAAAAATGTTTTTTGCTGGAAATCACAGCAGTTCTGGCCGCATCTGTGTAGAGAGAACAAGCCAACGACGACTCGAGTCTGGATGACTCGACATCAGGTGGGGTTACATATAGCGTGACATGAACCCAAGATCCCGGTTGAGGCCGTCCTCATGAGTGCAGAACTTGGCTATCAGTTTCTGCTCGACAATTTTGCGTTGTCGTGTGTCTCGAAGGCCGCCTTGGAGAATGCTTACCCGAAGATCAGAGGCTGAATGTCCTTGACTGCTAAACTGTTCCCCGACTGGGAGGGAACACTCCTGCCTGGCGATTGTTGTGCGGTGTCCGTTCATCCGTTGTCGCAGTGTCTACATGTCCACCCCAGTCCAACACCGGCATCTCCACATCACATCTATATACAGAGCATGGACCTGGCCATCTATATATAGAGCACGGACCTGGCCATCTATATATAGGGCATGAACCTGGCCATCTATATATAGAGCACTAGCTGGAGTGCCCGGCGGTGCCGAGGCTTTTTCGAGGGCATGTTGTTGTTGGAAGAGAGAGAGAGAGCGACTGGGGGGAAGAGAGAGAGCGACTGGGGGGAAGAGAGAGAGCGACTGGGGGGAAGGGAGGGGAAGGGGGGAAGGGAGGGCGGGGGGGAAGGGGTGGGGGGGAAGGGCGGGAGGGGGGGAGGAGGGGGGAAAGGGGCCGGTCTCGGAGCCCCCGCCCCGCACTCTCGAGAGCCCTGCTCTCCAAGCCCCAGCCGCCCCGCTGTCCGAGCCCCGACCCCCCCCGCCCGAGCCGAGCGCGAAACACTCACCAAGGCCGAGAGCACTGTCGAGTGCCCCGCCTCCCCCCCCGCCCGAGCCGAGCGCGGAACAATCACCAAGGCCGAGAGCACTGTCGAGAGCCCCGCCCCCCACCCACCCGAGCCGAGCGCGGAACACTCACCAAGGCCGAGAGCACTGTCGGGAGCCCCGCCCCCCCCGCCCGAGCCGAGCGCGGAACACTCACCAAGCCCGAGAGCACTGTCGAGAGCCCCGCCCCCCCACCCGCCCGAGCCGAGCGCAGAACACTCACCAAGGCCGAGAGCACTGTCGAGAGCCCCGCACCCCCCCCCACCCGAGCCGAGCGCGGAACAGAGACGCTGCGTCTCACGTGCTGCTGCTGCAGCGCGCGCACCCTGACCCTCGTGGCTGACGCCGTTGCCCTGGGTAACGTGACACGGGGGGGTGAGGAGCTTAGCAGAAGCCCAATCACCTAGCTCGGGCGTGGCTGGGCAAGAAAGGCGCAGACTTTCAGGCCTAAGAAAAAAACGGGGAAAGGTAGGAAAAAGAATGTTCAGGTTAGAGAAAATATTTACAAATGAGTGATTTTTTAAAAAACAATTTAATAACTTCAATTTTATTTTGGTGGAAATGTATATTTGAAAAGAAAGACGCAGAAAGCAGGAAAAAGAATGGAAGCAAGATGGCGGCGACTCACCTCGGTTCAGAACGATAAGGCCCGCCCACACATGCACCGATTGGTCGACCGTCAGGTCACCAAAGCGTAGGATTGGTCAATCGTCCCGTCACTCGACCGTAGGAGGGCCCGGCCGCACGCGGCAGCAAGCCGCCGTACGATTGGTCGACCTCGAGGTCACTCTGTCGCTAATGAGCGGATAATGAGATGCTAATGAGCGGAATGTTGAAGGTTTTTCGGATACCGCGGGCGCGATTTTAGCCCGGCCGAAACGTAAATACGCTTAAAACCATCTCGGAAGCGTAAGCTTTCTTTGGAGGTAACGCGCGCATAGGTACGCCCTGTAGCTTTCGAGCGCATAGCCCGCCAGACGCACACGCGATGACAGACAGACAGACAGAAGGACAGAAGGACAGATGTACCGATTTATATATATAGACTTGCTGAAGTGCCCGGCGGTGCCGAGGCTGTTTCGAGGGCATGTTGTTGTTGGAAGAGAGAGAGAGAGAGCGACTGGGGGGAAGAGAGAGAGAGACTGGGGGGAAGAGAGGGCGGGTGGGGGGGAAGAGAGGGCGGTGTGGGGGGAAGAGTGGGCGGGGTGGGGGGAAGAGAGGGAGGGTGGGGGGAAGAGAGGGCGGGGTGGGGGGAAGAGAGGGCGGGGTGGGGGGAAGAGAGGGCGGGGTGGGGGAAGAGAGGGCGGGTGGGGGGAAGAGAAGGCGGGGTGGGGGAAGAGAGGGCGGGGTGGGGGGAAGAGAGGGCGGGTGGGGGGAAGAGAGGGCGGGGTGGGGGGAAGAGAGGGCGGGGTGGGGGGAAGAGAGGGCGGTGGGGGGGGAAGAGAGGGCAGCGGGGGGGTGAAGAGAGGGCGGCCGGGGGGGTGAAGAGAGGGCGGCCGGGGGGGGAAGAGAGGGCGGCCGGGGGGGGAAGAGAGGGCGGCGGGGGTGGGGGGAAGAGCGGGCGGCGGGGGGGGGAAGAGAGGGCAGCGGGGGGGGAAGAGAGGGCGGCGGGAGGGGAAGAGAGGGCGGGGGGGGAAGAGAGGGCGGGGGGAAGAGAGGGCGGGGGGGCAGAGAGGGCGGGGAAGAGAGGGCGGGGGGGCAGAGAGGGCGGGGGGAGGGCGGGGGGGGAGGGGGCGGGGGGGAGGGGGAAGGGGAGGGGAAGGGAAGGGGAAGGGAGGGGCGGGGGGGAAGGGAGGGCGGGGGGGGAGGGGGAGGGGGGGAGGGAGGGCGAGGGGGGGAGGTAGGGCGAGGGGGGGAGGTAGGGCGAGGGGGGAGGGAGGGCGAGGGGGGGGAGGGAGGGCAAGGGGGGAAGAGAGGGCGGGGGGAAGAGAGCGCGGGGGGAAGAGAGGGCGGGGGGGAGGGGGAGGGGGGGAGGGAGGGCGAGGGGGGGAGGTAGGGCGAGGGGGGGAGGTAGGGCGAGGGGGGGGAGGGAGGGCGAGGGGGGGGAGGGAGGGCGAGGGGGGAAGAGAGCGCGGGGGGGGAAGAGAGGGCGGGGTGAAGAGAGGGCGGGGGGGAGGGGCGGGGGGGGGAGGGGGTGAAGAGAGGGCAGGGGGGAGGGCGGGGGGGGAGGGGGTGAAGAGAGGGCGGGAGGGAGGGGAAGGGGAGGGGAAGGGGAGGGGAAGGGAGGGACGGGGGGAAGGGAGGGCGGGGGGGGAGGAGGGAGGGGGGGAGGGAGGGCGAGGGGGGGAAGGGAGGGCGAGGGAGGGAGGGCGGGGGGGGATGGCGGGCGGGGGGGTGGGGAGGGAGGGCCGGGGGGGGGGAGGGAGGGCATGGGGGGGGGAAGGGAGGGGGGGGCGAAGGGAGGGGGGGGGAGGGGGTGGCGAAGGGAGGGCGGGGGGGGAGGGGGGAAGGGAGGGGGGAGGGCGGGGGGCGGGGGAAGGGAGGGCGGGGGGGAGGAAGGGGAAGGGGGGATGGGAGAGGGGAAGAAGGGGGAGGGGGGAAGAAGGGGGAGGTGGGGAGGAGAAGGGGAGGGGAAGGGGGAGGGGGAGGGGGGAAAGGGAGGGAGAGGGGGGAAGGGAGGAGGGAAGGGAGGGGGGAAGGGGGGGAAGGGAGGAGGGAAGGGAGGGGGGAAGGGGGGGAAGGTGGGAGGGAGGGCTTGAGACTGAGAGACGGCCACGGCCACGCCCGGTTGCTGGGGTAACCCTGCCGCGCCGCCCCGCCCCGCGCTCCCGAGAGCCCCGCTCTTCGAGCCCGCCCCGCTCTCCAAGCCCCAGCCGGCCCGCACTCCCGTTGCCGGGGTAGCCCTTCCCGCTCACCAAGGCCGAGCCCCGCCCGAGCCGAGCGCGGAACAGAGCCTCACCTGCTCCTGCTGCGCACGCACCCTGACCCTCGCGGCTGACGCCGTTGCCCCGGGTAACGTGACACCGGGGCGGTGGGGGGGTGAGGAGCTTAGCAGCAGCCCAGTTACCTAGCTCGGGCCTGGCTGGGCAAGAAAGGCCCAGGCTTTCAGGCCTAAGAAAAAAACGGGCAAAGGTAGGAAAAAGAATGTTCAGGTTAGATAAAATATTTACAAATGAGTGATTTATTTTAAAAGAATTTAATAAATTGAATTTTATTTTGCTGGAAATGTATATTTGAAAAGAAAGACGCAGAAAGCAGGAAAAAGAATGGAAGCAAGATGGCGGCTACTCACCTCGGTTCAGAACGATAAGGCCCGTCCACACACGCACCGATTGGCCCGGCGGCACACGCCAGCAACCCGGCGTACGATTGGTCGAGCTCGAAGGCACTCTGTCGCTAATGAGCGGATAATGAGATGCTAATGAGCGGAACGTTAAGGTTTTTCGGATACCGCAGGCGCGATTTTAGCCCGGCCGAAACGTAAATACGCTTAAAACCGTTTTGGAAAGGTAAGCTTTCTTTCGACGTAACGCACGCGTAGGTACGCCCTGTAACTTTCGAGCGCATAGCCGCCCAGATGCACACGTACAGACAGAAGGACAGACAGACAGAAGGACAGACAGACAGATCGACCGATTTATATATATAGATAACAGTAATGGAACCTTAACAATAACACTTCTTTAAACACCCATGTGATTACCCTTCATCATCTACTTCTGTGTCATTTTCTTTTACGTGTGCTTCTATGAGGTGCAACCCCTGTGGCTTCAGCAGAGGTAGAGGCAGGCTGCTCACTTCCCTGCTGTGACTGTGTAGACACTTTTGGCGGATGCCCTCTGGGTTTTGGAGCCTCTGATGGCCCCGCCAAAGTCTGCTGCTCCTACGACTGTGCAGGGGCAGACTCGGCCATCGCTGTCCGAGGAGGCATCTGGGGCTCTGCCTGGGGGGGAGGGGGGCAATGGGGGAGAAGTGTGAGCATTTTGAGAGGAGCCCACACTTTCATGTTTCCTCTCACTATCATCCGTCTCATGAGCCACCTGCACTTCCCTGCTAGCAAGTAGCTGGATAGCATCTTGCTGCATACAAATGGGGCCATGAGAGCCCACATTTATTTTTACATCCCTCCTGGAGAGGAGGTCTGTGAGCCTCTGCCATCTGTTGTCCACAGCTAGCATGTGTTCATGTGAGTGGCGCATTAACTGTTCCATGCAGGTGGCCATCCTTTCCATGGAAGAGCACATCGTCACCATCGCCTGCGACATGGTGGTGCTCATGTTGGAGATGGTCTCCTCCATTCTCTGCACATTTGCAGACATCGCGGCTGCAAAACCTGCCAGAGCCTCCTGCAATTGTTGCTGCCCCTCCAGGATCACCCTCTTTCTCGATGGTCCCCCGAGGCTCAGCGTCTGCTCAGCAGAGCTGGGAGTGTCCTGCACCTTCCAACGAGGAGTCTCCACTGCTGTTCCTGTTAACACCATTTCCTCTTGCTCACTTGTGAAATGTGATGCACCAGGTGACTACTCTACTCTATGGCATAAAGGACCCACCGAGGTGTGCGTATCTGCACTGATGCTGAGTGTGCTTGGGTCTGCTGGCACTGCACCCTCAGAGGCTGGAGGCTCCTCTGAGGAGCCGTCTTCCTCTTCCTCCTCCGGCTGGACAGTGGCGGCGAGGGCGGGGGGCGCGGGGAGCTCTTGATAGACCTGTAGGAGAGTAAAGAGATGATTTAGAAATGTTATATTAAGAATGGGTAACGATACCATTATGCACATGATGAAAATTCACTGGCTGCTGACATCAGTTACCATATGAGTGACTGCTGTATGCCATGTGGCTGTATGAGATGTAATTCTGTCAGCAGGTCGCTGGGATGTCCCCCTCTCTCCAGCTCCCACCGCCAGCAGCTCTGTAACTCCAGAGATCTCCAGGGCCTCCTCCTCTGCTGGAGTCAATTGAGTGAAGACTGGAGGGCCACCTCCGGTTCTCTCCCTCTCCCTGTTGTTGTGGGTTCTCTTCTCCTGCAAGGAGGGAAAGAAGAGAAGTTTGAGTGAGAATGATGGCATGACTGTAAGGAATGGATGGGTTACATCTGTAGAGGAAGACTATGATGGAGTGTGGTGCCAATGCCAAATGGCCTCCTTGTGTGGTGTTACATGGTATGATTGCATTAGGATGTGGGCGAGTATGAGGGGTGGTTAGTCAGAGGGGGATGTGAATATGTACATAGAGGGAGAGGGATGGGTGGATGTTCAAGATACGTTGATGTGAGGAATGATGTGCAGGAGCAGGCTTGAGAAGGCAGAGTGATGGGGATGTGGTAACAGGCACAGCAGGATGAAGGTGAGTGTGGCATTGCACTCACCTTTCCTGATCTCATCAGATCATTGAAGCCCTTCCTGCACAGTATCCAGGTCCGCCTCACCATATCCCTGCTGTGGACCACCTCTGCTATTTGGAGCCAGGCTCTTTTAGTCCCCTGGGGAGATCTCTTGCACCCATCAGCAGGGAAGAGGACCTCCCTGTGTGCTCTAACTCCCTCCACAAGAATATGTAGGGAGTCATCAGAAAACTTGGGTGCAGCCCTCCCTCTGTCTTTGTGAAGTCATGTTTAGAAATCTCAACAATAACAAGATCCTCCAATATCCTCCCTCCACACTCTTAGATGAACCTTCAAATGTGATGTGGCCAAGGCTGCTTTAAATATCCCCGTTGGAAGTGAGTCATCGATGATGTCATCAGACTGCACCATTAAATAGGGCCAGGAAATGCATATGTCTCCTTTAATAGCCTCCATTAACTGAAAGTCGCTCTGAGGAGTGGGCTGATCAATACATCGTGGTACCGACCCGCCACGCGGCCCACACGCACCCGACCCGACTCGGTAAGGAAAATTCCGGCCTATGAGTTAGAGATGGGGAGGGGGTGGACAGGGACATACGTCCAAGGAAAATTCTTAAGTCGGATTTTGCTGTGTAAATCCCCAGTCCCAATCACTGCCAGCAGTTATCACAGTCACTATTGGGAATGTACCTAACGCAGGCCTGAATTTTACTTAATTAAGAAAATTGGGAGTCAGCTTTGGCTGAGTGGCAGCATTCCCGCCTTTAAGTCAAAAAGTTACGGGTTCCTGCCCCACGCCAGACAGCCCTGGCTAGCAGAGACAATAGTTCCAGGCTTTGGCATCCAGCGGGGTACTTGCATCTGATGGGAGTGGAGTGGTGTGCCCCCACCCCCACACATTGCGTCTAATCGGTCACCCCCTGGTCAGGCGAATAACCTGCCTCTAATGAAGAGGGATCTTTGTTTTGGAAATAACCCAGAGCAGGAACTGTTGGATATAAAAGCAGTGGAAGATTCGGGTTGTCTCATGTGCCGTTAGAGGCGGAAGAGAAAGCAAAAGAGGAAGAAGAAAACCACTCCAGGGACTTTCCATTGTTCAAGATGTTTAAAGTAAAAGTGTAGAAAGACTCCCTTTTGTTCAGGTACTCCCACATTGCCTCCTCTCTTGAAGATGTCCTAACACATATGGTAGTCAGTTCCAGAGGGTGCCAGCTGCCCTCTGGTATCTCATCCAAGCCTCCGTAGGGGGTGCTATCAGAGCTGGGGGCAATGGGCATCAGCTGAGACTGATCTTGCCCTCGCCCAATATCCCCCAATGCACACTTCCAACATGGTCCACAGCAGATCAAAATGAAGGCCCACCACCACCTTATCAAGGGCATCTAGGGACGGGCAATAAATACCGGCCTCACCAGCGACGCCCACATCCCATGAATGAATAAAATAAAAAGCTGGGTCTCTGATGTACACAGAACCTATCGCCTCTGGACTAAACTATTGAGAAATCTACCCCTGTAGAATTTCTGTTTGTCCATTAAACAGTGCATGCTCTCTCTCCATACGGATACACCTCACTTATCTAAATCCAGAGAGCTTAGTCACATTGGCATAGTCAAGGGTTGGAGCCCCCAGCTGTCCACTGGAGATTAACCAGCTAAAACTGTGCAGAACAGAGCACTGGTAAAACATGGGTGTGTGACAAATTGCTATGTTGAGGTTTCTGTTCTTTTGTGGAATCACATAAATTCTACAGCTGAACACCCGTGTAGATACCCTTGTGAAACTACAAAGCTTTACTCTTTTTCTGACCGCTTCTATGTGGTGCAACCCCTGTGGCCTGTGCAGGGGCAAACTCTGCCATCGGGACATGAGGCAGCATGTTGGGTACTAGCAGAGTGGAGGGGGGCGGGAGTCCCCACACCCATGACCCCTTTCGCCATCATCCCTCTCATGGTCCAGCTGCACTTCGCTGCTACCACTCTACTGGAGAGCACTTTGGTGCCTATCAGTGCAATGTTGTAAGACCAAGGCTAAGGTATCTGCCATCCTATTTATGGCAGCAGACATCATGGCATCCAGAGTGTGCACAGTCGAGGTCAAGGCGGCATGGACTCATTTGATTGCCCCATTTGATGATCCACGGAGTTGACCACTCTATCCATGCAACAATGCCCTATGACATCAACCTACTCATGCTTGAGACGGATTGCTCCATTCTCTCTGCAATCATGGACAGTGTGCTTTGAAGGCCTGCCAGCGCATCGCACATTCTCTGCTGCTGCTCAATGATTGTCCTTTTCACTGACGGCCCCCGGGGTACAGCATCTGTGTCCAGCTGAGCAGAGCTTGGAGAGGGCTGTGCCCCCCGATGCGGACTCTCCACTTCTGTCCCCGTTTCCACCATCTGCTCTTGCTCACTTGTGAAGTGTGAGTCACCAGGTGAAAACCCATCAATCTGTCTAACTAGGGTAGAATTGCGCTGGGTTTTTCACCGTGATATCGTCGTAACTGGCGCAAAAAATCGCAGAATTTTAAGCGCAAATTATGTTCAGCGCAAATCAAGTTTCCGTAGTCTTTTGCGCTAGTTTAAAAAACATTGCGCTAGAAGCCAACCCCGCCCACAAAATTGGCCATGTCCCCGGGGTGAATGAATCACCATGGCAAGTTTCCACCAATTGAGCTTGTTTGCGGGCCTTCAAGGAGGCTTCAAAAATTAAGCTGGAACTTTTGGGCACAAGGACACTACATTTTAAAAGCTTTTCAATGTAATTTTTTTTTGATTTACTAAGAAACTGACTACTGTACCCCAATATAACTAACAAATGGTTCTGTCTAGTTTTTAAAAGTCACTTTCAGTAGTTTAAAATTGGGTTACTTGTAGTGTCCGCGCCTTAATAATACACGGACTGCAGGAGAACAATAAAACAGGTATTTACTGAACAGAGGGTAACTTAAGACTGACGTACAGAAGCCTGCTATGGCTTTATATACAGGGGTGGTCACTACCGGTACTGCAGTATAGAATCAGTTCTTCTCTTAAAGGTACATACACAACAATTCCTCCCCTTTTAGATAAACAGTACATAACATTCATTTAACAACTAAATAATAACTAATTACAATTACAATTTTCTCTGTACTATATACATCAACTGAAATAATCATTTATAAGTTCAGTCTTTGAGGAGGCTTCCTGATCCTGACTGGATAGCGCCTTTCTCGAGTATCCTGTTCTTGCGGCGGAGTTGATTCTGGTTCATTGTCATTGGTTGGTTCGTCAGCTTCCAATACCACTGCTTCTGAGGTAGACGCAATCTGTACTTCGGTTTGATTACCAAGTGCACCTGCTCGTGGTATGGGTTTGGCTTGTTCCTGTGACTCTAGAATCTGGTCAGCATGGCGTCTCACGATGCTCTCTCCAACGTCCACCGTGTACATTAGTGGTCCCTGCTGTGTGCATATCGTTCCTGGCTGCCATTTTTCTGTTCGGTAGTCGTGGGCCAAGACTGGTTGCCCTATCTTGAAGCTCCTGGTTGGCTTCTCATTTATGTGCTGGAATTGCTTATCCTCAACATCTCGTCTTATGTTTGATTTGAGCAAATCCAGGCGACATCTTAGCCTTCGGTTGAAGAACATTATGGCTGGAGCTTGGTTGGTGACTGCATGTGTCGCATTCTGGTAAGCAAACAAGAAATTATCCACCTTGTGTTGTAGTGGTATGTCGTCATTATACATTGCCTTTATGGCCTTTTTAAAGGTCTGAACAAACCTCTCAGCCAATCCATTTGTGGCTGGATGATATGGGGCAGATGTGTAATGCTTCACCCCATTATTCCTCAGAAACCTCCGGAAATCCTCGGACACAAACTGTGGCCCATTGTCGGAGCAAATCTGTTCTGGCAAGCCATTCCTGGCGAAGATGGTCCGTAGGACTGCAATAGTTTTCTCCGTGGTGGTGGAGGACATTTTGATGACCTCTGGCCATTTCGAATGGGAGTCCACAGCGATTAGGAACATTGAGTCCATAAATTGACCAGCAAAATCAATGTGTACCTGTTACCATGGAGATGAGGGCCACTCCCATGGATGTAGCGGGGCCTGTGGTGGAGCGTTTTGGACCTTCTGGCATCCTGTGCATCTCTTGGTCATATCCTCGATTTCTTTATTGATTCCCGGCCACCACACAAACGCCCTGGCTAGGCTCTTCATTTTTACCCCTCCCAGATGACCCTCATGAAGCTCATTGAGCACTCTATCTCTCAACTTGGGTGGAATTACCACTCGGGATCCACACATCAAGGTCCCCCGGCACACTGACAGCTGTTCTCTCCTTGGCGAGAATGCTGGCAACAGTGAGTCGCCATGTGCTGGCCATCCCTTCACCGTCAAATCATAGACCCGAGAGAGTGTCGGGTCATTTCGGGTTTCCTTCTCTATACTTGAGTTTGTAACAGGTAGACATTCGACTATGGTCGCATGGAATATCTCAACAGGGTCCACTGCAGGTACTTCCTCTACTGTAGGCAACGGTAGGCGCGACAGCCCATCAGCGTTTCCATGCTGTTTCGTACCCTTGTACTCTATGTCGTACTGATGTGCCCCTAGAAAAAGTGACCATCTTTGCAGCTGTTGCGCCGTCATCACCGGAACGGCCTTCTTTGGGTTAAAAATGGAGACCAGGGGCTGATGATCAGTCAGTAGGGTGAATTTCTGCCCATGCAGATAGTGATTGAACTTCTTCACCCCCCACAGCAGGCTGAGGGCCTCCCTGTCAATCTGGGCGTAGTTACGCTCAGCTGAGGTTAACGAGCGTGACGCAAAGGCTATTGGCCTCTCTGAACCGTCAAGGAATTTGTGTGACAGCACCGCTCCGATGCCATAGGGAGACACATCACATGCTAACCAAATCGGTAGTGTTGGATTGTAGTGGGCCAATACTTCTTTTGAAGTGATTAGGCATTTACATTTCTGAAAGGCACGCTTACACTCATCACTCCATTTCCATGTTACTCCAGTTTGCAGTAGGGCGTTCAGTGGGTGCAGAATTGTAGATAAATTCGGCAAGAACTTATGGTAGTAGTTCACCAACCCGAGGAACGACCTCAGTTGCGACACATTTTCCGGTGCTGGAGCCTTGACTACAGCCTCAATCTTGTCCGGCGACTTATGCAACCCTTCCTCATCAATCATGTGGCCACAATACGAGATTTGTCTCCTGAAGAACTCGCATTTGGGGCGGTTGGCTCGTAGCCCATATTCCTGTAATCTCGTGAGCACCTGCTCCAGGTTGGCAAGGTGTTCACTGTCATTTTCGCCCGTAACCAGGATGTCGTCCAAATAACACTGGGTCCCCGGGATCCCTTGCAGGACTTGTTCCATCGCCCTCTGCCAAATAGCCAGGGCTGATGCTACCCCGAATACCAGTCGATTGTACTGGTAAAGGCCTTTGTGAGTGTTTATCGTGAGGTATTTCCTAGATGCTTCTTCCACCTCCATTTGTAGATACGCTTGGGCCAGATCAATCTTTGTAAAGCGTTTCCCTCCAGATAGTGAGGCGAAAATATCTTCTATCCGTGGAAGTGGATATTGTACTGTGTGCAGGACTGGGTTCACAGTTACCTTGAAGTCCCCACAGATGCGAACTTTCTTCGGTTCCCCAGGCGTGCTGCTCAATGATTTCTTCATTACAGGAACGATGGGTGTGGCCCACTCACTCCAGTCCACCTTGGACAGCACACCCGAATGCTCCAGACTCTCCAGCTCTGCTTCAACGATCGTTGCCGTTACTCCTTTTAGAGTCCCAAGTCCTTGTTGGAACACCTCTTTCACGTCAGTTAGAATCTTTGACAGTCGTCCAGGTGTGACGTCATCATCCTTTTTATCAGTCACAGTTAGCGCCTGAATGGAATGCCAATCCAATTGTATTTTTCGGATCCATTCACGTCCCAATAATGGTGGTCCTCCATCTGGTAGTATATATCGATACAGTTTCTGTGTTTCCTTGCCGTTGTATTCAACTGGCACCCTTATTTTTCCTCTGGGGTAGACTTTTTGCCCCGTGTATGTCTTCAATACAATGGACGTGTCCTTCAAGGGTATGTGTGAGAATAGCCGCTTATAGTCTCGTCGATTCATGACAGTTAGGGCTGACCCTGTGTCCAATTCCATCTTTACTGGGGACCCTGCTATCATGAGGGTGACGCAAATGGTTCGGTGATCCTCCTTTGCGATCACGTTGTGTAACTTTAGACAACTTAGTCTCCTGCTCCCGGAGTCCTTATCACTCTCCTGATCTTCCGAACTACTGTCTGTCAATTTCTTTACTTTCTTGTACTTTTCCTTAGTAGTTCTTGTAGTGTTGGTTTTCTTTCCCGACCTGCAGACTCTTGCTATGTGTCCCATTTTCCCACATTGCCTGCATACTTTGTCCTTAAACCAGCAGTCCTTCTGATCATGGGTTGTTCTGCCGCAGCGATAGCACTTTTCTGCTCCATACGCCATTTCGTTAGCGCTGTATTCTTGTGGTTTCTGTTGTATTTCCGCAGCTCCCCGTGCTGCTGCTTCGTAGGATACTGCCACGCTGAAAGCCTGTTCTAGCGTCAGGTCCTTTTCCGAAAGTAGTCGTTGCTGGGTTCCTTCACTCTGGAGCCCGCAGACAAACTTATCCCGTAAGGTGTCTGCCAGTCTTGCTCAGAACTGGCAGTGCTTCGATAACTTGCGTAGTTCTGTAAGATAGTCAGCATTGCTCTCATCTTTGTGCTGGTTTCTTTTATGGAACTTGAATCTTTCTGCTATCAGCAGCGGTGTAGGGTTTAGGTGTTCCTGTAAGGTATTAACAATCTCGTCAAAACTTTTCTCCATTGGTTTAGCTGGGGTGATTAAATTCCACAATAGGCCGTACGTTCTCGCGCCCATCAAATTTAATAATACCGACGCCTTCTTTCCACCGGCCACCTCATTTGCCTTGCAGTACACTTCAATTCTTTCCACATACGTGGTCCAGTCTTCTACCTCGTTGTCGAAAGCAGTGATACTGCCACTTTTCGGCATCTTGGGTGATTTAAAATGGCGCCTCCCGCGCTTTTTCTTCTTCACCAATGGATTAAAATGGCACCTCCCGCGCTTTTCCTTCTTCCCCAATGGAATAAAATGGTGCCTCCCGCGCTTTTCCTTCTTCCCCTTGCTGCCACGCTGCTCCTAGCGTTCTGCAGGGTAATGGCGGCGACCCATGGCTTCGGCGCGTCTCACTTTTCCTTCCCCTTGTTTTATTTTCGCTACGCTGCCCGGTTCTTGAGCACCGACCGCGCCCTGTGCGCTCCACCCTCTCTCTCTCTCTATTCCTCCCGACGACGCTGCACGGCCCCCTTTTTGGACCGTCTGGCATCCTGTGCATCTCTTGGTCATATCCTCGATTTCTTTATTGATTCCCAGCCACCACACAAACGCCCTGGCTAGGCTCTTCATTTTTACCCCTCCCAGATGACCCTCATGAAGCTCATTGAGCACACTATCTCTCAACTTGGGTGGAATTACCACTCGGGATCCACACATCAAGGTCCCCCGGCACACTGACAGCTGTTCTCTCCTTGGCGAGAATGCTGGCAACAGTGAGTCGCCATGTGCTGGCCATCCCTTCACCGTCAAATCATAGACCCGAGAGAGTGTCGGGTCATTTCGGGTTTCCTTCTCTATACTTGAGTTTGTAACAGGTAGACATTCGACTATGGTCGCATGGAATATCTCAACAGGGTCCACTGCAGGTACTTCCTCTACTGTAGGCAACGGTAGGCGCGACAGCCCATCAGCGTTTCCATGCTGTTTCGTACCCTTGTACTCTATGTCGTACTGATGTGCCCCTAGAAAAAGTGACCATCTTTGCAGCTGTTGCGCCGTCATCACCGGAACGGCTTTCTTTGGGTTAAAAATGGAGACCAGGGGCTGATGATCAGTCAGTAGGGTGAATTTCTGCCCGTGCAGATAGTGATTGAACTTCTTCACCCCCCACAGCAGGCTGAGGGCCTCCCTGTCAATCTGGGCGTAGTTACGCTCAGCTGAGGTTAACGAGCGTGACGCAAAGGCTATTGGCCTCTCTGAACCGTCAAGGAATTTGTGTGACAGCACCGCTCCGATGCCATAGGGAGACACATCACATGCTAACCAAATCGGTAGTGTTGGATTGTAGTGGGCCAATACTTCTTTTGAAGTGATTAGGCATTTACATTTCTGAAAGGCACGCTTACACTCATCACTCCATTTCCATGTTACTCCAGTTTGCAGTAGAGCGTTCAGTGGGTGCAGAATTGTAGATAAATTTGGCAAGAACTTATGGTAGTAGTTCACCAACCCGAGGAACGACCTCAGTTGCGACACATTTTCCGGTGCTGGAGCCTTGACTACAGCCTCAATCTTGTCCGGCGACTTATGCAACCCTTCCTCATCAATCATGTGGCCACAATACGAGATTTGTCTCCTGAAGAACTCGCATTTGGGGCGGTTGGCTCGTAGCCCATATTCCTGTAATCTCGTGAGCACCTGCTCCAGGTTGGCAAGGTGTTCACTGTCATTTTCGCCCGTAACCAGGATGTCGTCCAAATAACACTGGGTCCCCGGGATCCCTTGCAGGACTTGTTCCATCGCCCTCTGCCAAATAGCCGGGGCTGATGCTACCCCGAATACCAGTCGATTGTACTGGTAAAGGCCTTTGTGAGTGTTTATCGTGAGGTATTTCCTAGATGCTTCTTCCACCTCCATTTGTAGATACGCTTGGGCCAGATCAATCTTTGTAAAGCGTTTCCCTCCAGATAGTGAGGCGAAAATATCTTCTATCCGTGGAAGTGGATATTGTACTGTGTGCAGGACTGGGTTCACAGTTACCTTGAAGTCCCCACAGATGCGAACTTTCTTCGGTTCCCCAGGCGTGCTGCTCAATGATTTCTTCATTACAGGAACGATGGGTGTGGCCCACTCACTCCAGTCCACCTTGGACAGCACACCCAAACGCTCCAGACTCTCCAGCTCTGCTTCAACGATCGTTGCCGTTACTCCTTTTAGAGTCCCAAGTCCTTGTTGGAACACCTCTTTCACGTCAGTTAGAATCTTTGACAGTCGTCCAGGTGTGACATCATCATCCTTTTTATCAGTCACAGTTAGCGCCTGAATGGAATGCCAATCCAATTGTATTTTTCGGATCCATTCACGTCCCAATAATGGTGGTCCTCCATCTGGTAGTATATATCGATACAGTTTCTGTGTTTCCTTGCTGTTGTATTCAACTGGCACCCTTATTTTTCCTCTGGGGTAGACTTTTTGCCCCGTGTATGTCTTCAATACAATGGACGTGTCCTTCAAGGGTATGTGTGAGAATAGCCGCTTATAGTCTCGTCGATTCATGACAGTTAGGGCTGAACCTGTGTTCAATTCCATCTTTACTGGGGACCCTGCTATCATGAGGGTGACCCAAATGGTTCGGTGATCCTCCTTTGCGATCACGTTGTGTAACTTTAGACAACTTAGTCTCCTGCTCCCGGAGTCCTTATCACTCTCCTGATCTTCCGAACTACTGTCTGTCAATTTCTTTACTTTCTTGTACTTTTCCTTAGTAGTTCTTGTAGTGTTGGTTTTCTTTCCCGACCTGCAGACTCTTGCTATGTGTCCCATTTTCCCACATTGCCTGCATACTTTGTCCTTAAACCAGCAGTCCTTCTGATCATGGGTTGTTCTGCCGCAGCGATAGCACTTTTCTGCTCCATACGCCATTTCGTTAGCGCTGTATTCTTGTGGTTTCTGTTGTATTTCCGCAGCTCCCCGTGCTGCTGCTTCGTAGGATACTGCCACGCTGAAAGCCTGTTCTAGCGTCAGGTCCTTTTCCGAAAGTAGTCGTTGCTGGGTTCCTTCACTCTGGAGCCCGCAGACAAACTTATCCCGTAAGGTGTCTGCCAGTCCTGCTCAGAACTGGCAGTGCTTCGATAACTTGCGTAGTTCTGTAAGATAGTCAGCATTGCTCTCATCTTTGTGCTGGTTTCTTTTATGGAACTTGAATCTTTCTGCTATCAGTAGGGTTTAGGTGTTCCTGTAAGGTATTAACAATCTCGTCAAAACTTTTCTCCATTGGTTTAGCTGGGGTGATTAAATTCCACAATAGGCCGTACGTTCTCGCGCCCATCAAATTTAATAATACCGACGCCTTCTTTCCACCGGCCACCTCATTTGCCTTGCAGTACACTTCAATTCTTTCCACATACGTGGTCCAGTCTTCTACCTCGTTGTCGAAAGCAGTGATACTGCCACTTTTCGGCATCTTGGGTGATTTAAAATGGCGCCTCCCGCGCTTTTTCTTCTTCACCAATGGATTAAAATGGCACCTCCCGCGCTTTTCCTTCTTCCCCAATGGAATAAAATGGTGCCTCCCGCGCTTTTCCTTCTTCCCCTTGCTGCCACGCTGCTCCTAGCATTCTGCAGGGTAATGGCGGCGACCCATGGCTTCGGCGCGTCTCACTTTTCTTTCCCCTTGTTTTATTTTCGCTACGCTGCCCGGTTCTTGAGCACCGACCGCGCCCTGTGCGCTCTACCCTCTCTCTCTCTCTCTATTCCTCCCGACGACGCTGCACGGCCCCTTTGCAGAGCCGCTCGATCGAGCTCGAGTCCGCCGCAGTCCGGAAGGGTCAGCGCACTACCTGCTACCAGCACGATTTGCTGGAACACCTTGACTGGGGAGCCAAGCCCAGCTCTCCACAGCCTCTCCTGCAACTCTCCGAACTCCGATGGATCCTTGGGCGGTTGCCCGCGGTCGACGCCTGTTGCTCTGACTTCGACCTCCAAAAGCTTCTTCTCAGGAAAAGATCCCCGTGAGGTGATGCAGTACTGCAGGTGAGTTCGAACCTGCTCGTCGCCACTGTAGTGTCCGCGCCTTAATAATACACGGACTGCAGGAGAACAATAAAACAGGTATTTCCTGAACAGAGGGTAACTTAAGACTGACGTACAGAAGCCTGCTATGGCTTTATATACAGGGGTGGTCACTGCCGGTACTGCAGTATAGAATCAGTTCTTCTCTTAAAGGTACATACACAACATTACTCACAGGTGACGGACTAGACACTCTGATTAAAAATGCTTATATTTTGTGATGAACCCATTTTCAGCTATATTAATAAAACTACACCAAGTTACCACTCTTAAATATATCAAGAAATATTATTTAAAGCAATTTTTTTTTTAATTACATTTTAAAACATTGCCCGATTGCACTGCTTCATGGCAGATTTTACGTTTGACGATATGCAAATGAATTTCAGCGGGAAAAAACACTTCTCAAAATGGGCGCAATTTACGCCCGGATCAGTGATTGCGCCGAAAGCGAAAACTCTTGGCTCTTCATAATCATTCTACACTGTCCCACAATCAGATCCAACATGAGTTAAACACAAGTTAACCTTCTACACTCGCCCGATATTAATATGAAGGCGGTTTCCATGCGAGGGGGTGGAATTGCGTGGGCCAATCCCAGAAATCAACTGAGCAGGTCGGAATTTGCGATCTCAGCTCAATTCAACCAATTAATTTTGACTTTCAGGTTTTGCGTTTCCAAGCTGTGCAACGGGTGTGATGCGCACCCGCATGGCACAATCTCAGCTGTATTTAAAGGGACAGTGTACAAATGGAAATTAGAGGTGTTCAGGATGAATGATGCATATAGAACAAGGGCAGCACCCAGATTTAATTATGCTGAGATAGAGATTTTTGACTCATGGGGAATCAAGGAATATAGGGATTGGGCGGGAAAGTGGAGATGAGGTCGGTGATCTTATTGAACGGCGGAGCAGGCTCAAAGGGCAGTATGGCCTACTCCTGCTCTTAATTCTTATATTCTATGTTCTTACCCATCCATGGAATTACTACTGGGTGCAGGCAGGAGCAGGAGGGACAGACTTTTCCCCAGCTATGGGAGGAAGAAACCTGTGGCTCTCACCAGGAAGGCAGAGTTGGAGCTAGCTGAGGAGGTGAGCTGCAGGACCGTAGTGCGCCAGTCTTGGATGCAGTGCAGGAAGCGGTTTAATGACCGAACCAGGTCAAGAAAAGTGAGTCCATTTGCTGATTCATCTACATCCTGTGGTTTAAGTCCCCCACCATCCTGTGGTTTAAGCCCCCCACCATCCTGTGGTTTATGCCCCCCACCATCCTGTGGTTTAAGCCCCCCTCCATCCTGTGGTTTAAGCAGCACCCAGCCTTCACTTTCTATGCACTGCCTCACCTCCCCATGTATCCACTGTTGCCACTCACTCCAATCCTTACGCAATGTGATGCATCTGTCTCATAGTCACCCTCACTGAATGAACTACATCCATCGGGTGAATACCTCACCTTGACCCACTCACAGGTCTATTTTTTTGCCTCTTGTAGGGAAGAGAGCCCAAAACACAAGAGAGGACTGGAGTGGACCACAAATAGTCCAGCTCACTGATGCAGAGGAGGCTCTGGAGATAAGTGGCACATTCGCGTCCCGCTCAGTCGGAGGTGGAAAGACAGGGAGCTCGGAGATAGCTGGTGACAGAATTACAAATATCTCTGACACACATATGATGACTTTAATTGATCAATGGCTGAACTATGAGAAGACTGAGTACGGTGATTGTCAAGATTATGACTTTGCCATGACTAATTAATTTCCCTTTCTTTTGTCTTACAGGGCCTTCAGAAGACCACATTCCTTCTGAGGGTGCATCATCACAGGATGAACAGCCATGCACCAGCGCAAATACTCCCACTTCAGTGGGTCCAGTTAGACAGTTAGCTGGGTTTTCACCTGGTGATTCACACCTCACAAGTGAGCAGGAGCAGACACTGGTGGCAGGGACAACTGTGGAGAGCCTGCATCAGGGGTGCAATCCTCTCCAAGCTCTGCTCAGCTGGACACAGATGCTGAACCCTGAGGGCCATAGTTGAGAAGGAGAATGATAAAGGTACATAAGCAACTTTGCGAGGTACTGACAGACGTGCCACGCACACTCTCCACCATAGTGGAGATGATGGAGGAGTCCAGCTCAATCACTAGTGGATAGGTAGAGCAGGGAATTGCGAGAATGTCTGCCATGGCAAGAGAGGCCGCCTCCATGGAGCTTCAAGCACGGCTCTCAAATGAGTCCGTGCAGGCAATGACCACGGCCGTGCAGACATTGGATGCCAACTTGTCTGCTGCCTTTAACAGGATGACAGATACCTTATCCATGGCCCTACAACACATCACGGATCATCACCAAGTTAGTCTGCAGCAGAGTGGTAGGAGTGACGGGTCGCTGGCCCAGGAGAGGAATGATGGAATGATGGCGAATGGGGACATGGAAGTGGGATCTCCACTCAAAGTGCTCCCATTTCTCACCTGCTACCTGCCACCACCACCACCACCACCCACCCCCACGCCGCCGCCCCCCCCCCCCGCCGCCCGCCAGCCAGTACCCAACATGCTTCCTCGTCTCCCGATGGCTGAGTCTGCCCCTGCACAGGTGCAGGTGGAGCAGTCTTTGGCGGGGCCCTCAGAGGTTCCAGAACCCAGTGGGCATAGGCCAGAAGCATCTCAGCAATCAGGGCAGGGATCTGAACCGCTGCCTCTACCTCTGCTGAAGCCGCAGGGGATGCACCATGTAGAAGCGGTAGGAAGTGTAAGCTCAAGAAATTGTAATTAACCAAGGGTATGTACATGGGTGTTTGACAAATATTATGTTGTTAAATTTTCTTTTTTTATAACACCACTTAAAATGTATTGATTAGCACCACTTCCACATTTTGCCCATTATTGCATCCCAAGGGCCAACTTGCACTTTTACTTGTTTAATGATGAATGTCATTACATGATGGGACCCATTGGGATGTGCAATAAGTGGATGAGTGTTTGAAGTGCAAAGGGAGGGTGGGGAGCTCTGGTTGTAGCGCTCCTGCGCCTCATTGGTGGAGTTCCTCACAGGTGTAATGAGCTAAGTTTGAAGTAGGTATCCCTTGTCGACTCCGAGCCAGCCCTTAAGTCTGCTTCCTGGAACCAAAAGGTCTGGAATGTTGGACTACCTCAGGATGAAAGCATCTGGCGCACACCTGCATGAACCTCTTGTGGTTGCACACCAGCTGCACATCAATGGAGTAATATCCCCTATGGTTTACAAAAACTCCTGGTAGCTGTGGTGGTGTTCGGATTGCCACATGTGTGCAGTCGGTGGCTCCCTGGGGGGTCCAGCCAGAGAAGCAAATCCGAGCGGCCGGTCATTCTGGCTATTGTCATCATAGGGGAAGCTCTATAATTCCCAGCCCTGACACACAATCCATCCGTCACCTGCCTTATGCATTTATGTGCAGCCGACTGAGAGACCCTTGAGGTGTCTCCGGTAGCACCCTAGAAGGATCCAGCGGTGAAAAAATTAAGGGTGGTGGTGACTTTCTCAGCCACTAGTAATGTGTGGCCACCAGGCCCAGCAGGGAGCAGGTCTTCTTCTAGGAAGCTGCAGATGCGTGCGACCACCTAACATGGCAATGATCTTCCCTCCATCATAAGGTCAGAAGTGGGGGTGTTCGCTGATGACTGCACAGTGTTCAATTCCATTCGTAACTCCTCAGATAATGAAGCAGTTCATGCCCGCATGCAGCAAGACCTGGATAACATTCAGGCTTGGGCTGATATGTGGCAAGTAACATTCGCACCACAAAAATGCCAGGCAATGACTATCTCCAACAAGCAAAAGTCTAACCACTGCCCCTTGACATTCAACGACATTACCATCACCAAATCCCCCACCATCAATACCCTGGGGGTCACCATTGACCAGAAACTTAACTGGACCAGCCACATAAATACTGTGGCAACAAGAGCAGGTCAGAGGCTGGGTATTCTGCGGCGAGTGTCTCACTTCCTGACTCCCCAAAGCCTTTCCACCAGCACAAGTCAGGAGTGTGATAGAATACTCTTCACTTGCCTGGATGAGTGCAGCTCCAACAACACTCAAGAAGTTTGACACCATCCAGGACAAAACAGCCCGCTTGATTGGCACCCCATCCACCACCTTAAACATTCCCTCACTCCACCACCGGCGTACCGTGGCTGCAGAGCGTACCATCTACAAGATGTACTGCAGCAACTCGCCAAGGATTCTTCGGCAGCACCTCCCAAACCCGTTACCTCTTCCACCTAGAAGGACAAGGGCAGCAGGCGCACGGGAACACCACCACCTCCAAGTTCCCCTCCAAGTCACACACCATGCTGACTTGGAAATATATCGCCGATCCTTCATCGTCACTGGGTCAAAATCCTGGAACTCCCTCCCTAACAGCACTGTGGGAGCACCTTCACCACACGGACTGCAACGGTTCAAGAAAGCGGCTCACCACCACATTCTCAAGGGCATCTAGGGATGGGCAATAAATGCTGGACTTGCCAGCGGCACCCACATCCCAGGAACAAATTTTTTAAAAATCTCAGCCTGCGGAAGCACTGCTTTTCCAAGAGGTCAAGGAAGCTGAGCCTCTGTCTGTAGAACCTGTGAGGGTGGTAGTGCCTCCTGCAATCTCGGCCCCATTCCTGTGTACACCCCTCCTGTGCACCTCCCTCCCATGCACCTCTCTCCTGTACACCTCCCTCCCATTCACCTCCCTCCCGTGCACCTCCCTCCCATACACTTCCCTCCCATGCACCTCTCTCCCATACACCTCTCTCCTGTACACTTCCCTCCTGTACACCTCACTCCCGTGCACCTCCCTCCCGTACACCTCCCTCCCATGCACCTCCCTCCCATGCACCTCCCTCCCATGCACCTCTCTCCCATACACCTCCCTCCCATGCACCTCCCTCCCATGCACCTCTCTCCCGTACACCTCTCTCCTGTACACTTCCCTCCTGTACACCTCACTCCCGTGCACCTCCCTCCCGTACACCGCCCTCCCATGCACCTCCCTCCCATTCACCTCTCTCCTGTACACCTCCCTCCCGTGCACCTCCCTCCCGTGCACCTCTCTCCCGTACACCTCCCTCCCGTGCACCTCCCTCCCGTACACCTCTCTCCCGTGCACCTCCCTCCTGTGCACCTCCCTCCCGTGCACCTCCCTCCCGTGCACCTCTCTCCCGTACACCTCCCTCCCGTACACCTCCCTCCCGTGCACCTCCCTCCCGTACACCTCTCTCCCGTGCACCTCCCTCCTGTGCACCTCCCTCCCGTGCACCTCCCTCCCATGCACCTCTCTCCTGTACACCTCACTCCCGTACACCTCCCTCCCGTGCACCTCCCTCCCATGCACCTCCCTCCCATGCACCTCTCTCCCATTCACCTCTCTCCTGTACACCTCACTCCCGTACACCTCCCTCCCATGCACCTCTCTCCCATTCACCTCTCTCCTGTACACCTCACTCCCGTACACCTCCCTCCCATGCACCTCTCTCCCATTCACCTCTCTCCTGTACACCTCCCTCCCGTGCACCTCCCTCCCATGCACCTCCCTCCCATTCACCTCTCTCCTGTACACCTCCCTCCCGTGCACCTCCCTCCTGTGCACCTCCCTCCCGTGCACCTCTCTCCCGTACACCTCTCTCCTGTACACCTCACTCCCATGCACCTCCCTCCCGTGCACCTCTCTCCCGTGCACCTCACTCCTGTGCACCTCCCTCCCGTGCACCTCCCTCCCGTGCATCTCCCTCCTGTGCACATCTCTCCTGTGCACTTCCCTCCTGTACACCTCCCTCCCATGCAACTCTGTCCTGTGCATCTCCCTCCCGTGCACCTCCCTCCCGTGCATCTCCCTCCCGTGCACCTCTCTCCTGTGTACATGCTGACCCCACCGCAGCACATCTTCTCTGCCTTGGATGGTGATGGTATACTTCTGATGTGCTGCCAAACACAATCCAACATGCCTCCCATCATGATCTTGTTAGTTTGAAATCCTCAAAGGTTGAAAAAAAGCTGCATCCGCACAAGCACTCTCTGCCAAACATTTGCCAGAGGGAACTGAGACACCAGGTGCAATCGTGAACTTTTATTCAGATGGGACAATGACAAGTTAAATACCCACATGAACTGTGGCTCAATCTTGCTTCCATTTCACTTGTCAGTTTCCTGAGCCCCAGGAAACCCGTGCTGCACATGTTAATTTTGGAGCCAAGTTAAAACCAATTTGCAAACAGCTCATTAACATCTCCTAAATACATTAATTGCAGCAATATCTATGCGCCCGCCTGCAATTATTAAATCCACGACTTCAGCAAGTAGGTTTCTCGTCGACTTCCAAACGCACTTCTGTTAGTTCCAGGAGATGGGTTGTGCTCCCAATTGAAAATTCAAATATTTTAGCCCCCGCCCCCCATCAGCCCCCAACCAACTCGTTCTTGGAGGTTAAAATTCCCCCCACTGTCTCACAATCAGATAGAACATGGGTTAAATGGAAACTGAATTGAGATATGTCCAAACAGATTTCGAATAGGATTGTGAGAGCCAGCAGAGACTTTCATGAGATTAGTCAGTGCTGGATTCAAATCCAGATTCCAGAAATGAAAGTCAATATGCCAAACCACTGGACCACCCAGTCCTGGGACCCTGTGTGTTGTGGTGAATAGAAAACATAGGCCAAAAACTGCCTTTGATTGTCTCCTTAAATGTTGTACATATAATCTGGTAGGATGAATTAGGCTTCCTATTTGTGGGCGTATCATGTTAGGTTTGGGTGACAGCTCCATCAATTTCTCAATAGTATACTCCCCGGTTTGTGGCCCAATCTGAGCTGAGTTATCCCTTGATTCCCCTAGAGTCCAAAACTCTCTCGATCTCAGCTGTGAATATACTCAAAGACTCAGCATCCACAGCCCTCTGGGGCAGAGAATTCCAAAGATTCACAACCCTCTGAGTGAAGAAATTCCTCCTCATCTCGGTCTTAAATGGCTGACCCCTTATCCTGAGACTATGCCCCCTAGTTCTAGACACTCCAGCCAGGGGAAACAACCTCTCAGCATCTACCCTGTCAATCCCCTTCAGAATCTTGTATGTTTCAATGAGATCACCTCTCATTCTTCTAAACTCCAGAGAGTATAGGCCCATTCTACACAATCTCTCATCATAGGACAGCCCTCTCATCCCAGGAATCAATCTAGTGAACCTTCGTTGCACCGCCTCCAAGGCAAGTATATCCTTCCTTAGATAAGGAGACCAAAACTGTGCACAGTACTCCAGGTGTGGTCTCACCAAGGCCCTGTACAATTGTAGCAAGACTTCCTTACCCTTATACTCCATTGCAATAAAGGCCAACATGCCATTTGCCTTCCTTGTTGCTTGCTGTACCTGCATGCTAGCTTTCTGTGTTTCTTGCACAAGGACACCCAAATCTCTCTGAATGGCAACATTTGAAAGTTTCTCACCATTTAAAAAATATTCTGTTTTTCTATTCTTCCTACCAAAGTGAATAACCTCACGGTTCCCTACATTATACTCCATCTGCCACCTTACTGCCCACTCACTGACCCTTTGCAGACTCTGTGTTCTCCTCACAGCTTACTGTCCCACCTAGCTTTGTATCATCAGCAAACTTGGATACATTACAATCGGTCCCTTCACCTCGGTCATTAATATAGATTGTAAATAGAAACATAGAAAGAAACATAGAAAAATAGGAGCAGGATTAAGCCATTCGGCCCTTCGAGCCTGCTCCACCATTCATGGCTGATCCTCTATCTCAATACCATATTCCCGCTCACTCCCCATACCCTTTGATGCCTTTTGTGTCTAGAAATCTATCTATCTCCTTCTTAAATATATTCAGTGACTTGGCCTCCACAGCTTTCTGTGGTAGAGAATTCCACAGGTTTACCACCCTCTGAGTGAAGAAATTTCTCCTCATCTCAGTCCTAAATGTCCTACCCCGTATCCTGAAACTGTAACCCCTTGTTTTAGACACCCCAGCCATGGAAAACATCCTTTCTGCATCCAGTCTGTCTAGCCCTGTCAGAATTTTATACGTTTCAATGAGATCCCCTCTCATTCTTCTAAACTCTTGTGAATACAAGCCTAGTCGACCCAATCTCTTCTCATATGACAGTCCTGCCATCCCAGGAATCAGTCTGGTAAACTTTCGCTGCACTCCCTCTATGGCAAGTATATCCTTTCTTAGGTAAGGAGACCAAAACTGCACACAGTACTCCAGGTGTGGTCCCATCAAGGCCCTGTACAACTGTAGTAAGACATCCTTGCTCCTGTACTCAAATCCTCTTGCAATGAAGGCCAACATACCATTTGCCTTCCTAACTGCTTGCTGCACCTGCATGTTTGCTTTCAGTGACTGGGGTAAAGGTGTCCCTTTGTACATCAGCATTTCCCAATCTATCACCATTTAAATAATACGCTGCCTTTCTGTTTTTCCTACCGAAGTGGATAACTTCACATTTATCCACGTTATACTGCATCTGCCATGTATTTGCCCACTCACTCAACTTGTCTAAGTCGCCTTGAAGCCTCTTTTCATCCTCCTCACAACTCACAATCCCACCTAGTTTTGTGTCGTCAACAAACTTGGAAATATTACATTTAGTTCCCTCATCCAAATCATTGATATATATTGTGAATAGCTGGGGCCCAAGCACTGATCCCTGTGGTACCCCACTAGTCACCGCCTGCCACCCGGAAAAAGACCCATTTATTCCTACTCTCTGTTTCCTGTCGGTTAACCAATTTTCAATCCATGCCAGTATATTACCCCCAATCCCATGTGCTTTAATTTTGCACACTAACCCCTTCTGTGGGACTTTATCAAAGGCCTTCTGAAAATCCAAATACACCACATCCACTGGTTCTCCCTTATCTATTCTACCAGTTACATCCTCAAAAAACTCCAGTAGATTTGTCAAACACGATTTCCCTTTCATAAATCCATGTTGACTTTGTCTAATCCTGTTGATATTTTCTAAGTGTCCTATTATCACATCCTTTATAATAGACTCTAGCATTTTCCCTACTGCCGATGTTAGGCTAGCCAATCTGTAGTTCCCTGTTTTCTCTCTCCCTCCTTTTTTAAATAGTGGGGTTACATTTGCCACCCTCCAATCTGCAGGAACTGTTCCATAATCTATAGAATTTTGGAAGATGACAACCAATACATCCACTATTTCCATGGCTACCTCTTTTAGTACTCTGGGATGCAGATTATCAGGCCCTGGGGATTTATAAGCTTTCAATCCCATTAATTTCTCCAGCACTGTTTTTTTACTAATACTTATTTCCTTTAATTCCTCCTTCTCACTAGACCCTTGGTTCCCTAGCATTTCTGGGAAGTTATTTGTGTCCTCTTCTGTGAAGACAGAACCAAAGTATTTGTTTAATTGTTCTGCCATTTCCTTGTTCCCCATTATAAATTCTCCCATTTCTAACTTCACTAATCTTTTTCTTTTTACATACTTGTAGAAGCTTTTACAATCCGCTTTTATGTTCCTTGCAAGTTTACTCTCATACTCTATTTTTCCCCTCTTAATCACAGAATCACAGAAACCCCACAGTGCAGATAAAGGCCATTTTGGCCCATCGAGCCTGCACCGACACATATTCCACCCGATCCCCGTAACCCCTGCACCAACACATATCCCACCCTATCCCCGTAACCCCACGTATTTAATCCCCCTAACACTAAGGGTCAATTTATCATAGCCAATCAACCTAACCTGCACATCTTTGGACTGTGGGAGGAAACCGGAGCACCCGGAGAAAACCCACGCAAACACGGGGAGAATGTGCAAACTCCACACAGACAGTCACCCGAGGCCGGATTCGAACCCGGGTCCCTGGCGCTGTGAGGCAACAGTGCTAACCACTATGCCACCGTGCCGCCCCTTTGTCCCTTTGTCCTTTTTTGCTGAACTCTAAACTGCTCCCAATCCTCAGGCTTGCTACTTTTTCTGGCAACTTTATATGACTCCTCTTTGGATCTAATACTATCCTTAATTTCTTTTTTTAGCCATGGTTGGGCCACTTTTCCTTTTGTGTTTTGCGCCAGAAAGGAATGTATAACTGATGCCCCAACACTGATCCTTGCGGCATCCCACTAGTCTAATAAGTGATTTGTATTTTTAGCACTTGAAGTCCAACAAGAGAGAGTCTGACCACCTCCCTTTGCCATTCAGCAGCATTACCATCGCTGAATCCCCCCCACCATCATCATCCTGGGGGTCACCAGAAACTGAACTGGACCAACCGCATAGATACTGTGGCTACAAGAGCAGGCCAGAGGCTGGGTATTTTGTGGTGAGTGACTCACCTCCTGACTCCCCAAAACATCTCCACCACCTACAATGCACAAGCCAGGAGTGTGATGGAACACTGTCCACTTGCCTGGATGGGTACAGCAACAACAACATTCAAGAAGCTCGACAGCATCCAGGACAAGATAGTCCGCTTGACCACTACCCCATCCACCACTTTAAACATTCACTCCCTCCACCACTGGCGCACCCTGGACTACCTACAGGGTGCAACTCACCAAGGCTTCTTCGACAGCACCTCCTAAACCCGCAACCTCTACCACCTAGGACAATGTGCATGGGAACACCATCACCTCCAAGTTCCCCTCCAAGTCACACACCATCCACTCTTGGACGTATATCGCCATTCCTTCATCGTCGCTGGGTCAACATCCTGGAACTCCCTCCCTAACAGCACTGTGGGAGTACCTTCACCACATGAACTGCAGCGGTTCAAGAAGGCGGCTCATCACCACCTTCTCAAGGGCAATTAGGGATGGGTAATTAGGGATGGGTAATAGCATTTCAAGAATGAATAATTTAAAAAGAATAGGAAATGTAGTGCACATATTTACTGAATGTTGAACCAACGAAGGGAGAGGCTGAAAAAGATGGGGGAATGATAGTAGGCTCAACACTCACCATGTCCAGTCATTGTACAAAAGCACTCAACCAAGCAAACGGGGCACGGAGATCAGTGACAGAGGACCGAGCTATGAAGGCAAGTTAGGGAGGAGTATGAGAGGCGATCGTATTGAGCTATATATAATACAAAGTGCAATAGAAAAAGTTAAACTCCAAGATAAGGGAATTATTTGGCAGAATTCATATCCATTTGAGTATACGTTTGATTGGGCACATCATATCTGCGATTTTATGGTATTAGGATCATTGTGCGAGTTTATTTTACATTAAATTGGTTTTATAAATTCACAGGAAGCATAGTCCCACTGTTAAATGCACAAGAAAAAATCAAGACTAAAGGGAGTTTGACGAATGAAACAGTTACAGTTACGGGACTATTTTACGTCAATGAGATTTGAGATCAAAATCAATTGTTTTCTTTTCAATTCGACAAAGAGTCTTTAAGTATTACTGGGCATCTGCTTGAGTCTGGAGCTAATACGATGAAGCTGGCCCCGCCCCCTCTGCTCACAGTCCGTGATGGGGAGAAGTTAAACCCTTTACTTCCACAGGCAATCGGATTTTAATTGTTTTTCTAGTATCAGACTAGCTCTGCTTGAATATTCACTGGGCAACAACTTTTGCTAAGTTGCAATGCTGAAGGTATTATTAAATTTTAAGTATCAGGACTTAATTTGAGTGGATATTTTACCAACTGCACGCCCCGCGGTGACAGAAGGAAATCAGAAAATTGGCAGATGCAGATTAACCCATTCCAGGGCTCTCCAGAAGAGCCACACGAGATTTCCTGTTCTTCATTACAGGTGATCGTGGTTCTCGGGACTGCGACAATGGTGGTGGTGCAGGATTACCAGGAGTATTTCTATTACATGCAAGTAGCTTGCAGAGTTCCGAGAAAGGGAATGTAAAATAGTGAGTAATACAACAGGTTAATAGCTTATGGGTTCACTTAGTACAGAGAGAGAAAAACATAGTGATAAAAGCATACAATCCGATTGTAATTGGGAAACACATATTAAATCACTGGAATATCTTGGCCGCTAACGTCACTCCGGGTCTGCCACCATTCGATCCTCACTTACCCAGGCTTACTGTTAGTCTGGATAGGATTCGAGCTGGGAAAATTGATCATTTGATCAATACCAACTTGCATTTATATAGCGCCTTTAACATAGTAAAAACGTCCCAAGGTGCTTCACAGGAGCATTATCAAACACCAGCCACATTAGAACAGATCACCAAAAGCTTGGCCAAAGAGGTAGGTTTTAAGGAGCAACTTAAAGGAGGAAAGAGAGAGGTAGCGAGGCGGAGATGTTTAGGGAGGGAATTCCAGAGCTTAGGGCCTTGGCAGCTGAAGGCACGGCCGCCAATCGTGGAGCGATTAAAATCGGGGATGTTCAAGAGGCCAGAATTGGAAAAGCGCAGAGATCTCGGAGGGTTGTAGAGCTGGAGAAGGTTACAGAGATATGGAGAGGTGAGCCAAGGAGCGATTTGAACACAAGAATGAGAATTTTTAAATTGAGGCGTTGCTGGACCAGGAGCCAGTGTAGGTCAGCGAGCACAGGGGTGATGGGTGAATGGGACTTGGTGCGAGTTAGGACACGGGCAGCAGAGTTTTGGATGAGCTCAGGTTTATGGAGGGTGCAAAACTACCATGGGTGAGGCACCGCAATAATTAAAGGAAATACCACACTGTATGAATGAGACACTGGCAGATAGATAGGGGAGGGTGTTGGGATTGCCTGACCTCAACATCAGGATTACTCGGGTGGGTGGTGAAGTTATCTCTGTACATGTTAACCCTTCTGCATTTAATACTGATTGGATTAGTGACAAAGAACAATTCTACCTCAGAACACTTGCAGAAAGAAGCTGCAACTATTGACTGCACTGCATACCCAAGAGAGCAATCACTCCCTTCTGAGGGAAGACAGAGAGCTGGTTATTTAAATGTACACATTTCTGATCAAGTAGGGCTTCACTAAAAGTCTCAATGCCGACACGGAAGGGGGGGGCGGCTCTGTTAGAAGTTCAATGAAAATATAGCCATGAGCAAATTAGATCTTGAATGAAAGTATAATCACAAGACAGATTTGTTTTCTTCTATATCTGAATTAAAATACTATGCTGGCCAGAAACTCTTGAATATTACCTGATCACAGCAAATAGGGTGAGCAACAGTTTGTACCACATGTGGAGCACATGTGCTCTTATGCATTGATCAGACATTGGGATTCCTTACGAGAGGCAATGTTCCAGATATATTGAGAGACTCAGAGCTCATCTGCTGGTATTCAACCAAGAACGGCAAAATAAAGATCAAAGTCCCACTTGTCTCAACAATCTGAAATCTGAGTTATATCATTATCCATCCAATGGGACAGAATGGAGATAAGAGCAAACTTCACCCTTTGTGTCAGGGAAATTTCCGAACAAAGGGCTCATTTACCCAAACTAATAGCGCATGAGCAGAAATCTGCATCATGGAAGGTACCCAACCTGGGTTGTTGTGTGATGCAGGAAAATCAATACCTGTTCTGATGTGATGTATTCAAGGTGAAGGGCCAGATATGTGGGTTAATGACGAAGGATGATACTAATCCCACGACTTGTCTAGTCCGGTTAACAACATGGAAAGGGAATAGAACTAAGGTGACCTATAATACAGATGGCCAGAACTGTGCAGCGACAAATGAGCAAACGTTTGTATATCAGGGACTGAAATTTCACCAAATTTCTGTTCTTCACCACGTCACCGCACCCTTATCGATGTTATAAACTTACTCATGGGGGAGAGAGTGTTCTGACCTCATTGATCCTACGCCTCACATTCCAGATTTCACTTTACCGATTGCAAATCTGACCTTGAATTTAATTAATCTTATGAAGCGGAAAGATTATCATCTCATCTCCATCAGCATCTCCCTCAATGTGGGATGTCAATCAAGCAATCGACAAATTGCTGTCTGAAGGAGATTATGATTTGCTTATCTGCAATATTCTTAAGGAATTTATATCTAAATGTTGTGTTGTTATTACAATAATTTTGTTATGTTGCTGTGGTCGTGTTTCAAAATATAATAGTAAAAGGTTGGCATGGCTTGTTACCAATAATGAGAAGTTTTACAAACAATTCCAAATGCTACAAATGAAACATCTGCTTAAAGGTATTCATCCCATTCCCTGGGTTCATTTTGAACCATGACCTGAAAGGTGAATGGACAGTTTCTAACTCACTACTCTGCCAAATCCATTTTAGTATCATTCCCTAATTTTTTGTGTTTTCTCCTACAACAATAACTTACTTAAATATAGTGCCTTTAATGTAGAAAAACATTCCAACTCGTTATTTGGTATCATGTCTTCTATTTGTGGCAGTCGTGTCTCAGTGGGTAGCACCCTCACCTCCGAGTCACAAGGTTGTGGGTTCAAGTCTCACTCCAGAGAGTTGAGCACAAAAATGTAGGCTGACACTACAGTGTAATACTGAGGGAGTGCTGCACTGTCAGAGGTGCTGTATTTTGGATGAGATGTTAAACTGAGGCAACAACAGAAAATGCTGAAAATACTCAGCAGGCCAGGCAGCATCCGTGGAGAGAGAAACAGAGTTAACGTTTCAGGCCGAAGAAGACCTTTCAACCTGAAACGTTAACTCTGTTTCTCTCTCCACGGATGCTGCCTGGCCTGCTGAGTTTTCCAGCGTTTTCTGGTGTTATTTCAGATTTCCAGCATCTGCAGTATTTTGCAATTGTGTTAAACTGTTTACTTGCTCAAGTGGACTAAAAGATCCCATGGCACTATTTTGAAGAGCAGGGGAGTTATCCCGAGCGTCTGGGCCAATATTTATCCCTCAAATCGATATCACTAAAACAGATTATCTGGTCATTATCACACTGCTATTTGTGGGAGCTTGCTGAGTGCAAATTGTCTGCCACATTTCCTACATTACAACAGGGTCTACACTTCAAAATAACTTAATTGGCTGTAAAGCGCTTTGGGACGTCCGGTGGTTGTGAAAGGCGCTATGTAAGTGCAAGCTTTTTTTTGCCAACCAATAGAAAAAATCCATCTATGATTATTCAGAAATACGGCTGAGTTAGATATAAAACTGGTAAAGTATAGCAATCGGCTTTGTAACATACTGCAACGCACAGTAGTCACTCGCCGCATTCTAATCTCTTTGATAAGAAGGATCTACTGTTATTGTATGCTGGGGAAGAAAAATGCAACTTATTTCTGTTACCCTGCTACAGAAATCAAGCACGACGCTCTAAAGTCTGTGCTGACAGCGCTTTCCCCGCTGGCCCGGCCCGGCCCAGCTTTGCCTGAATTACACTGGGAACGAGGAGGCTGGAAAGCCTACCCGCCACACTGTAACCATTTGAGCGCGTGAACCCGAGGGAAGCCCGCTCGTCAGGGCTCGCCCCTTTGTGACGTCACGGCTGTTATTGCGCTGCACGCGGCAGTGACGCGTCACCGTGGATTTCCCCCCCCCGCCGGAAACTGTTCCCTGGCAACCGCAAGCATTTCCGGCATTTCACTCCCTGCAGTGAAAGATATCGAGGGGTTGAAAACGAAAGAGTTCCACAAATTATAACGAAGTAATCGGACGTATCGACACCGCATGGATCCAGATTGCAGGCCGAATCTTTTTTTTTCTTTTGTTTACGTTGTTGTTCGTCGTTCTTTTTAACGTGACACTGATGTGACACCGTGTGTTGGCGGCGGAATACAAGGACGGTGTGATATGGCCATGGGGCGGCGAGAAGTTAAATTAAATTAAAATGGGGGTTTGGCTATTGTGGGGGGAAGTAGTGGGTCCGGATGGCGGGTGAGAAATATCAGACAGATAAGTAAACGGAATCTCGGCTCCGGTAAGAGAGAGAGCGGGGGAAGGGCAGCGCGCGGGCACCGTGTTGGTTGCGTGACGCTCGGCGAGGGCGGGCCCAGCCACGGTCACCCTGGCAACCGGCACCCTGGCAACTGGCCTGCGCTAGGCCCTCGTGTAGAGTGGAGCCGGCCCCCGCCTCAAGCAAATGCAGGGACATCCGTCCTGTCGCCTTTAACACGTTGAAAATTGGGCTGGTTGGTTTTTCTCTCTTTATATCGCCGCCCACTTTCACAGCAGAGAGTTTGTTTACCAGCAGGCAGTGTAGCCAGGAGGTTGTCACCGCACAGATTGCCCCCAGCCACAACCTCATGCTCAAACCATCCGGGACAATGTAGTCAGCTTGATTGGCTGCCCATCCACCGCCTTAAATGTCTACTCCTCCACCGCCGGCCCACCGTGGCTGCAGGGTCTACTATCTACAGGGTGCAGAAAGTCTGCAAGGTTTCTTGGACAGCACCTTCCCAAGCTCCCCACCTGGAATTACAAGGGCGGCAGGTGCACTGCAACAGCATCACCCCCAATGTCCTAATTTGGGCATGTATTGCCTTTCCTTCGTCATTGCTGGGTCAAAATCCTGGCACTCCCTAGGAGTGCCTTCACCACATGGACTGCAGCAGGTTATAAAGGTGGCTCACCACTAACCTCTCAAGCACAATTAGGGATGTGCAATAAATTATGGCCTTTCCAGTGATGCTCACATTCTAAGAATGAATGAGACTATGGTATTGTAATTAATACTGTGTAAAAATTAGTTCCATACTAGTTCAGTGTCCAGGAAAGCATATTGAGCGTATGAAAGTGCCTTAAAATGAACCAGCTCTGAATAGGAATCTGAGGGCTCCCTATGCAGGCTTAAAAACAACTTCTATTAAGTATAGCAAGGTGATCTATTCTCCAGTTGTGCATTTGGATCCCTTTCCAAGCAGCCCCACCTCCCTGTCACTGGATTTCTGCCCCACCCCTTCATGGGACCAAGCAGATCGCCCCTGTTGAGGTATCCCAGAAGCTCATGCTATCTCCTGCCAACATGTCATGTTAAAAGGCGGCTATCCTCAGTCATCAATCCCCACAGCCCCTACTTTGATAGCTTAGTCTGCAACCATTGGGAAAGGCTCGATGGGAAACAAGCATACAATACTTTTAAAGAAATGACCGTGTCCTGATGGCCGCTCTGCCTCAGCCCATCTGCTGCTGAAACCCTCATTCATGCCTTTGTCATCTCCAGATTCAACTATCTCTGCTCTTCTCGGCGGCCTCTTGTCCAAAACTCTGCTGCCAAGATCTTCTCCTACACCAAGTCCTGCTCACCCAGCACCTCTATGCTCCCTGACTTATGTTTCCCAGTTCCCTATCGTCTCAAGTTTAAAATACTCATCCTCGTTTTTTTTTAAATTTGTTCCTAGGATGTGGGTGTCGCTGGCAAGGCCAGCATTTATTGCCCATCCCTAATTGCCCTTGAGGTGGTGGTGAACCGCTGCAGTCTTTGTGGTGAAGGTACTCCCACAGTGCTGTTAGGGAGGGAGTTCCAGGATTTTGACCCAGTGAAGATGAAGGAATGGTGATATATTTCCAAGTCCGGATGGTGTGTGACTTGGAGGGGAACATGCAGGTGGTGGTGTTCCCATGCGCCTGCTGCCCTTGTCCTTCTAGGTGGTAGAGGTCGCGTGTTCAAATCCCACTGTGGCCTCTATAGCCTTCTCCAGTCCTACAACCCTCTGAGAACTCTACGTTCCTGAATCTGGCCTCTTGTGTATCCCCCATTCCCTTCGCCTCACCATTGACAGCCGTGCCTTCAGCTGTCTGTGTCCTAAACTTTGGAATTCCCTCCCTAAACCTTTTTGCGCCTCCACTTTTAAGACCCTTAAAATCCACCTATTTGACCAAGCTACAAAAGCGAAATACTGCAGATGCTGGAAATACTCATTAGGTCAGGCAATATCTGTGGCGAGAGAAACAAGAGTTAACGTTTCAGGTCAATGACCTGTCGTCAGAACAAATTTTGCCTGATTTTTTTTTTCTCTGATTACACTTCGGGATATTTTTCTACATTAAAGGCGCTATATAAGTGCAAATTGTTGTTCTGACGAAAGGTCATCAAGTTGAAGCGTTAACTCTGTTTCTCTCTACAGATGTTGCCTGACCTGCTGAGTATTTCCAGCACATTGTTTTCATTTGACCAAATTTTAGTCACCTCTCCTTTGGCTTGGCGGCTGTTTTTTGTCTGATTATACTTTGGGATATTTTTCTACATTAAAGAAGCTATATAAGTGCAAATTGTTGAATTATTGTTGCTCGAGGATACTCCGGTCTTCTCACTCTGGCTATATATAGATAATCAATTAGCTACAGAGACAACTAAATCTCCAATGAGATTTAATGCTGACAATTGCATATAAAGCTTAAATCTGAGAATACTTAAATCCAGGTTTCTGAAGGCTGATTTTAAAATGATTACTTGGTGATATTTGTACCATATGCCATTGAATCATATATACTGTAGTTGAATCTAAATGTGAACATTTTATTACATGAAATATGATCGTTGGAAGAAATTACCCATCATCTTTTACACAATTCACATGTGCTGGACTGATTATTTATGAGCAATGCAAACATGAGGACTGAATTAGGGATATTTTTTATTTTTGCTCGGGATGAAACACGCCTAATGTCATGGTTATATTAGGAGTTCTATATAATCAAAAGAGGTGGGATCGAGTTTAGTATGTTGAAGTTCTGCACTTGGATCAGGTACTTGTTGTTTGGAGTCAATACTTCCTGCCTGCCCTGTACTGTAATTACATCGTCGAATGTGCAGTGGAGCACAAAGTTCAGATCATTAACAACCATCAGCTGGCTGCAGTTCAATTGAAACTAGTTCTGTGGGCTGCACTGTGCTGGGAGTATTTAGTTAAATCTGAAACTAGGGTCTTAAATCTAAACAAAGCAAACTGTAGGTATGAGGGGCGAGTTGACTAAGGTAGATTGGGAAACTACATTAAAAAGGTATGACAGTAGACAAGTAATGGCTAGCATTTAAAGAATTAATACATAATTTACAACAAATATACATTCCTTTAAGGCACAAAAACCCCACAGGAAAAGTGGTCCAAACGTGGCTAACAAGAGAAGTTAAAGATAGTATTAGATCAAAAGAAGAGGCTTATAATGTTGCCAAATAGAGTAGTAAGCTGGAGGATTGGGAGGATTTTAGAATTCAGCAAAGGAGGACCAAGCAATTCATAAAGAGAAAATAGAGTATGAAAGTAAACTAGCGAGAGACATAAAAACAGACTGTAAAAGCGTCTATAGGTATGTAAAAAGGAAAAGATTAGTGAAAGTAAATGTGGGTCCCTTACAGGCTGAGACAGGAGAAATTATAATGGGGAATAAGGAAATGGCAGAGAAATTAAACAAATACTTTGCGTCTGTTTTCATGGAAGAAGACACAAAAAACTTCCTGGAAATAGTGGAGAACCAAGACTCCAGTGAAAATAAGGAACTGAAAGAAATTAGTATTAATAAAAAAAAATAGTATTGGTGAAATTAATGGAACTGAAAGCCGATAAATCCCTTGGATCTGATGGCCTACATTCTAGGGTTTTGAAAGAGGTGGCTATAGAGATAGTGGATGCATTGGTTGTCATTTTCCAAAATTCCATAGATTCTAGAACTGTTCCCATGGACTGAAAGGTAGCAAAAGTAACCCCACTATTTAAGAAAGGAGAGAGAGAGAAAGCGGGGAACTACAGACCAGTTAGCCTGACATCAGTAGTAGGGAAAATGCTAGAATCTATTATTAAGGATGTGGTAACCGGGCACTTAGAAAATAATAATAGGATTGGGCAGAGTCAACACAGATTTATGAAAGGGAAATCGTGCTTGACGAATCTGTTGGAGTTTTTTGAGGTTTTAACTAGCAGAATAGATAAGGGGGAGCCAGTGGATGTGGTGTATTTGGATTTTCAGAAGGCATTTGATAAGGTGTTGCATCAGAGGTTATTAAACAAAATTAGGGCTCCTGGGATTGGGGGTAATATACTAGCATGGATTGAGGATTGGCTAACGGACAGGAAACAGAGAGTAGGAATAAACGGTTCATTTTCAGGTTGGCAGGCTGTAACTAGTGGAGTACCGCAAGGATCAGTGCTTGGGCCTCAGCTATTCACAATCTACATCAATGAATTGGATGAGGGGACCAAATGTAATATACCCAAGTTTGCTGATGATACAAAGCTGGGTGGGATTTAAGTTGTGAGGAGGATGCAAGAAGGCTTCAAGGGGATATAGACAAGCTAAGTGAGTGGGCAAGAACATGGCAAATGGAATATAATGTGGAGAAATGTGAAGTTATCCACTTTGGCAGGAAAAACAGAAAAGCAGAGTTTTTTAAATGGTTAGAGATTGGGAAATCTCTAGATCTCTAGTCCAAAGATGTGCAGGTTAGGTTGATTGGCTATGATAAATTGATCCTTAGTGTTAGGGGGCTTAAATACGTGGGGTTACAGGGATAGGGTGGGATATCTGTTGGGGTTATGGGGATCGGGTGGGATATGTGTCGGTGCAGGCTCGATGGGCCGAAATGGCCTCTATCTGCACTGTGGGGTTTCTGTGATTTCTGTGATTTCTGTGAAATGTTGGTGTTCAGAGGGACCTGGGTGTCCTTGTACACGAATCACTGAAAGTTAACATGCAGGTACAGCAAGCAATTAGGAAAGGAAATGGTATGTTGGCCTTTATTACAAGAGGATTTGAATATAAGAGTAAAGACATCTTACTGCAATTATATAGGGCTCTGGTGAGACCACACCTGGAGTATTGTGTACAGTTTTGGTCTCCTTACCTAAGGAAGGATATATTTGCCATAGTGGGAGTGCAACGAAGGTTCACCAGACTGGTTCCTGGGATGGGGGGATTGCCCTATGAGGAGAGATTGAGTAGATTGGGTCTATATTCTCTAGAGTTTAGAAGAATGAGAGGCGATCTCATTGAAACATATACAATTATTACATGGCTTGACAGTGTAGGTGCAGGGAGGATGTTTCCCCTGGCTGGGGAGTCTAGAACCAGGGGTCACAGTCTCAGAATAAGGGGTCAGCCATTTAGGACTGAGCTGAGGAGAAATTTCTTCACTCAGAGGGTGGTGAATCTTTGGAATTCTCTACCCCAGAGGGCTGTGGAGGCTCAGTCGTTGAGTATATTCAAAACAGAGATCGATAGATTTTTTCGATATTAAGGGAATCGAGGGATATGGGGATAGTGGAGTTGAGGTAGAAGATCAGCCATGAATGGCGGAGCAGGCTGACGGAGCCAAATGGCCTACTGCTCCTGTTTCTTATTTTCTCATGGTAATGCACTTGCTCACTGCAGTCGAATTGTTTTCTTTGGGAGAGGCTTGTTAGCTGTTTACAACAGGCCTATCCTGGATAAGAGCGAGCAGTCTGCTGATGTATGAAATTTACTCCTGTATGAATTTTAAATAAGCAACAACCAGATACAGCTGGAAATCTAGCAGTGGTAGGAATCTTTTACCACTTTTTTGTTCAGAGAGGTGTTCTGAAAAATCTGTAACTAGTATAAGAATTGGGGAAGGGAAAACCTGTGGGATGGTAACTGTTGCTAGATCCACATTGATCGCTTTTTATGTATCTGCTAATCTTAAATCTTAAAACTATCGACGAACACCCCAAAAATAATACAGAATTGACCTCTATGGATTTATTGTATTAGGAAGCAATGGAAGCGTAGATTTGCACTGACAACACTGATTTCCAGAAATCAAAGGCTGGCTTCGGTTACTCACCTTTCACATTCTCTTTGAATGTTCTGAAATCCCTCGTGGTGTGATTTGTTGGTCTTCAGGATGAAGGATCAATGCATCAGTAATTGAACAGATGTTCGCTGGGAGTTCTGTTACAAATCCACCAATAACAAAGGGTAGTGAAAGAAACCTAGAATATAATCAATAGTACATTCTTGAGAGCTAGTGAAAGAAAGACTTGCATTTCTTTAGCACCTTCCACAACCTCAGGACGTCCCAAAGTGTTTTACAGTCAATGCAGTACTTTTGAAGTGTAGTCACTGTTATGTCAGAAACGCAGTAGCCAATTTGCACACCGCAAGCTCCCATAAACAGTAATAAATGACCAGTTCATCTGTTTTAATATGTTGCTTGAGGGATAAATGTTGACCAGGATACCGGAAAAACTCCCCAGCTCTTCGAATGTTTCCATCCATCTGAGAAAGCAGAAGAGGCCTCGATTTAACGTCCCACCCGTGCCAGCCTTGGCTCGGTGGGAGCTCTCTCACCTGTGTCAGCCTTGGCTCGGTGGACGCTCTCACCTGTGTCAGCCTTGGCTCGGTGGACGCTCTCACCTGTGCCAGCCTCGGCTCAGTGGGAGCTCTCTCACCTGTGCCAGCCTTGGCTCGGTGGACGCTCTCACCTGTGCCAGCCTCGGCTCAGTGGGAGCTCTCTCACCTGTGCCAGCCTTGGCTCGGTGGGAGCTCTCTCACCTGTGCCAGCCTCGGCTCAGTGGGAGCTCTCTCGCCTGTGCCAGCCTCGGCTCAGTGGGAGCTCTCTCACCTGTGCCAGCCTCGGCTCAGTGGGAGCTCTCTCGCCTGTGCCAGCCTCGGCTCGGTGGGAGCTCTCTCACCTGTGCCAGCCTTGGCTCGGTGGGAGCTCTCTCACCTGTGCCAGCCTTGGCTCGGTGGGAGCTCTCTCACCTGTGCCAGCCTTGGCTCGGTGGGAGCTCCCTCACCTGTGCCAGCCTTGGCTCGGTGGGAGCTCTCTCACCTGTGCCAGCCTTGGCTCGGTGGGAGCTCTCTCGCCTGTGCCAGCCCTGGCTCGGTGGGAGCTCTCTCGCCTGTGCCAGCCTCGGCTCGGTGGGAGCTCTCTCGCCTGTGCCAGCCTCGGCTCGGTGGGAGCTCTCTCGCCTGTGCCAGCCTCGGCTCGGTGGGAGCTCTCTCACCTGTGCCAGCCTTGGCTCGGTGGGAGCTCTCTCACCTGTGCCAGCCCTGGCTCGGTGGGAGCTCTCTCGCCTGTGCCAGCCCTGGCTCGGTGGGAGCTCTCTCGCCTGTGCCAGCCTCGGCTCGGTGGGAGCTCTCTCGCCTGTGCCAGCCTCGGCTCGGTGGGAGCTCTCTCGCCTGTGCCAGCCTCGGCTCGGTGGGAGCTCTCTCACCTGTGTCAGCCTCGGCTCAGTGGGAGCTCGCACCTGTGTCAGCCTCGGCTCAGTGGGAGCTCTCTCACCTGTGTCAGCCTTGGCTCAGTGGGAGCTCTCACCTGTGTCAGCCTTGGCTCAGTGGGAGCTCCCTCACCTGTGTCAGCCTTGGCTCAGTGGGAGCTCCCTCACCTGTGTCAGCCCTGGCTCAGTGGGAGCTCTCTCACCTGTGTCAGCCTCGGCTCAGTGGGAGCTCCCTCACCTGTGTCAGCCCTGGCTCAGTGGGAGCTCCCTCACCTGTGTCAGCCTCGGCTCAGTGGGAGCTCTCTCACCTGTGTCAGCCTCGGCTCAGTGGGAGCTCTCACCTGTGCCAGCCTTGGCTCAGTGGGAGCTCTCACCTGTGTCAGCCTCGGCTCAGTGGGAGCTCTCACACCTGTGTCAGCCTTGGCTCAGTGGGAGCTCTCACCTGTGCCAGCCTTGGCTCAGTGGGAGCTCTCACCTGTGTCAGCCTCGGCTCAGTGGGAGCTCTCACCTGTGTCAGCCTCGGCTCAGTGGGAGCTCTCACCTGTGTCAGCCTCGGCTCAGTGGGAGCTCTCACCTGTGTCAGCCTCGGCTCAGTGGGAGCTCTCACCTGTGTCAGCCTCGGCTCAGTGGGAGCTCTCTCACCTGTGTCAGCCTTGGCTCAGTGGGAGCTCCCTCACCTGTGTCAGCCTCGGCTCAGTGGGAGCTCTCTCACCTGTGTCAGCCTCGGCTCAGTGGGAGCTCTCTCACCTGTGTCAGCCTTGGCTCAGTGGGAGCTCTCTCACCTGTGTCAGCCTTGGCTCAGTGGGAGCTCTCTCACCTGTGTCAGCCTTGGCTCAGTGGGAGCTCCCTCACCTGTGTCAGCCTCGGCTCAGTGGGAGCTCTCACCTGTGTCAGCCTTGGCTTGGTGGGAGCTCTCTCACCTGTGTCAGCCTTGGCTCGGTGGGAGCTCTCTCACCTGTGCCAGCCTTGGCTCAGTGGGAGCTCTCTCACCTGTGTCAGCCTTGGCTCAGTTGGAGCTCTCACCTGTGTCAGCCTTGGCTCAGTGGGAGCTCTCTCACCTGTGTCAGCCTTGGCTCAGTGGGAGCTCTCTCACCTGTGTCAGCCTCGGCTCAGTGGGAGCTCTCTCACCTGTGCCAGCCTTGGCTCAGTGGGAGCTCTCTCACCTGTGTCAGCCTTGGCTCAGTGGGAGCTCTCTCACCTGTGCCAGCCCTGGCTCAGTGGGAGCTCTCACCTGTGTCAGCCTTGGCTCAGTGGGAGCTCTCTCACCTGTGTCAGCCTTGGCTCAGTGGGAGCTCTCTCACCTGTGTCAGCCTCGGCTCAGTGGGAGCTCTCTCGCCTGTGTCAGCCTCGGCTCAGTGGGAGCTCTCTCGCCTGTGCCAGCCTCGGCTCAGTGGGAGCTCTCACACCTGTGCCAGCCTCGGCTCAGTGGGAGCTCTCACACCTGTGTCAGCCTCGGCTCAGTGGGAGCTCTCTCACCTGTGCCAGCCTTGGCTCAGTGGGAGCTCTCTCGCCTGTGCCAGCCTCGGCTCGGTGGGAGCTCTCTCGCCTGTGCCAGCCTCGGCTCAGTGGGAGCTCTCTCACCTGTGCCAGCCTTGGCTCAGTGGGAGCTCTCTCACCTGTGTCAGCCTTGGCTCAGTGGGAGCTCTCTCACCTGTGTCAGCCTTGGCTCAGTGGGAGCTCTCTCACCTGTGCCAGCCCTGGCTCAGTGGGAGCTCTCACCTGTGTCAGCCTTGGCTCAGTGGGAGCTCTCTCACCTGTGTCAGCCTTGGCTCAGTGGGAGCTCTCTCACCTGTGTCAGCCTCGGCTCAGTGGGAGCTCTCTCGCCTGTGCCAGCCTCGGCTCAGTGGGAGCTCTCTCACCTGTGCCAGCCTCGGCTCAGTGGGAGCTCTCTCGCCTGTGCCAGCCTCGGCTCGGTGGGAGCTCTCTCGCCTGTGCCAGCCTCGGCTCAGTGGGAGCTCTCTCACCTGTGCCAGCCTTGGCTCAGTGGGAGCTCTCTCACCTGTGTCAGCCTTGGCTCAGTGGGAGCTCTCTCACCTGTGTCAGCCTTGGCTCAGTGGGAGCTCTCTCACCTGTGCCAGCCCTGGCTCAGTGGGAGCTCTCACCTGTGTCAGCCTTGGCTCAGTGGGAGCTCTCTCACCTGTGTCAGCCTTGGCTCAGTGGGAGCTCTCTCGCCTGTGCCAGCCTCGGCTCAGTGGGAGCTCTCTCACCTGTGCCAGCCTTGGCTCAGTGGGAGCTCTCTCGCCTGTGCCAGCCTCGGCTCGGTGGGAGCTCTCTCACCTGTGTCAGCCTTGGCTCAGTGGGAGCTCTCTCACCTGTGTCAGCCTCGGCTCAGTGGGAGCTCTCACCTGTGTCAGCCTCGGCTCAGTGGGAGCTCTCACCTGTGTCAGCCTCGGCTCAGTGGGAGCTCCCTCACCTGTGTCAGCCTCGGCTCGGTGGGAGCTCTCTCGCCTGTGTCAGCCTCGGCTCAGTGGGAGCTCTCTCACCTGTGTCAGCCTTGGCTCAGTGGGAGCTCTCTCACCTGTGTCAGCCTCGGCTCAGTGGGAGCTCCCTCACCTGTGTCAGCCTCGGCTCAGTGGGAGCTCTCTCACCTGTGTCAGCCTCGGCTCAGTGGGAGCTCCCTCACCTGTGTCAGCCTTGGCTCAGTGGGAGCTCTCTCACCTGTGTCAGCCTCGGCTCAGTGGGAGCTCCCTCACCTGTGTCAGCCTCGGCTCAGTGGGAGCTCCCTCACCTGTGTCAGCCTCGGCTCAGTGGGAGCTCCCTCACCTGTGTCAGCCTTGGCTCAGTGGGAGCTCCCTCACCTGTGTCAGCCTTGGCTCAGTGGGAGCTCTCTCACCTGTGTCAGCCTTGGCTCAGTGGGAGCTCTCCCCTCAGTGGGAGCTCTCACCTGTGCCAGCCTCGGCTCGGTGGGAGCTCTCTCACCTGTGTCAGCCTTGGCTCAGTGGGAGCTCTCTCACCTGTGTCAGCCTCGGCTCAGTGGGAGCTCTCACCTGTGTCAGCCTCGGCTCAGTGGGAGCTCTCTCACCTGTGTCAGCCTCGGCTCGGTGGGAGCTCCCTCACCTGTGTCAGCCTCGGCTCAGTGGGAGCTCTCACCTGTGTCAGCCTTGGCTCGGTGGGAGCTCCCTCACCTGTGCCAGCCCTGGCTCGGTGGGAGGAGTAAAAAGGAAGGTGGTTGTAGTAGGCGACAGTATAGTTAGGGGGATAGATACTGTTCTCTGCAGCCAGGAACGTGAGTCCCGAAGGCTATGTTGCCTACCTGGTGCCAGGGTAAAGGACATCTCCTCCTGGCTGGAGAAGAACTTGGAGGGGGAGGGGGAGGATCCAGTTGTCGTGGTTCACGTAGGTACTAACGGCATAGCTAGGACTAAGAGGTTCTGCTGAGAGATTAAAAAGCAGAACCACAAAGGTCATAATCTCTGGATTATTACCAGAGCCACGAGCAAATTGGCATAGGGACAATAGAATCAGGGAGATGAATGTGTGGCTCAAACATTGTTGTGGGAGAAGTAGGTATCGATTCATGGAGCACTGGCACCAGTACTGGGGAAAGAGAGCTGTTCAGTTGGGACGGACTACACCTGAACCATGCTGAGACCAGAGTTCTAGCGAATTGAATAACTAGGACGGTAGATAGGGCTTTAAACTAAATAAGGTGGGGAGGGTCCCAGTGAAGAGAAATCTAGAATGCTAAAGAGAAAAGACAAGGAAGCAGTGCAGGAAAGTGATTGGGATAAGGATAACCAGATTGTGTCAGGAAAGGACAGAGCATGCAAACAAAGGAGTGCACTAACAAATAGGGTCCGGGTAAGAGAAAATGGTAAGACAAATAGGGTCATAGTACAAAAAAATGTCAATGTTAAAAAGACAAATCTAAAGGCATTGTATCTGAATGTACGAAGCATTCGTAATAAGGTAGACAAATTAACAGCGCAAATAGATGTAAATGGATACAATATAATTGCGATTACGGAGACATGGCTGCAGGGTGACCAAGGCTGGGAGCTGAATATCCAAGGATATTCAATTTATTTAGGAAGGACAGGCAAAAAGGAAGGAGGTGGGGTGGCATTGTTAGTAAAGGATGAAATCAGAGCAATAATGAGAAAGGATATTGGCTCAGAAAATAAAGATGTAGAATCAGTCTGGGTGGAACTAAGAAGCATCAAGGGGCAGAAAACATTGGTGGGAGTTGTCTATAGGCCTCCAAACAGTAGTGGTAATGTAGGGGATGGCATCAAACAGGTAATTAGAGATGCATGTAACAAGGGTACTACAGTAATCATGGGTGACTTTAATCTACATATAGACTGGCCAAACCAAATTAGCAATAATACTGTGGAGGATGAATTCCTGGAGTGTGTACGAGATGGTTTTTTAGACCAGTACGTTGAGGAGCCAACTAGGGAACAGGCTATCCTAGATTGGGTATTGTGCAATGAGAAGGGGTTAATTAATAATCTTGTGCGGGGTCATTTAGGGAAGAGTGACCATAACATGATAGAATTCTTCATTTAAGATGGAAAGTGAAGCAGTCCAATCTGAAACTAGGGTCCTAAATCTAAACAAAGGAAACTACGAAGGTATGAGGAGTGAGTTGGCTGTGATAGATTGGGGAGCTTCATTAAAAGGCATGACGATGGATAGGCAATGGCTAACATTTAAGGAACGAATACATGAATTGAAACAGTTATACATTCCTTTCTGGTGCAAAAACACAAGGAAAAGCAGCCCAACCGTGGCTAACAAAAGAAATTAAGGATAGTATTGGATCCAAAGACGAGTCATATAAAGTTGCCAGAAAAAGTAGCAAGCCTGAGGATTGGGAGAAGTTTAGAATTCAGCAAGAAAGGATGAAGAGATTGAAGGCCATTCCCTGCCTCCACCTTGGGAAGTCTGACCACCTCTCCCTGCTTCTAGCCCCGGCATACAAACCGCTCATCAAAAGAGGGAGAACATCAGTGAGAGCAGTGAAAGTATGGCCAGAGGGGGCAGTATCGGAGCTTCAGGACTGCTTCGAACGCATTGACTGGGGCATGTTTGCCCATAATGACATCGAGGAATACGCATCCACAGTGCTATTCTACATCAACAGCTGCGTCGAGGTCGTCACGACCCATAAAAATATCAGGACATACCCCAACCAGAAACCCTGGATGAACGGAGAGGTCCGCTCACTGTTGAAAGCACGCGACGCAGCATTTAAATCTGGCAACGCGGTGGCTTACAGTGCAGCTAGGACCAACCTAAAAAAGGGTATCAGGACTGCCAAAAGGAAACAGACACTGCGGATAGAGGATCACTTCCGCAACAACTCGGACCCCCGGCGCATGTGGCAAGGCATCCAGTCCATCACTGACTACAAGGGCAAAAACACCAGTCCCCCAGTTAGCGATGCCTCCCTTCCGGAGGAGCTTAACAACTCCTTACGCTCGCTTCGACAGGGACAACATGGAGCCGGCTACCAAAGCCTTGCCACCCCTGGAAGACCAGGTGCTCACTCTGTCGACCTCCGACGTAAGGGGTGTTCTACGCGGAGTGAACACACGAAAGGCTGCTGGACCGGATAGCATCCCTGGACGGGTACTCAAGGAATGTGCTGATCAGCTGGCTGATGTCTTCACCGCCATCTTCAATCTGTCATTGGCCCAGGCAGTAGTCCCTACATGCTTCAAGACCGCTACCATTATTCCTGTGCCAAAACAAACGGCTGTGACGTGCCTGAACGACTATCGACCTGTCGCACTCACACCCATCATAATGAAGTGTTTCGAGAGACTCGTCTTAGCCCACATCAAAGCCAGTGTTCCTGCCTTCCTTGACCAACACCAGTTTGCCTATCGTGCAAACAGATCAACGGAGGATGCAATCACAACTGCTCTACACTCAGCACTGAATCACCTAGATGGTAAGGAGACCTACATCAGAATGCTGTTTATAGACTACAGCTCAGCATTCAACACTATCGTCCCCAACAAGCTGGCCACCAAACTCCAAACTCTTGGCCTGAACACTTCCCTCTGCAACTGGACCCTGGACTTCCTAACAAACAGACCCCAGTCTGTCAAATTAGGTAACCACACCTGCGCTCCCCCCCCTGACCCTGAACACGGGGGCCCCACAAGGATGTGTGCTGAGCCCCCTCCTCTACTCCCTCTTCACCCACGACTGTGTGGCTGTTAATGGTTCCAACACCATCATCAAGTTTGCGGATGACACCACGGTAGTAGGCCAGATCACCAACAACGATGAGTCAGCCTACAGGGAGGAGGTCCAGCATCTCGTGAAGTGGTGCGCCGATAACAACCTGGCCCTTAACCAAGAAAACAAAAGAAATCATTGTGGACTTCAGGAAGTCCAAAGGCGGAAGTCACACCCCCATCCACATCAATGGGGCTGTGGTGGAAAGGGTGGACAGCTTTAAGTTCCTCGGAGTCCACATCACGGAAGACCTCTCCTGGTCCCTCAACACCTCCTCTCTGGTGAAGAAGGCCCAGCAGCGCCTATATTTCTTAAGGAGGCTGAAGGGATGTAATCTGTCACCCCTGATCCTCTCTAACTTTTACCGCTGCACTATAGAGAGCATCCTGACAAACTGTATCACAGTATGGTATGGCAGCTGTAGCTACTATGACCGGAAAGCCCTGCAGCGGGTAGTCAAAACTGCCCAACGCATTACCGGCACCCGGCTACCGACCATAGAGCACATATACCAGAAACGCTGTCTACGGAGGTCACGGTCCATCATCAAAGACCCTACCCACCCCAGCCACAGTCTGTTCGCCCTCCTACCATCTGGGAGATGCTACAGATGCATTCGCACCCGTACGACCAGATTTAGGAACAGCTTCTTTCCCAGGGCTGTCATCCTACTGAACTCCACAAATAAACTCTAAAGCCTGCACATCTGCCAATGCACTCTATTATGGTCATATTTATGTCAATATACTACAAGCCAAATGTATGTTCAATGTTTAAATGTCTTAATCCAAATGTACACTCTCGGGAGCCGCAAGCCTACATTTCATTGTAATGCACTTGTGCACTAACAATGACAATAAAAGTTGATTTGATGTGATTTGGAGGGGAAAGATAGAGTATGAGAGTAAACTTGCAAGGAACATAAAAGCAGATTGTAAAAACTTTTACAAGTATGTAAGGAAAAAGATTAGTGAAGACAAATGTAGGTCCTTTACAGTCAGAAACGGGAGAATTTATAATGGGGAACAAGGAAATGGAAGAGCAATTAAACAAATACTTTGGTTCTGTCTTCACGGAAGAGGACACAAATAACTTCCCAGAAATGCTAAGGAACCAAGGGTCTTGTGAGAAGGAGGAATTAAAGGAAATTAGTATTAGTAAAAAAAAGTGCTGGAGAAATTAATGGGACTGAAAGCTGATAAATCCTCAGGACCTGATAATAGAAACATAGAAACATAGAAGATAGGAGCAGGCGTAGGCCATTCGGCCCCTCGAGCCTGCTCCGCCATTCAATGAGATCATGGCTGATCATCCAAATTCAGTACCCTGTCTCTGCCTTCTCCCCATATCCCTTGATCCCTTTAGCCTTAAGAAATATATCCAACTCCTTCTTGAATATATTTAATGAACTGGCCTCCACCGCCCTCTGTGGCAGAGAATTCCACAGGTTCATCACTCTCTGGGTGAAGAAATTCCTCCTTATTTCAGTCCTAAATGGCTTACCCCTTATCCTTAGACTATGACCCCTGGTTCTGGACTCCCCGGCCATCGGAAACATCCTTCCTGCATCTAGTCTGTCCAGGCCTGACAGAATTTTATAGGTTTCGATGAGATCCCCTCTCAATCTTCTAAACTCCAGTGAGTATAAGCCCAATCGACACAATCTCTCCTCATACGTCATCCCTGCCATCCCAGGTATCAGCCTGGTGAATCTTCGCTGCACTCCTTCCATGGCAAGAACATCCTTCCTCAGATAAGGCGACCAAAACTGCACACCATACTCAAGGTGCGGTCTCACCAAGGCCCTGTACAACCGCAGCAAGACATCCTTGTTCCTGTACTCGAACCCTCTTGCTACAAAGGCCAACATACCATTTGCCTGCTTAACCGCCTGCTGCACCTGCATGCTTACCTTCAGCGACTGGTGCACAAGAACACCCAGGTCTCTTTGCACTTCCCCTTCTCCCAATCTATTGCCATTCAAATAATAGTCTGCCTTCCTGTTTTTGCCACCAAAGTGGATAACCTCACATTTATCCACATTATAGTGCATTTGCCATGTTTCTGCCCAATCACCCAACCTGTCACCTTCACGACATCCTCCTCACAGCATACCCTCCCACCCAGCTTTGTGTCGTCTGCAAATTTGGAGATATTACATCCAATTCCCTCGTCCAGATCATTAATATATATTGTGAACAGCTGGGGTCCTAGGACCGATCCTTGCGGTACCCCACTAGTCACTGCCTGCCACTCGGAAAACGACCCATTTATTCCAACACTTTGCTTTCTATCCGCCAACCAGTTCTCTATCCAAGTCAATACCTTGCCCCCAATCCCATGTGCCTTAATTTTGCACGCTAATCTCTTATGCGGGACCTTATCGAAAGCCTTCTGAAAGTCCAAATACACCACATCCACCGGTTCTCCCTTATCTATTTTACCAGTTACATCCTCAAAAAATTCCAGTAGATTAGTCAAGCACGATTTACCTTTTGTAAATCCATGTTGACTTTGTCCGATCCTGTCACTGCTTTCCAAGTGCTCTGCTATTACATCTTTTATAATGGACTCTAGCATTTTCCCCACTACCGATGTCAGGCTTACCGGTCTATAATTCCCCGCTTTTTCTCTACCACCTTTTTTGAATAGTGGGGTAACATTAGCTACCCTCCAATCCATGGGTACTGTTCCAGAGTCTATCGAATTCTGGAAGATGACCAGCAATGCATCTACTATCTCTAGGGCCACTTCCTTAAGTACCCTAGGATGTAGATTATCAGGTCCTGGGGATTTATCGGCCTTCAGTCCCATCAATTTTCCTAACACCATTTCCCTACAAATACTGATTTCTTTCAGTTCCACCCTTTCATCAGCCCCTATGTTCCCCGGCATCTCTGGGAGGTTATTTGTGTCCTCCTTTGTGAAGACAGAACCAAAATATGTATTTAGTTGGTCTGCCATTTCTTTGTTCCCCATTATAAATTCCCCTGATTCTGACTGCAAGGGACCTACGCTTGACTTCACCAATCTTTTTCTCTTCACATATCTATAAAAGCTTTTACAGTCAGTTTTTATGTTCCTTGCAAGCTTACTCTCATATTCTATTTTCCCCTTCTTAATTAATCCCCTTGTCCTCCTTTGTTGAATCCTAAACTGCTCCCAATCCTCAGGATTATTGCTTTTTCTGGCCAATTTACATGTCCTCTCCTTGGATCTTATGCTATCCCTAATTTCCCTTGTTAGCCACGGTTGAGTCACCTTTTTTGTTTTATTTTTATGCCAAACTGGGATGAACAAATTTTGTAGTTCATCCATGCGATCTTTGAATGTTTGCCATTGCCCATCCACCATCAACCCTTTGAGTGACATTCCCCAATCAATCCTACCCAACTCGCTCCTCATACCATCGTATTCTCCTTTATTTAAATTCAGGACCCTAGTCTCTTAGAGTACTAAAAGAGGTAGCCATGGAAATAGTGGATGCATTGGTTGTCATCTTCCAAAATTCTATAGATTATGGAACAGTTCCTGCAGATTGGAGGGTGGCAAATGTAACCCCACTATTTAAACAATAAGGGAGAGAGAAAACAGGGAACTACCTGTTAGCTTAACATCAGTAGTTGGGGGAAATGCTAGTCTATTACAAAGGATGTGATAACAGGACACTTGGAAAATATCAACGGGGTTAGACAAAGTCAACATGGATTTATGAAAGAGAAATCGTGTTTGACACATCCTCAAAAAACTCCAGTAGGTTTAACTGGTAGACTAGATAAGGGAGAGCCAGTGGATGTGGTGTATTTGGATTTTCAGAAGGCCTTCGATAAAGTCCCACATAAGAGGTTAGTGTGCAAAATTAAAGCACATGGGATTGGGGGTAATATACTGGCATTGATTGAAAATTGGTTAACAGACAGGAAACAGAGAGTAGGAATAAATGGGTCTTTTTCGGGGTGGCAGCCGGTGACCAGTGGGGTACCACAGGGATCAGTGCTTGGGCCCCAGCTATTCACAATATGTATCAATGATTTGGATGAGGGAACCAAATGTAATATTTCCAAGTTTGCTGATGACACGACACTAGGTGGGACTGTGAGTTGTGAGGAGGATGCAAAGAAGCTTCAAGGCGATTTAGACAAGTTGAGTGAGTGGGCAAATACATGGCAGATGCAGTATAACGTGGATAAATGTGAAGTTATCCACTTCGGTAGGAAAAACAGAAAGGCAGCATATTATTTAAATGGTGATAGATGGGAAAATGTTGATGTACAAAGGGACCTGGGTGTCCTTGTACACCAGTCACTGAAAGCAAACATGCAGGTGCAGCAAGCAGTTAGGAAGGCAAATGGTATGTTGGCCTTCATTGCAAGAACATTTGTGTACAGGAGCAAAGATGTCTTTCTATGGTTATACAGGGCCTTAGTGAGACCACACCTGGAGTACTGTGTGCACTTTTGGTCTCCTTACCGAAGGATATACTTGCCAAAGAGGGAGTGCAGCGAAGGTTCACCAGACTGATTCCTGGGATGGCAGGACTGTCGTATGAGGAGAGATTGGGTCGACTAGGCCTGTATTCACTAGAGTTTAGAAGAATGAGAGGGGATCTCATTGAAACATATAAAATTCTGACAGGGCTAGACGGATTCGATGCAGGGAGGATGTTCCCCCTGGCTTGGGGGGGGGGGGGTCTAGAATGAGGGGTCACAGTCTCGGGATACGGGGCAGGACATTTAGGACTGAGATGAGGAGAAATGTCTTCACTCAGAGGGTGGTGAACCTGTGGAATTCTCTACCACAGACAGCTGTGGAGGCCAAGTCCTGAATATATTTAAGAAGTAGATAGATTTCTAGACACAAAAGGCATCAAGGGGTATGGGGAGAGAGCGGGAATATGGTATTGAGATAGAGGATCAGCCATGATATTGAATGGCGAAGCAGGATCGAAGGGCCGAATGGCCTACTCCTGTTTCTATTTAGCCAAGGCTGACACAGGGGAGAGCTCCCACTGAGGGGAGAGCTCCCACTGAGCCGAGGCTGACACAGGTGAGAGCTCCCACTGAGCCGAGGCTGACACAGGTGAGAGAGCTCCCACTGAGCCAAGCCTGACACAGGTGAGAGAGCTCCCACTGAGCCGAGGCTGACACAGGTGAGAGCTCCCACTGAGCCGAGGCTGGCACAGGCGAGAGCTCCCACTGAGCCGAGGCTGGCACAGGCGAGAGCTCCCACTGAGCCAAGCCTGACACAGGTGAGAGCTCCCACCGAGCCGAGGCTGACACAGGGGAGGGAGCTCCCACTGAGCCAAGCCTGACACAGGTGAGAGAGCTCCCACTGAGCCGAGGCTGACACAGGTGAGAGAGCTCCCACTGAGCCGAGGCTGACACAGGTGAGAGAGCTCCCACTGAGCCAAGCCTGACACAGGTGAGAGAGCTCCCACTGAGCCGAGGCTGACACAGGTGAGAGAGCTCCCACTGAGCCGAGGCTGACACAGGTGAGAGAGCTCCCACTGAGCCAAGCCTGACACAGGTGAGAGAGCTCCCACTGAGCCGAGGCTGACACAGGTGAGGGAGCTCCCACTGAGCCGAGGCTGACACAGGTGAGAGAGCTCCCACTGAGCCGAGGCTGACACAGGTGAGAGAGCTCCCACTGAGCCGAGGCTGGCACAGGCGAGAGCTCCCACTGAGCCGAGGCTGGCACAGGCGAGAGCTCCCACTGAGCCAAGCCTGACACAGGTGAGAGAGCTCCCACCGAGCCGAGGCTGACACAGGTGAGAGAGCTCCCACTGAGCCGAGGCTGGCACAGGCGAGAGCTCCCACTGAGCCGAGGCTGGCACAGGCGAGAGCTCCCACTGAGCCAAGCCTGACACAGGTGAGAGAGCTCCCACCGAGCCGAGGCTGACACAGGGGAGGGAGCTCCCACTGAGCCAAGGCTGGCACAGGTGAGAGAGCTCCCACTGAGCCGAGGCTGACACAGGGGAGGGAGCTCCCACTGAGCCAAGGCTGGCACAGGTGAGAGAGCTCCCACTGAGCCAAGGCTGGCACAGGTGAGAGCTCCCACTGAGCCGAGGCTGACACAGGTGAGAGCTCCCACTGAGCCGAGGCTGACACAGGTGAGAGCTCCCACTGAGCCGAGGCTGACACAGGTGAGAGAGCTCCCACTGAGCCAAGGCTGACACAGGTGAGAGAGCTCCCACCGAGCCGAGGCTGACACAGGTGAGAGCTCCCACCGAGCCGAGGCTGACACAGGTGAGAGAGCTCCCACTGAGCCGAGGCTGACACAGGTGAGAGAGCTCCCACTGAGCCGAGGCTGACACAGGTGAGAGCTCCCACTGAGCCGAGGCTGACACAGGTGAGAGCTCCCACTGAGCCGAGGCTGACACAGGTGAGAGCTCCCACTGAGCCGAGGCTGACACAGGTGAGAGAGCTCCCACTGAGCCAAGGCTGACACAGGTGAGAGAGCTCCCACTGAGCCAAGGCTGACACAGGTGAGAGAGCTCCCACTGAGCCAAGGCTGACACAGGTGAGAGAGCTCCCACTGAGCCAAGGCTGACACAGGTGAGAGAGCTCCCACTGAGCCGAGGCTGACACAGGTGAGAGAGCTCCCACTGAGCCGAGGCTGACACAGGTGAGAGAGCTCCCACTGAGCCGAGGCTGGCACAGGTGAGAGAGCTCCCACTGAGCCAAGGCTGACACAGGTGTGAGAGCTCCCACTGAGCCGAGGCTGACACAGGTGAGGGAGCTCCCACTGAGCCAAGGCTGACACAGGTGAGAGCTCCCACTGAGCCAAGGCTGACACAGGTGAGAGAGCTCCCACTGAGCCGAGGCTGACACAGGTGAGAGAGCTCCCACTGAGCCAAGGCTGACACAGGTGAGAGAGCTCCCACTGAGCCGAGGCTGACACAGGTGAGAGAGCTCCCACCGAGCCGAGGCTGACACAGGGGAGGGAGCTCCCACTGAGCCAAGGCTGACACAGGTGAGAGAGCTCCCACTGAGCCAAGGCTGACACCGGTGTGAGAGCTCCCACTGAGCCGAGGCTGACACAGGTGAGAGAGCTCCCACTGAGCCGAGGCTGACACAGGTGAGAGAGCTCCCACCGAGCCGAGGCTGACACAGGGGAGGGAGCTCCCACTGAGCCAAGGCTGACACAGGTGAGAGCTCCCACTGAGCCAAGGCTGACACAGGTGAGAGCTCCCACTGAGCCAAGGCTGGCACAGGTGAGAGAGCTCCCACTGAGCCAAGGCTGACACAGGTGAGAGCTCCCACTGAGCCAAGGCTGACACAGGTGAGAGCTCCCACTGAGCCAAGGCTGACACAGGTGAGAGCTCCCACTGAGCCAAGGCTGGCACAGGGGAGAGCTCCCACTGAGCCAAGGCTGACACAGGTGAGGGAGCTCCCACTGAGCCAAGGCTGACACAGGTGAGAGCTCCCACTGAGCCAAGGCTGACACAGGTGAGAGCTCCCACTGAGCCGAGGCTGACACAGGTGAGAGAGCTCCCACTGAGCCAAGGCTGACACAGGTGAGAGAGCTCCCACTGAGCCGAGGCTGGCACAGGCGAGAGCTCCCACTGAGGGGAGAGCTCCCACTGAGCCGAGGCTGGCACAGGCGAGAGCTCCCACTGAGGGGAGAGCTCCCACTGAGCCGAGGCTGACACAGGTGAGAGCTCCCACTGAGGGGAGAGCTCCCACTGAGCCAAGGCTGACACAGGTGAGAGCTCCCACTGAGCCGAGGCTGACACAGGTGAGAGAGCTCCCACTGAGCCAGGGCTGACACAGGTGAGAGAGCTCCCACTGAGCCGAGGCTGACACAGGTGAGAGAGCTCCCACTGAGCCAGGGCTGACACAGGTGAGAGAGCTCCCACTGAGCCAGGGCTGACACAGGTGAGAGAGCTCCCACTGAGCCAAGACTAACGCATGCTTAATTTTGCTGAGCACTTCAAGCAGTGCAAATTCAGCATGTCCCTGTTCTAGTAATCTGACAAAAGCATATTGTAAAGCTATTATAGTCAGGGATGAAATAGTGGAGAATCTGATTATAATTGTCCAAAACTGTGGAAAGGCAAATTATGCTGGAGGATGGTAAATGCGATGCCCCTTTTCAAAGGAGAGACAGGGAGAAGCTAGGTACAGGAAACTCTTGTTTAAACGGCACCTAAATATCCGGAATTCTCTAAACTGGCAAAATTCATACTCCGAAAACAACACCTCAATAACCGGAAATGTTGCCGAGTCCGAGTCTCCCGCGGTGGCCGAGTTAGTCAGTGGGGGTAGTTCTCCAAACTGCCACTACTCGGCTTCTTGGCGCTGTCAGAAGTCCGATCACCTCAATAACAGGAGTCTGACTCTCCCGCGCTGCCGGTAGTTTCTTCCGATCCGCCATTTTTCTGTGTGTCTCTCCATCTTTATCGTGAATTATCTTTCCCATCTTGCATTATAGAATTCCCAAAAGTTGGTCCAAGCAAAAGGAAGAGAGTTGTGTTAACTTTAAAACAGAAAATCGAGATATGCCAACGATTAGAAAGGGGAAGAGAAGCGTATCAACATTATGAATGAATTCAAAATCGGTTTGTCAAAGCTTCCAAAAGAGTTGAAGCAGTGGAAGTGCCTGAAGAATCTGTTGAAGTGCATGATCCTGATGACCCAGCTGGCATGGATATTCCTGATGAACCAGCTGACTTGGAAGAAGTGTACAGTCAACTACAGTACAGTATACAGTCGTTTACTGTAAGTTTTGTTTTACTGTTAAGTAATTAAAGAGTTATGGATTACCCTCAACTGGCAGTACTGTACTTAATCAAGCATCTTCCACCATCCATTTAACACAACATTCTGTAGGTGAGCACCCAATTACTGTATACTGCACATATTATTTCTTGATTTTTTAAATTTTTGTTTGTTAAAAATAGCCTTGGTAGATAACCCTCTCCGTCATCCGGAATTTTTAATGAACCGGCACCATCCCGGTCCGGTCGGTGCCGGATACCAAAGAGTTTCCTGTATTACAGGCCAGTTCATTCTACTAAGCACATGCGTTAATCAGGGCAAGTCAGCATAGATTTCTGAATGGCAGGACATGCTTGATCAACCTAATCGAATTCTCTGGAGAAGTAACCGAGAGGATACATAAAGAAAATGTAATGGATGTGGTTTCTGTGGATTTAAAAAAACATTTGATAAGGTACCAAAAAGAGACTTGTGGGGAAAACTAATGGCACATTAAGGGGAATGTGTCCACCTGGATAGGGAGAAGGTCCGAGGACATGAAGCAAAGAGTGAAAGGAATTTTTTTGGACTGGAAAGACGTGGTGAGTGACATTCCGCAGGGTTATGTGTTGAAGGTGCTCTTATTTAATTTGTACGTATAAATGATCTGGACTTAGAAATTGAGGGAACATTATTGAAATTTACTGATGACACCACATGAGGGTTATGCCAAATTGAGATGAAGATGATGAAAGACTTTTTTTTAAATTTGTTCATGGGATGTGGGTGTCACTAGCAAGGCCAGCATTTATTGCCCATCCCTCGTTGTCCTTGAGAAGGTGGTGGTGAGCCACCTTCTTGAAACGCTGCAGTCCGTGTGGTGCAGCTACTCCCAGCCCGTGTGGTGCAGCTATTAGGAAGGGAGTTCCAGGATTTTGACCCAGCGACTATGAAAGAACGGCAATATACTTCTAAGTCATGATGGTGTATGACTTGGAGGGGAACTTGGAGGTGGTGGTGTTCCCATGCGCCTGCTGCCCTTGTCCTTCTAGATAGAGGTCGCGGGTTTGGGAGGTGCTGCCGAAGAATCCTTGGCGAGTTGCTGCAGTGCATCTTGTAGATGGTACGTACTGCAGCCATGGTACATCGGTGGTGGAGGGAGTGAATATTTAAGGTGGTGGATGGGATGTCAATCAAGTGGGCTGCTTTGTCTTGGATGGTGTCGGGCTTCTTGAGTGTTGTTGGAGCCGCACTCATCCAGGCAAGTGGAGAGTATTCCATCACACTCCTTACTTGTACCTTGTAGATGGTGGAAAGGTTTTGGGGAGTCAGGAGGTGAAACACCCGCCGCAGAATACCTAGCCTCTGACCTGCTCTTCACAGAATCACAGAAACCCCACAGTGCAGATAGAGGCCATTTCGGCCCATCGAGCCTGCACCGACACATATCCCACCCTATCTCCGTAACCCCACACATTTTAATCCCCCTAACACTAAGGGTCAATTTATCATAGCCAATCAACCTAACCTGCACATCTTTGGACTGTGGGAGGAAACCGGAGCACCCGGAGGAAACCCACGCAAACACGGGGAGAATGTCTGTGTGGAGTTTGCACAGTCACCCGAGGCCGGATTCGAACCTGGGTCCCTGGCGCTGTGAGGTAACAGTGCTAACCACTATGCCACCGTGCTGCCCTCTTGTTGCCACAGTATTTATGTGGCTGGTCCAGTTAAGTTTCTGGTCAATGGTGACCCCAGGATTTGGCGATGGTAATGCTGTTCAATGTCAAGGGGCAGTGATTAGACACTCACTTGTTGGAGATAGTCATTGCCTGGCACTTGTGTGGCGTGAATGTTACCTGCCACTTATCAGCCCAAGCCTGAATGTTGTCCAGGTCTTGCTGCATGCGGGCATGGACTGCTTCATTATCTGAGGAGTTGCGAATGGCACTGAACACTGCGCAGTCATCAGCGAACATCCCCACTTCTGACCTTATGATGGAAGGAAGGTCATTGATGAAGCAGCTGAAGATGGTTGGGCCTAGGACACTGCCCTGAGGAACTCCTGCAGCGATGTCCTGGGGCTGTGATGATTGGCCTCCAACCATCACAACCATCTTCCTTTGTGCTAGGTATGACTCCAGCCAGTGGAGAGTTTTCCCCCTGATTCCCATTGACTTCAGTTTAACTAGGGCTCCTTGATGCCACAGTCAAATGCTGCCTTGATGTCAAGGGCAGTCACTCTCACCTCACCTCTGGAATTCAGCTCCTTTGTCCATGTTTGGACTAAGGCTGTAATGAAGTCTGGAGCAGAGTGGTCTAGGCGGAACCCAAACTGGGCATCAGTGAGTAAGTGCTGCTTGATAGCACTGTCGACGACACCGTCCATCACTTTGCTGATGATTGAGAGTAGACTAATGGGGCGGTAATTGGCCGGGTTGGATTTATCCTGCTTTTTGTGGACAGGACATACCTGGGCAGTTTTCCACATTGTCGAATGGATACCAGTGTTGTAGCTGTACTGGAACAGCTTGGCTAGAGGTGCGGCTAGTTCTGGAGCACAAGTCTTCAGCATGATGGCCAGGATATTGTCGGGGCCCATAGCCTTTGCTGTATCCAGTGTGCTCAGCCGTTTCTTGATATCACGTGGAGTGAATCAAATTGGCTGAAGACTGGCTTCTGTGATGGTGGGGACCTCAGGAGGAGGAGGCCGATATGGATCATCCACTCAGCCCTTCTGCCTGTAGGAAGACCATGGTAAGCTAGCTGGGTGACCAGATGCAATTCAGTTTTAAAAAATGTGAAGTATACATTTTAGAAATAAGAGGGAAAGGAAAACACTTTTAAATGGTCAGATTTTAAATGTAGCAGAGGGACCTCGGTGTGCAGACACAAGTCATTAAAGGTTGGCAGTGCAAGCAGATAAGACCATAAAAAAGTTAATGGAATCCATAGTTTTGTACCTAGAGGTGTAACATACAAAAGCAATGTAAACTTGTAGAAGACTTTAGTCAGGCCACAGTTGCGGTATTGTGTACAATTTTGGGTGCCCTATTATAGAAAGGGTACAAGAGCATCACTGGGATGTACCAGGGATGAGGGGGTTACAGTAATGAAGAGAAACTTGGAAAAATCAGGGCTGGTTTCCATGGAATTGAAGAGGTTAAGCGGTAACCTGATTAAGATTATGAAGAGCTTGTTAAGGTAAATAGTAATAAATTGTTTCTCCTGGTTGGGGAAATACTAATAAAAGGACACAAATTAAAGATAATCGCAAAAAGAATTTAAGGGTAGTTAGAAAAAAATTCAGTCCGCAGAGGGTAGTTACAGTGTGGAATTCTGTGCTACAAACCTTTGTGGAATAAGAGCCCATGGATTCTTTTAAAAAGAACTTAAGATAGTTGCTAGAAAAAGATAAATATTAAAGGACATGGTGAGTCCACAGGAGAGTGAGATTAGACCAAGTGGCTCATATACTGGCACAGTTTTGATGGGCTGAATGGCTTATTTCTTTTGTAACTTTCTATAATTGGTAGTTTTAGCCTGTAGAAATCTGATCTGAATTTAATATCTGCCAATCCAAACTGAGTGTGGTAGTACAGTCCAAGAGTGTATTTACAGGAAACTCTTTGGTATCCGGCACCGACGGGACCAGGATGGTGCCGGTTGATTAAAAATTCTGGATGACGGAGGGGGTTATCTACCAAGGCTATTTTTAACAAACAAAGAGTCAGACTCCTGTTATTGAGGTGTTTGGACTTCTGACAGTGCCAAGAAGCCGAGTAGTGGCAGTTTGGAGAACTACCCCCACTGACTAACTCGGCCACCACGGGAGACTTGGACTCGGCAACATTTCCGGTTATTGAGGTGTTTTCGGAATATGCATTTTGCTGGTTAATAGAGAATTCCGGATATTTAGGTGCCGTTTAAATGAGAGTTTCCTGTAATCTGTTGAGAAGATTGCTGCAAGTAAGGTCATTGTTAATTCTTGGGTAATGCAACTCTGCAAGGGCAGATTATGAACAGGCACAACTTCCAGACCATGGGGGACAAGTTCTGCTTATTTGAAATGCTGTTGAACTATCGAGGGAAAAAAAATGGTTCTATAAAAACCTGAAATGTTAACACCTGCTCAGTGCTGAGTTAGACGATCTTAGTTAGGGCAATAGTGAGGTCGACACTTGGCCAGATAACCTCAGGGAGGAAGGGGAAGACAGCCTTCTCTCGTTGAACAGTGCCCATGTATGGACTTCCAATGAGGACAAATCAGGCTTGTCTGTGATGCCTCCCATGGTTAAAAAGCCGATGGACAGTCGGAGCTGGTTTCTCCTCTACTGGGCAGAGTTCTGCTGGGCTGGGACTAATGCCCACTCCTCCGAATATTGGGTGGTTTGAGTTCCTTTTCTTTACACAGTAGGCTCCCCCCCGGGATTACACCACCAAAAGAAAACCTGCAGTGCAAACATAAGAACATAAGAAATAGGAGCAGGAGTAGGCCAATTGGCCCCTCGAGCCTGCTCCGCCATTCAATAAGATCATGGCTGATCTGATCCTAACCGCCAATCCACTATGACAGGACTATCTCCTGAATCTAACAGCATTAGACACACGAAAACAGGAGCAGGGTCAGGCTACACGGCCCCTGGGCCCGCTCCGCTACCCACAGGGCCATGACCTATCCGAACCTAGACTCATGTCCAAATTCCTGCCCGCTCCCCGTAACCCTTAATTCCCTTTTCTACTAGGAAACTGTCTATTTCTGTTTTAAATTTATGTAATGATGTAGCTTCGACAGCTTTTTGGGGCAGCATATTCCATGGACCTACCACCCTCTGAGTGAAGTAGTTCCTCCTCATCTCAGTTTTGAAAGAGCAGCCCCTTATTCTAAGACTATGCCCCCTAGTTCTAGTTTCACCCATCATCTGGAACATCCTCCCTGCATCCACCCGATCCAACCCCTTCATAATCTTATATGTTTCAATAAGATCGCCTCTCATTCTTCTGAACTCCAATGAGTAGAGTCCCAATCTACTCAACCTCTCCTCATATGTCCATCCCCTCATCCCCGGGATTAATCGAGTGAACCTTCTTTGTACTGACTCGAGAGCAAGTATGTCCTTTCTTAAGTATGGACACCAAAACTGTATGCAGTATTCCAGGTGCGGTCTCACCAATACCTTGTACAACTGAAGCAATACCTCCCTATTTTTATATTCTATCCCCCTAGCAATAAAAGCCAACATTCCATTGGCCTTCTTAATCACTTGCTGCACCTGCATACTAACCTTTTGAGTTTCGTGCACCAGGACCCCCAGATCCCTTTGTACTTCAGTACTTTCAAGTTTCTTGCCATTAAGATAATAACTTGCTCTACGATTTTTCCTGCCAAAGTGCATAACCTCACACTTTCCAGTATTGTATTCCATCTGCCAAATCTCTGCCCACTTACTTAGCCTGTCTATGTCCCCTTGCAGGTTTTTTATGTCCTCCTCACTCACTACTTTCCCTCCCATCTTAGTATCATCTGCAAACTTTGACGTGTTACACTCGGTCCCCTCCTCCAAATCGTTAATATAGATTGTAAAGAGTTGGGGACCCAGCACTGACCCCTGCGGAACACCACTGGTTACTGATTGCCAGTCTGAATATGAACCATTTATCCCAACTCTCTGCCTTCTGTTAGATAGCCAATCCTCTATCCATGCCAGAATATTACCCCCAATCCCGTGATTTTTTATCTTAAGCAATAATCTTTTGTGTGGCACCTTGTCAAATGCCTTTTGGAAGTCTAAATACACTACGTCCACTGGTTCACCTTTATCCACCCTATATGTTACTTCCTCAAAGAACTCCAGCAAATTTGTCAAACATGACTTCCCCTTCATAAAACCATGCTGACTTTGTCTTATTAAATTATGATTATCCAAATGTCCTGTTACTGTCTCCTTAATAATGGACTCCAAAATTTTACCTACCACAGATGTTAGGCTAACCGGTCTATAGTTTCCAGCCTTCTGTCTACTGCCCTTTTTAAATAAGGGTGTTACATTAGCAGTTTTCCAGTCTGCCGGGACCTTTGCTGAGTCCAGGGAGTTTTGGAAGATTATTACCAATGCATCCACAATCCCTACCACCACTTCCCTCAAAACCCTGGGATGTAAGCCATCAGGTCCAGGTGATTTATCCGCCTTGAGTCCCATTATTTTACCAAGTACTACTTCCTTAGTGATTTTAATCGTATTTAGCTCCTCCCCCCCTATAGCCCCCTGCTTGTCAAGTGTTGGGATATTCTTGGTGTCCTCTACTGTAAAGACTGATGTAAAATATTCATTCAGTGTTTTTGCCATCTCCATATTTCCCACCATTAATTTCCCGGTCTCATCCTCTAAGGGACCAACATTTACTTTAGCCACCCTTTTTCTTTTTATATAACTATAAAAACTCTTACTATCTGTCTTTATATTTTTTGCTAGTTTACTTTCATAATGTATCTTCCCTTTCTTAATCAATCTTTTTGTTATTTTTTGCTGTCTTTTAAAGTTTTCCCAATCCTCTATCCTCCCACTAGATTTGGCTACCTTATATGCCCTTGTTTTTAGTCGAATACTATCCTTAATTTCTTTACTTAGCCACGGATGGCTGTCTTTTCTTTTACACCCTTTTTTTCTCAGTGGAATATACTTTTTTTGGAATTTGTAAAATAACTCCTTAAATGTACACCACTGATCATGTATCGTCTTATCCTTTAACCTATTTTCCCAATCCACTTTACTCAATTCCGCTCTCATACCTTCATAGTCTCCTTTATTCAAGCTTAGCACGCTTGTTTGAGATACAGCCTCCTCACCCTCTAACTGAATATGGAATTCAACCATGTTATGGTCACTCATTCCAAGGGGATCCTTTACTAGGACATTTTTAATTAATCCTGTCTCGTTACACAGGACCAGATCTAAGGTTGCTTGCCCCCTGGTTGGTTCAGTTACATACTGCTCAAGAAACCCATCCCTAATACACTCAATGAACTCATCCTCAAGGCAGCCCTGCCCAATTTGATTCATCCAATTTATATGATAGTTAAAATCCCCCATAATTATAGATGTTCCCTTATTACAAGCCTCAACTATTTCCTGATTGATACTCCGTCCAACCGAGTTGCGACTGTTCGGAGGCCTATATACTACACCCACTAGTGTTTTTTTCCCCTTATTATTCCTTATCTCCACCCAAACTGTTTCATTATCCTGATCCTTTGACCCAATATCATTTCTCTGTATTACAGTGATTCCTTCCTTTATTAACATAGCCACCCCACCTCCCCTTCCTTCCTGCCTGTCCTTCCTGATTGTTAAATAACCTGGTATGTTTAATTCCCAGGCATTGTCACCCTGCAGCCATGTTTCTGTAATGGCCACAAGATCATACCCATATGTAGCTATTTGTGCCTTTAACTCGTCTATTTTGTTACGAATGCTACGTGCATTCAGATAGAGAACTTTCAAATATGTTTTGTGACACTTAGTTCCTGCTATTGCCCTTTTTATTACTTTACCTTTTACTCCACACCTTCTACCCCTTCCTGACACGCTCTGGTTTTTAATTTCCCCACTGCTACCTAAGTCTATGACCTTCTCTGTTGTCATTTGTATTATTTGCTCTCTGGGAACCTCCCCCCCCACTAGTTAGTTTAAAGCCCTCTCTACAGCCCTAGTTATATGATCCGCCAGGACTCTAGTCCCAGCACTGGCCAAGTGAAGCCCGTCCCAACGGAACAGCTCCCTCCTGTCCCAGTACTGGTGCCAGTGTCCCAGGAAGCAAAACCCATTTCTCCCACACCAGTCTTTGAGCCACGCATTTAACTCTCTTATTTTATTTGTCCTAGCCAAATTCGCTCGTGGCTCAGGTAATAATCCAGAGATTATTACCCTTGTGGTTCTGCTTTTTAATTTGGCCCCTAGCTGCTCAAACTCCCTCAGCAGAACCTCCTTCCTTGTCCTATCTATGTCGTTGGTACCAACATGGACCACGACAACTGGATCCTCCCCCTCCCACTCCAAGTTTCTGTCCAGCCCAGAGGAGATGTCCTTAACCCTGGCACCGGGTAGGCAACACAGCCTACGGGACTCTCGCTCTTGGCTGCAGAGAACTCTATCTATCCCCCTAATAATACTATCCCCTACCACTACAACATTTCTATTTACTCCCCCCTCTTGAATGGCCCCCCTCTCCACGGTGCTGTGGCCAGGTTGCTCATCCTCCCTGCAGCCCCTGCTTCCGTCTCCACAGGGAGTAAGAAGCTCGAACCTGTTGGACAAGAGCAACGGCTGCGGCTCCTCCAACACTACCTTCTGGATCCCCGTACCTGCCTCACTCGTGGTCACACCGTCCAGTCCCTGACCATGGGCTACATCTGAATTAATTAACTTCATAGGTGGACAGTCCCGACGGTGCTGCAGTGGCCTACGCTCATCTTCCACATAGCAGCCCTGGGAAGTGATGTTATCTGTGGTTGAAGGGAGGTCTCTGTCCCCACCCCCCTGTTACCATTTGTATATGCAGCAGGCAGGGGAAGGGCAGCCTGCTGTGATCCCAGCAGAGGCGAGGTCAGGGAGATTAGGCGGTGGTGGTTCTCACTGCCTGATTTTTCCCTCGTTCTCCATCGCTATCATGCCCCATTTCAGGCGGGATTGTGGAGGAGAATACAACCCTCACTATCTGGCTCACATGAAAAATATGCACTTGGGGAAGGATATCCAGTGTCTATAGAACTCATCGTCCAGCACGAGTCCACAGCTTCACAAGAGGAGAGATAGAACTGGGAATGTTTTAAATTTCATGAAAAACAGGACCTAAAGAAGAAATAATGACATTGTGACAGCAGTTGCCTTGATACAGATTCACATAATTATGTATAAGGGTAAGAGTAGGAGGACAACCAGAAGGCATAACTGGCTATGCATGTGGAAGGAATGGGTATGAATCTGCAGTCATATGGACCAGAGAGGGGGTGAAACATGCACAGCATAAACAGGAGCTGCAAAGACTGGCCTCACTGTGAACTGGCACCAATCTAATGTTTGATCATAAAACAAGCCGGCAACAGTTTCTTTTTTTTAGAATGTTTTATTGGTGGTCTTATATGTAAAGATGATGTACAAGTTACATGTTACAACTTAACACAGTATTAAGGACAGCAAATATTTTCAGTCTTAAATTGGAAAAGAAATAGTGGCAACATGAGTGGTAGGAAAGAAGAATATCAGAGAATCTAGACAGCAAATAAGATTTGATTAATTGGAAAAAATGTGATCCAGCGACACCTGCGTGGGGTCAATTTCTACAAATAGTGGTAAAGTAATATCTACACGGGGTAGTACAGTAATAGCTAAACGGAATGGTACAGTAATTCCTGCAGAGTAATATGGTGAAACCTACATGGTGGTGTAGAAATACCTTCATAAAGTGATACAGTAATACCTATGCCTAGTGGTTTAATAATGCCTACATCGAACGGTATAGGTTTTGAACTCTTTTCCTTTTTCTCTGATTCTTGATGCATGTACCTTTTGTATTTCTGAGAGTGTGGTACTAGATGTATGAAAACTTCCACTTCCGTTCTTTCATTTTCTTACTAAAAACTAGCCCAGAAGAGGTTCACTTTATTACATTCCCAAACATGTAGCTCATTATTTCAGACTCTTTTTACCAAATGCCCTTTTTCAATAATCCCCATTCTAGCAAAGTGACAGGTGAGTGAGCTTTTTTTCTTTTTAAAATGGAGCAGGTGCCGATTTTTATTTCTGAATGTAGTTTGTGCTTTTGTTTTCTTGTAGTAATAAAATACAGCCAGCACCAGTTGTTAAAAGCAGCATCTGAAAGCTGGCAGTCAATTCCAGACAACATAAAACCTCTTATTATCAGAACCGAGAAAAAAAAATGAAACCAAATTGCTCTACAAGAGATTTCTACTGCAGCAGGCGATGGGTATGTAGGTCTGATTAGTTCTGCAGGCATAATTAGAAATCCTAGCCACAGTTCCATTAAAAAGCATGGCGAGGTGGTGGATGTGTAATTTTGTGTGTGTATATGTGTTTCACTATGTAAAAACATGAATCAATTCCTAATTGCACATTTTCAGTATAAACTAATCAGTGCTTAATATAATGAGTATGGTCTGGATTGGATCCGTGGTGAAGGCATTCGTGCAATCAATCCCACACATTTATAAGCACAGTGAAGATGAGGAGACTTCTGAAAGCAGACATTTCCTGCTGTGGTTTTAATACAATGACTTGCAAAATGTCCCAAACTTCAGCAGCAACTGCCTTTTTTTTTTCAACTTCCCACAAGCTTCCTAATTTTCAGCAGTGGCAAAAATTAAAGGAGCCTTTGTCACTCAAACTCACAAATAACATCTTCTGTGACTGACCGTGGTGCCCTATCCTTCCTTGTTCTCCCTTGACCTCGCTGCAGCCTTTGACACTGTCCACCACGCCATTCCTCTTCCAACAATTCCATTTGTTGTCCAGCTCAGTGGGACTGCCCTCACTTGGTTCCACTCTTATCCACCCAATCACAGCCAGAACATCTCCAACAATGGCTTCTCTTCCTGTCCCTACAACATTGCCTCTGGTCCCCCAAGGATCTATCCTTAGCCCCATCCTCTTCCTCATTTACGTGCTGCCCCTCCGCAACAATATCCAATGACGTGGAGTCAGCTTCCACGTGTACACTGACAACACCCAGCTCTACCTCTCTACCACTTATCTCAACCCCTCCATTGCCTCTATGTTGTCAGACTGTTTATCCAACATCCAATCTTGGATGAGTTACAATTTAATTGGGAAGGCTGAAGACAATGTTTTCGGACCCTGCCACAAACTTCATACCCTTGCCAACCCTTCCATCTCCCTCCCTAGCCCCTGTCTCTGGTTGAAGCAGACTGTTCGCAGCCTTGCATCCTATTTGAACCCGGAGCTGTGCTTCCAATCCCATATCCTCTCCATCACAAAGACTGCCTACTTCCATCTCTGTAACATTGCCTGCCTTCACATCTGCCTAAGCCCATCTGCTCCTGAAACCCTTATCCATGCCTTTGTCACCTCCAGACTCGATTCGTACAATGCTCTCATGGCCGGGCTCCCATCCTTCACCCTCCATGAGCTTTAATTCATCCAAAACTCTGCTGCCCATATCCTATCCCACATCAAGTCTGCTCCCCTATATTCACTGAACTACATTGGCTTATTGTCCATAAACCCCTCATCCTTGTGTTTAAATCCCTTTGTGGCCTCGCTCCTCCCTATTTTTCTAACCTCCTCCAGCTTCTGTGGGCCCTGAAAGTGCACTCCTGCTACTCCTAAGGAAAGTTTTTGATTTACCTTAGAGGGCCTCCTCTTTTTCCCTGCCAGGTTTAACTGAGCAGCAGGAGCCCCAATCAGTGGGCTGTTAAAATGCCATCAGGGACCTAATGGCATCATCGGGCCCCCGATTTGAATGTTTTCATGATGTGCAGTTAAAATGGCAGCCAGTGAGAATTGAGCGGGAACAGTAAGTACTCCCAGGCCAGTTTAATTGCCTACCCTGTTCCTGCTGGGCGGGGCGAGTTAAAAAATTTCCCTGTGAAGTTGACACCCTGAAGAGCTCAAAGGTTGAAAATTGTATTTTTGGTGCTGTGAATTAGTGAAGTGGGAGTCTCACTTTCAGCACCCATTTTAAAAATTAACCTTTTAAAAAGAAATGATTTTTTTTTTAAGTGACTCAGAATTTAAACAAAGTTACAAGTGCTGATGATCTAATTAGAGAGCTGTATGGGAGAATTTAGGCCATACAAGGAGCTGAACAAATATATAGTCAACAAGGTGTTGACTGCTGAAGTACGTTCGCCCGCCCCCTCCAATAACGATCAGTGCTGATGTCGGGTCAGTTCCGACACTGCTGGACTCCCCACTCCTCCCAGCCCATTCCCTCAATGGAGTCCTCAGACTTGCTGATCACACAGAAACACTCAAAACTGAAAAAGAATGAATGAAAGGGTGTAAAAATAATTTCAAATTTTAGCTGTTTTGATTTCTGAAAGAGACCCATTCTTTAAGTAGAGCTCACCCAAAATAAACATCCTTCATTTAAAATGCATTTTCTAAAATATTTTATGCTACTGAGAAATTGTGGCATAAATTTAATTGGTATTTTTTAAGTTTTGAAATTCCTTAACTGAAAATAGTTTCCTTCACTCCCCCTGCCCACCCCCCTCCCCCATTTTGTTAGTGTAACCCCTTCACGGTTCTCTAGATATATGTGAGATGTGGTCTCTGTTGTAGACAGTATTCTATAGTCCAGTAAGGAGATCACTACTACAATGGCTTAATTCTAATTATCTTACTTTATAGTTTTAACGTCAGACAGTATAAGAAGATTACGGGTCAATGACCTAAATTAGACATTTGCATACATTAGAATGAATCTAGACATAATAAACATACATTCTCCATTTATATGGATTCAAAGGAGAATCTGTCCCTGTGTCCAAATTCGAGTGCACTCTTTCGTTGGCGCGCTTAAGTTGGAGCTCATGGTATGTATAATGTCTGCAAGACTTACGACTCCGAACCCCTTCGTTGAATTCTCTTCACGATCACTGAATCCCACTTTGAGTTCTGGATGCAGAGCTACTAATACGAAGGGCGGCGGCCGAGTTTGGAAGCCCGGGACGGGATGCGGCAGCCATTTGCCTCCTGAGCCCTCTTTTCAGAGCTCCTGCCCTCTTCTTCCAGTCGCTCCCGTTTCCCGCTCGAAAAACCCCGACTCCACCCCTTCCTCCTGGGGTTTCTGCCTGGAGACTGCGCAGCCTCACTGTCTGCAACAGTTGATACTTTCCATAATTCTGCACCAGTATGCTCTTAGTCACATTGTGTCCTTAAAAGTTCTTGCCGTACCTTCACATGGGCAACTTTAACCCAGGGATTTATAACAATGACAATACAGTGTCTAAGTTAAAGATTGATAACCATACTTAGCGTACATAACATTTCCAGTGGGTATTACATTAGTCATAAGATCTGAGAATGAATTGCAACCATCTCACTGCTGTTATATAGACCGAAGCCATGAGTACTGCTTGGTGTAAGCAGGACTCAAAGCAAACTGCATCAAACCGTGCCCTTGTGAAAAGACAGACAAATCATCTGGCCTGACTTCATGACAATATTGCACAACACCCCAGGTTTATTGGTTGAAATCACAAGGTCCAAATATGTGTTTTGGCAAAACTATCTGTATTCAAAATAACTATTGTTGTAAATTGGAGAAAACCTTTTCTCTTTCTCCCTCCCATTTCCCCCGGCCCCTCCCCACAACAAAATAAAATGTATCTTTTCCGCTTCCTGAATGCAGGTCCAGGTTTTTAAGTGTTCAGCTGCTACACATAATCCAGACATAAATTACCTGGGTGTACCGTATGTTTTCAGATGACTTGTAAAATTAGAATGGTGAGTCTATGGGTGCACAGCATAACTCTGGATAGGCTGGAAACATATCACAGTACAGTAAGAGCAAATAAGGGAATTTTAAAAGCAACTAAAGATCCAAATGTTTTCACCTGCTTGCCTGAAAGTATTCTTCCCCTTTCCTGGTGCTGAAGCAACATATATTGTACTGAATTTAATCCTACATTACAACAGCGACTACACTTCAAAAATACTTCATGGGCTGTGAAACGCTTTGGGACGTCCTGAGGTTGTGCAAGGCATTATATAAATGCAAGTTCTTTCTTTCCTTCTTGAATTCCACTGCTAAACTAACACGGTAAAATTCTGAATTGGAGGGAAGCGATGTTTCAGTTGAGCAGTGAAAAGGCACCATGCCAATATCAGCAACCAAGTTCATTGAGCATGGTGCAGGCATCGGCTGACTCACTGGTACAGAATTAGATATTCAAGGCTGCCTATATCTGGGTGTGTCACTTAGTGTGCATTGACCTGTTCCTTTGATCAAGTTGTTTAGTAGTGATTCCAATTTTTTAATTCAAAAGTTCACTGAATAAACTAAATGGAATAGATTAAGGTTGAATAGCAGATTCTCAGTAAATTTCATGTTTTCTAAATATTCTTTCTTCCATTATTATTCAATGAAACTTCTGTTTACTGTAGCATCGCTGGACTTGTTTTGTGGTCGTCAAGGTGAGGGATGTCCATGCTGTGGAATGGAATAATTCCACTTTTTGCACTGAGTCAGTATTGTGCACTCCCAGCTTGGCTTTAGCCCCGGTTAAAGCCCCTCTTCTCAATGGGGGCGGGACTGCTGAATATTCTCAATGGGGTCGCGTTGTGGGTGGGACTGCTGGTTGTCGGGTTTCAGTCCCGCCCCCAACGACGTCCGGCCAACCCACGCTATTTTCCCTTGCTTGACCTTGTTAAGCCCGCCCTGCGGGCTTAGCCGGCCAATTAAGGGAAAGCCAGTGACAGAGGACATCAACGTATGACTTTTCATCTGTCGAGAATTTTTGACAGATGAATTGTCAGCTTTGAGAAGCTGTCAAAATACTGACAATCTCTGTTCTAAGGTGAGCCCTTGCACAAAGACTCACCAAAACCTCTTTCCTCAACAGAAATCAGATGGCTGCTGCATTCTCATCTCTGCCATTGAGATGAGGCACCTCTGGATCCCCAAGGGTTGAAGCCTGCAGGAAGAAGCAAAGGTAAGTAAACTTTTTCTAACACTTTACACTCCCCTCTCATACTTACCTGTCCACACTTGCACCCATCACTCACCTCCACAGCGGACTTTTCGACCCCTCACCCCCGCAGACCCACTGCTCGCCTCGCTGACCTTGGCGAAGTTCACAACCGTCGGGAAGCCCGCACATGCAGGGGTAAAATGGGGATAAGCCTCTTAACTGCCTATTAACTACCTGATAATTGGCTTTAATCCCCTTCCCGCCTCGAGGAGATGGGTCCCTGCGCAAGTCGGGGACCCGCCTCTTGAAGACGGCTTTTTTTTTTTTTTTCTCCAGAGGCCAGTGTCGGGAGCGGAGATAGCAGCGGTACAGTGAGTACTTAAACTCACTTTCGCGGGCTTTTTTACAGAGGCTTACCAATCTCACAGACCAGCTGCGGCATTCCGGAGCCACGTCACGATTCAAAAAGTGACGCGGGCAAGAGGAAGCAGCTGATTGGGTGAGTACGGCCAGGTGAGTATTTATACTACTCTATAGTTTGACAGTTAAGATTAATAGTTTATAAAATTTAGAAGGTTTTAATTTTTGTGGTTATAGTTTCTAAGGTCTCTTGTGTATCGGGGAGTGCCAGTAACCAAGGGCCCTTGAGTATATCATTTAATTGTAGTGTAATTAGTGGTATTCATTTGATTTAAATTAATTAAAAGGCAAGTCATGGCAGGACAGCTCTGCCCCATGGCATGCTCCTCCTGCACTATGTGGGAAATCAGGGACACTTCCTGTGTCCCCGATGACTATGTCTGCAGGAAGTGCATCCAGCTACTGACAGACCGCATTGTGGCGCTGGAGCTGCGAATGGATACATACTGGAGCATTCGCGATGCTGAGGACATCGTGGATAACACGTTTAGGGAGTTGATCACACTGCAGGTAAAGGCTGCACAGGCAGGAAGGGAATGGGTGATCACCAGGCAGAGTAGCAGGTGCGGGCAGGTAGTGCAGGGGTCGCCTGTGGCCATCCCCCTTTCAAACCAATATACCACTTTGGATATTGTTGAGGGAGATGGCTTATCGGGGGAAGGCAGCAGCAGCCAACTTTCTGGTACCATGGGTGGTCCTGCTGCACAGGACAGGAGGAAAAAGAGCGGAAGAGCTATAGTGATAGGGGATTCTATTGTAAGGGGAATAGATCGGCGTTTCTGCGGCCGCAAACGAGACTCCAGGATGGTATGTTGCCTCCCTGGTGCAAGGGTCAAGGATGTCTTGGAGCGGCTGCAGGGCATTCGGGAGGGGGAGGGTGAACAGCCAGTTGTCGTGGTGTATATAGGTAAAAAACGGGATGAGGTCCTAAAAGCTGAATATAGGGAGTTAGGAGGTAAATTAAAAAATAGGACCTCGAAGGTAGTAATCTCAGGATTGCTACCAGTGCCATGTGCTAGTCAGAGTAGAAATAGAAGGATATTTCAGATGAATACGTGGCTAGAGGAATGGTGCAAGGGGGAGGGATTCAAATTCCTGGGACATTGGAACCGGTTCTGGGGGAGGTGGGACCAGTACAAATTGGATGGTTTGCACCTGGGCGGGAGTGTTTGCTAGTGCTGTTGGGGAGGGTTTAAACTAAAATGGCAGGGAGTTGGGAACCTGTGCAGGGAGACAGAGGAAAGGGAAGCAAGGATAGAAACAAAATACAGGAAGGAGAAATGCAAAAGTGGAAGGCAGAGAAATCAAGGGTGTAAATCAAACAGGGCCACAATAACTAAGAATTCTAAAAGGTCTAAGTGTGTTAAAAAATCAAGCCTGAAGGCTTTCTGTCTTAATGCGAGGAGCATTCATAATAAGGTGGATGAATTAGCTGCGCAAATAGATGTAAACGGATATGATATAATTGGGATTACGGAGACATGGCTCCAGGGTGACCAAGACTGGGAATTCAACATCCATGGGTATTCAATATTCAGGAAGGACAGCAAAAAAAGAAAAGGAGGTGGGGTAGCATTGCTGGTTAAAGAGGAGATTAACACAATAGTAAGGAAGGATATTAGCTCTGATGATGTGGAATCTGTATGGGTAGAGCTGAGAAATGCCAAGGGACAGAAAACGTTAGTGGGAGTTGTATACAGACCCCCAAACAGTAATGCGGAGGTTGGGGATGGCATTAAATGGGAAATTAGAGACGCGTGCAATAAGGGCACAGCAGTTATCATGGGTGACTTTAATCTACATATAGATTGGGCTAACCAAATTAGTAACAATACTATGGAGGAGGAATTCCTAGAGTGTATACGGGATGGTTTCCTGGACCTATATGTCGAGGAACCAACTAGGGATCAGGCCATCTTAGACTGGGTATTATGTAATGAGAAAGGATTAATTAGCAATCTTGTTGTGCGAGGCCCCTTGGGGAGGAGCGATCATAATATGATAGAATTCTACATTAAAATGGAGAGTGAAGTAGTTGACTCAGAGACTAGGGTCCTGAATTTAAATAAAGGAAACTACGATGGTATGAGGTACGAGTTGGCTAGGATGGATTGGGAAGCGTTACTTAAAGGATTGACGGTGGATAAGCATTGGCAAAAATTTAAAGATCGCATGGATGAACTACAGAATTTGTTCATCCCCGTTTGGCATAAAAATAAAAGAAAAAGGGTGACTCAACCGTGGCTAACAAGGGAAATTAGGGATAGCATAAGATCCAAGGCGAGGACATATAATTTGGCCAGAAAAAGCAGCAAACCTGAGGATTGGGAGCAGTTTAGGATTCAGCAAAGGAGGACAAAAGGATTAATTAAGAAAGGGAAAATAGATTGACAGTAAGCTTGCAGGGAACATAAAAACTGACTGCAGAAGCTTCTATAGATATGTGAAGAGAAAAAGATCGCTGAAGTCAAGCGTAGGTCCCTTGCAGTCAGAATCAGGGGAATTTATAATGGGGAACAAAGAAATGGCAGACCAATTAAATACATACTTTGGTTCTGTCTTCACAAAGGAGGACACAAATAACCTCCCAGAGATGTCGGGGAACATAGGGTCTAATGAGAGGGAGGAATTGAATAAAATCAGTATTTGTAGGGAAATGGTATTAGGGAAATTGATGGGATTAAAGGCCGATAAATCCCCAGTGCCTGATGATCTACATCCTAGGGTACTTAAGGAAGTGGCCCTAGAAATAGTAGATGCATTGCTGGTCATCTTCCAAAATTCTATAGACTCTGGAACAGTTCCCATGGATTGGAGGATAGCTAATGTAACCCCACTATTTAAGAAGGGTGGTAGAGAGAAAGCGGGAAATTATAGACCGGTAAGCCTGACATACCGGTAATGGGGAAAATGCTAGAGTCCATTATAAAAGATGTAATAGCAGAGCACATGGAAAACAGTGACAGGATTGGACAAAGTCAACATGGGTTTATAAAAGGTAAATCATGCTTGACTAATCTACTGGAATTTTTTGAGGATGTAACTGGTAGAATAGATAAGGGAGAACCAGTGGATGTGGTGTATTTGGACTTTCAGAAGGCTTTCGATAAGGTCCCGCATAAGAGATTAGCATGTGAAGTTAAAGCACATGGGATTGGGGGTAAGGTACTGTCTTGGATAGAGAACTGGTTGGCAGACAGGAAACAAAGAGTTGGAATAAACGGGTCTTTTTCCGAGTGGCAGGCAGTGACTAGTGGGGTACCGCAGGGATCGGTGCTAGGACCCCAGCTATTCACAATATATAAATGATCTAGACGAGGGAATTAGATGTAATATCTCCAAATTTGCAGATGACACAAAGCTGGGTGGGTGTGTATGCTGTGAGGAGGATGCAGAGAAACTCCAGTACGATTTGGACAGGTTGGGTGATTGGGCAGATGCATGGCAAATGCAGTATAATGTGGATAAATGCGAGGTTATCCACTTCGGTGGCAAAAACAGGAAGACAGATTATTATCTGAATGGCAATAGATTGGGAATAGGGGAAGTGCAACGAGACCTGGGTGTCCTTATGCATCAGTCGCTGAAGGTAAGCATGCAGGTGCAGCAGGCGGTTAAGAAGGCAAATGGTATGTTGGCCTTCGTAGCAAGAGGATACGAGTACAGGAGCAAGGAAGTCTTGCTGCAGTTGTACAGGGCCTTGGTGAGACCTCGCCTTGAGTATTGTGTGCAGTTTTGGTCGCCTTATCTGAGGAAGGATGTTCTTGCCATGGAGAGAGTGCAGCAAAGATTCACCAGACTGATACCTGGGATGGCAGGAATGACGTATGAGGAGAGATTGGGTCGATTAGGCTTATATTCACTAGAGTGTAGAAGAATGAGAGGGGATCTCATTGAAACTTATAAAATTGTAACCGAACTAGACAGACTAGATGCAGGAAGGATGTTCCTGATGGCGGGGGAGTACAAAACCAGGTGTCACGGTCTAAAGATAAGGGGTAAGCAGGAATTTCTTCACCCAGAGAGTGGTGAACCTGTGGAATTCTCTGCCACACAGGGCAGTTGAGGCCAATTCATTAAATATATTCAAGAAGGAGTTGGATATATTTCTTAAGGCTAAAGGGATAGGGGGAGAAAGCAGGGACAGGGTACTGAATTTGGATGATCAGCCATGATCTCATTAAATGGCGGGGTGGGCTCGACGGCCGAATGGCCTACTCCTGCTCCTATCTTCTATTTTTCTATGGAGGTGGGTTGGGAGCGGGTTCGGTACCCGCTCCCAGTTTCCCGGCAGTCCCGCCTCCCCAGGGCTGGCAAAATTCCCCCATAGGCACAGAGTTCCTTCAACAAGATTTCTTTGACAGGTAAACCGATTGTCTGCAATGTGAAATCTGCTCCAGCAGCTAGTATAACTAGTTCTAATAGGACGTTAGAGTGACCAGCTGCCATCCCAGAACAAACTGGGCAAATTCTCTAAAACTTGCAAATGGGAAGACCAGGTTTATAACAGCGTCTTACCTGCAGCTGGCCTTGGTGAACCAGGCAAATTTACTCTCTGGGTGGCACGGACTGTGAGACCTACGTTTCGGGACCGAATGTAAAAAGCAGCTTTGGTGCGTGCGGAGGGGTGTGTGCAAGGAGTTCACTAATGTCTGGCTGCTAATACAAAAGCAAAATACTGCGGATGCTGGAAATCTGAAATAAAAACAGAAAATGCTGGAAGTACTCAGCAGGTCAGGCAGCATCTGTGGAAAGAGAAACAGAGTTAACGTTTCAGGTTAGAACTGGAAAAAGCTGGAGATGGAACAGGTTTTTAAGCAAGGGCAGGGAAAGAGGGGAGGGGAGGAAAGAACAAAAGAGAAGGTCTGTGATAGGATGGAAGGCAGGAGAGATTAAGGGCTCGAATTTCCAAGCCCCGTGGAGGCGGGAGTGGGGGGAAAATTGCAAAATCGGGGGGCAGGAACCCTTTCCACCCCCAACCCGCCTCCATGCCCGTTTCCCAGGAGGCGGGTACCCGAGGCGGGAAGGGGATTAGTGCCAATTAATTGCCAGTTAACAGGCAGTTTTTGGCCTAATCCTTATTTTTAGCCCGGAAGTGTGGGCTGCCCGACGGCTCCAAACCACGCCAAGTTAGCGAGGCGGGCTGAAGGGCTTGGAGGGTTCGAGATGTCCGGTGTTCAGGTGAGTGATGGGTGCATGAGTGCAGAGGTAAGTGTGTTTGGTGTGTGTAAAGTGTTTAACTAAGTTTTACTTACCTTTACTTACTAATGCAGGCTTCCTTCCTTCAGGTCTCGTGAGTCCCTCATCTCACCGGCACAGAAAGCAGAACGGCCGCGAGCTGTCAAAAGCTGCAGCCTTCTGCTTTCTGTTCTGGAGAGATTTCTAACTGAGTCTGTGGAGAAGGACTCAAGTTAGAAGTCAGATTGTCAGTGTTTGACAGCTTCACAGAGCTGTCAAACGCTGATATTTCATCTGTCCAAAGCTCTTGACAGATGAAATGTCAATCCCTGACGTCACCTGTAACCGGGTGTCCCTTAATTGGCCTGCTGAGCCCGCTGGGTGGGCTCAACAAGGTCAATCAAGGGAAAATCGTGTGGGTTGGCCACAAGTCGATGGAGGCAGGACTACAACACAAAATGTGGGAGTCCTACCTCCATTACGTCCCCATTGACAAAATCCAGCCCTAAGAGACAAAAGGGATGATGGTGCAAGGCAAAAGGAGATGGTAATGGGACAAGTTCAGAAACAAAAGATGGCTCTAGATGAAGTGTAAATGGCGATGGCAGAATGAAAGACAGCAGCCATGTGAGAGAGAAAAAAAATGGAGAAAAAGATAGGGGCAGAGGTTATGGTCTGAATTTGTTGAACTCGATGTTGAGTCCAGAAGGCTGTAAAGTGCCTAATCGAAAGATGAGGTGCTGTTCCTTGAGCTTACGTTGAGCTTCATTGGGACAGTGTAAGAGGCCGAGGATGGTGAGGTCTGAGTGGGAGTGGAGCGGAGAATTAAAGTGACAGGCGACCGGAAGCTCGGGGTCACACTTACGGACTGAAAGGAGGTGTTCCGCAAAGCGGTCACCCAATCTGCGTTTGGTCTCCCCAATGTAGAGGAGACCGCATGGTGAGCAGTGAATACAGTATACTAAATTGCAAGAAGTACAAGTAAATCGCTGTTTCACCTGGAAGGAGTGTTTGGGGCCCTGGACAGTGTGAAGGGAGGAGGTAAAAGGGCATTTTATTGCATCTCCTGCGCTTGCACGGGAAGGTGCCAGGCGAAGGGGAAGGGGTGTTGGGGGTGATAGAGGAGTGGACCAGGATGTCGCGGAGGGAGCGGTCCCTTCAGAATGCGGAAAGGAGAGGTGAGGGGAAGATGTGTTTGGTGGTGGAATCACGCTGGAAATGGCGCAGAATGATTCGTTGAATGTGGAGGCTGGTGGGTGAAAGGGGAGGGCCAGGGGAACCCTATCGTGGGTCCGGGAGGGAGGGGAAGGGGTGAGAGCAGAAGTGTGGGAAATAGAACGGGCACGGTCAAGGGCCATGTCAACCTCAGTAAAGAGGAATCCTTGGTTGAGGAAAAAGGAAGACATATCGGAAGCACTATTATGGAAGGTGGCATCGTCAGAGCAGATGCGGCGGTGACAGAGTCCCTGTTCCATCTCCAGCTTTTTCCAGTTCTAACGAAGGGTCATCGACCTGAAACGTTAACTCTGTTTCTCTCTCCACAGAAGCTGCCTGACCTGCTGAGTATTTTGAGCATTTTCTGTTTTTATTTCAGATTTCCAGCATCTGCAGTATTTTGCTTTTGTGTTGGTGTGTAAATCACTGCCACTTCTCATCTAAAAATGGCCACCTTGAAGAAGTTCTGCTCTTCTCTCCGACGGGATTTCCGTTTGTCTCTTTTACCTTGTTCATCTTCATTGCTTTCAGTTTCCCTTCTCTTGTTTGATCAGGTATCTACCAAAACTCTCTCTCACAGGGTCAAGGATGTCACTGAACGGCTGCAGAGCATTCTGAAGGGGGAGGGCAAACAGTCAGGCATCGTGGTCACATTGGTCCCAACGACATGGGTAGAAAGAGGGATTAGGTCCTGCAACAAGAATTTAGGGAGCTAGAGTCATAGAGTTTTACAGCACAGAAAGAGGCCCTTCGGCCCATCGTGTCTGCACCGCCCATAGGTAGCAGATTAAAAAGCAGGACCTCAACGGTTGTAATCTCTGGATTACTCCTGGTGCCACATGCGAGTGAGTATAGGAATAGGAGGATAGAGCAGATGAATGCGTGGCTAAAGAGTTGGTGCAGGACGGAGGGCTTTAGTTTCCTGGATCACTGGGTCTGCTTCTGGGGAAGGTGGGACCTCTGCAAGTCGGACATAGAAACATAGAAGATAGGAGCAGAGTAGGCCATTCGGCCCTTCGAGCCTGCTCCGCCATTCAATGAGATCATGGCTGATCATCCAAATTCAGTACCCTGTCCCTGCCTTCTCCCCATATCCCTTGATCCCTTTAGCCTTAAGAAATATATCCACTCCGTCTTGAATATATTTAATGAACTGGCCTCCACCGCCCTCTGTGGCAGAGAATTTCACAGGTTCACTAGTCTCTGGGTGAAGAAATTCCTCATTTCAGTCCTAAATGGCTTACCCCTTATTCTTAGACTATGACCCCTGGTTCTGGACTCCCCGGCCATCAGAAACATCCTTCCTGCATCTAGTCTGTCCAGGCCTGACAGATTTTTATAGGTTTCGATGAGATCCCCTCTCAATCTTCTAAACTCCAGTGAGTATAAGCCCAATCGACACAATCTCCTCATACGTCATTCCTGCCATTCCAGGTATCAGCCTGGTGAATCTTCGCTGCACTCCTTCCATGGCAAGAACGTCCTTCCCCAGGTAAGGCGACCAAAACTGCACACAATACTCAAGGTACGGTCTCACCAAGGCCCTGTACAACTGTAGCAAGACATCCTTGTTCCTGTACTCAAACCCTCTTGCTACAAAGGCCAACATACCATTTGCCTTCTTAACCGCCTGCTGCACCTGCATGCTTACCTTCAGCGACTGGTGCACAAGAACACCCAGGTCTCTCTGCACTCCCCCTTCTCTCAATCTATTGCCATTCAAATAATAATCTGCCTTCCTGTTTTTGCCACCAAAGTGGATAACCTCACATTTATCCACATTATAGTGCATTTGCCATATTTCTGCCCAATCACCCAACCTGTCCAAATCGTACTGGAGTTTCACTACATCCTCCTCACAGCATACCCTCCCACCCAGCTTTGTGTCGTCTGCAAATTTGGAGATATTACATCCAATTCCCTCGTCCAGATCATTAATATATATTGTGAACAGCTGGGGTCCTAGGACCGATCCTTGCGGTACCCCACTAGTCACTGCCTGCCGCTCGGAAAAAGACCCGTTTATTCCAACTCTTTGCTTTCTGTCCGCCAACCAGTTCTCTATCCAAGTCAATACCTTGTCCCCAATCCCATGTGCCTTAATTTTGCACGCTAATCTCTTATGTGTGACCTTATCGAAAGCCTTCTGAAAGTCAAAATACACCACATCCACTGGTTCTCCCTTATCTATTTTACCAGTTACATCCTCAAAAAATTCCAGTAGATTAGTCAAGCATGATTTACCTTTTGTAAATCCATGTTGACTTTGTCCGATCCTGTCACTGCTTTCCAAGTGCTCTGCTATTACATCTTTTATAATGGACTCTAGCATTTTCCCCACTACCGATGTCAGGCTTACCGGTCTATAATTACCCGCTTTTTCTCTACCACCTTTTTTGAATAGTGGGGTAACATTAGCTACCCTCCAATCCATGGGTACTGTTCCAGAGTCTATCAAGTTCTGAAAGATGACCAGCAATGCATCTACTATTTCTAGGGCCACTTCCTTAAGTACCCTGGGATGTAGATTATCAGGCCCTGGGGATTTATCGTCCCATCAATTTTCCTAACGCCATTTCCCTACAAATACTGATTTCTTTCAGTTCCACCCTTTCATCAGACCCTATGTTCCCCGGCATCTCTGGGAGGTTATTTGTGTCCTCCTTTGTGAAGACAGAACCTAAATATGTATTTAGTTGGTCTGCCATTTCTTTGTTCCCCATTATAAATTCCCCTGATTCTGACTGCAAGGGACCTACGCTTGACTTCACCAATCTTTTTCTCTTCACATATCTATAAAAGCTTTTACAATCAGTTTTTATGTTCCCTGAAAGCTTACTCTCATATTCTGTTTTCCCTTTCTTAATTAATCCCTTTGCCCTCCTTTGTTGAATTCTAAACTGTTCCCAATCCTCAGGATTATTGCTTTTTCTGGCCAATTTATATGTCCTCTCCTTGGATCTTATGCTATCCCTAATTTCCCTTGTTAGCCACGGTTGAGTCACCTTTTTTGTTTTATTTTTATGTCAAACTGGGATGAACAAATTCTGTAGCTCATCCATTCGGTCTTTGAATGTTTGCCATTGCCTATCCACCGTCAACCCTTTGAGTGCCATTCCCCAATCAATCCTACCCAACTCGCTCCTCAGACCATCGTAGTTTCCTTTATTTAAATTGAGGACCCTAGTCTCTGAGTCAACTACTTCATTCTCCATCTTAATGAAGAATTCGATCATATTATGATCGCTCCGACCCAAGGGGCCTCGTACAACAAGATTGCTAATTAATCCTTTCTCGTTACATAATACCCAGTCTAAGATGGCCTGATCTCTGGTTGGTTCCTCGACATATTGGTCCAGGAAACCATCCCGTAAACACTCCAGGAATTCCTCCTCCACAGTATTGTTACTAATTTGGTTGGCCCAATCTATATTTAGATTAAAGTCACCCATGATGACTGCTGTGCCCTTATTGCACGCTTCTTTAATTTCCCTTTTAATGCCATCCCCTACTCCACCTTACTGTTTGGAGGTCTATATACCATTCCCACTAACGTTTTTTTCCCCTTAGTATTTCTCAATTCTACCCATACAAATTCCACATCAGAGCTAATATCCATCATTACAACTGTGTTAATCCCTTCTTTAACCAGTGTTGCTACCCCACCTCCCTTTCCTTTTTGCCTATCTTTCCTGAATATCGAATACCACTGGATGTTGAGTTCCCAGTCTTGGCCATCCTTGAGCCACGTTTCCGTAATCCCAACCAAATCGTATTCGTTTACCTCTATTTGCGCTACCTTATTACAAATTCTCCTCGCATTAAGACACAAAGCCTTCAGGCTTGTTTTTTTAATGCTCTTAGACCTTAGACGGGTTGCACCTGAACCGGAATGGGACCAACATCCTTGCGGGGAGGTTTGCTAGTACTGTTGGGGGGAGGGGTTTAAACTAACTTGGCAGGGGGATGGGATACGGAGTGGAGCTATAGTAGGGGTGATGCACAGCTAAATATAGAGGAAAAAACAAGTCAGCCTGGAAGGCAGAGCAAATATGTAACGGCACAAGGGAGGGTGGCATTTATTTTAATGCAAGGAGTCTTGCGAGTAAGGCAGATGAATTGAAGGTGTTGATGAACACATGGGAGTATGATCTTGTTGCTATCACAGAGACATGGTTGAGGGAGGGGCAAGACTGGCAGCTCAATATTCCGGGGTATAGAATCTCTAGGTGAGACAGAGGGTGGTGTAAAAGAGGGGGTGTCGCAATATTAATCAAGGAGTCAATTACTGCTGTAAGGAGGGATGATATCTTAGCAGGTTCCTCTAATGAGGCCATATGGGTAAAACTTAAAAACAAAAAGGGGGCAAGCACTTTGCTGGGAGTGTAATATAAGCCCCCAAACAGTCAGGGGGAGACAGAGGAACAGATATGTAGGCAAATCTCAGAAGTGTAGAAAAGTAATAGGGTAATAATAGTAGGGGATTTCAACTTCCCCAATATTAACTGGGATAGTCAGAGTGTGAAAGGCTTAGAAGGTGCGGAATTCTTAAAGTGCATCCAGGAGAGCTTTTTGAGCCAGCATGTAGAAAGTCCTACAAGAGAGGGGGCGGTACTGGACCTAATTCTAGGGAACGTAGCCGGGCAAGTGGTAGAAGTGTTAGTAGGTGAGCACTTTGGTGACAGTGACCATAATTCGGTGAGATTTAAGGTAGTCATGGAAAAGGACAAAGATGGACTGGAAATAAAGGTTCTAAGTTGGGGGAAGGGCAATTTTAATATGATAAGGCCAAAGTGGACTGGGATCAGCTACTTGTAGGAAAGTCCACATCAGAGCAGTGGGAGTCTTTCAGAAAGGAAATTGAGAGAGTACAATGGCAACATGTTCCTGTAAAGGTCAATGGTGGGACCAACAAGCCCAGGGAACCCTGGATGTCAAGGGATATACAAGAATGGATTAGGGGGAAAAAAGGGAGGCTTTTGGCAGATACAAAGGACTAAAAACAGTGGAAGCCCTAGAGGAGTATAGAAAGTGCAGGGGGGTGCTTAAAAAAGAAATTAGGAGAGCGAAGAGGGGGCATGAAAAAACACTGACGGGCAAAATAAAGCTAAATCCCAAGGTGTTTTATAAGTATTGTTATAAATCTCATCATCAAGAAACTACGTATGAAATAACGCAGGACGGCCAGCTGGTGGCGCCGTCCAAGGAGTATAAATACTCGGGCGTGGGCCCCAGCTTTCCAGGGACATTTTGTAAGACAAGGAGCTAGTGAAATACAACTAGACTTCCATGTTCTGAAACAAGTTGATTAAAGCCTTGCTTTATGCGCAAACCAAGTGTGTAGTGAGTTTTATTACGTCAATTTAATCAACTTGATATCGACTCCACGCTTTGGGTGATTTCGGGAACAGCCAGCTACGACTCGAACCATAGAAGGGAACTCAGACAAGTAATCGATCCATCATGGAGAAACTACTCAGCCCCGCCCGTCTTGACCTGGACCCGAATTCACTTACAGCTGCTAAGGTATGGAAACACTCGTATCGTACTTTTAGCAACTTCCTCAGAGTGTGTGGTGAAAATGTTCCTGATAAATTAGAGATACTTGCAAATTATGTATCCCCTCATGTGTTTGATTATATCGAAGACTGTGTAGACTATGACGCCGCTATCCAAATATTACAGCAGCTATATGTCAAGTCCCCAAATGAAATTTTTGCTCGGCATCTACTGGCCACAACTCAATAACAACCCGGGGAATCACTTGACGAATTCCTTCAGAAACTTCGTAGGCTCAGCAAGGATTGTAATCTTAAAGCTGTTGCAGCTGAGCAGTACCAGGAGGAGTTAATTTGTGATTCCTTTATTAATGGGATTGCGTCTCCCTTCATACGTCAGCATCTGTTGGAGAATAAAACCCTCAAGTTACAGGCTGCCTATGACCAGGCATGTTCTCTGGACTTAGCAAAGAGGAATGCAGATACCTATCTTTCACCACGTGCACGGGCTGCTGCTATCACTTTTAGTGACTCCTTTGATAGGTCTTGGGCGGAAGCCCTCACAGATGACGACTCCAACCTGGCTGATGGCAACCCTACCCTAGAAACCTACACTGATGATGACCCCGCCCTAGCGGCAGCTTGGCAATCCGGAAGGAAGTGTTTCTTCTGTGGAGGTGCGTTGCATTATAGGCAATTTTGTCCTGCTCGTAACGCAACCTACAATCATTGCAGCAAGAAAGAACACTTTTCTAAGGTATGCCAGTCAAGAGCCACTGTTAGTAAGAAAGGCCACTTTTCTAAGGTATACCAGTCGAGAGCTCCTGTTAGTTTTGCAGCCACTATCTATAAAACTGCTCCTCCCCCGAGAGCCACTACTAAGGTTACAGCTGTCGAGGGTAAAGCTGCCCCTCCTCCCATCACAGCTGTTTATCCCCAAAGTCTGTCCCATGCAGCCACGAAGTTTTCGGTAAATGGACACATTTTGAGTGCACTAATTGACTCATGCAGCTCTGACAGCTTCATTAGTGAGCGGGCTGTCAGTAAGTTAAAACTGCGTATTTACCCCTCGGAGAGGGAAATTACAATGGCTCTGACGACACTGACCACCAATTCCTCTGGCTTTTGTCTTGTCGACCTTATCCTCAATGGCCGCACTTATTTCTCCACCCGGCTCGGGGTGCTCAAGAACCTAAGCAGTGATGTGCTCCTGGGACAGGATTTCCAGAAACATCACAAAAGACTCACTTTCGAGTTTGGAGGGTCAAAGCCAGTGCTTACTATTTCCAAAGTACCGTTTTGTGCGGCTTCGCTCGACGAGCCCTCCTTGTTTGCCAATCTTTTCCCCCGATGTAAGCCCATAGTCACTAAATCATGACGTTTCAGCCAAGATGATCGAGCCTTTATCGAGGCAGAATTCTCTTGCCTTCTAGCTGACAGTATCATTGAGCCATGTTCATCTTCCTGGCGGGCTCAAGTCGTCATTGTTAAAAATCCTCTGAAGCAACACAAGAAACGTCTTTGCATCGATTACTGGCAAACTATTAACCAGTATACTGACCTGGATGCCTACCCACTACCACGCATCGATGACATGGCCAATAACCTTGCCAACTACAAGGTATTTTCAACTTTTGATTTAAAGAGCGCATATCATCAAGTACCGTTAAAGGACTCTGACAAAAAGTATACAGCCTTTGAGGCCAATGGTCGGCTTTACCAGTTTTGTCACCTTCCATTTGGGGTGGCCATCTTTCAATGGGCAATGGATAGCCTAGTCAAACAGGAGAACTTAGCGGACACTTTTTCCATATCTGGATAATATCACCATTGCTGGTCATGACCAGAAGGAGCATGATGCCAACCTCCAGAGATTTTTTGACGTTCCCCGTCATCGCAACTTAACCTTAAATGAGTCCAAATCTGTGAAATCAGTACCATCAGTCAACATCCTTGGCTACTGGGTGGGCAACGGTGTCATCAAACCGGACCTGGAGTGACTTCGTCCGCTTCAGGAGCTCCCTCCCCCTATGAATCTCAGCTCTCTTCATCGGGCACTCGGCATGTTCGCCTATTATGCGAAATAGATACCCCACTTCAACAAGATCCAGCCCCTGCTTCACGCTAAGTCATTTCCATTGGAGGCAATGGCTATTTCAGCTTTCAACCTCATCAAGCGACAACTGGAAAAAGCCATGCTTCGTTCCATTGATGAAAATCTTTCTTTCGAAGTCGAGTGCGATGCATCGGATGTGGCGATCTCTGTTACCTTGAATCAAGGTGGTCGACCCGTTGCATTTCTGTCCAGAACTTTGCAGGGTAGCGAGCTCCATTATCCTCCTGTCGAGAAGGAGGCTACGGCCATCATCGAAGCGGTACATAAATGGAGTCACTTTCTCACTCATCGCCATTTCACACTTATAACCGATCAGCGCTCCGTGGCCTTTTTGCTGGATAACCGGAAATGCACTAAGATCAAGAATAACAAAATACAACTCTGCATTCCATCAGGTCTCTCTACTTCTACCAATGTCACACCTCACTAGCGATTCTTCAGCTTCCAGCGTTGCTCCACCCATGGGACGTCTCTACCGTCATGGTTGGCAGCTCCTGGCCCCGTGCTGCTCCAAAGATTCGTCCGACCGTCGGAAACCAATCCTCTAGTCGACGAGGTAGAACTTACAGGCGTCAACCCCACGTACGCACGCGTGCGGTACCCGGATGGCCAGGAGTCCACTGTTTCACTCCGGGACCTGGCTCCCTGTCCGGCCGGTTCCGCAGACCCAACTGATGGAGGGACCTGCAGGGATGAGGCCGACACTCTGCGCTCCACTGAGGATGACGCCCTACCTGGGACATCGAGGGATCTGCCGGCTGCCCCGCCGGATCCGCTCGGGGAGCCGAGCGCTCGTGGGATGGCCACCCCGGGCCAGGACGCCGGTCAATCCCCAGCTAACCAACGAGACGAAGCCAGTTCTGCGCCTGTGGGGACCCGCACCCGGAGTCACTATCTCCCCAGCCTCCCTCGGGTCGATCAGAGCAACATGGGCCCTGTCGATCCACCGGTACGGATCAAGCGGCCCAGGGACCAAGACACGGTCCGGGGAGACGTGTCTTCTGGCCATAAACAAAAATCTAAAAGACTGCGGCCATTCGTTGTCCGCCTAATCCGTTAAGAGGAAGTCGTCGGACTTCCAAATCTTTTAAGGCAGGAAGAATGTTATAAATCTTATCAGAAACTACTTATGAAACAACGCTGGACGGCCAGCTGGTGGCGCCGTCCAAGGAGTATAAATACTCGGGCATGGGCCCCAGCTTGCCAGGGACATTTTGTAAGACGAGCTAGTGAAATACAACTAGACCTCCATGTTCTAAAACAAGTTGATTAAAGCCTTGCTTTATGCTCAAACCAAGTGCGTAGTGAGTTTTATTACGTCAAGTATATTAAGGGCAAGAGGATAACCAGGGACAGAGTAGGGCCCATTAGGGACCAAAGTGGCAATCTGTGTGTAGAGCTGGAAGATGTAGGTGAGGTTTTAAATGAATATTTTGCATCTGTGTTCACTATGGAGAAGGGTGATGTAGGCATAGAAATCAGGCAGGGGGATTGTAATATACTTGAACAAATTAGTATTGAGAGGGAGGAGGTACTAGCAGGCTTAAAAGTGGATAAATCCCCAGGCCCTGACTGGATGTATCCCAGGCTGCTGTGTGAGGCAAGGGAGGAGATTGCAGGGGCTCTGACACAAATTTTCAGAACCTCTCTGGCCCCAGGGGAGGTGCCAGAGGACTGGAAAACAGCTAATGTAGTACCATTGTTCAAGTAGGGTAGTAGGGATAAACCAGGGAATTACAGGCCAGTGAGCCTAATATCAGTGGTAGGGAAATTATTGGAAAAAATGGAGGGACAGAATTCGTCTCCACTTGGAGAGGCAGGGATAGTCAGCATAGCTTTGTCAGGGGGAAATCATGTCTGACCAATTTGATTGAATTTTTCGAGGGGGTGACTAGGTGTGTGGATGAGGGCAGTGCAGTTGAAGTACTCTACATGGACTTCAGTAAGGCTTTTGACAAAGTCCCACATGGGAGACTGGTCAAGAAGGTAAGAGCCCATGGGATCCAGGGCAATTTGGCATATTGGATCCAAAATTGGCTTAGTGGCAGGAGGCAGAGTGTGACGGTCGAAGGTTGTTTTTGTGACTGGAAGCCTGTGTCCAGTGGTGTATCGCAGGGATCGGTGCTGGGTCCTTTGCTGTTTGTAGTGTATATTAATGATTTAGATATGAATGTAGGAGGTATGATCAGTAAGTTCGCAGATGACACGAAAATTGGTGGAGTGGTAAATAGCGAGGAGGGAAGCTACAGGATGATATAGACGGGATGGTTAGATGGGCAGAACAGTGGCAAATGGAATTTAACCCTGAAAAGTGTGAGGTGATGCATTTTGGGAGGACAAACAAGGCAAGGGAATACACAATGAATGGTAGGACCCTAGGAAGGACAGAGGATTAGAGGGACCTTGGTGTGCATGTACATAGATCCCTGAAGGCAGCAGGACAGGTAGATAAGGTGGTTAAAAATGCATATGGGATACTTGCCTTCATTAGCCGAGGCATAGAATATAAGAGCAGGGAGGTTATGATGGAGTTGTACAAAATGCTAGTTAGGCCACAGCTGGAATACTGTGTGCAGTTCTGGTCGCCACACTATAGGAGGGATGTGATTGCATTGAAGAGGGTGCAGAGGAGATTCACCAGGATGTTACCTGGGCTGGAGCGCTTCAGCTATGAAGAGAGACTGGACAGGCTGGGATTGTTTTCCTTAGAGCAGAGAAGGCTGAGGGGGGACCTGATTGAGGTGTACAAAATTGAGGGGCATAGATAGGGTAGAAAGAAACTTTTCCCCTTTAGTAGAGAGGTCAATAACCAGGAGGCATAGTTTCAAGGTAAGGGGCAGGAGGTTTAGAGGGGATTTGAGGAAAAACTTTTTCACCCAGAGGGTGGTTGGAATCTGGAACTCTCTGCCTGAAAGGGTGGTAGAGGCAGGAACCATCACAACATTCAAGAAGCATTTAGATGAGCACTTGAAACGCCATAGCATACAAGGCTATGGGCCAATTACTGGAAAATGGGATTAGAATAGACAGGGCTTAATGGCCAGCGTGGACACGATGGGCTGAAGGGCCTCTTTCTGTGCTGTATGACTCTATGACAGCCACATATCTTTCCTCAGCAACTGTCTCCGGCTCCGACTTACTCCACGTGGATTTCAACTGAAATTCCACCCTTCGTGTTTTGGATCCTTAACAAAAAACTTTTTTTCTTCCTTTTCAGGTGTCAAGGATCGCAAGCTTCAACAACTCTTGATACCAACACCCCTCCGAAACCTTCTTCACTTTCCTCTGACCCCATCCCTTCTTCCAATCTCGCCCCCGCCGTCTTTTCACAATCCTCTCTGACCCCGAACGATCAGTCATCCGCAAAGGCCTGAGCTTCATCCCGTTAAGCCCCCATCTCAATGAATTTCAGGCTCGGCATGATACTGAGCTCTTTTTCCGCCGCCTTCATCTCCATGCCCACTTTTTTGGTCAGGAGTCTTCCCCCCCTGCACAGCTGACCCTTTCTCCCATTTTCAGAATTCTCATTCTACCTGGACCCCTCCCTCTGGCCTCTTAACCTCTCTAGATCTTTTCATTCCAAACTGCCGGTTGTCTCAATTTCTCTGCTCCCCTCACTCACTCCAACCTTCAGCCCTCTGAACTTGCAGCACTCCATTCTCTCAGATCCAACCCCGACATTGTCATTAAACCTGCTGAAAAGGGTGGTGCTGGTGTTGTTTGGTGAACCGACCTCTACCTAGCAGAGGCTGAACGCCAACTCTCCAACACCTCCTCCTACCTCCGCCTAGACCATAACCCCACTACTGAACATCAAGCCACTGTTTACAAGACCGTCACTGACCTACCTCCTTCCCAAGATCCACAAACAGGACTGCCCTGGTAGACCCAACGTTTCAGCCTGTTCTTGCCCCACAAAACTTATCTCTTCCTATCTCGACTCTCTTTTCTCTCCCCTTGTCCAGTCTCTTCCCACCTACATCCGTGACTCTTCCGACGCCCTCCGCCACTTTAACAGTTTCCTGGCCCCAACCGTCTCCCTTTCACTATGGACGTCCAATCACTCTACACCTCCATCCCCTATCAGGATCGCCTGAGGGCGCTCCACTTCTTTCTTCAACAGAAGCCCAACCAGTCCCCATCCACCATTGCCCTCCTCCGCCTGGCTGAATTTGTTCTCACATTGAACAACTTCTCCTTTGACTCCACTCACTTCCTCCTAATTAAAGGTGTTGGTATGTGAACCCATATGTGTCCTAGCTATGCCTGCCTTTTCATGGGATACGTGGAACATTCTTTGTTCCAGTCCTACTTGGGTCCCCTCCCTCACCTCTTTTTTCCGGTACATTGATGACTGTATTGGTGCCATTTCCTGCTCTTGCCCTGAACTAGAAAATTTAATTCACTTTGCTTCCAATTTCCACCCTTCCCTCATCTTCACATGGTCCATCTCTGACTCTTCCCTTCCCTTCCTCGACTTCCACTTCCTCCCACCCCATTTCCTGTAAGGACTCTATTCCATTCTCCCAGTTTCTCCATCTCTGCCGCATCTGCTCCGACGATGCCACCTTCCATACTAGTGCTTCCGACATATCGTCTTTTTTCCTGAACCGAGGATTCCCCTCTACTGCGGTTGACACAGCCCTTGACTGTGTCCGTTCTATTTCCCGCACTTCTGCTCTCACCCCTTCCCCTCCCTCCCGGAACCACGATAAGAGTTCCCCTTGTCCTCGCCTTTCACCCCACCAGCCTTCACATTCAACAGATCATCCTCTGCCATTTCCGCCACCTCCAGCGTGATCCAAACACATCTTCCCCCTTGCCTCCCCTTTCAGCATTCCGAAGGGACCGCTCCCTCCGTGACACCCTGGTCCACTCCTCTATCAACCCCAACATGCCTTCCCCTTCGCCCGGCACTGTTAGATCTGGGTATCTTAATGTTGTGTCCTTCAATAATCAGACAAAGACTGCAGGGAACGATCAACAGGTGTTTACTGAATGAGGGTTCAAACTGCAACTGACTGTACAGAGCACTACTCAGGGTTTATATACAGGTGCGGTCACTGCCGGTACTACAGGATACAGGAGCTGTAAAAAGTAGTTCTCCCCCTTAAAGGTACATACATTACAATTCCTCCCCTTTTAGATTAACAGTACCATAACACTCATTTAACAATTAAATATCAAACTAATTACAATTAACACTTTTAACATGCAACATTAACTGGAAATAGTCTATTTATAAATTCAGTCTTTGGGGAGGCTTCCTGATTCTTTCTGGATAACGCCTTTCCCGAGTGTCTCGCTCTTGGTGCGGAGGCGATTCTAACACCCTGTCGTCAGTTGATTCATCAGCTTCCAATGCTATTGTTTCTGAGGTAGATGCGACCTGTACGTCGGGTTCCTCACCAGGTACGTATGGCCGAGACATGGGGTTGACTCGTTCCTGTGACTCTAGGATCTGGTCAGCATGGCGTCTCACAATGTTCTCCCGAACATCCACTGTGTACATTAGTGGCCCCTGCCGTGTGCAAATTGTTCCTGGTTGCAATTTCTCTGTTCGGTAGTCGCGGGCCAAGACTGGTTGCCCTACATTGAAGCTCCTTGTCGGCTTCTCATTGATGTGCTGGAATTGCTTATTCTCAACATCTCTTCGTACATTTGGTCTGAGCAAATCCAGACGAGATCTCAACCTTCGGTTAAAGAACATCATGGCCGGGGCCTGGTTGGTGACTGCATGTGTCGCATTTCTGTAGGCTAACAGGAAATTGCCCACCTTATGCTGCAGTGGAATGTCGTCATCGCACATGACCTTTACTGCTTTTTTCAAGGTTTGTACGAACCTCTCAGCCAATCCATTTGTGGCTGGATGATACGGGGCGGATGTGTAATGCCTTACCCCATTCCTTTTCATAAATCTTCGAAACTCTTCGGACACAAACAGTGGTCCGTTATCAGAGCAAAAATGGTCCGTAGGACTGCAATAGTTTTCTCCGTGGTGGTGGAGGACATTTTGATCACCTCAGGCCATTTCGAGTGCGCATCCACGGCTATTAAAAACATTGAGTCCATGAATGGACCAGCAAAATCAATATGCACCCGTTGCCATGGAGATGAGGGCCACTCCCATGGGTGTAGAGGGGCATGTGGTGGTGCATTTTGGACCTTCTGCCATCCTGAGCAGCTCTTTGTCAGGTCCTCGATTTGCTGATCGATCCACAGCCACCACACATAAGCCCTAGCAAGGCTTTTCATTTTCGCCGCTCCCAGATGACCTTCGTGAAGCTCATTGAACACTCTCTCCCTTAACTTGGGTGGAATTACCACTCGGGATCCACACATCAAGGTCCCCTGGCATACTGACAGCTGTTCTCTTCTGGATGAGAATGCTGGCAACAGTGAGTCGCCATGTGCTGGCCATCCCTTCACCGTCAAATCATATACCCGAGACAGTGTCGGGTCATTTCGGGTCTCCTTCTCTATACCAGCGTTAGTTACTGGCAAGCATTCAATTATAGTGGAATGAAATATTTTGACAGGATCCACTGCTGGTGCTTCCTCCGCAGTAGGCAGTGGCAGGCGTGATAGCCCATCAGCGTTTCCATGCTGTTTCGTGCCCTTATACTCGATATCATATTGGTGCACCCCTAGAAAAAGGGACCATCTTTGTAGCCGTTGAGCAGTCATCACCGGAACGCCCTTCTTTGGATGAAAGATGGGGACAAGTGGTTGGTGGTCAGTCAGCAAGGTGACCTTCTGTCCGTGCAGATAGTGATTGAACTTTTTCACTCCCCACACTAGGCTGAGGGCCTCCCTGTCAATCTGGGCGTAGTTACGCTCGGCTGAGGTTAGTGACCGAGACACAAAGGCTACTGGCCTCTCCGAGCCGTCCGGGAATTTGTGCGACAGCACCGCTCCAATGCCATAGGATGATGCATCACACGCCAACCGAATTGGTAGTGCTGGGTTGAAATGAGCCAACCCCTCTTTCGATGTGATCATTGCTTTGCTCTTCTGGAAAGCTCGTTTACATTCGTCACTCCACTTCCATGGTACCCCCGTTTGCAGTAGGGTGTTCAGTGGGTGTAGTACGGTAGAGAAATTCGGCAAGAACTTATGGTAGTAGTTCACCAGCCCGAGGAACGACCTCAGTTGTGACACAATTTCCGGTGCTGGAGCCTTGACTACTGCCTCAATCTTTTCAGGGGACTTATGTAACCCCTCTTTATCAATAACGTGGCCACAATACGAGATCTGCTCCTGGAAAAACTCGCATTTGTGGCGATTAGCTCGGAGCCCATATTCCTTCAATCTAGTGAGCACCTGCTCCAGGTTGGCGAAGTGATCACTGTCATTTTCGCCCGTGACCAGGATGTCGTCCAAATAACACTGGGTCCCTGGAATCCCTTGCAGGACTTGTTCCATTGCCCTTTGCCAAATAGCTGGAGCTGATGCTACCCCGAACACCAGCCGGTTGTATTGGTAGAGACCTTTTATGAGTGTTGATCGTGAGGTACTGTTTCGAGGCTTCTTCTACCTCCATTTGCAGGTACGCCTGGGCCAGATCAATCTTAGTGAAGCTTTTCCCTCCGGATAGCGAGGCGAAAATATCTTCAATCCGCGGAAGCGGATATTGTACAGTGTGAAGGACTGGGTTCACTGTCACCTTAAAATCCCCACAGATGCGAACCTTCTTTGGTTCCCCAGGCGTATTACTCAACGACCTCTTCATTCGTCCCGGTGTGATGTCATCATCCCTTTTGGCATCTACAGTCAGTGCTTGTATGGAATGCCAATCTAGCTGTATCTTCCGGATCCATTCACGTCCTAGTAGTGGTGGCCCTCCATCTGGCAATACATATAGGTCCATTTTTGGTGTTTCCTTGCTGTTATATATAACGTTCACCCTTATTTTTCCTTTGGGGTAGACTTTTTGCCCCGTGTACGTCTTCAAGACAATCTTTGTATCTCTCAAGGGTATATGTGAGAATAGCCGCTTGTAGTCCATTCGGTTTATGACTGTTAGGGCTGATCCTGTGTCCAATTCCATTTTCACTTGGACTCCTGCTATCTTGAGCGCGACCCAGATAGTTTGGTGATCCTCCGTTTTGATCACATTATGTAGTTTCAGACAACCCAGCTCCTTGCTTCCAGAGTCTGTATCACTCTTCTGTTCGTCTGAACTACTCTCCGTCACCTTGTGTACCTTCTTGTACTTCTCCTGTGGAGATTTCTTGCTGCTGGTTTTCTTTCCCGACCTGCAGACTCTTGCTATGTGTCCTACTTTTCTACACTGTCTGCACACTTTGTCCTTGAACCAGCAATCATTATGGTCGTGTGTTGTTCTGCCACAGCGATAGCACTTCACTGTTCCGTATGACATTTTATTTGTGCCATATTCCTGCGGTCTCCATTGTATCTCTGCAGCGCCCCATGCTGCTGCTTCATGTGATACTGCCATGCTGAAAGCCTTGTCCAGCGTAAGATCCTTTTCTGATAGAAGCCGTTTCTGGGTTCCTTCACTTTGAAGCCCACACACAAACTTGTCCCTTAAAGTATCTGCTAGTCCCGTTCCAAACTGGCAGTGTTTCGATAGCTTGCGCAGTTCCGTTAAATACTCAGCATTACTTTCATCTTTATGCTGGTTCCTTTTGTGAAGCTTAAATCTTTCTGCTATCAGCAGCGGTGTGGGGTTTAAGTGGTCCTGTAGGATTGACACTATGTTTTCAAAATCTTTTTCTACTGGCTTCTCTGGGGTTACTAGGTTTCGTAGTAAGCCATACGCTTTTGCACCCATTGAATTCCACAATACCAGCGCTTTCTTGTCATCTGGCACTTCATTCGCCTTGCAGTATACTTCTATGCGTTCGACATATGTCGTCCAATCTTCGACTTCATTGTCGAACGCTGTGATACTGCCACTCTTCGGCATTTTTGGGTGTGGTTAGACTGGCTTAAAATGGCGTCTCCCGCGCTTTCCTTTCTTCCCCGCTGCGGCTTAAAATGGCGTCTCCCGCGCTTTCCTTTCTTCCCCGCAGCGGCTTAAAATGGCATCTCCCGCGCTGCTGTCAACGCCGCTCTCGGCGGTCCTCCTGGCAAATGGCGACGCCCTGTGGGTTTCGTGCGCTGCTCCTGCGCTGCTGCCAATGCCGCTCTCTGCGGTCCTCGTGGCAATGGCAGCGCCTCCTGTTTTCCTGCGTGCCTCTCTTCCCCCGTTGACGCTGCTCAGCCCTTGAACGCTGGCTGCGCTCTGCTCTCTCTCGCCTCTCTTCCCCCGTTGACGCCGCTCGGTCCTGAACACCGGCTGCGCTCTGCTCTCGCTCGTTGACGCTGCTCGGCCCTTGAAAAACCGGCTGCGCCCCGTGCGCTCTTCCCTCTCTCTCTCCCCCGTCGACGCTGCTCGGCCTTTTTCTGTGCCGCTTGGTCGGCTCTAGCCGCCGCTGTCCGGGAAGGGTCTGCGCAGTACCTGTTGCCAGCCCATTTCGCTGGACCACCGTGGCTGGAAAGTCAAGCCTGGCTCTCGACAGCCTCCCCTGCGATGCCCGTGCTTCTGGACTCTACCTCCTTCCACTGTTCTCCAGGAGCGAATCCCTGGGAGGTGATGCAGAGTTGCAGGTAGGTTCGAATCTTTCTCGTCGCCAATGTTAGATCCGGGTATCTTAATGTTGTGTCCTTCAATAATCAGACAAAGACTGCAGGGAACGATCAACAGGTGTTTACTGAATGAGGGTTCAAACTGCAACTGACTGTACAGAGCACTACTCAGGGTTTATATACAGGGTGGTCACTGCCGGTACTACAGGATACAGGAGCTGTAAAAAGTAGTTCTCCCCCTTAAAGGTACATACATTACAGGCACCTTCCCGTGCAAGCGCAGGAGATGCAACACATGCCCTTTTTACCTCCTCCCTTCCCACTGTCCAGGGCCCCCAAACACTCCTTCCAGGTGAAACAGCGATTTACTTGTACTTCTTGCAATTTAGTATACTGTATTCGCTGCTCATGAGGCGGTCTCCTCTACATTGGGGAGACCAAATGCAGATTGGGTGACCGCTTTGCGGAACACCTCCTTTCAGTCCGTAAGGGTGACCCCGAGCTTCTGGTCACCTGTCACTTTAATTCACCTCTCCACTTCCACTCAGACCTCTCCGTCCTCGGCCTCTTACACTGTTCCAATGAAGCTCAACGCAAGCTCGAGGAACAGCACCTTACCTTTCGATTCGGCACTTTACAGCCCTCTGAACTCAACATTGAGTTCAACAATTTCAGACCATAACCTCTGCCCCTATCTTTTTTTTCCATTCTTTTTTCTCTCTCTCACATGACAACTGTCTTTCATTCTGCCATCGCCATTTACACTTCATCGAGAGCCATCTTTTGTTTCTTAACTTGTTCCATTACCATCTCCTTTTGCCTTGCACCATCATCCCTTTTGTCTCTTAATCTCTCCTGCCTTCCATCCTATCACAGACCTTCCCTTTTGTTCTTTCCTCCCCTCCCCCCAAAAACCCGGGTGAGTTCAAAAGCAGCGGGAGCAGAGCAAGAGCGCCAAAACCCGGGAGAGTTCAAAAGCAGCGGGAGACGCTGAGATACAAAGGACCGGTGAGTGTAAAGAAGTAAAAAGTAATCGAAGTGTGACGTCACCAGAAAGCAGGTAAGTGCTTAGTTGGTGAGTATTTCTCTCTCGCTTTTTTTCCCAAACTTGAGTATCTAAATTTAAGTGCCTTGGTGTAGGTTAAAAGATATGTGTTCCAAATTTTAAACCTAATTAATTAATTGAGATGGGAGACCAGGCAATGTGTTGTTGTTGCATGTGGGAGCTGGTGGACACCATTGAGGTCCAGGGCAACCACATCTACAGCAAATGTTAGCTGCTCGAGGAGCTTCGGCTCAGAGTTGATGAGCTGGAGTCCGAGCTTCAGACACTGCGACACATTAGGGAGGGGGAGCGTTACCTGGACACTATGTTCCAGGGGGCGGTCACACCCACTAGAATAATTACTTCCAATTTGGCCCATGGTCAGGGACAGGAGAGTGTGACTAAAAGCGAGGCAGGTATTGGGATCCAGGAGGTAGTGGTGGAGGAGCCTCAGCCCTTGGCCTTGTCCAACAGGTACGAGATTCTTGCTCCCTGTGTGGACGAGGCCAGGGAATGCAGGGAGGATGAACAAACTGACCACAGCACTGTGGTACAGGGAGTCATTCAAGTGGGGGGAGCAAAAATAAATGTTGTAGTGATTGGGGACAGTATAGTGAGGGGGATAGATACTGTTCTCTGCAACCGAGAGCGTGAGTCCCGAAGGCTGTGTTGCCTGCCAGGGTTAAGGAAATCTCCTCTGGGCTGGAGAGAAACTTGGAGTGGGAGGGGGAAGATCCAGTTGTCATGGTCCACGTAGGTACCAATGACATAGGTAGGACAAAGAACGAGGTTCTGCTGAGAGAGTATGAGCAACTAGGGGCTAAATTAAAAAGCAGAACCATGAAGGAATCTCTGGACTATTACCTGAGCCACGAACGAATTTGCATAGGGTAAATAAGATCAGAGAAATGAACGAGTGGCTCAGAGACTGGTGTGGGAGAAATGGGTTTCGATTTGTGGGGCACAGGCACCAGTACTGGGATAAGAGGGAGCTGTTCTGTTTGGACGGGCTTCACTTGAACCATGCTGGGGCTAGAGTCCTGGCAAATTGAATAACTAGGGCTGTAGAGAGGGTGTTAAACTAAATAGTGGGGGGAAGGATCCAGGTGAGCGGGAAACTAAAAAGGAAATGAGAAAGCAATAGAGCAGGCTAGAGATGGGGGAAATAATAACCAGAGTGTGACAGGAAGGGACAGAATGTTTTAAAAATAAGAGTGCAACAGGGAAAGAAGGCCCTTGCTGTTTGTGGTCTACATTAATGATTTGGATGTGAATGTGAAAGGTATGATCAGTAAGTTCGCAGATGACACTAAAATTGGTGGGGTGGTAAATAGCGAGGAGGGTAGCCTCAGTCTGCAGGACAATATAGATGGGTTGGTCAGATGGGCGAAACAGTGGCTAATGGAATTTAACCCTGAAAAATGTGAGGTGATGCATTTTGGAGGGACTAACAAGGCAAGGGAATACACAATGAATGGTAAGACCCTAGGAAAGACAGAGGATCAGAGGGATCTTGGTGTGCATATACATAGATCCCTGAAGGCAGCAGAACAGGTGGATAAGGTGGTTAAAAAGGCATATGGGATACTTGCCTTCATTAGCCGAGGCATAGAATATAAGAGCAGGGCGGTTATGATGGAGCTGTACAAAACGCTGGTTAGGCCACAGCTGGAATACTGTGTGCAGTTCTGGTCGCCACACTATAGGAAGGATGTGATTGCTTTGGAGAGGGTGCAGAGGAGATTCACCAGGATGTTACCTGGGCTGGAGCACTTCAGCTATGAAGAAAGACTAAACAGGCTGGGGTTGTTTTCCTTGAAGCAGAGAAGGCTGAGGGGGGACCTGATTGAGGTGTACAACATTATGAGGGGCATAGATAGGGTGGATAGAAAGGAACTTTTCCCCTTAGTAGAGGGGTCAATAACAAGGGGGCATAGATTCAAGGTAAGGGGCAGGAGGTTTAGAGGGGATTTGAGGAAGAACTTATTCACCCAGAGGGTGGTTGGAATCTGGAACTCACTGCCTGAAAGGGTGGTAGAGGCAGGAACCCTCACAACATTCAAGAAGCATTTGGATGAGCACTTGAAATGCCATAGCATACAAGGCTATGGACCAAATGCTGGAAAATGGGATTCGATTAGACAGGGCTTGATGGCCGGCGCGGACGCGATGGGCCGAAGGGCCTCTTTCTGTGCTGTATGACTCTATGACTCTATGAACAAGGAAAAATGGTAAAAAGACAAAGTTAAAAGCTCTATATCTGAATGCACACAGCATTCGTAACAAGATAAATGAGTTGACGGCACAAATAGATACAAATGGGTATGATCTGATCACCATTACAGAGACGTGGTTGCAAAGCGACCAGGGCTGGGAACTGAATATTCCAGGGTATATGATAATTCGGAAGGATAGAAAGAAAGGAAAGGGAGGTGGGGTGGCTTTGTTGGTAAAAGATGGGATCAGTGCTGTGGTGAGAAGTGATATTGGCTCAGAAGATCAAGATGTAGAATCGGTTTGGGTTGAGATAAAAAATATGGGGGAAAAGTCTCTGGTGGGTGTAGTCTACAGGCCCTCGAACAGTAGCAATGCTGTTGGACAGAGTATAAATCAACAAATAATGGAGGCCTGTTTAAAAAAAAAAAAAAAAAGGTACGGTAATAATCATGGGTGATTTTAATCTCCATATTGATTGAGTGGACAAATGAAATTGGCCATGGTAGCCTGGAGGAGGAGTTCATAGAGTGCATCCGGGATGTTTTCCTAGAACAGTATGTAATGGAACCAACCAGGGAGCAGGCTATCTTGGATATGGTACTAGGTAATGAGACAGAATTAATAAATGATCTCATAGTAAAGGATCCTCTAGGAAAGAGTGATCATAGCATGGTTGAATTTCAAATTCAGTTGGAGGGTGAGAAAGTTGTATCCCAAACCAGTGTCCTGATCTTAAACAAAGGCAATTATAATGGCATGAGGGCAGAACTGGCTAAAGTGGACTGGAAAAACAAATTGAAGGGTAAGAAAGTTGAAATGCAGTGGCAGACATTTAAGGAGATATTTCATAACTCAACAAAAATATATTCCAGTGAAAAAGAAAGATTTTAAGAGAAGGGAGCACCATCCGTGGCTAACTAAGGAAGTAAAGGATGGTATCAAATTGAAAACGAAGGCATACAATGTTGCCAAGATTGGTGGGAGACCAGAAGATTGGGAAATTTTTAAAAACCAGCAAAGGATGACTACAAAAAAAGAGAGAGAGATGAATTATGAGAGTAAGCTGGCAAGAAACATTAAAACGGATAGTAAGACCTTCTACAGGTATATAAAAAGGAAGAGGGTAGCTAAAGTAAATGTTGGTCCCTTAGAGGATGAGACTGGGAAATTAATAATGGGGAAATGGCAGAGACTCTGAACAAATATTTTGCATCTGTCTTCACTGTAGAAGACACTAACAACACCCCAATAATGGATAATCAAGGGGCCACAGGGAGTGGGGAACTAAAGACTATCACTAAGGAAATCGTAAAGTACTCGGTAAAATAATGGGACTAAAAGACGACAAGTCCCCTGGACCAGATGGCCTGCATCCCAGGGTCTTAAAAGAAGTGGCTGCAGAGATTGTGGATGCATTGGTTGCAATATACCAAAATTCCCTGGACTCTGGAGAGGTCCCAGCGGATTGGAAACCCTTAATGTAACACCCCTATTTAAGAAAGGAGGGAGACAGAAAGCAGGAAACTATAGACCAGTTAGCCTAACATCTGTCGTTGGGAAAATGCTGGAGTCCTTCATTAAGGAAGCAGTAGCAGGCCATTTAGAAAAACATACTGCAGTCAAACAGAGTCAGCATGGTTTTAGGAAAGGGAAATCATGTTTAACAAATTTGCTGGAGTTCTTTGAGGATGTAACGAGCAGGGTGGACAAGGGTGAGCCAGTGGATGTGGTGTATTTGGATTTCCAGAAGGCATTCGATAAGGTGCCACATAAAAGGTTACTGCATAAGATAAGAGCTCACAGAGCTGGGGGTAACGTATTAGCATGGATAGAAAATTGGCTAACTAAGAGAAAGCAGAGAGTCGGGATAAATGGGTCATTTTCTGGTTGGCAAACGGTAACTAGTGGGTGCCACAAGGATCGGTGCTGGGGCCCCAACTATTTACGATCTACATTAATGACTTGGATGAAGGGACCAAGTGTAATGTAGCCAAGTTTGCGGATGGTACAAAGATGGGTGGGAAAGCAAGTTGTGCAGAGGACTCAAAGAATCTGCAAAGGGATATAGACAGGCTAGGTGAGTGGGCAAACATTTGGCAGATGGAGTATAATGTGGGAAAGTGCGAGGTTATCCATTTTGGCAGGAAAAATAAAAAAGCAAACTATTTAAATGGAGAGAGATTACAAAATGCTACAGTTCAGAGGGACCTGGGGGTCCTTGTGCATGAGACACAAAGTTAGCATGCAAGTACAGCAAATAATCAAAAAGGCAAATGGAATGTTGGCCTTTATTTCAAGGGGGTGGAGCATAAAAGCAGGGAAGTCCTGCTACAACTGTACAAGGTATTGGTGAGACCACAGCTTGAGTACTGCGTACAGTTTTGGTCTCCTTATATACTTGCATTGGAGGCAGTTTAGAGACGATTCACTAGGTTAATTCCAGAGATGAGGGGTTTGACTGACTTATGAGGAAAGGTTGAGCAGGCTGGGCCTATACTCATTGAAATTTAGAAGAATGAGAGGTGATCTTATCGAAACATAAGATACTGAGGGGGCTCGACGGGGTAGATGCAGAGAGGATGTTTCCCCTCATGGGAAAATCTAGAACTCGGGGGCACAGTCTCAGAATAAAGGGTCGCCCTTTTAGAACTGAGATGAGGAGGAACTTCTTCTGAGGGTCGTAAATTTGTGGAATTCTCTGCCCCAGAGAGCTGTGGAGGCTGGGTCATTAAATACATTTAAAGTGGAGATAGACACATTTTTGCAAGACAAGGGAGTGAAGGGTTATGGGGAGCGGGCTGGGAAGTGGCTTTGTGCCCAAGATCAGCCATGATCTTATTGAATGGCGGTGCAGGCTCGAGGGGCCAAGTGGCCTATTCCTTTTTCTTATGTTCTTATGTTCCCTGCCCGTACACTTGCAAAAACCTGTTCCATCTCCAGCTTTTTCCAGTTCTGATGAAGGGTCATCGACCTGAAACGTTAACTCTGTTTCTCTTTCCACAGATGCTGCCTGACCTGCTGAGTATTTCCAGCATTTTCTCTTTTTATTTCTGGCTGCTAATGTTTGTTTACCCACACAGCCGCATTTTGTACTAATGTTACTAGAATCTGTGGTATTTTTCCTTTAATCCCAATTGATTGGTTGCTGTATCTTCTTCAAAGGAATCGAAAATACTAGCGGATCATTGAGGATTTGGCTGGTCTGGCTCCATGGCCGATATACATTTGGATGCATCAAACTCTGTAAACACATGCTTTTATATGTCATTTCAGGAGTTTGCCAGAAGGTGCAGCCAGAGCCAAGACCACGGCACCATGGGTGGCTCAGTTACACAGGGCGGTGAGGAGGAAGGTCAATAATGCAATGGGGATTCAATCGTTTGGGGAACAGACCGGTGTTTCTGCAGCCACAGACCTGACTCCAGGTTGGTATGTTGCCTCCCTGGTGCCAGGGTCGGTATGTTGCCTCCCTGGTGCCAGGGTCGGTATGTTGCCTCTCTGGTGCCAGGGTCGGTATGTTGCCTCCCTGGTGCCAGGGTCGGTATGTTGCCTCCCTGGTGCCAGGGTCGGTATGTTGCCTCCCTGGTGCCAGGGTCGGTATGTTGCCTCCCTGGTGCCAGGGTCGGTATGTTGCCTCCCTGGTGCCAGGGTCGGTATGTTGCCTCCCTGGTGCCAGGATCGGTATGTTGCCTCCCTGGTGCCAGGGTCAAGGATGTCACTGAGCGGCTGCAGGACATTGAGAGGGAACGGTGAACAGCCAGAGGTTGTGGTCCATATCAGTACCAATGACATTGGTAGAAAGAGGGATGAGGTCCTGCAGGCAGAATTTAGGGAGTTAGGAAAAAGATTAGTAAGCAGGACCTCAAAGGTAGTAATCTCCAGATTACTCCTGGTGCCACGTGCGAGTGAGTACAGAAATAGGAGGATAGAGCAGATGAATGTGTGGCTTCGAGAGATGGTGCAGGAGGGAGGGCTTTAGATTCCTGAGGCATTGTGACCAGTTCTTGGGGAGGTGGGACCTGTACAAGCTGGACGGGTTGCACCTCAACAGGGCCGGGACCAATATCCTTGTGGGGAGGTTTGTTAGTGCTGTTGGGGAGGGTTTAAACTAGCTTGGCAGGGAATGGGAATCTGAGCGTAGATTTTAGTAGGAAGAGAAGCAAAGCTGGAAATGGAAGGCAGTAAATTAGTAAGTGGGTTTGGAAGGCAGAGGATGCAAAGGCTAGAAAATGGACAACAAAGGGTGTAGGATTCGCAAAATTCCCACATTCACCCCAAAGTTATTAATAAAAGGGACCCTGCATGGACGTTTTAAAAAGGGTACCCAAAGATGGTGTTCGCACCTCGTGACCAAAAGCCTGCAAGATTTTAAAAGCTTGGACTCTGTGGCACAAGCAGCTTTTGGGGAAATCGAAACCTAAAATGCAGTTTCTGTGAAAAGGGACTTTGTATTTTGGAAAGCAGACAGAGGACACTGAATATGCATTAAGCCAGATCGGAGACAGATCAAAACCAGTTAGGCCTATACTTGAGGCCATCAAGCTGTCTGCATAAGTAATCGGAAACAGCTTAAGGAAGCCATCGAGGCTGGACAGGCCGATTAAAATGCATTAATAACAATACAGCTCAGACATCAGGCCATTAGGTGCGATCAACGGCCATCTAAAAACAGTTAGTTTAGATTGCTATAATCATTTAAACTAGCCTGCCAAAATTGGAACAATGAACTAACCTGATTTGGCGCGCAGATAAGAGTTTTTGTAAGGAGTATAACTGTAGACCCTGGATAGCAATCGCTCTCTTGACTCTTGCTCTGCTCCCTTGCGCTTGGCCCTTGCTCTTGGTCCTTGGCTCACTCATGCCCTGGCCTCGTGGCGGGTCTCCCCTCGCTCCCCACGGTGAGATTTCCAGCAGTCAAAGACACCATACCAACTACCAGGGAGGGGAACGAGACCCGAGTCCCTAGCCATCCGGGACGCCCAGGCCGCAAAAAGGGGCGAGATGAAATTGAGCAGGTAGTCCGACGAGACGAGACAAATCGAGACGAAGAGTAAGGTAGCCCCAACGAAGGGCAGCAGAAGACATATTAATTAAAACCGAGCGCCGAGTTATAAGCTGACACTCGGGGAAGAAAGTCCTTGAGGACGGTGAAGACGAACATCTTGTTGAACACTGCGATAACGCAGGTGTCTACGCCATAGCGAATATGCTGGCGTTTGATGCATGGCTAGTAAAATCTAAATGGTAACGACTGCTAGCTGTCCGATAAATATAACGTTACCGCCGCCGACCGCCCGAGGGAGAAGAAGAGGAGAACCAATCGAGACGAGACAACGACGGTAGCTGAAGAGAAGGTGTGTTGCAGTAACAGCTCCAGCACCGTGCCCAGAGACCACGTGGCGACGGGGTACCTAGAAGGACCAAAGACCAAACCTACTTGCCTACTCACCCTCCGGGGATCTGGCCCCCGAGCTTCCCTACCCCCATGGCATTGCTGCAGCCCGCTGGGTCCAGGAGCTTCACCCTCATTAGACCCTGCTCCCCTCCAGGGAAGGCGTGGTCCCAGTGTGGGCATGGGCTCCCTCAGGAGACGCAGGCGGAGAGGCTCCGGCTTCCTCTTCGCCTGGGGCATCGCTGCCACTGGTAGGTTGAGGGACAGGCTGGTCAGCTGGTGGTTCACAAAAGAAAGCAGGGAGGTACAAGAGTGGCTTTAGCGTGAGGACGGGGGCAATAGGGGAGCAAGGACTGGAGACAGTAAGTTGGATTGAAAGTGTAAAAGGCTGGTGTTGTGAGGGGCAAGTGGAATGAGAGAGGAGAGAAAGCTGATGAACTTACCATTGCTGTCCCCAAGGGGGTCGACCTCCCCAGCGGCCACGGCACCTATGACCTGGCTGGCAACGATCCTGTGCACGTGCGCCTCCAAATCGCTGAGGGTGTGTAGCTCAGCCGGTCCTCCTCCCATGCTTTGCTGCTCCCGCCTGTTATGAGAGAGCTTGGCCTGCAAGAAAAAGGACGGCGTCTGAGTGAATATGCAGCCATGTGCTTGCCTGATGTGCCTCCCATAGTTGAATAGCCCTTAATGTATGCAAGGTGTGGAATGTGCATGTGTTTTATGAGATGGCTATAGGTCTTGGATGAGTGTTGGGTATTTGGGGTTTTTAAACCCTCTGGGCACAGAGTGAAGTTGAGATGGAGGGATGTAGAAATATTGAAAAGCAGCCACTCACCCTGACCACCCGAGTGAGGTCGTTGAACTTCTTACAACATTGGGTGTGGGTCTTCGGCACCAGACTCCTCAGAGACGTGCTGAGCCACCTTCCTCCAGACTCTTCTGTATTCACAGGGCAATGGCCTCCTGCCACTCTGTGGGTAGAGCACTGCCCATCGCCCCTCCACAGCGCCAACCAGAGCCACCAAGGCCTGGTCGCTGAAGTGCTGAGCTCGTTCCCTGGGCCTATCCATTGGTGGTTCCAGCACAATTGCTTTAGAGGTCTCTCCAGGCCGAGATTCAAGGCTGCAATGAGCAGGGTGTGGCTGGCCAGCAAGTCGGACCCTCCCCTTTAAGAATCAGCCGGCGCCAGTCTGTCTGTATTTCATTGCTAACTGACATCACCTGAGCTTCGGTAGTGTTCTGAGGTAGCGCCTCGCTCCCCGACGTTTGTGTGTAGCGCCTGATTTAGCGCTCAAATCACCTCCAGGGGCGATAGAGGCAAATTTTGTACTCTGAGGCGATAATTAGCGCCGGGCGCTAAACTTTACGCCCGGCCGATAATAGTGCCCCACGCGGGGCGATACCGAATTTCTCCCCCCCCCCCCCCCCATAAAAACTACAGCACTACAGGCCTATTGTGCCCGGACTGGCTCTTCAAATCAAAGTCTGCTCTAATCAGATTCCCTTTTACAATCTTCCTTATCAAATACTTATCCAATTCCCTTTTAAATTCTGTTAGTTCTAGCCTTTGCCTCAATGGCCTCTTGTGGTAAAGCATTCCATGTTATAATAACTCCCTGTGTGCAAAACATTTCCTCTAATTTCTCCTTTCATTCTTCCAGTGGTAATTCTCAGTCTATGGCCCCTGTTACTGATTGCCAACCACTGCATACTTTTTATTATTAGCCCTCTCAACATCCTTATAGTTTGAAAAGCCTGTTCGATTTCTCCCTTAGCCTTCTCTGTTCCAGCCTTTCTTCATAGCTTTAACATTTCATTCCTAGCATCATTCCAGTGAATCTTCGCAGTGTCCTAGCAGTACCTCTAATAACTACACACAGTATTCTAACTGTGGCCAATACAATGGCTTGCTTTTAAACTCAATGCCCCAGAATCCCATTTGCCTTTTTATCACCTTTTCCATTCACACTCCCACCTTTGTGTGTCTGCACCCTAGATCTCTCTCTCTCTCTCTCTCTCTTGCTTCACTCTTGTTAAGAATGTTATCATTTAGGATTTACTTCCTTTATTTTTTTCCAGATACAATCAAGGATGACTTCCTTCTTTCTGTGTAAACCGATCTCGTAACTGAAGTGTCGGCCTCCAGGCTTTCTATACCATTGTGCGTATTATGCCCCTCGTCCCATGGTGCCACCTCAGTGTCCACCACTTCCTCCTCCATTTGATCCTGTCCCTCAGATATGACTGCAGAGAGATCAAATAAAGAGCGTCAGTTTTCTGAGTACCAACTGTTGGCGGGGAGTCTCGCCCATCATGGGTGCATGCCATTTCACAATATGCCCTGCCGGTGTGCAAAGCTCACCACTGTCTGCAGAAAATAAACCCTATGCTTTCAGATGAACACCTGGTGTGCATATAAAAACATGATTCAGGAGATTTTACCTTCTGTAAAGACACGATTATAAGGTATTTTCTTCCAGAACTTTATGGAATGCAGATGAAAGTAGACAGTGAACATTATATTTGTGCTGTATTCTTAGTTTTTTTTTCATATTACATAGCATAATAGTGTGGAGCCAGAGGCGACTGTCACAAGTACAGCTGCCACACAAAATGGACCTTATTGATCACTGGGAGTGCAGAAACATTTGAAGAAATTGTGCGTGGTACCTACAGACAACTCGTACATTTCCCACAGCCTAGTGGATGCACCGACAACCCTAGATTAGTGTAATGAAATCTGTTTGTCTTGATCCTGTATTCGTTTTGCACTCATGTATATTACCCTCCCCCACTGTGTATAGTTTCACTTCCTCTTGCGCGACTAACCTGGGAGGTTCCAGGTCTTGGCTCTTGGCTCCGCCCCTGGCTTCTCTTACATAAAGATCCCAGGATCTGTATGACTCATTCCTGTGAACCAGTCGGCGTGTTGAGATGTTAGCTCTGATCTTAGTGATTAAAAACCAACTTGTTTAAGTCTATAACTTCTAGTTTTGTGGTTATTGAAGGCCCATCAATTTTAATCACTAAAGAATACTAGGATGGATCGACTCCTAAAACCAGAGCGTCTGGACTTGGATCCACATTCTGCTGAAGCATCAAATCAATTTGGACACTGGCTCAAATGCTTCGAACTCTTCGCAGGGGCCTCATCCGCTAGCGAGGTAGATAAACTGAGTCTACTGACTACTCGCGTAAGTCAGCGGATTTATTCGTTCATCCGGGACGCCACCTCTTACATGGAGGCCATCACTATCCTGAAGGCCCAATACCAGAGGCCGGTAAACGAAGTGTACGCCAGACATCTGCTGGCTACACGCAGGCAGCGATCAGAGGAATCAATGGACGATTTCTTACAGGGCCTAAAGGACCTGGTCCGGGACTGTAACTGCAAGGCCGTGACGGCCAACGCGTACTCTGACGAATTGGTCCGCGATTCCTTCATCACAGGCCTCAAATCGAATTATATCCGGCAGAGACTGCTGGAGAAGGAGGTCCGGGACTTAAAAAAGGCAGTGGCCACTGCGCGATCGCTGGACGTAGCCCAGAGAAACTCTGACTCTTATTCTTACGGCCATGCGGCCCTCACCGCCTCGTGCGCGCCGAGGGGGTCGCCATCTTGGAATCAGCCATCTTCCCCATCCAGGTCTCAGACCAGCTCTACGCCGCCGGAGTCCTCACACAGAAGTTCACCCAGGAGTCCTACTACAGCGGCAATGTCTCGAGGCCCGAAATGCTACTTCTGCGGCCAGGCCAAGCACCCCAGACAACGATGCCCAGCGAAGGACGCTACATGCTTCAAATGTAAGAAAAAGGGGCATTTTAGCAAAGTCTGCAGGGGGAATCCGATTTCCAACTCCGTCACCGCCTCGTGCGTGCCGTGCGGGCCGCCATCTTGGGATCCGCCATCTTTTCCCGACTCAACGGCTGCCCAGGGCCCAACAGTGGCTTCAATCACGGTGGATCAATCCAGGCCACACCCGTTGACAAAATCCATGATGGATATACAGGTAAACGGGAATTTAACGAAATGTTTAATTGACTGTGGGAGTACCGAGAGTTTTATCCACCCTAGCCTGGTACGGCGGCACTCATTAACGGTAACCCCTACACGGAGCAGAATTGCTATGGCTGCTAAGCCCCACACTTCGGACATTTTGGGCTACTGTGTGGTAACACTGACTGTAAAAGGCACAGACTACAAGGATTTTAAACTCCTCGTGATGCCAGAACTCTGTGTTAATGTAATCTTGGGCCTGGACTTCCAGTGCCACCACGAAAGTGTCACGCTAGCATATGGCGGGTCCCAGCCGCCACTCACAGTCTGTGGCCTATCAACCTTAAAAATCAGCCCGCCCTCTTTATTCGCTAATCTCGCTCCGAACTGTAGGCCCATAGCGACCAAAAGTAGACGGTACAGTCTGGAAGACAGACACTTTATCGAGGCGGAAGTGGACAGACTCCTGCGGGAAGGCATTATTGAATGCAGTACCAGCCCGCGGCGTGCCCAAGTATTCATAGTTAAAAATAGCGAAAAGAAACGGATGGTAATTGACTACAGCCAGACTGTTAATATTTATACCCAGCTGGACGCCTACCCTTTACCCCGCATATCAGAAATGGTCAACCAGATTGCGCAATACCGAGTCTTCTCGACTATCGACCTCAAATCCGCGTATCACCAGCTCCCCATTAGAACGGAGGACCGCCCATACACTGCCTTCGAGGCGAACGGGCGCCTCTACCATTTTCTCAGCGTGCCCTTCGGGGTAACAAATGGGGTCTCGGTCTTCCAACGTGAGATGGACCGCATGGTTGACGAGAATAAACTACAAGCTACCTACCCCTATCTGGACAATGTCACTATCTGCAGGCACAACCAGCAAGACCACGATCTAAATCTTGCGAGATTTTTAAAAACTGCCCTAAAGCTGAATCTAACCTACAACGAAGACAAATGTGTCTTCAACACAACCCGTCTCTGTATCCTCGGCTGTGTGGTGGAAGATGGGGTAATTGGACCGGACCCTGACCGATTACGCCCCCTAAAGGAACTGCCCCTGCCACACAATCCCAAAGCTTTAAAAAGGTGCCTGGGATTTTTTTCGTATTATGCCCAATGGGTGCCCAATTACTCTGATAAGGCCCGACCCCTCATTAAATCGACATCCTTCCCACTATCAGCTGAAGCTTGGGAGGCTTTCACCAGTATTAAATAGGACATTGATAGGGCTGCAGTGTGTGCAGTGGACGAATGCATTCCTTTCAAGTCGAAAGCGATGCGTCAGACTTTGCCTTAGCTGCGACCCTCAATCAGGCTGGGAGACCTGTGGCCTTCTTCTCCCGAACCCTTCAGGGACCTGAAATCAGGCACACTTCTGTCGAGAAGGAGGCACAGGCTATAGTGGAGGCAGTGCGGCACTGGAGACACTACCTAGCCGGCAAACGTTTCACCCTGCTCACCGACCAGCGGGTCGGTGGCTTTCATGTTTAATAACAAACAAAGGGGGAAAATCAAGAATGACAAAATACTCAGGTGGAGGATCGAACTATCCACGTTCGACTATGATATTATGTACAGGCCGGGAGCCATTAATGAACCCCCAGACGCCCTATCGCGGGGAATGTGTGCCAGCATTCATACGGACAAATTACAGGGTCTCCACAACAACCTCTGTCACCCAGGGGTCACCCGACTATACCATTTTATAAAGTCCCGCAATCTGCCCCACTCCATCGAGGAGGTCAGGGCAATGGCCAGAGCCTGCCGCATCTGTGCGGAATGCAAGCCTCGTTTCTACAGGCCTTACCATGCACACCTTATCAAAGCCACACGGCCATTCGAGCACCTAAGTCTAGACTTCAAGGGACCCCTTCCCTCTGCCGACCGTAACGTATACTTCCTCAATATCATTGTTGAATATTCCCGCTTCCCCTTCGCCATTCCCTGCCCAGACATGACCAGTGCCATGGTCATCAAGTGTCTCTGTAATCTATTCTGCATGTTTGGCATGCTGAACTACATACACAGCAATAGGGGGACGTCATTCATGAGTGACGAGCTGCGCCAGTTCTTGCTCTCGAAGGGGATAGCCACTAGCAGAACCACTAGCTACAACCCCCGGGGTAATGGGCAAGTGGAAAGGGAGAATGCTACTGTTTGGAAGGCTGTCACGTTAGCCTTAAAGTCAAAAGGCCTTCCGACCTCCCGCTGGCAGGAAGTCCTCCCAGACGTGCTCCACTCCATAAGGTCTCTGTTATGTACTGCCACTAATGCTACCCCTCACGAAAAGATGTTCGTTTTCCCCCGGAAATCCACCTCGGGCATATCTCTACCAATGTGGCTGTCGTCTCCGGGGACAGTACTATTGCGGAAGCACGTGAGAGGCCATAAAACGGACCCCCTTGTGGAAAAGGTACAGCTCCTCCATGCAAACCCTCAGTACGCCTATATCGAATACTCTGACGGGCGAGAGGACACTGTTTCCATAAAAGACCTCGCTCCCTTGGGGAGCGGAGAGAATGATGGGAGACTACCCGATGAAGACCTACACTACAAAGAGACAGGATGCCCAGAGGCATCAATACCCAACTTTAACCTGGAGGACACTGCAGATAACCTGGAAGACACTGCGGAGGCCCGGACAGCGGAGGAACCAGAATCCACTCCCCTAGAGGCACCCCAACCGGCTTTGCGCCGATCACTGAGAACTGCAAAACCTCCTGACAGACTCACTTATACCAACTTTTAAGAAATATCACCCCGATGGACTAAATCTATAGAAGGGGTGAATGTAATGAAATCTGTTTGTCTTGATCCTGTATTCATTTTGCACTCATGTATATTACCCTCCCCCACTGTGTATAGTTTCACTTCCTCTTTCCCGACTAACCTGGGAGGTTCCAGGTCTTGGCTCTTGGCTCCGCCCCTGACTTCTCTTACATAAAGATCCCAGGATCTGTATGACTCATTCCTGTGAACCAGTCGGCGTGTTGAGATGTTAGCTCTGATCTTAGTGATTAAAAGCCAACTTGTTTAAGTCTATAACTTCTAGTTTTGTGGTTATTGAAGGCCCATCAATTAGCAAGTGATGGCTAAATCTGTGATCTTTTGAACAGAGGTCCAGGTAAAGACTCTGGGAGAAAGTTCCACAGGTAGGAGTGTTGTGCGAAGCTTGACCATTGGCCTTCTGTACATTTTTTTTGTTGCAGCGCAACACCTGAAGCTCATGTATTATGTAAGTGTCAGCAAGTCATATGCTGCTGCTCCAGGTCATAATCTTGTAAAGGTCTATCAGCCCAGCTACGTCCCTTTAATGTTGGAGGAGGTGTACCGTGGTATGGAGCAGCCTGCCTTCATCAAGTCCACTAGCCTGTGTGGCTTTGAACTGTAATAAGTCTAAGGGTGTATTTACATTTCAACACCCGAAATACTACAGATGCTGGAAACCTGAAGCAAAAACAGAAAATGTTGGAAACACTCAGGCACAGTGCCTGAGTAGGGAAGTGACAAGTCAGTGTTTCAGGAATAAATGTTCATCAGTTCTGCTTGAAACGTCATTCTCTCCACAGATGCTGTGCCTGACTTGCTGAGTGTTTCCAGCATTTTCTGTTGTTGCATTTACATTTCAGTCTGTTGTACTGGTGCTGCAGTTACAGTGAAAATGCAGCCTGTATCTAGTGAGGGTCTGACCTGACATTGGAAGGAAGCAGAGTGGAACTTCCCGGAGGAGGGAGTCTCACTCTGCTTGTCAGTTGACATCTTCATACCAAAATGAGTCTCCCACGGTTAGCATCTGTGCAAAGCAGTCTCGGCTTTCATCAACAGTAAACTTGTGGAGTGCGAATCAAGAGTAACAAATGGGTGATCACTAGAGCCTTGCAGACCCATTGGCCCAGATTTTGCCGAAGCAGGGCATCTAACAGCATCTGCCATTCGTTCGACTTGTTCGTGCACGTTTAGGTTTTTTAAATTTTTTGCATCGCAAGTTACTGAAAGCTTGAGCTGATAACGTCACAGCGAGGGAAACCGGGCATCTGGGACCTGAGTGAACAGGGCAAGCAACAGTGTATCTCCTTAACCATTGAGATGGAAGGATTGAGAAATAACGCAAGGAGTGAGAAGGAAATGTAAATTAGAGTTGGGTGAATTCAATGTCAAATCAGGTACAGAAAGAGAAATAGAGAGGGGAAAGAAAGAGTGGGTTAAGAGAGAGAGAGAAAAAAGACAAAAAAGTAAAAAAGTTAAATCTCCAACAATTAATACCTGAAGGAATGAGACTCCGTGCCAGAGGTTGATTAGCAGTAATTAACAATTATCTAATTAATAAAAGGGTATTTACGCTTGTAATGACAAAACGTAACTTTCTATTCTGTAAGGGGTCGTTTTAACGAGCTTGTGGTGTGCGAGATCGGTTTTTGATTTCACACTGCTCGTGAGCGGTTAGACCACCTTGATGTGTTGGCCCAACTTGTGACTCGGAAGACAAATGGATCAGGTGAGACAAGGTAAGTTTTAAATCAAAGGTATCTTTATTTTTAAGGAGAATAAAACATAGAGGATGAAGAAACAATGCAGACAAATATCATGAACACGCCTCTCAATGGGAACTAAAATTTAACACACAAGAGTTACTTTGACTATCATAATACATCAATTCTAGATCAGCGATATAATAAAACGGGGGGTGGAGAAAGCGCACGGCACAACGAAGGATGAATAACACTCCCGAATTACAAAGCCCTTAATATTAAAAACCCTCCCGCCTAAAGTATACCTCAACTAGATCAGCTAGGTGGAGTTGGGCCTTTACGCTCACCAGGGTTTAAAAAAAACTGTCCTTGACCTTGGTGCTCCTGTATCGTCCGGGATCTCTAATCTTCCTTATGGGACCGGCTCCTGAACCTGCTCTCCTGCTCGAACTTGTAGGCCCTCCGTGCTCCTCGAACCGTAATTGAACCTCTCCACTCGCTCTGCTTTTTTCCTCGTGTCTGTGTGTAACTGTGTTTTTGTCTCTTTTCCCCCAACAGTTATACTGTTTTCTTGCTCTCATCTTGGCGCCAAATCAGGGGTTTTCTTTTGTTAAAGTAATGGGCAGGCTGCTTTGACAAAAGCGGGTACTTTAATTTAATGTCTTGTAAATGAAACTAATGGGATCTGTCCTGTGTCCCTCTGAGTTTGGTACAGATAATAGGTTTTGTCTGTGCTCTGCGATTTCAGAGATGGGTTTGCGTTTTGCTAGCAATTAAGACACCTTGAGGTGTAAATACTTTTGTTTTGACTTCGTTACTACTGTAACCATTTTACCACATCAATTGCAGTCAGTTCTGGAATCTTCTAATCGGTGGTGACTCAGGTTTCTGTAAGATACTGCAGTGGTATGTCCTTCTGAAATGAGTCATGTGATCTGCCAACTCCATCTTGTGTTCATAAAATGTGGCCATTTCAGGGGTTTTACAATGTAGACTGTATTTTCCTGGATTTTTGCGAATCCTACAGTACCGAGTTTAGTTCGCATCTACCGCACAAATACAGCAACTTCACATCATTCAATGCATTTCAACAGTAAGGCAGACAGCGAAATGCCGTTTTCGTGAAGCTAATGGCGCAGCGCTGCAACTCGGACACACAACTTTTAGATATATTCATTTAATTGCGCATCTGCCCCCTGCCTGAATTTGCTTTACCATTTGCGAATAAAAAGAGGCGGGGGCCATTAGCCTCACGGTTATTTTGACAGCAAATTCTGGCCCATAATATATATTCGATGTGCTCATTGGGTGAATATCGACTTTGTTTAAGTTTCTGACACACATTTCTTTTTTTGACATGCTTAATAATTTTCAGCACAGAAGGAGCTACTTTAGTAATGTTGGACATGAAGGCATTTCATACAGTTTCACTACAATGGGTACCTGGCTATTAATGCTACATGTTCCGATCCACAGCATCTTGACTTTGAGTGCCTTATTGCACATATAATCGTAAAGACCAAGACAGAAATTGTGACACTTGACTCCTGTGGCAATGTAGTAATAATGCCAGCAGAGTTGATCAGGGAAAAAAATACCAGAAACAGCCAAGTTCATCAACCCAGAGATGGACTTGGCAGCAAGAGGCATCGGCACGGAGGTTGCCCATTTTCAGTGCCAGTTTAAATACTCCAAACCCATGTAGCCGGCTATGGGCCTGGAATGAGAGCGCACAGTAGATGAATACAATTTCTCAAAGTAAATGCATAGGCTGGCGGCTGCACAATAGATTTAATGATGTAAAATCAAATCTGGAAGATTGTACTCAACCACCAACCAAGGATAGACAGAGCGAGAGAGAGGCTGACAAGTGAAGATACTGACCTACTCAAGCTGGAAACTTTGGAGGTGCTCCAAAAGGCAGGCACATAAATGTACAGTGCTGGCTCTCATCTGCTGTACTGTGTATATTTTTAATTGCAGGTGGTATTGGCCAACCAGTAATGTTGTAATCCAACAAGTTACAGTGCAAGAAGGCAGGTGTTATTTCTCATTTCATACAGCATTACCTTATCAAGAAATATGAGTGGAACTTACTGTTGATGTAGTGATCCTGGACCAGCTGTAGTTCTGCCATTTACAGTTCAGCACACCACACTGCAAAACCAGCCAAACAACCACAGACCACAGCACTGCTGTAGCAGGCACCAGCTCATAAACTGAGGTGCTTGCACCCACAGATGGTACTGGGACATGACCTGGTGGGGAGGATGTATCCAGTCTATTGCTCAAGGGCAAATTCAAAAGGCTGATTGTAGGTGTGACAGAATTGAACTGTATGTTGGGTTAGGTGGTCAAAGGCTGATATTTAATGGAAGAATGTTGGGCAATAGCAGGATATACTCAATGCTATTGGCCAAGTACACTGTTGCAAATCAAAGGTTGAGAAGTATAGACGACAACTTCTTGGAGAGCCACAGTATGACTCCAGCCCACTATGGAGGAAATTACATCCAACGTGATAGAATTATCAGGGATGTAGACACAGAGGGCATTGGTTCCAAATGTAGGTGGTTAAAATAAATGGACGTAAATCTTGGGCAGTAACCCCTTGATTTCCCAATATTCAGTCAATGGGCAGGTCTCCCTACCTGTAACACACTCAGTTACCCCTACAGTGTTCACTGAACACTAACTTATCAAAGGCATCTATAAACTAACAGATCTCCCATGGCATTACTCATGGCCTGTTTTATAAGGACAAGAATGCGATACTATGAAAGGCACAATATGTTATTCTGCTGCTAAGGCAGAGCTATGTCCCTTTGAGGCTGTAAAATCTAATTGTTGGTAAGCAAACTCAGCCTCAGGTCAGTGGGATATTGGTGAGGGAGCTATAAATCACCAACCAGAGTTTAATTACTCTTCAGGCTTCAGGTCAGCACCAAGATGGAATGGCTGCCTTTCCTTCTTTCAAAGTGTGATAGCCCTGTTTATTTTTAAGGCATGGGTTACAGACACTCTTGACTCCTGTGTTAAGGTATTTTGTCGGTACGGTACTTTCATTGCACGTTTGAAATTACTGGCTTTTGTTTTTAGGAAGATGGTTAGAAATAATTTGCATTTAAGCAATGAACTACTAGAAATTTGCTTAGAATAAATTTGCCTGGAATGAAATATGGCAAAGAAATATGAGGTGCTGGGCAGGATGTGCACTGACGAGCACCATCTTATATTACCAGCAGATCTCTTGTGGCATTGCTTTGCCTTTTTTATTAATTGGAAGTTGTTGCTGCTTACTCATTTTTCGTTCCTAGTTTTTTGAATGTCCTGATTGGTTTTTATTCCCGCTTGCTGATTGCTCTGTGCCTATCTGCTCAGTTGTGATTTTCTGCTGTTTCATGAAGTTGAAATTTGGTACAAGTGTGATACAGAAACAAATTGGCATAGAGACAGAATGATGCCCAAAGTGTGGCAGACAGATGCGATGTACCTTTGTTATAGGTGGCTATTTCATGATTCAACAATTCTCAATCACATTTATGACCTTCGATGTCACTAAACCTGAATTGATGTTCTCATGAGCTCACCTTTCAAGTCTTTCTACACACCTCGATTGTTCCACAACAGCTCTCGCCATTCCTGCCTGTTTTTGCAGATACCAAACTTGTACATTTCAGGTAGAAATATGCTCTACCAAAGCTTCTTGGCAAGTGTACTGTGATGACTCAGATGGATCTGCACTTCATAGATACAACCGTAAACCAATGATTGAATTTCAATGTTTTAGTTGCTTGCGAGCTTCCAAAGCCAGTTTTGAAATGTTGCAATGTGGACTTTGCTCCATATGAAGTAGTTCTGGTGTCCTAATAACTGGAGAGTTTACCCTAGAGCTTGTAGGTCCGGAAAGGGTAGTTTGGTGGTGCACAGGCAGCCGTGCAGTTGGATTTTGGAGCACAACCCAGATCAAGCAGGGTTCGGTTCCTTGCTGGCACCATCAGAAGTCCTGCCACTTTTGGAGGATGGCCCATAATATGCCTGCCCACAAACAGAAGGGCAATTACAGTACAATACACTTTAAATGAAGGAAATAGGTCACACAACATTTTACATTGAGTTTAAGGTAGACCACATGAACAAAATACTCAGCAGGCCAGGCAGCATCCATGGAGAGAGAAACAGAGTCAATGTGTCAGGCCCGTGACCCTTCGTCACCTGAAACGTTGGGCCGTATTTTCCGATCGGAGGTTTCCCGCATGTGGTGGCCTCCGATCTGGAAAAAATCTATGCACTTACCGAGGTGCGTATAGTTCCGATGCTGGGCCTCTCCAACTCCAAGTGTGCAGGGCCCAGGTATCTCCCTTCATACACTTGACACATAGACCTGTAAAAATATATGAATGGAGATCACCCCAAAAACACTTTAAAACATTCAATACATTTTTTAAAAAACCATCACATTTTAAAAATTAGTTGAAATTACAATAAATTGAATATTTTAAACAAAAATTTAATTTTTTGAAAAAATATTAAGTTTTTTTACAGGGCTAAAAATAAACTTACCTTTTTTAAAAGTATTTTTAAATGATAAATCAGTGAAATTTTTAAAAAAACTTTTTTCAACTCTTATCCTGGAAAAAGCAGGCCTTATGCCTGCTTTTACCAGGCGTTAGAATTCTAAGGGTTTTCTGCGGACGGAGGTTTTCCAGAAAGCGGAACTCTCTGCCCGCAGAGGCCCTTCTCCAGGGCAGGCGTCTGATCTGTCAAGAGCATTCTTGACAGATCAGAAATACCGGTTTTCAGCGCATGTGCTGTGCATGCCTGAAACCGGCATTTCCGCTGTCCCTACGGGTGCGTACACACCCGTAGGGATCGGAATATCCGGCCCGTTAACTCTGTTTCTCTCCACGGATGCTGCCTGGCCTGCTGAGTGTTTCCAGCATTTTCTGTTTCTGTTTCGGATTTCAGCTCCTCAGTATTTTGCTATTGCACATGAACATAAAACTCCATTATGAAATAGTCTTCACTACATAGAGAAGGGACTGAGGTGGTTACACTGCAAGGTCTAAGACGTTGCTCGACTCCTGTTTAGCTGGAAAGTTAATGGCCCTATTTAGGACAGAGTTCTGTGCATGCCTCGATCCACGTGTGCAGAGATCTTTCTCAATAATAACTATTAATATAAATGCTGAGACTGAGAATCCCTGCTCTCTAAACATTTACATTGAGGTAAAGGACATTGCGGTCCAGTGGACCTCGATCATTTTGTAAACCAGCTTTGATAGCACTGGAGTTAAGACTCCATGCACCGTCAAACCAAACCAGTGTGGGACTGCTTTCTCCAGGGAGTCTTGCTCTGCTTCTGCTAGAGGTAGTGCGGGTACTGACTCATGAATTTACACTGGAAGTGCAGTGCTGGTGTAAAGTGGAAATTGTTTTGCACCAATGCTAAACGTGCAGTGTAACCAGGCCCTTGGGTGCATAATTGCACTCACTTTGCACAAGCCTTACACTAACATCTTGGGGGTCATTTTCAAAGTCAATGGAAAGGAAAATTAGTCGGGTCCATAACGGGTCGCTGCTCCACAGCTGCCGGCTTTCCGTTTCTACCAAAGTTGGAAATGGAACTGTGGTGTATGTAACCTGTACCACCTTAAGAGACTACCTTAAGAGATGGACTACTTTCTCTTGGCTACTGTATATTGTAGTACCGGTGGTGACCACACCGGTATATAAACTCTGTGTAGTAATTTGCTAAGCAGTTCAGCCCTGACCTTCGATTAGTAAAGACCTGTTTAAGTTATTCTTGTTGTCTGTGTCCAGTGATTTAGAATAAGCATATCTGGGACACTCAGACTCAACAGTGGCGACGAGGATGGGATCTTACCCTGCGTCAGTTTTGCATCCAAGGCAGCTTCGTCCTCAGAACGGGCGTCGAGAAGAGGCATCCGCCCTCATCAGCCTGCTGAGCACCGCATCGCACGGGAGGCATCGAGAACCCAGGTTGAAATTACTGACCACGAAGTCCTCCATCAGCGACAGGCAGTGATCATCCTTCTACCACGGTGGTGCGTAAGCCGATCTAGCGACACGGGCAGAAAGTCGGCTGCGTTGTCAGTGGAGAAGGGGAGGGAAACCGGAGGAAAAAGGGCGGAGAACTCGACCGCAGCCGGTGAAAAGGGCCGGGCTGCAATCGGGGCCGAGAGGCGCAGCGACAAGGGCAGCGTTAATGCCACGAGAACCGCGGAGAACTCGACCGCAGCCGGTGTAAAGGGCCGGGCTGCAATCGGGGCTGAGAGGCGCAGCAACAAGGGAAGCGTTAATGCGCATGAGAACCGCGGGGGAACAAAAGCAGCGTCGGGGAAATTAAGAACCGCTGGGAGGCGAGAACGGCAACAGCACGGTAATCGCCATTGTAGCCAGCGGGGGAAGAAGACCAGCGCGGGAAGCCGCCATTGTAGTCGGCGGGGGAAGAAGACAAGCGCGGGAAAAGCCGCCAAGCGCGGGAAGCCGCCATTTTAGTAGGCGGGGGAAGAAGACAAGCGTGGGAAGCCGCCATTTTGGGAAAATAAAATATTTAAAGAAACTCTCAAGGATGCCTAAACACGGTAACATCACTGCTTTTGATAGCGATGTTGAAGATTGGGCCACGTATGTAGAACGCATTGGAGTTTATTGTATAGCAAATGAGGCACCAGATGATAAGAAAGCAATAACCTTATTAAACTCAATGGGTGCGAAGACATACGGGTTATTGAGGCACCTTGTAACACCAGATAAACCGGCGGATCAGACTTTCGCGAATATTGTTACTATCCTGCAAGAACATTTAAACCCCACGCCGCTGCTGATAGCGGAACGATTTAAATTTTACAGAAGAACGCAGCTGAAAGAGGAAAGCAACGCTGAATTCTTAATTGAACTGCGCAAGCTATCAAAGTACTGTCAGTTTGGTACAGGACTAGCAGATGCTCTGAGAGATAAATTCGTGTGTGGATTATTAAAAGAAGGAACACAAAAGCGACTGCTGGAGGAAAAGGACCGTACGCTTGATAAAGCTGTCACCATTGCAGCATCGCACGAGGCCGCAGCAAGAGGCACCGCGGAAATGCAGCTAAGGTCATCGGAACTCAGCACCAATCAAATGGCATTGGGTGCAGTAAAGTGTTATCGTTGCGGAAGGACAACGCACGATCAGAACCAGTGCTGGTTCAAAAATCAGGAATGCAGAAAATGTGGCAAGCTCGGTCACATAGCTAAAGTATGTCGGTCAGGAAAGAAGACCAGCAACAAAAAGTCACCGCAGGAAAAGTGCAAAAAGGTACACAAGGTGACAGAGAACAGTTCGGATGAACAGAAGACGAATTCAGACTCCAGCAGTAAGGAACTGGGTTGTCTAAGAATACATAATGTGGGTAACACAGCAGACCACCAAACTATCTGGGTCACACTTCAGATAGCAGGAGTCCAAGTGAAGATGGAATTGGACACTGGATCGGCATTGACGGTCATGAATAAGCAAGATTACAAAAGGTTATTTCCACACATTCCCCTAAGGGATACGGAGATTGTATTGAAAACATACACGGGGCAAAGAGTATACCCCATTGGAAAGATAAAGGTAAAGGTGGTCCACAAGGGTAAAGAAAGCCGAGGAATGGACTTATATGTGTTACCTGAGGGAGGTCCACCACTACTGGGACGGGAATGGATCAGGAGAATAAATATGGACTGGCATTCCTTAAAAGCACTAACTGTAGATTCCGGTAAAAAGGACGATGTCAAACCTAAACGACTGTCCAGAATATTGGACGATGCTAAAGAGGTGTTCCAGCAGGGACTGGGAACACTGAAAGGAATTACGGCAAACATCAAGGTTGAAGAACATGCAAACCCGAAATTTTTCAAAGCTAGACCGGTACCTTATGCGGTACGACCTGCTGTGGAAGCAGAGCTGGAAGGACTAGAACGTTCCGGAGTACTGTCAAAGGTGGACTGGAGTGAATGGGCCACGCCCATTGTTCCCGTCATGAAGCGTTCATCGAGTAACAAGCCGGGGGAACCGGGGAAGGTTCGCATCTGTGGCGATTTCAAGATCACTGTTAATCCGGTGCTTCACACGGTGCAATATCCACTTCCACGGATTGAGAATATCTTCGCTTCGTTGTCTGGCGGGAAACACTTCACCAAGATAGACCTGGTGCAGACGTACTTACAGATGGAAGTTGATGAAGCGTCACGCCAGTATCTCACGATCAGCACGCATAAGGGCTTATATCGGTATAATAGACTGGTTTTTGGAGTGGCATCGGCTCCAGCGATTTGGCAAAGGGCCATGGAGCAGGTATTACAGGGAATTCCAGGCACACAATGCTACCTGGACGACATTCTGATTACAGGAGATGATGGTGAGGAACACCTTGCAAATTTGGAACAGGTGCTCACCAGATTGAAAGAATATGGACTTCGAGTTAATCACCAGAAATGTGAGTTCTTTCAGAAGCAAATCTCGTACTGTGGTCACGTCATTGACCAGGAGGGGCTTCACAAGTCACCTGACAAGATCGAAGCTGTTGTGAAGGCTCCCGCTCCGGAAAATGTATCCCAGTTGAGGTCGTTCCTAGGATTGATTAACTATTACCATAAGTTTCTGCCAAATTTATCCACGGTGCTACACCCGCTGAACGCTCTTTTGCAGAAGGGAGTGCCATGGAAGTGGAGCGAGGACTGTAAGCGGGTCTTTCACAAAAGCAAGGCATTGATCACCTCTAAGGAAGTGTTGGCTCACTTTAACCCAACGCTGTCTATTCGTTTAGCTTGTGATGCTTCTCCATATGGTATTGGGGCAGTGCTCTCACATAAGTTGCCAAATGGCTTGGAAAGACCAGTCGCATTCGCATCCAGATCATTGACCTCCGCTGAGCGCAACTATGCTCAGATAGATAGGGAGGCTCTCAGCCTTGTGTGGGGAGTAAAAAAATGTAATCATTACCTGCAAGGGCAAAAGTTTACGCTGCTGACAGACCACCAGCCGTTGGTTTCCATTTTTAACCCTAAGAAGGGTGTTTCGGTGATGACAGCGCAGAGGCTCTAGAGATGGTCCCTTTTCCTAGGGGCACATCAATATCAGATCGAATTCAAAGGTACAAAGCAACATGGTAATGCTGATGGGCTGTTGCACCTGCCACTACCTACAGCGGAAGAGGCACCGACAGTTGACCCTGTTGAGTTATTTCACTCGACCATCATCGAATGTTTACCAGTCACCAATGCAAGTATTGAGAGAGAAACCAGGAACGACCCGACACTGTCTCGGGTCTACGAATTGACAGTGAAGGGATGGCCAGCTCATGGTGAACCACTGTTACCGGCATTCTCAGCCAGACGAGAACAGCTGTCCGTCTGTCAAGGAACATTGATGTATGGAACAAGGGTGATTATTCCTCCTAAATTAAGGGAGAGAGTTCTAAAGGAACTGCATGAAGGTCATCTGGGGGGAGTCAAGATGAAAAGCCTTGCTAGGGCTTATGTGTGGTGGCCAGGTATCGACCAACAAATAGAGGATCTGACTAAAAGCTGCTCAGGGTGCCAAAAAGTTCAAAATGCACCTCCAATTGCACCGCTGCATCCATGGGAATGGCCTTCAACCCCATGGCAACGTGTACATATTGACTTCGCAGGTCCATTCATGGACTCCATGTTTTTAATTGCGGTAGACGCACATTCTAAATGGCCAGAAGTGATTAAGATGGCGACCACTACCTCGGAAAAGACGATCGCAGTTCTAAGAACGATATTCGCAAGAAATGGATTGCCAGAACAAATATGTTCAGACAACGGACCGCAGTTCGTGTCAGAAGAATTCCAGAAATTCATGAAGAATGGGGTGAAACATTATACCTCTGCCCCATATCATCCGGCTACAAATGGGTTGGCCGAGAGATTTGTACAAACGTTCAAAAAGGCGATAAAGGCCATGAGCGAAGACCAGATTCCACTACAACACAAGGTGGACAATTTCCTAATGGCATATCGAAACGCCACTCATGCAGTGACAAATCAAAGCCCTGCCATGATGTTCTATAACAGGAGGTTGCGGTCCAGGTTGGACTTGTTAAAACCAAATGTGCGGAGGGAAGTCGAAAACAAACAGTTCCAGCATATAAATAACAAGACCACTCGGAGTTTCGAAATAGGACAACCAGTGTTAGCCCGGGACTATAAGAATGAGAAATGGCAATCTGGAACAATTCGTGCCAGACAAGGACCCCTGATGTACACGGTAGATATTGGTGAAAACGTAATACGACGTCATGCTGACCAACTGGTAGAATCGAGAACAAGGGTCGAACCCATGACTATGACAGAGACACCAGTGGAAGAAGTTAGTGAACCTGAAGCATCTACCTCAGACGCCAATGTATCTGATGATGTCCAATCCATAAGAGATCAACTAGATGAGTCACCCCAGCAACGAGAATCAGAGACCCCTGAAAGGCGTTATCCAACTCGGATCAGGAGGCCGCCTCAGAGACTGAATCTGAACAGTTTTGCATGAAGTTGTATATATGTTATCCATGTTATGTTTAAATTGGGATGTACACTGTTAAGCTAAAAAGGGAGGAATTGTGGTGTATGTAACCTGTACCACCTTAAGAGACTACCTTAAGAGATGGACTACTTTCTCTTGGCTACTGTATATTGTAGTACCGGTGGTGACCACACCGGTATATAAACTCTGTGTAGTAATTTGCTAAGCAGTTCAGCCCTGACCTTCGATTAGTAAAGACCTGTTTAAGTTATTCTTGTTGTCTGTGTCCAGTGATTTAGAATAAGCATATCTGGGACACTCAGACTCAACAGGAACCATCCCACCCTGCCCCCTCCGGGTCTAATATGCCCCCTCACCCTCTTTCAAATTGCAAGACAGTCTTTTAAAGAAAGCCAGGCATTTCATGCTGGGTCCTTGTGACCTGGACCCTGAAATTTACAAATTACCCTCACCACAAACTGGTGGAATAAACTTTCCCCTGACTCCTTCACAAATTCACAATCAAACTCCTCACCAATGCTCCCATTAAGCTGCGCAGCTGTCTGGAGCTCCCGCGCAGCCGGCTCACCGGCTTTTAAATGCAGATTTTTGAACGGACCACGCAGCCCCTGCCCAAAATTTTTTTTAGAGGCAGCTTTGCTCCCCACTCCCTCTCTTCTGGCCCTCCATCTATCATGACATCTCGGCCTTTGATGCTCCCCCTATTTCTATCAAATCATGCAGCTCTAGCTATCCATTGTCAGCTCTAGCTTGTAGAGGTTGTATACTACCGTGCCTCGTTCTTCTACAGGTCCATCCTGGAGGACAAGGATTGCCCAAGACTGCTTTTCTCCATGACCAAACACCACCTCCCATTCCCTTCCGTTGCTTCCTTCATCTTGAACTCAAATGTGAAGAGCCTGTGGACTCCCTCATCTCACAGCTTGCCTTTGCAGCTGCTTCCTCTGCTGTACCCCCAGAGCCCTGCCATTCTGAAATTTTTCTCCCATCATTCCACTGCCAAGAAAATCTTTTCCATGAGACCCACCTCCTGCTCCATTTATCTCTTCACCACATAACTCCTGCCTCTCAACTATTCCTTCTGGCCTCTGCCAGCAGACAGTGTAAATGGCTCCCTTTCCTCAAACACCTTCCTTTTCCTTTCAAAACTGCCATCATCCACTCCTCAAAAAAACAGCCATGACTCATTCAGTTCTGGAAAACTACCTCCCAACCTCTACCCTCCCTTTCCTCTCTAACCTCTTTAAATGTGTGATTGCCTCCCATCTCCATGTGCGTCACCCCTTAAATTCTCTGTTCAAATTCAGTCTGGTTTCTGCTTTTCTAACAACACAGAAACTTGCCAAAGTCATGAATATCATCCTCTATGGCTGTGATTATGTTGCATTATCCCTCCTTTTCCTCCTCCATATTTCCATTCCATACAGTTGACCATGCCATCCTCCTCTAAGAACATAACATAAGAAATAGGAGCAGGAGTAGGCCATTTGGCCCATCGAGCCTGCACCACCATTCAATTAGATCATAACTAATCTTCTACCTCATCTCCACCTTCCTGCACTATCCCCATTATCTCTTGATTCCCTTAATATTCAAAAATCTATCGATCTCTGTCTTGAATATATTCAACGACTGAGCCTCCACAGCCCTCTGGGGTGGAGAATTCCAAAGATTCACCACCCTCTGAGTGAAGAAATTTCTCCTCATCTCAGTCCTAAATGGCCGACCCCTTATTCCGAGACTGTGACCCCTGGTTCTAGAATCCCCAGCCAGGGGAAACATCCTCCCTCCATCTACCCTGTCAAATGTAAGAAGTCACACAACACCAGGTTATAGTCCAACAGCTTTATTTGAAATCACAAGCTTTCAGAGCGCTGCTCCTTCATCAGGTGAAGTGAAGAGTTGCATATAAGCACAGCATATATAGTCAGAGAGTGCCAGATGATTACAGGTAATCTTTCTAACTGTCCTTTATCACACCTCGGCAGAGAGATAATCACAACAATCACAGGTGTGAATGGTGTCCAAACAGGTCAGTCAGGAAAACATTACATCAAAGAACAATGTGGTGAGGTCACAAGGGGTCAAATGTTGCAGATGCTGGGGTCTGTAAGAAAAACAAAAAACAAACAAAAAACTATTTTTTGCTGGAAATCACAGCAGGTCCAGCCGCATCTGTGTAGAGAGAACAAGCCAACGATGACTCGAGTCTGGATGACTCTACATCAGGTGGGGTTACATGTAGCGTGACATGAACCCAAGATCCCGGTTGAGGCCATCCTCACGAGTGTGGAAATTGGCTATCAGTTTCTGCTCGACGATTTTGCGTTGTCGTATGTCTCGAAGGCTGCCTTGGAGAATGCTTACCCGAAGATCGGAGGCTGAATGTCCTTGACTGCTGAAGTGCTCCCCGACTGGGAGGGAACACTCCTGCCTGGCGATTGTTGTGTGGTGTCCGTTCATCTGTTGTCGCAGTATCTGCATGGCTTCGCCGATGTACCATGCTCCGGGGCATCCTTTCCTGCAACGTATGAGGTAGACAACGTTGGCCGAGTCACATGAGTATGTACCATGTACCTGGTGTCCTCACGTGTGATGGTATCTGTGTTGATGATCTGGCATGTCTTGCAGAGGTTGCCATGGCAGGGTTGTGTGGTGTCAGGATACAAGCTTTGAAAAAGTTGTGAATTTATGGTAGGTGGATATGGAGAGCAGAACATCAGAGAGATTGCGTCTAGAGGTGACAAAAGCATTAACGAAGGTTTCAGCAGCAAGGAGGGCAATGTTGAGGTGGAAGTTGGCGGTCTTGATGGGGATGATGTGGAGTTTGAAGTTCAGCTCTCGGTTGTGCAGGATGCTGAGGTTTCACATAGTCTGATTTAGCCAGGGAATGGGAATGAAACCAGTGGTAATGGGAGTTTATGGCAAGAGCCAAAGACTTCAAGTCTTCCCAATGTTTAGTTGGAATAAGTTTTGAGTCACTTGTGCCTTGATATCACACAGGCACTCTGATTGCACGGAGGTAGCCGAGTGAAGAGATAGCCAGGTAGCCCTGACACTGCCTGCAGATGATGTCACCAAGGGGCAGCAAGAGGAAGAAGATGGGACCAAGAATAGATCCAACTGCAGAGGTGGCAGGAAGAAAAAGTGTTGCTGGGGATGTGCTGGCTGTTCACATTTGTAGGAGTGGAATCATGCAAGGGCAGTCACACATAGCCGCACTATGAAGGACAGCAGATAGAGGCTCTAGCGAGAATGAGGAACTGAAAGAAATTAGTATTAGTAAAAAAAAAATAGTACTGGAGAAATTAATGGGACTGAAAATCGATAAATCTCCTGGACCTGATGGCCTGCATCCTAGGGTTTTGAAAGAGGTGGCTATAGAGATAGTGGATGCATTGGTTGTCATTTTCCAAAATTCTATAGATTCTACAATGGTTCCCGTGGATTGGAAGGTGGCAAATGTAACCCCACTATTTAAGAAAGGAGGAAGAGAAAACGGGGAACTACAGACCAGTTAGCCTGATATCAGTAGTAGGGAAAATGCTAGAATCTATTATTAAGGACGTGGTAACAGGGCACTTAGAAAATCATGGCCCAGAAATTCGGGTCAGGGGCTTCCCACGGGTGCAAGCCTCCGACCTGCACTTACCTTGCGCGCCAGCCGTTGAGCTGTGGGCCCCCGTGGAATTGCGATCCTGGGCCTCCTCCAACTGCCGGCAGGGTATTTTTTAAATGGTGAGGGATTGGGAAATGGTAGTGTTCAGAGGGACCTGGGTGTCCTTGTACACGAATCACTGAACGTTAACATGCGGGTATAGCAAGCAATTAGGAAAGCAAATGGTATGTTGGCCTTTATTACAAGAGGATTTGAGTATAAGAGTAAAGACGTCTTACTGCAATTATATAAGGCCCTGGTGAGACCACACCAGGAGTATTGTGTACAGTTTTGGTCTCCTTATCTAAGGAAGGATATACTTGCCATAGAGTGAGTGCAATGAAGGTTCACCAGACTTGTTTCTGGGATGGGGGTAGATTGAGTAGACTAGGCCTATATTCTCTAGAGTTTAGAAAAATGAGAGGTGATCTAATTGAAACATACAAAATTCTTACAGGGCTTGACAGGGTAGCCATGATGTGGAGATGCCGGTGTTGGACTGGGGTGGACAAATGTAAGAAGTCACACAACACCAGGTTATAGTCCAACAGCTTTATTTGAAATCACAAGCTTTCGGAGCGCTGCTCCTTCGTCAGGTGAAGTGAAGAGTTGCATATAAGCACAGCATATATAGTCAGAGAACACTGCCAGATGATTACAGGTAATCTTTCTAACTGCCCTTTATCACACCTCGGCAGAGATAATCACAGCAATCACAGGTGTGAATGGTGTCCAAATAGGTCAGTCAGGAAAACATTACATCAAAGAACAATGAGGTGGGGTCACAAGGGGTCAAATGTTGCAGATGCTGGGGTCTGTATGAAAAACAAACAAAAAACTATTTTTTTGCTGGAAATCACAGCAGGTCCAGCCGCATCTGTGTAGAGAGAACAAGCCAACGGCGACTCGAGTCTGGATGACTCTACGTCAGGTGGGGTTACATGTAGCGTGACATGAACCCAAGATCCCGGTTGAGGCCGTCCTCATGAGTGCGGAACTTGGCTATCAGTTTCTGCTCGACGATTTTGCGTTGTCGTGTGTCTCGAAGGTCGCCTTGGAGAAGACATTTTTAAAATCTCCAACAATTAATACCTGAAGGAATGAGACTCCGTGCCAGAGGTTGATTAGCAGTAATTAACAATTATCTAATTAATAAAAGGGTATTTGCGCTTGTAAATGACAAAACGTAACTTTCTGTACCGAGTTTAGTTCGCATCTACCGCACAAATACAGCAACTTCACATCATTCAATGCATTTCAACAGTAAGGCAGACAGCGAAATGCCGTTTTCGTGAAGCTAATGGCGCAGCGCTGCAACTCGGACATACAACTTTTGGATATATTCATTTAATTGCGCATCTGCCCCTTGCCTGAATTTGCTTTACCATTTGCGAATAAAAAGAGGCGAGGGCCATTAGTCTCACGGTTATTTTGATAGCAAATTCTGGCCCATAATATATATTCGATGTGCTCATTGGGCGAATATAGGCTTTGTTTAAGTTTCTGACACATTTTTTTTGACTGATGCTTAATAATTTTCAGCACAGAAGGAGCTACTTTAGTAATGTTGGACATGAAGGCATTTCATACAGTTTCACTACAATGGATACCTGGCTATTAATGCTACATGTTCCGATCCACAGCATCTTGACTTTGGGTGTCTTATTGCACATATAATCAATCACCGCAGTAATCACCAAGACAGAAATTGTGACACTCGACTCACTTAGTAGAGGGGTCAATAACAAGGGGGCATAGATTCAAGGTAAGGGGCAGGAGGTTTAGAGGGGATTTGAGGAAGAACTTTTTCACCCAGAGGGTGGTTGGAATCTGGAACTCACTGCCTGAAAGGGTGGTAGAGGCAGGAACCCTCACAACATTCAAGAAGCATTTGGATGAGCACTTGAAATGCCAAGGCTACGGACCAAATGCTGGAAAATGGGATTAGACAGGGCTTGATGGCTGGCGTGGACGCGATGGGCCGAAGGGCCTCTTTCTGTGCTGTATAACTCTATGACTCTAATGCTTACCCGAAGATCGGAGGCTGAATGTCCTTGACTGCTGAAGTGTTCCCCGACTGGGAGGGAACACTCCTGCCTGGCGATTGTTGTGCGGTGTCCGTTCATCCGTTGTCTGGCATGTCTTGCAGAGGTTGCCGTGGCAGGGTTGTGCGGTGTCGTGGTCGCTGTTCTCCTGAAAGCTGGGTAATTTGCTGCGAACGATGGTCTGTTTGAGGTTAGGCAGCTGTTTGAAGGCGAGTAGTGGAAGCGTGGGGATGGCCTTAGCGAGGTGTTCGTCATCATCGAAGCCTTCAACATGTCATCGATGATGACGAACACCTCGCTAAGAAGCTAGCATAATAGCCATTTTCAAAATAAATTATACAGCACACCTTAGTAAGTACAGATCCATTAGTTTTACATTGATAACTGGCATAATACTGGAACAGATCAGGAATAATATGAACATAACCTAGTAAATGGCAGTCAAGTTGGTTTCAGAAGGAGACGACCGTGCCTGAACAACCTTTTCGGGAGGTGACATCTGAAGTGGATGCTGTAAAACCCCACACTGTAGTGTACCTGGACTTTCACAAAACCATCAATAGTGTCCAAGTTCAAGGCTGCTAATATGAGCTTAAGGTATTGAGTATCCTAAGTAGAGCTTGGTGGTGAATAAGCAGGTGCTAGTTAGGGGAGTGATGTTGGCTGGGGAAATGTGTTGAGTAGGAGTTGTCCCCGGGATTGGTGCTGAGTCACCGGTTTCTGATCTATCTAAATGGCCTGGATTCACAAATTCAATGCAAGATGGTCAGATTCTTTGTGATACTAAACTGGGGGTGTGGGCTACTGAGTCTAATGAAGCACCCAAGGAGCTGCAGAAGGATGTAAATAAAATTTGACATGGGCAAAATTCAATACAGTGTAAGATGTTATACATTGGTAAAAAAGAGGGGATATACTCAGTGAATGGTGTCAGATTAGCTGGAGGTGAGGCCGAGAGAGATCCGGAAGTGATAAGATTCCATAATGACCACAGCCGGTCAAAACAAACAAAATGTTGAGCTATATTACCAAATTCGTAATTTCCAAGCCTGCAGATATCATTCTGAAGCTCCGGGTAGGCTGCACCTTGAATACGGTGTTCAGTTCTAGTTATCCACATGCAAAGCCATGGGAGTGGAGCAAAGAAGGGCCACAAGGTTGATTTTGAGTGCCAGAGGCCTGAGTTAGGAGGAAAGGTATAAAAACTCAAGACTTTTCATCAACCTTGAAAGAAGATATAAGAAAGGAGACCTGACAGAAGTATATGAGATAGAAAAAGTTAATCTAGAGGACGTTAAACCATGACTTCAGGCCAAGGGGACATATGTACAAACTGTCAGAAAGAAATTTCAGAATGGACATCAGGAAGCATTCTCACAAACGGCAATTACTACCTGGAACATTCTGCACACAGGGAAGGCTGTAAAAACTGGAGTCATTCAAGAGATAGTCAGATGCTGCAATGGGGGGAAGGGGCAGTATGTTTCAATGGAAGGATGAACTAGCCATGCAGAAATTTAACTGGACCAGCATAAATACTGTGGTTACAAGAGGTCAGAGGGTGGATATTCTGCAGCGAGTGACTCACCTCGTAACTCCGAGAGACTTTCCACCACCTGGAAGTCAGGAGTGTGATGGAATACTCTCCACTTGCCTGGATGAGTGCAGCTCCAACAACTCAAGAAGCTCGACGCCAGAGGACAAAGCAGCCCGCTTGATTGGCACCCCATCCATCTTAAACATTCACTCCCTCCACCACCCAGCGCATCTTGGCTGCAGTGTGTATTATCTACAAGATGCACTGCAGCAACTCGCCAAGGATTCTTAAAGAGCACCTCTGAAAGCTGCAACCTCTAACACCTAGAAGGACAAGGGCAGCAGGCATATGGGAACACCGTCAACTGCAAGTTCCCCTCCATGTCACACCATCCTGCCTTGGGAATATATTGCTGTTTCTTCATTGTCACTGGGTCCAAATCCTGTAACTCCTTACCTAACAGCACTGTGGGAGTACCTTCACCACATGGTCTGCAGTGGTTCAAGAAGGTGGCTCACCACCACCTTCTCAAGGGCAATTAAAGGATGGGCAATAAATGTTGGCCTTGCCAGTGACGCCCACATCCCCTGAATGAATAAAAATATGTAACTCACATTCCAGAATATTTTGCTCTCTCCCCTCCCTATCTGCTCTGAGCATAACTATTGCCCTTTAACACAATTAACTCAGGACCTAAAAGTTTAGCCAAGGCAGGGTGTGTTTCAGATCTGATTGCATTAGCATTTACAACTGGCTTCTTCACACCTGTAGCCTAATTGCTTGGAACTAACCTGTACAAAATGGCCTATACCTCTGACTGGCTAATAACTCCTCAATTTACAACAACTGGAAATAATGACGAGTGTAAAACAGCTTCCAGTATCTCAACAAATTTTCCGACCTTCTCAATCTTGAATCCTCCACACCCCCACTTGCAACCTTGAGCTAGCGCTCATCGTAATATAAAACCTCATCACCCAACAGTAATTGGACATTCAGAAAAAGCTGTTTTTTGAAAAATCTGAGTACATCAACCATTGTCACATCAGTTGTTTATTGTAGTTGCCACTTATCACCTCATTTTAAACAATTGAGTCCATATTGTAAATCTTCACAACAGTCACAAAGTGAGGAGAGCTGCTGTCACCTCGCAGGAGTTAGAAGCAACTCAGACTGTGGTTTACTTCTATTTTTTGTCCAACTTTGACCTTTCCATACCCATTGTGCATGTCCGAGCAGCTGTTTCCTGTCTCAGGACAGAAGAGCTTCCGATGGAAAGAGTAACTTGAAATCTTTTCATTCCCGGGTTTGTGATTTGGGCTATTGCCGTTTAACTTTTTTTTTCTTTTTAGTAGGTAAGTTTCGCCTTCTGTAATTTATCCTCCTCTTCAGCCAACTGACCAGATGCCTCTGTAGCCAGGAGGGTGGCCACACAAGTCTTGCTTTGAATCTGCCCTGTTGTCAGGTACCAGGACCTGCTCAGGCTCAGCTCTTCCCCCTTAGAGGGACACTGGCCTTCATCGTGGTGGTGCCACCCAAATTATTGAGAAATGCAGATAAGAGTGCATTTTATCAGTTACAAGAGAAAGTTTCTGCTTAAACTATCAAGAGACAGTCAGTTAAAACTATGGCTGATTTTACCAGCAGATTTAGGAAGGTCTGCACACATACGTGGCCCAAAAGGAGTGCAAAAACGTTTTTAAAAATGCAACTCAAAGTTTAAATGCAACTTGTATATAAAGAGCACACAAATTCAGTTACCAAAAAATGCTCCTCTAAAAAGTTGATACAATTTTTTGTGGGTATAATAAAATCAGCTCCAACAGTGGCTTTAGTAACAGATAATCTCCACCAAATGTTAATCAACAAAAATGTACTTTTGGCTTCAGCAGCATTTGCACTTTCCAATGATGTTCAAACTGAACGCCTAGGTTTGTGTTTTATTATACGTACAGGTTAAGCCTAAATTTTGGTGCCTGCTGCTTTTTTGAAGCAATTAGCAGTCAACTAAATTTCTGTTCAAAATCATTTTAGAACTTTTTTTCTCCTAATCTTAAATGTCACAAGTAACATGTTGGGCTGCACAAGCACCTTGTTTCATGAAAGAGAAAGCTGGTTTAGTAGGTGAAACTAAGCATCAAAAGCAACAAAGAACATGTTCAACATGGTGATCTGAAAAAGTAGCCTCCAAAAACATGATCAGATTCTGTTGTGAATGAGTGAGACTTCTAACACCGCAGCGTGATTCTTTACAGCTCCACATTGCTACTATGTTCTCAGCAGCAACTGCACTGTACATGCATATATCATAGATAAAATATTTTTCATGTTATGCATGTTATCAAGTCAAATCTTGCCCAACCTGTATCGAGAACACAGGAGAAGGTGGGGGGGGACATAAAGCTGTCAAATTAAAAGCTGGATCAATCACATAACTTGTTTACTGGTTTAAAACCTTCAAATTCAGCACTCATTATTAAGTCCATCTTATCTGTCAATGGCCAGTCTATGAAAACTATAATCTTGTTAGCTCCACCCATGGAAAAGTAGCAGCCTTGAGGGAGCATCAAAAGTGCTGTTACTCTTTGAATGACATGAAACTTCTTATTGATGACAGGATTACAATAGTAGCAATTCTACCAGCACCTTTTAGTTTGCCTTCATTAAATCCAAGCTTGTACAACTTTGGTCTAAAATATGTCTTTGCTTCTTTCTCCAAAAAACCGTAAAACCTTAGTTGCCAGTTTGTCATTTGATATATTTAATGGTACTGATCCTCATTTTGGTACCTTTTAGGGCACTGGCCTTCATACTCGGTGTCTGTAGGGTACTGGCGGTCACACTTGTTACCTGTAGGCAATGTTCCCGCGAAGCTGTGCAACGGTCTGGAGGTCCGGCACAAGCTTCTCACTGGCTTTTACATGTAAAAAACCATGCATGTGCGGAGTTTGAATGGGGAACGCAGCCAGTTAAAGGGACTGCACACGAAAAAGAGGGAACCTTGGCCCAGATTTGGCAATCGATATGACGACGTACTCTCAAAGAGTACACCATCATACTGCCTTTGAAATGGACAGCAAGTTTGGGATTTCCACATGACTTGTGCTAAATCCTGAACTTACGATCTGTCAAGTTCCAATTTGACAGGTGATCCGCACAGACATGGAAATCCTAATTGCTGACAGAGTTGGGCTAATTGGCCACCAACTGCCCAGCAATTACGTACAAAAATTTTACAGTTGGTGCGAACAGGCGCAGCAGCCTGTTTGCACAGCGTAAGGGGATACCCGTCAATAAAAAAAAACTTAATTTTGGTTAAAACTCTTTCCTTTAATAGTTATTAGCTGTCTGCAGACTTTGACACTTAACAGGATTTAGAAAAAAATCAGTTCAGCAATGACTATTATTGCATTATATGAATTGTTTTATTGTGCGGGCTCCACAGCAATCTTACTTTCTCCCTTTTTCCAAATTGGAACCAGCTGGCCATGATCCATCTACAGCCAAGAGGGTAGACAAGTGACTTGCTCCCTGACCTTTCTCCAAAGACACTCCATTTGAGTCGCTGGAAGGTGTACAATCTGATTGGAGCACCAGCCCAGGTGATCCCAGGTAGGCTTCCGCACACGGTGCACCCCTGGGATCCGTGGGTCACGACGTTGCGCTAAACTCTGCAGCGTCTGACAGCAATTTTTTGTTTGGGGCCCCGCAACAGGTAAGTGTGCATTTGGTTTGGACGCCGGCGGTGTAATCCTTAATTACGCCGCCGACCGCAAAATCCGGGCCATTGCCTGTAGGGTACTCACCATCATATTTGGTACCTGTAGGTTACTGGCCATCACAATTGTTTAGATTCAGATGCATGGATGGTGGGAAATGCTAAAAATCTGTTGCTGTTAATAACATTTCTTTCAAACAATCTGAACCCACATTATTCTGCAGTTTCCAATGAAAAAAACCACTGTAAAGACACAGACAATTCAATCAACAGTCAATTATTTACCAACATGAGTTTATTGAAAGTTTAGAAGTTGTGCAGTAGTCGAGTATAACTGAATGTGTTACAACTGTTTCAGAACATGCACTAGAACATAAGCAACACTATTACTGTTAATGTGAAATCCATAGCAGAAATCAGCTGCTAACAGAAGTTTTCAGGTCTGGAGTGCTTAATTGTCAAAACACACTGTGGGTGTTACAAATACTGTACTACTGGCGAGTACAATTTTATTGTAGGCATTCAACAGCCAGCTAGAAGCAACAAATATACTCAGGCTGGATGAATCCATTGGTCCTGGATCCTACAGCATCTAACCAGACCATTACAGTATCAATGTTGACAGACCAATGAGCTACTGAACAACAGCGAAGGTCTATGAAGCATCAACGAGAATCAATTCCACTGGAGCCCAAAAGATTCGCATCTCTCAGTACTTCCTTTGACTGAGAGACCACTTCTGTCAGTGCATCTATTATGTAGCATCTGCCGCTGCTTAGTTTAGATAGATACAAGAAATGGGACCAGTGGACCACTTACCTTCTATTATTACCAGTCACGTACCATTAACTTACAAAAAAAATTCTTCCAGCTCTGCTATGTCTTAGGACAGCATAATTGTTCACGAATGCCATTTCTGTTCAACAGCATAAAAAATGTCCAAATGCAATTGGATCAGTGAAACAGCAAGATTTCAATCTGTACAACCTAATAGTTACAGCTCTATATTACACAATACTTACACTACGTACACAATATACATTAGATGAACAACCTTTTGGATTGCCCTAAATCTTTAGTCACATCTAAATTGAAAAATCTACACCTCTCCACCTCCTGGAAAAGCAGTGTAAACATAGCAAACTTATCAATTTAAGGTCCAAGGTGACAGTTCTATAGTTCAAGTTAAATACTGCTCAGCTTTGCCTTCATACTCCCGTTTTTGTCTTCGTAACTCATTTATAAATCAAAGTGGCCTATAGCAGTGTAAAGGAGGGCACGGCCCTCTCAGACTCTCCAGTCAGTATCTGATTGCCTCTGATCCACTTCTTCCTCAACCTTGTCAGGAAGCGGTTATATTAGTACATACACACGCATGCACACACAGACATAGGCGTGCTGAATGAAATAAAACTGTGCATGCTTTTTCACAGCATGAGCAATGATCGGTAACCAGCACTCAGATCTGCATGGCTGCTTTTCTTCTTTCGTGCATACAACCACTCTCTTTGAGAGAACAAGGTTTCATTCCACACCCTCAAAGCAAACTCCTTTAGCCAAAGACAACTGTCTTAACACTGAAGAGAGTTTCTTTCTGAATTTATACAACTCTAGTTCCCATAACCAATTTGGAATTGTTGGTGTGCGATGAAATATTACATGATGATTGATGTGACAGATTTATTTCTCTTCTCTGCAAAGCCTGATGGCCCCAATGGATTGTACAGCCAGGACTTTAAGCTGATGATCCCCCATTAGGTGGTGTAGGTTGAGTAGTTTGTCCTGATTGAGACACTGGCGGGGAACAGCCAGTTGTCTGCAGCTGTGCCTGAAACTGTGCTAACTGCTCAGGGCTAGCCAGAGTCTTCAGCAGGTTGTTTTCCTGTTCCAACTGTGAGTTTCTCTCTACCAGTTCTTTGATCTGTTCCTTAAGGACTTCCACCTCCTCCCTCACTGCATACATCAAGTGACTCTTCACCAAATCCTGCAAAACAATGAACCACATTACAGATAATCATATCTAATGATATTGAACCACATTTTTAAAGCTCGTCTTTCTAATGATTTATTTAAACCTCAAACCCGGCACTAAGCTCATGGTCTACAGGGCAGCAGTGATACCTGCCCTGCTGTATGCCTCAGAGACATGGACCATGTACAGCAGGCACCTCAAAGCACTGGAGAGGTACCACCAACGCTGCCTCTGCAAGATCCTGCAAATCCATTGGCAGGATAGGCGCACCAACGTCAGTGTTCTTGCTCAGGCCAACATCCCCAGCATCGAAGCTCTGACCACGCTCAATCAGCTCCGATGGACGGGTCACATTGTCCGCATGCCCGATACGAGACTCCCAAAACAAGCGCTCTACTCGGAGCTCCGGCACGGCAAAAGCGCCCCAGGTGGGCAGAGGAAATGCTTCAAGGACACCCATAAGCCTCCTTGAAAAATATAACATCCCCACCGACACCTGGGAATCCCTGGCCCAAGACCACACAAAGTGGAGGAGAAGCATCCGGGAAGGCACCGAACTCCGAGTCTCTTCGCCGGGAGCAAGTGGAAGCCAAGCGCAAGCAGCGCACGTCAACCCACCCGCCCCTTCAACCACCATCTGCCCCACCTGTGACAGAGACTGTAGGTCCCACATTGGACTAATCAGTCACATGCGAGCTCATTTTTAATGTGGAAGCAAGTCATCCTCGGTTCCGAGGGACTGCCTAAGAAGTTAAACAAAACCACAGTTTATTCAAGTATTCTGCTGGCCCTTTCCTCCCTCATCCGGTACTTTTCTTTGTCCAGATTTTATTAAATTAATATAATCCCACTGTATAAAAACCACCTCTGTGGGACATCACAAAGTATTATATATTATGTTTTTTCCATGAGGCTATTCCAGTTGTACTGGACCCTCCGTGAAAGACAGCACCAAAGTGAATTTTCTCTTGCTCTGTGCCCCTGCATAATACAGCAGCAGAAAACAACATCTCACCAATTGAATAGCTGCTGTTGCACAGAATGAGGCAAATAAAGGAGAAACAGGTGAGCTTAGGAGGCCCACTGCAAGATTGCACTGCCATGTAAACCAAACTCCTGATGTGAGCCTGTTCCATACTTGCGTTATTTAAAAGTGGGTACAGTCTGATTGCAGGTTTGACCTCGGATATGCAAAACAGCCATGACACTGAAGTGAGCGGCTTCTGCATAGGAAAATATTGCCAGTACAGTCTACATCCTTCATTTAACCAGTGTTGTTGAGGAATTCAAAGTTCTTTCATTAATTTAATGGTTTTCAGTCAATCTCGGATATGATGCAACCTGCCTAAATGAAACCCTGAATATGGAGATTTCAAAGCTTTTTTTTTTTAATTTTAAAATTAGGAAACCACTTGTATTCTTTGGCAACCTGTACTTAGTGCAAAGTATTTTGAAATAAATCCCTGTAAAGCACCTTACACACTACATTAGCCCTGAACTGACATCTTGCTATAGTTTCTCTCCTATCTCCCCATATGCCCTCTCCGAACTCATCTTGTCCACAAGACCCACCTCCTGTTCCCTCGACCCTATTCCCACTAAACTGACCACCCAACTTCCCTTCCCCTGGCCCCCATGTTAGCTGATGTTAATGGGTCCCTCTCCTTCAAATCTGCTGTCATCACCAATGTTACCTCTAATTTTGTTTGGGCCGCGCGACTCATTCAAACTTCCGTGCATGCGTTTTTTTTTGCATTGTGAAGCCGGCTCACCAGCTGCGCGGGACCTCGAGACAGCTGCGCAGCTTAAAGGGAACGTTGATTGTCATCCCGCTCCTCAAAAAACCCAACCTTGACCCCTCTGCCCTTGCAAACTAATGCCCCATCTCCAACCTTCCTTTCCTCTCTGAAGTCCTTGAACGTGTTGTCGCCTCCCAAATCCATGCCCATCTTTCCTGCAACTCCATGTCTGAATCCCTCCAATCAGCTTTCCGCACTTGCCACACCACTGAAACAGCCCTGTCACAAATGACATCCTAAGTGACTGTGACCATGTTAAACTATCCCTCCTCATCCTTCTCGACACATCTGCAGCCTTTGACACGGTTGACCACACCATCCTCCTCCAATGCCTCTCCTCCGCTGTTCAGCTGGGTGGGACTGCAATGGCTTCCCTTCCTGCTCTTGCACCATTATCTCTGGAGTTTCCCAAGGATCTTTCCTTAACCCCCTCCTATTTCTCATCTACATGCTGCCCCTCAGTGACATCATCCGAAAACAAGTCAGGTTCCATATGCATGCCGACGCCACCCAATACTACCTAACCACCACTGCCTTTGATTTGTCAAGCTGCTTGTCCGACATCCATTATTGGATGAGCAGAAATTTACTCCAATTAAATACTGGGAAGACCGAAGCCATTGTCTTTGGTCCCCGCCACAAACTCTGTTCCTTAGCGACCAACTCCATCCCACTCCCTGGCCACTGTCTGAGGCTGAACCAGACCGTTCTCAAACGTGGCATCCTATTGGATCCTGAGCTGAGCTTACGACCCCATATCCGCTCCATCACCAAGTCTGTCTATTTCCACCTCTAACATCGCCCATTTCTGCCCCTGCCTGAGCTCATCTGCTACTGAAACCCTCCTCCATCCCTTTGATACCTTTAGACTCAACTATTCCAACGCTCTCCTGGCTGATTTCCCACCTTGCACCCTCTGTAAACTTGAGCTCATCCAGAACTCCCGTATTCTAACTCACACCAAGTCCCGTTCACCCAACACCCCTTTGCTTGCTGACGTACATTGGCTCCCTGTCCAGCAACGCCTTGATTTAAAATTTTCATTCTCGTTAACAAATCCCTCCATGGCCTTGTCCCTCTATCGCTGTAACCTCCTCCCAGTCCTTCAACTCTCCGAGATCTCTGCCCTCCTCCCATTCTGTCCTCGTGCTAGCTTTTCATCGCACCACCAGGCGTGCCTTCAGCTAAGCTCCGGAATTCCCTCTGCCTCTCCTCCTTTAAGACGCTCATTAAAACCTACCTCTTTGACTAAGCTTTTGGTCATGTGTCCTAATATCTCATGTAGCTTGGTGTCCAATTTTGTTTGCTAACGCTGCTGTGAAGCGCCTTGGGATGTTTTACTACGTTAAAGGTGCTATATAAATGCAAGTTATTGCTGTTGATATACACTAGGTTATTTAACATTACTGGTCAACCAGCTTTTAACACTTTATATATACACAGATCAATACAATTATCACGTGAGCATTACCATAACTTTAAATATACTAAAAGCCCAAGACCCATAGATCACGGCCATTGCCTTTCAATTCATGTATTGCTATGTCAAATGCATGGAATATTTGGGATGGAGGAGGTTAAACATCAGAAATGTGTGAGCTTATTTTATTATGAGTTCCTCCACGGGATATTCGACCCGTTTCCTACTAACTACCGTCTGGTTCCCGCTGCAGAGAGATCTTGACTGATTCTCTTTCCTGACCATAGCCACTATTTCTATTACTTGCATTTAAACAGGCTGGAAGCCGCCACCCAGGGACCGCCTCCCATTTCACTGTGCGCTTTGCCCAGATTCCAACTTCCTGCACCTTCCGCTCCTAACAACTGCTGACGTCACCGAAACCACAGGCTCCGCCACGTCACCGGCAGCCAGCCAATCAGCGCCCGAGTTATTTATAGCCCAGGGTTTAAGGTTCTGAGATCGCCTGGCAACAGCCGGAAGATTCGTGCGAGCTGCTCGAGAGCAACACAGCGCAGCCCCACCGCCGCTACAGCTCTCCCCACAGTGCGGCGGCGGCGGCACAAGCCAGGGTCCCAACATCTCCTCACACACCGAGGTCCCAACAACATCTCCTCACAGGCACACCGAGGTCCCAACAACATCTCACAGACACACCAGGGTCCCAACAACATCTCACAGAGACACCGAGGTCCCAACAACATCTCCTCACAGACACACACCGAGGTCCCAACAACATCTCACAGACACACCCCGTCCCAACAACATCTCACAGAGACACCGAGGTCCCAACAACATCTCCTCACAGACACACACCGAGGTCCCAACAACATCTCACAGACACACCCCGTCCCAACAACATCTCACAGAGACACCGAGGTCCCAACAACATCTCCTCACAGACACACCGAGGTCCCAACAACATCTCCTCACAGACACACCAGGGTCCCAACAACATCTCCTCAGCGAGACCGGGGGGGGGGGGGGGCTAGGGTCCACAGTGAGCCTTTGAGGGGGGGCTGGGGTCCAAGCAGCAAGTCTTAATGGGACAGGCTGGGGTTCAATCAATTTGTACACTCCAAGTCTTAAATGGCAACGGCTAGTATTCAACCCCCACCTAACAGATTATATACAAAGCAAGTCTCACTGGGGCAGGCTAGGATTCAGCACCCAACATATAGCAAATCTTACCATGGAAAGCTCAACACCGCCCCTCCTCCTCATACAGCAAGTATATGAATATAATAAAAGGGCCCACTGAGATGTTGTTTTGGACCCTGGTGTCTCTATGAGGAGATGTTGTTGGGACCCTGGTGTCTCTTTGTAGCTTTGTTTTGTAAGTGGATAAGGATTCACAGCAGTGGGTTAGTGGCCAGGTCAGGATGTACAAGTCTGATTGATGTACACAGAAGTAAAAAGGTGCCCAGGTTCCCATTGCGCATCCATGCAATGATTCCCCAGCATATGAACAATGAGTAAATGCCCCTCTACACAGAGGGCAAGCAGTGGTACACTGTACAGTGGATGTCCAACCTGCATTGTTACACCTGTGATTTCTGAATTATTTCTCTCGCTAGTCCTGCCTCTTTGGCACAGTCCCACTTAAAAAAGTGCCTCCCCTCTCTTTCCTCTCCCCACCCCCCCCCACAGGGCTTTTGAAATCCTCTTAATTGGATTCCCCTCCCTGACATTACTGTACGATCAATACCCCCTTTCTACACAAATTTGACTCGACTTACCATGGCTTGCTCGATTTTGTTGTCTATGGCTACCACACTGGCACCAGAAGAACTGTAAGGGAAGAAACAAAAACAAGATTAAAGCAACAATCCCAATTGAAGCATGAAAACAAAAACAGGCGAATGGAAGACAAATCAAGCAGTCGCTCCTGCCAAGATCTAATGTAGAGTTGTAACCTGATAATAGCCTTATTTTTGTGTTATCTGATGCATTTTTTTTTACCCCTGGGTGCAGCAAACAGCGAGCAGCTTGCAAGCGATACAACACTCAGCATATTTTGCTGCAATAATATCTATATCTTAATCAATGTTTCCATTTTGGTCAATGTGTACAATTGAGCCTTAAACAAAAACGCCGTATCTTCACTTTTTGCTGACTCTGGGGTAGATGCCCCCGCTGTAATGCGGCAAAATAACAAGCCTGTGAGACGACGCCAGCCATTTTTCCCTGCATTGATCTCCGCCAGTATTTCCATCGGCACACATCGAGCAGGAGCTCCCAGGGCCATGCAGACGTTAAACATTCGCTTTCAAATATATATGATCCCCCACAAAGAGCCTTAGACTTCGAAGAAGCTGTCACCGCCTTTAGCCCCGCAGACTGTTGCAATGCAAGTGGCATTTGCTATACTGTACATGTCTACCTCAAATCCACCAACATAACCGACCGTTACGCTGCAATAAAAATGCAACAACCGACATTTACCTACTGTCTAATTTTACGGAGGCGTTTTCTGTTCCAAGCAAAGATGAAAGGAATGAAATCGAGAAATTTCTCAGCTGGTAAACCCCAAGCTCCATCGCCAGTGACTTATAATATTCAGCATTCATGCTATTCCAAAAGGAAATATACTCGAGAAACAGAGCTTTGCTGCCTGTAACTGCCCGGTCGTCGCAAAGGGAGCGATATGGTGATGGTTAGAGATTTGGAATTTGTACTAAATTGTGTGTAAACCTGGAGATCCACCTCCACGGCTCCACAAAGAAGCCCTCTGACGGTAACAAACAGCTCCTTGCCGCTGCTGCTCCACAAAATCCTCCAGCACGCTCATCGACATAATATATGCAAAGAACACCACCAACCGCACCGCAATTGGCTCAGCTGATCCTTATTAGCATAATATATACGAACACAGCCGACAGCCTCAGACGCTCACCGGGCCTCATTTTCATAATTTCCGCACATAAATTGCACCTTTAGGAACGCCCACACAGTGCAATGTCCAAGCACAGGTAGGGCACAGGTTGTATTTACGTTAAGCACTCCCTCTTCTTAATGTCAGAACTCATTTCCATATGCTTATTATATGACGTGAGCATTTATGTAAATATTTCAAACAGAAACCCATCTCTTAAAAAAACAACCTTTGCACTATTTGTCCACTATGTTTTTTTTAATCCCATTTACTAGAGTTGTATTTACTCTAACACCCATACAAGAGGAATGCTGAACTGGTTTTCATATGTCAGTCCTTAGAGAACATTTTAATTTGCTCACTTAATATTTTATTTTTGGTTGATTTCATAGATCTAGGTTGAGAGAAACTGCTGGCTGGTTATGTGAATTTCTGATAACAGCAAAACTGTGTGGAAATAAAACAAACTGCTGCAAAATGTAATGCATTTTGTGGAGCTAGATTTGCACCACAAAGAACATTTATATAATTGGCAAGGTATGCAAGAATAGGCCATTCAACCCATCATCCACTTCACCATTTGGTCAGCCATGCAGCTCCTCTTAACCTCAATTCCCTAATTAGTTCTAATTTTAAGATGAATTCCCTTTTTCTGGATTTCCCTACCAGAGTGAAGAGCCGTTCTCTGCCTACCTTGTCAAATTCCCTTGATGATTGTAAACAACAAAACCAGATCACTCCTAAACCTCCTCATCGCTAGGGAATATAACATACAAGATAATCCAGTCTCTCCGCAAAGCTAAATCCTTTCATCCCCACCGTCCAGCAGGTGAACCACAGTGGACTTTTCCAAAACCAATATATCCTGCCAAAAGGCATCCCGGAGACTTCCACGCAAGTCTGACCATGCTCTATATAATAAACTGTACTTGGAGAACAACTTGCATTTCTATAGCGCTTTTAATGTATAAAAGGTCCCAAGGCATTTTACAGGAGTGTTATCAAATAAATTTTGACACCAAGCCACATAAAGGAGATATTAGAATAGGTGACCAAAAGCTTGGTCAGAGTTTTAACAAGTGTCTTAAAAGGACGAGAAAGTTAGATAGGTGGAGAGGTTTAGGACCTAGACAGCTGAATGTACGGCCAGCAATGGTGAAAATCAGGGATGTGCAATAGGCCAGAATTGGATGAGCACAGAGATATAATGCTTAAACATAATATACATGTCCCAAGGCACTTAGAGGGGGAAGTTGGATGCTGTCTGTAGTAGCGGTGCAACAAGGTGACTCAAGAGGCAGGTCATACAGTCCTCAATATATAACAGCATTAGGACTTCATTGCTAATAGCTCAATTAAAATGATTAACCGGAGTAAGTATGGAAATTGGACCTAAAGGAGTTCACTTCACAAAACAAAAATTCTGGATTCAGATCATTAAAAAAAATAACTGAGCCCTGGCTTAAGATCGAGTTTTCCTGTGGAAGCTTTATTCCTTATACAGATAACCTCTACTTTTTGTCAATCAGAAAAATAAACTCTAGGGTGAAGGAGAGAAAGCTGGTGATTATGAGTCTACAACTACACACGCATGGCTCAAATATGACTTGTGTACCTATCTTTACATAGGGAGATTTTCATTATGTTACTGCCTTACTGTGCAAGTTTTCTGTATATTATTAGGTGTAACATTAATCACTGCCAAATTCAATCACCAGCCCTTATAGTACAGATATACTGCCACCTACAGTTCAGTTTGGGCAATAACATGCATCAAATGTTACATAACTGGTGCTACCAGAATGGACCATTAAATCTGCAAACACTGGTAAAGTCTATTAGCAGCACCACCCCAATTCCATACAACCCATGTCTCACCGTGGATAGTTACAATGAGGTGCAGTGATGCAATTTGGCTTCAGAATTTCATATCTGAATGGTCTTTTCACTCCCAGCAGGAAGAATGGCAGAAATCAATTCTCTGTGCATTCACATCAACAACAACTTGCATTTATATAATGCCTTTAATGTTGCAAAACGTTCCAAGGCGATTAAGAGCATTAACAATAAAAACATTTTTAACACCAAGCCACAGAAAGAGATATCAGAACAGATGACCAAAAGCATGCTCAAAGACGTAGGTTTTAAGAAGCATCTTAAAAGGAGGGGAGAGAGGCAGAGAGATTTAGGGAGGGAATTCCAGAGCTTGGGGCTAACCCTGAAAGCACAGCTGCCAAAGGTGGAGCGATTAAAATCGGGGATGTGCAAGAGGCCAGAATTTAATTCAAATGTCTGCAAGTACAATTAATTAATTAAAAAATTAGAAACTAAAGCAGATGGCAACTGAAAGAGGATGACAGAGGATGTAGTAAGGGGTGGGAATTTGGTCACGTCTGCCATCGGCTTATACTGGTAGCAATTTTAAAAATTAATTCTTGGGACCTGCGTGTCGCGGGCAAGGCCAACATTTATTGTCCATGCCTATTTGCCCCAAGAAGGTGGTGGTGAGCTTTTTTCTTGAACCGCTGCAGTCCGTGTGGTGAAGATGCTCCCACAATGCTGTTAGGAAGGGAGTTGCACGATTTTGACCCAGCGACGATGAAGGTTATTCTTTATAGTGGTTTGATACAACTGAGTGGCTTGCAGCGAAGAGTTGACCATGTCAGGAGTCCTATATAGGGTAAGGATGGCAGGTTTCCTTCCCATTAATGAACCAGTTGAGTTTTTATGACAATCTGACAGCTTCATGGTCACTTTTACTGATAGCATTTTGTTAAATTTAGAGTTTTAAAAAAAAGTTACAATTCTTAAACTGCCATGTTGGGATTTGAACTCATTTTCTCTGGATTAATACTAGCCTAGTAACAACCATTACGCTGCCGTACCACCATTTAGGTGAATCAAATCAACTGGAATATACAACATTTGGAACCTCAAATACAAAATAATCATTGCATTCGTTTCCTATACAAAAATCTGCACATTCATTTTTCTACCAGTCCATAAGAACAGCTATATCAGGAAGATGCAAACAAAGGCTGGGTAATACTTTTCAAAATTTACAATGACGTTTTCCATCAAATGCTGTTTCTATTGCTAAGTTTTTGATTAAAATGCATCAGATGTGCTTGATTTAAATAAAAATACAAACACTGAAAATCTGAAACAAAAGCAGAAAATGCTCAGCCCATTAGTCAGTATCCGAGAGAAAAAGACAGACTAACAGTTCAGGAGAGATTCCCTTATCGGTGCAGCTACAGTTTTCTGTCTTTATCCAAGCTACAGGAGGCTATCATCATTCAACTTTTTATAAACATTTGCAGACAGACATTCAAAATGGCGCCTGACTGTATTCAAAGTACTTGCCCATGAGGCTGTTTAACCCTTAAACCACAATGAAACAAGGATGCAATGTTTTGGACTGAAGATATCTGAGCAGGAACCAAATAACTGCATTTTCTAATAGATATTTTAATCTTGCCCTGAAAAGCATAAAAAACCTTACAGAACACGACAATGGGCTCACCCACTCTGCATATAACACTGGCAGTTTTAAGAGGGATTAGACAGATGTTATATTAAACGATTTTTGAAATGCATATTCAATATAATATAATGTAACCCACCCATTGACCTTCTGATACTAGAACACTCTCACACTGGGGTGATTCGATGATCCACAGCAGCATTTGCAGGGAATTTCCCTCAGGCATCCACTGGAAGCGCTGGATTGCAGAATCACCCCATATATGTCCAAACAGGGCTCACCCTCCCAGCCTGAACTTTTTTTTTATTTAAAAAGACGATATTCTTGTCTCTGCCATGCACCATCTATGATTGAGCTGCTCCTAAACCTCCACCAATGCCATACTGAAATCAATCACTTGGAGTTGGGGTGACTGTGATATCTGCTATGTCAAAGTGATTAACCTATACTCAGTGCTTCCTCAGATGACAGTGTGTGGGAGATGGTAGTCACTAACTGTTCCCACCAATTCCTAGCACTTTCAGCAAGAGTGTGCATGGCTAACTTGTTTGCAACTACTTCACTGGTATCCGTATCATTCCCAAAGGCTGGAGAAGGTCAATGTTGACAGCCTGGCAGTCAATGCATGTCAGCGAGGATAGGGGTGACGGGCGAGTGGGATTTGGTGTGGAATAGGATATGGGCAGCAGAGTTTTGGATGAGCTGAAGTTTATGGAGGGTGGAGGATAGGAGCATGGCCAGATCATTTGGAGTAAATCCAGTCTGGCTGTGACAGAAGCACGGATGAGGGTTTCTGCAGTAGATGGGCTGAAGTAGGGGCAGAAATGGGTGACGTTAGAGGTGAATCAGGCAGTCTTTATAATGAAGTGGATATGGGAGTCGAAGCTCAACTTGAGGTTGAACAGAACATTGAGGTGGCAAACAGTTTTGTCCAGCCTAAGACAGTGACTGGCAAGGGGGACAGAGTCAGTGGGGAGGGGACAACGGCTTTATTCTTCCCACTGTTTAGGGTTTTAGGTGTATTGCCTTCATCAGAACTGAAAACTAAAAGATAAGGAAGCATCTTAGTAAAGTTCAAAAAAAGACAAGAGAGAGGGAGGAAGAGGAAAATATACTTCAATCAGAGAGAGGGAATTGAGTGACTTACAAGCTGCTGAATAGAAAATAGTTACATGATAGAAAAGATCATCTCAGTTATGCAATGGAATGGCAAGTTTTAAAAAAAACCCAAAAGATTGTGCAGTCAAGAAGGAAGGTGTCAGTCAAATGAAATTGGAGAAAATAGAAAACTTAACGCAGTTGGTCTGAGATGGAAACAGAAAATGCTGGTAAAACAGTTGTGAAAAGAGGGGGGGGGGGGGGAAAAAGGCCAACGCCACAGGTACAGGAGCCGCACATCCAATCCCGCCAGCACTGTGATCTGAAAACATCAACCTGCTTCCCCCCCCCCCCCGCACCCCTCCCCTAGAGATTGACAGATGCACCTCACACTGCCAGCATCCCCCTGCTGCTGTAACAAAACTGGCGGGTATAGCTTAGGTCAGAAGTTACTAAAGTCAGTGTTCAGACCAGGGGTCTGCAGCTTACCTAGGAAAAAGAGGAGATACCCTTACTAAAGCTTGCCTCGAGTCTGGTTGTAACAGTGTAGGAGGGCAAAGGTGAAGAGGTCAAAGTAGAAATAGGAGAGGACTCCACAGCTGCGAGCCACAAAGAGGGTACAGTACTGGATCAGAGGGAATACATGTGAATTGCTGTCTCACATGCAATGAGAGTTTGGGACCTTGGGTAATGGTGTTAGAGGAGATAAATAGACAGGTGACAGGAACGAGCAGGGAAAGGATCGCTGGAAATAGGGGCGATAGAACAGTGAACAAGAAAAACAGAGTATTTGGCAGTGGGAAAATGCAGTAACTGGCAGAAACAATGGGAGACAATCTGGTGATTCTACGCGGTGGCGAGGTGTGTGTATTGATGTTACTGTTGGGGGAGAGGGAGAGAGAACAGAGACCCAGGAAATGGGGCGAGTATAGACAAGGGTTCGATCTACCAGTGTCATGGGGAAACCTTGGCTGAAGAAAAAGGAGACCTTTCAGAACCTCTGGTATGGAAATTGGAGTTATCAATGCAAATAAGATGGAGATACCGAGAAAGGAAGTGAGGTGGGAAAAGCATAATTCAGGTAGCTGTGGGAATCTTTAGGCTGGTAATAAATATTTGTGGAAATTGCAAGAGAGAGAGAGAAATCCAGGAAGGAAAGGGAAGAGTCAGAAGTGGGCCCCATAAAGGTGAGGGATGGGTTGAAACTGGAAGCATAGTTAATGAAATGCTCAAGATCAGAATGACAGCAGTAAGGGAACAGTAGCAGTGGTAAAGTCACTGGGCTAGTAATCCAAAGCCTTTCTACCATCTACAAGGCACAAGTAAGGAGTGTGATGGAATGCTCTCCACTTGCCTGGATGTGTGCAGCTCCAACAACACTCAAGAAGCTCGATACCATCCAGGACAAAGCAGCCCGCTTGATTGGCACCCCATCCGCCACCTTAAACATTCACTCCCTCCACCACCGGCGTACCGTGGCTGCAGTGTGTACCATCTACAAGATGCACTGCAGCAACTCGCCAAGGCTGCTTCAGCAGCACCTCCCAAACCTACGACCTCTTCCACCTATAAGGACAAGGGCAGCAGACGCATGGGAACACCACCACCTCCAAGTTCCCCTCAAAATCACACACCATCCTGACTTAGAAGTATATCGCCGATCCTTCATCATCGCTGGGTCAAAATCCTGGAACTGCCTACCTAACAGCACTGTGGGAGTACCTTCACCACACGAACTGCAGCGGTTCAAGGTGGTGGCTCACCACCACCTTCTCAAGGGCAATTAGGGATGGGCAATAATGCTGGCCTTGCCAGCGACACCCACATCCCATAAAACGAATGGGAAAAAAAACAGCACCAACACAGTTATCAACGTAACAGAGGAAGAGATCAGGGTCAAGCCAGAGCAAGATTGGAACAACTGGAGCAAAGTTGGTCTACATATTCTGCAAAAAGACAGACAAAGCTGGGACCCATGCAGGATTCCATAGTGACACCTTTAATCTGGAGTAAGTGAGTCAAGTTAAAATAGAAGTTACTCGCGGTGAGACAAGTTAAGCTAGGTGAAGGATGGGGACTGGTTGGGCAGCTGTTCAACAATAAAATGGAGGTCCTGGAAACTGTTGTGGTGAGGGATGGAGATATAAGGACTGTACTCCCATGTTGAAAAGGAGACAATGGAGGCCAGAGAATATGAAATTGTTAAAGGAGTCCCAGACATAGGTGAGTAGAGAATGTGCAAGGGGGGAAATAGGATCACGATAACAGGAAATAATTTCAGTGCGAGAGAAGGTGGTTGAAACAACTGGTCTTCCTGGACAGTCCAGTTGGTGTACCTCAGTAGGAGGTAGAAATGGGCAGAGCAGGGCTTGGGAACAATAAGGTTTGAGGCTGGGGAGATGGAATCTCCAGAAGAGATGAGCTTGGTAACAGCCTGGGAAATGCTGACATGACATTCAGAAGTGGGGTCATAGTCCAGAGGTCAGATAGTTGCCGTTCACAACCTCAGCCAGGAAGCGGTGATAAAGAGCTGGATTTATCAGAACGGAGAGCTACAAGTGCTCGGAAGATAGATTGGAGTGAGTGAGGGGAATGAAGAAACCAATATCACGGCAGATGTTTGCACTGAAAAGATCAAGAGTACACAAGATGCCAGAGAGGGGGGTTCCAGCTTCGTTCCCCCCTCCTTTCCCCCTCTCTCTTTTTTGCAACCTTACTAAAATGCTGGTTTAGGTTCACTGAAACCTATCTTTTCTCTTTACAGATGCTGACTGACCTGCTGTGTATTTCCAGCCTTTTCTGTTTTCATTTAAAAGTCATTAGTCATTGACAAGTTAAAAAATTGCATCTGGTATAGAGCCATTGGATTTTATTATAGCAGCTTTATACCATCTATATATTTGCAAATGCCTCCAAAGTAAATAAATGCTTTGCAAGAGTAAATAACCATCTTCATTGGCATTTAACAGTTACTGGAAATGTCACTCCACAATTTTTTAAATTTGTTCCTGGGATGTGGGTGTCGCTGGCAAGGCCAGCATTTATTGCCCATCCCTCATTACCTTTGAGAAGGTGGTGGTGAGCCGCCTTCTTGAACCGCTACAGTCTGTGTGGTGAAGGTACTCCCACAGTGCTGTTAGGGAGGGAGTTCCAGGATTTTGACCCAGCGATGATGAAGGAACGGCAATATATTTCCAAGTCAGGATGGTGTGCAACTTGGATGGGGAACTTGCAGGTGATGGTGTTCCCATGTGCCTGTTGCCCTTATCCTTCTAGGTGGTAGAGGTCATGGGTTTGGGAGCTGCTGTGGTGCATTTTGTAGATGGTACACACTGCAAACACGACGTGCCGGTGGTGGAGGGAGTGAGTGTTTAAGGTGGTGGATGGGGTGCCAATCAAGCGGGCTGCTTTGTCCTGGATGGTGTCAAGCTTCTTGTATTGTTGGAGCTGTACTCATCCAGGCAAGTGGAGAGTATTCCATCACACTCCTGACTTGTGCCTTATAGATGGTGGAAAGGCTCTGGGGAGTCAGGAGGTGAGACACTTGCCACAGGATACCCAGCCTCTGATCTCAGTATTTATATGGCTGGTCCAGTTAAGTTTCTGGTCAATGATGACCCCCAGAATGTTGATGGTGGGGAATTCGGTAATGGTAATGCCAGGTTAGACTCTCGCTTGTTGGAGATAGTCATTGCCTAGCACTTGTGTGGTGCGAGTGTTACTTGCCACTTATCAGCCCAAGCCTGAATGTCGTCCAGGTCTTGCTGTATGTGGGCATGGATTGCTTCATTATCTGAAAAGTTGTGAATGAAACTGAACATTGTGCAATCATCAGCGAACATCCCCACTTATTATGACCTTATTATGGAGGGAAGGTCATTGATGAGGCAGCTGAAGATGGTTGCGCCTGGGACACTGCCCTGAGGAACTTCTGCACCGATGTCCTGGGGCCGAGATGATTGACCACCAACAATCACAACCATCTTCCTTTGTGCTAGGTATGACTCCATCCATTGGAGATTTTCCCCGATTCCCACTGACTTCAATTTTACTAGGGCTCCTTAATGCCACACTCTGTCAAATGCTGTGTTGATGTCAAGGGCAGTCACTCTCGCCTCACCTCTGAAATTCAGCTCTTTTGTCCATGTTTGGACCAAGGCTGTAACAAGGTCTGGAGCCGAATGGTCCAGGTGAGGTGGTAACAGTTCCTTGTCCGTTGTCATTAAATTGTTAAAAAAAAAAATAGGGGTCTATATTCAGCACACACGCACAAAAAATCTGAAGGTGTCTCTTACCAGACAGCTCACAGAATCATTTGCCTCGTTAACATAAAGTTGATTTTACACGGACATACATTTAGTTTGGATTCCAGGAGACCAGTGCCCATGAGCTAACTCGCAAAATTTGCACTATTAAATTCAGCCCTCTTCCCAGCACCAGAATTGTAGACACATAGAAGACTGGAGGAGTTCACTGTGATATGCCTACTCCATTGGTGCTCAGTTCACCCGTTTTACATTTCAGGGCAGATTTGGCAACAAAACTAGTTACTGCAATGTTGGATTTATCATCATTCTGCTGGCAGACTTCCCCTGATGTCAGGGAAGATCTACACAATACAGCAATGTCAAAAGCTATTTTATGTTCTCAGCCCAGATTTAAAATGGTGGATGCAGCACAAGTACAAGTACCTTCGCCATCAGAGGCAGCTAGTGAAACTACCTCGTTCGACTGCACCAGCTACTTCACGCTGCAGAGTTATTTACTGAATGCTACATTTAGTTCACAGCCGCAACTTCAACAGCAGCATTGTAGGGCAAATTGAGGGATCTCCATCATGCTGCTCCGGTAGCTCTCCTCGCTGCCTATACGGCCCATCACACTGCCTGGCCCCAGACAACCAACTACTTGATCTTCCCGTAAAGGCCAATCATGCACCTTTCCACCCACTGCACTGGGGAAGGTCCACAATTAAATGAAAGTTACAATTAGGATTTTCAAACAACGAGACATGTATTACAGGAAAGAATGCTGGGACACTGGTACTGAGATATTCTGATAACGCTGCACTTATGTTCCAGAGCTGCTGCTGCTGCTGGGATCAGCTTCAGGTAAACAGAGGCAAGGTATTTCATAGAAAGAGAGAAATGAAGGACGAATCGCCCTTGTCCACTCACATACTTTCTCTTGGATGGTCAGAGTGGGATTGTAAAGACCTGGGAGTAGGTCACAACAATGTGTTTCTCAAAGTTGCACAGCTTGATGGAGGATTTTTTTTTTTTTTAAAAAGCACAAAGTAAACATCTATATAAAAAGTACGGCCAGTTTCCAAACTGCATAAGCCAGTATTTATCCATCAAGCCGCTGAGACAGGCAGTGGCTGAGTTTGAAAAGACAAGTGACAGCCATCACCACAGCAGCAGCAGAATCTGTCGCTTGTTTTGCTGGTTGGAGGGAATGAAAAGCTGGACAGTGAGTCCAGTTTTTAACTGCTGTGCTTTACAAGGGCTATGTTCATGGTGATTGTTGAGCATTTCCGCACGTCCTTTTTAAAACTGCTGGATCACTGCCCAGTTTCAGACTTACCAAAAGGTAGCCACACCAACTGATGGCCAAGGAAGGGGCTGCAAACATTCAGTCCAAATTAAATAGGTTTCGCACCCTTTCACCTCTAGGATATGTGCTTGGATTTAGTTTGGACTGTAAGTCCCCTCTCCGCTGGGCACGAGAATCCTGCTCAAAATGAATATATGCAGAATCCAGTTCCTAGTTGGAACAGCTCCACAGGGGGGAAAAAAACTGACCACAATTTGGAACTAAATTAGTAATCTTACTCAGAGGTTACGAGAAGGGCTGGTGTGGGAAATGGTAAAACAAATCATAGTGGTTGCTATGGTTTAGATTTTCTAAATGTTCTGTTTTACTGTCCAACAGTTTCATAGAGCTTCCTGGAAGAGAACCTTGACCCTCACAAACACAGAAGCTTTGCACTTTACACATTGTCTGATCTTGCAGGTATTGTGTGATCTCTCCCCTGCACTAAAAATTAACCCAACTGTGAACTCCTCACTGCAATATGCAACTTGCATTTATATAGCAGAGTTAAAGAGAGAGAGGTGACCAAGAGCTTGGTTGAAATGCTGAGCTTTAAGAAGGCTTTTAAAGCGGAAAGAGGAATAAGGAGGGCAGAGGGATTTAGGGAGATAATTCCAGACAGTAGAGCCGAGGTAGTTGAAGATTCAGTTAACCATGGTGGGTGGGATACACAGGTCAGAGTCAGACCAAAGGGTGTGGGAGTGGATGCAAGATTGGAGGTTACAGAGGCACAGTGTGGTAAAGCTGTGAGGAATTTGGAAAAGGAGGATGAAGATTTTGAATTCAATGTATTGAGGGACAGCAACCTTGCATGTAGGTCGATGAAGAGAGGAGGGACACACATGAAATATGCTGGTGGCTGTCTTTTGGACAAATTGGAATTGATGGAGGTGGAGGATGGAAGGACAGTGGAGACATACATAATGTGTGAATACGGTTCAGTCAATGACAAATAGCAAACTCATGACCAAAGTCATGCGAACTAAAATTAACAAGAGTTACATTGACCAATAGCCAATTGTTAGGGTCACCCGCATGATCTGCTGATATGGAACTTGGGGAAACAGATTTTTGCTGGTTAAAAATAGTGCAACAAGCACTCCTCCAGAAATGTCTTTCAATTCGAGCTCTTCCCCTGGCTGCCATACTAGGTTACATTACAGAGCTCCTCCATCTGACTGCTCAGAATGGAGAACAGAGTAGTGGACCTGCAGTTTATCGTCCAGATTTAAATTCACTCTCTCTACCAAGTGGATTTCCACATGAATCTTAATGCCATTGTTCACAACCAGCACACTGGTTGCATTGAAAGCTAATTTATGAGGCTGTTTATCAGCCAAAGCTCACACAATGTCATTACAGAGATCTAATGCAACGGGGCACATTCAAAATACAATGACATGAAAAAGCTGAATTAAATGAATCTATTACAATACAAAGATACCTGAAGCAGTAAAAGATAACTGCTGGAAGAGAGATGACACACATTGCTGACATTCATCACCTTAAGGAGCATCCAGATTCACCAAAATATAAACTGGGAGGGGAGAAGAGGACAAAATTGTCTTTTTTATTAAACTAAATTCCAATGCATGGGGTGGGCACACCTAAGTTTGTTGAAGTGAAATTCTGAAGCTCTGGACCAGAATAATTTAAAAACGATGTATCTTTATGCCCACTGGATTGAACAATTGTGAGCAACAGGGCTCAGATTTCTGCTGAGGACAGACTCAGAACATTAGCCCTTAGGTAAATGGATCCAGTTTAAACTGGGTAAACCGTAATACAAAAAAATCTAGTGCATCAAAAAGCAGTATTCCTTTACTTTTACTCAGAATTTCCTTTTTCTAATGCAACAAGAATATTTGGTAACACGAGATTCACCTCATCTATGACTGAATAATCCTCCCTGCTAAAACTGTACTGGATAATTCATATGCTGGGGTTCCCAATCCAAATTCCTTCACCCCCTTTGTTCTCTGCTCATTATACTGAATAGTTGCCATTTGATATCTGGCTGTTTCACCTGACTTTTCATCTAGCCAGGTGAGACAGCTCAGTATTCAGTGGCAGCTTTTTGTTTAGTAGAAATGTGGTGACTCAGTGACTGATCGGAGCAAACAAATTTAAAAGCGGTCACCCAGTTGGACATAAAAGCTAAACATAGGCTTTTTGTTGCACTGTTAAATACCTGCAAGAGCCTCTCTTCCCCCATACGCTTAACTATTTCAAATGCTGACGGGCAGAGCGCGTTGTTTAATATACTATAATAAATCACTGTTTTTAACTCCACCTTTGGGTACAAGTATGATTCCAATTCCAACTTGCCATTGGGAATAAACTTTGTTTGGAGGGGTGGGGTGGAGGAAGATATTGGGACACATCATGACCAGTCACACTGATGTATTGTTCAAAAAAAACATTTAAAGTGCAAAATTAGATCCCAGGAGGAAAATATGATCAAGGTTTTCTGCTACTTTCCTCCTTATAGGGTATAATGCAATGCAAATGGGAAACAGGTATGTAGCACGAAAACCATTCTCTGCTCACATTCCTTCAAAGAAAGCACCATAGGCAATTCCAAAAAAGCATCTAATGCGCAAACAAAACTAATTCATGGGCTCACCTCCGCATGCCGCCCCAGAGTTTAAACAACTCGATGCAGCCATTAAAAGAAATACACATTCATAAAACACAGAATCTTTAAACAGATTTTTGAACTCAACATTGACAGGTTCTTAACTTGCAGAAGTTCCAGGCAGCATCAATACTTCACTCTTCCTTCAGTGATGATCAGGGTCTGTCACTCACCCACACGAAAAGTTCCCCCATAGAGTCCAGACTTCAGGATTAGAATTCCTGCCCACTGCCAAGTGAGGAATCAGAGTTTGTGCCAACATGACCATTAAAAGGAATTAAACTGGCACCAGGCGAATTCTTAATCTGTGGAGATTACCTTCCCCACAAAACAAAGGAACACACTTCAGAAGTAGAGCATTTTCTGACCTGTTTTGCACAGTGGTACTTACTGATTTTCATCCTACTAATGGTTAATTGGAATGCTGGTTACTAACTGTTCCAAACACTGCAAATTCGCATTTTAAATTTAACAAAAACAGAAATTTGCAAAAGGATGTTCACCTCTAAGGTTCCCTCACGTTTCCCCAAGCACATCGATCCAACTTTTACTCACCCTCTTATAGAAAGTCTGTCATTCCCCGTCTCCTCTTTCCCCTACACATCTGAATGCCAGTGTAAGGATCACATGTTCCTGTAATAATGCAGACTGACACTTCACTGCTGCATTGTCAAAGATGTGATTTTTGGATCATAGGGCTGCTCTAGTGGTTCAGGGGGAACGTTGGAAATCTCATGGAATGCTTTCAAGAACAAAGCTTGTTACTGGGGTCCTGGATGACAATCCTTCCTCAACCAACATTACCAAAAACATTAACTGGTGTTTTATTACACCACCATTTGTTGGGCCTTGCTGTTGGCAAAATGGCTGCGGTATTCAGCTGTCTCTGGCGCTAAACTCTGGAATTCTCTCCCTAAACTTCTCTGCTTCTCTTTCCTGCTTCGAGATGCTCCTTAAAACTTACTTCTTTGACCACCTGTCCTAATATCTCCTTCTTTGGCTCAGTGTCAATTTTTGTCTGATTGTGCTCCTGTGAAGTGCCTTGGGACGTTTTACTACATTAAAGGTGCTATATAAATGCAAGTAGTTGTTGTTGTATTTCTCCAAATAACAACAGTGACTGCACTCTAAAGTCATCCACTGCCTGTGAAGTGCTTGGAGATGTTTGAGCCATGCGTATAAAGTACTATATATATGCAAGGTACTGAAGCATACAGCACAGGAAGGTTCCAGATATGATCCGAGTCTTAGCTTACCTCAACCTTAGAGCCTTGTGGGCAGGAGGACACCAATGCTGAGGTAAGCTGATTTAGGGATTGCCAATAACTTGAGTTTGGTGATAACAAAAGGTGTGGAGGTGTGAATGTAGGTTTTATCACTGTCCAGATTCCTGGTGGAAAGTGCACGTAGGTGAATGTCAGGTGAAAACAAGATGAGGTCTGGCTGTGATGTCAATATAAACATATTGTAGTAAGTCACTTGGGCGAGATATTGTACCAGAAGGCCTTCAGGGAAAAAATTGCAGCGGCAGGGGGTGGTTGAGGTAAAGAAAGAGGCACCAAATTCAAATTTGTTGATTGCTTTGTGGTAAAAGGACATGGAAAAGAACTTGGGTCATAATGAGCAATGCCAAAATACCAGCAGAAACTGAGCAAAGTTACTTCCACCAGTTTCCTCCTCCAACCACATATTTTTTCTCAGTCGCTATGAGCCCAAGTATACAAGTGGGTTTTGTTTTCAGGAAACAGCCCTGCAAACGACAGTATGCAATTTAATTCAAGTGTTTCTCTGCATTCGGAACTACTCCACTACACTAACTTTTAAGAACATATAAACTCTGTGTAGAAAGCTCCTTATAAGCTACAATTTCACTTCCTCTTACTGTGCAAGTCTGAACTGTAAAGTGGCTTTTTACTCCCCAACAATTAGTCCATACTTCATTACCTTAAGCGTGTCAAAAAAGGGCTTCATGCCCCCAAAATGAAGTGAGCTTTGCAATAGTAAATGGGTTGAACTCTTCAATTTTGACTCAGTTGTGCAACTACACCTTAACTGGAGGTAAGGAAAGCCCCTGCCCAGCCCTCCTCCGATGCTGGCCCCAACACACTGCAGCTTCACTCCTCTAAAAGACCCACATTCAGCTCCTTGACCACCCCACAATCTTGATCACACAGCTATTTTCCCTTAGCCTAATGCTTCCCATCATCATAAACCTTTTCCGCAGACATGGTTTACACCACCTCCAAAAGCCGCCCAACTTCGATCCCTTCACTTCTAATTACCACTTCAAGTGAAGAGAGAAAACCAAGCTTCTTGAAGGGAATTTTCAGAAGAGGAGATTGGGAGCGCCATTTGAGGTCCGAGGGGACAGTGAAGCCAAAACATCGATGGATGAAGAATGACTAAAGGTGGAGCCAAAGGTAAAAGGGAGTCGTTAGATTCCCCAGAAAGATGAACAAAATTTTCACTTCAGGGCTTGGAGGAGATTAACAGCAATCATTGAATTATTGCATCGCAAAAAGGCTGCAGGCTGTCTATGGTGAGGGTGTGCGATTTGATGGTAAGCAATTGGGTCATTGACATAAAGGAGGAACAGAGTGGGAGAGGAAAGCAAGTTCAGGGAATCCAAGTTAAATGGAGAGAGAGTTGGAGGATGAGCCACAAACTACAGCAAAGACAGAGTAAAATGGATAGGCATGAATATGACTTTGGTGCAAGGCCACACAACTGTAAGTGCACGGTACCAGATCCTCTCCAAGGTATTGATGGGTCATTCAGTAAAGTGTTGAACAGCAGAATTCCAGTGAAGTGTAATGTAGGTGACAAGATTATTAGTGAACCATGCCAAAACCACACTGATCATCATGGATTAGACAAGAACATTTAAGGTGACGGATAATTTGACATGAAGCAGCTTCCATAACTTTGGAAAATACCAACATAAGGGCAGCAGGGATCAACTTGCTCAGGATGAAGATGACAAATTACCAAGCTGAAGGAAAGGTAGACCTGGAGTAAGAGATTGAAGAGATGACATAAGACAAGTGAAAGCTTGAAGGTGATGGAAAGTTACGATAAGGGCTCAAGACCATATTGAAGTTCAGAGAGTAGATGATGTCACATACCTCATGGGAATAAAAGTGTTGGTTACAACAGAACAGAATGGAGCAATAAGGTGAGATTCCTTATTAAGATTGTCAAGTTTAGAGTTGGAGGAGAAAATTGAACCATATAGATTAGCTATTTATTTGCGTCGTCAAATACTATCTGGACAGAACAAGGGAGGAAACAAGGTTTCAAAGAAGTTAGGAGCAGAAGGTTTGGCAAAGGACCAGAATTGGCAGCTGTTGGAATACCAAAAACAGCAATAATATTTTTCTTCAACAATAAAGTTGTATTTTATAGCTCTAATAGTGAATTTACAAAAGTTATGAGCAGAAATAATTTGATTCAGGACGCCTCAGATAAATTGCAATATCAGATGCAATAGGCAGAATGTTTACAAGAGACAGAACAGCAGGCATGATTGACCCATTATCAGGTCTAATGGAAAGGAAGAATGAAGGATTAAACCTTCCATGCTAGTTAGCATAACATTAGTTCCTTCATTGACAGAAGGATCAGAAGAGTAAAAGCAATAAAAAAATTCCAAATACTGTCCAAGTTAACTGACTTACAATTTCAGGATTGGTTTACAGAGTGTATTTTGTTGCAAGAGTTAGATAAGAGACAGTGTCCAGAAGGGATCGAAGAGTTAGATAAGAGACAGTGTCCAGAAGGGATCGAAGAGTTAGATAAGAGACAGTGTCCAGAAGGGCTCGAAGAGTTAGATAAGAGACAGTGTCCAGAAGGGCTCGAAGAGTTAGATAAGAGACAGTGTCCAGAAGGGATCGAAGAGTTAGATAAGAGACAGTGTCCAGAAGGGATCGAAGAGTTAGATAAGAGACAGTGTCCAGAAGCGATCGAAGAGTTAGGACTGGAGATGAAGCAAGTCCTCCAATCTCACTCCAATTTTGCTACGAGACCCACACTCTGTAGTAATGCTGAACTGGCTCTAATCTAACAGCTGGAGGTAGATATAACATGTATTTCCAGGTTACATAGGCTACACACAATGTTTCCGTCTAAAATAGCAGAGTCCAAGTTGTCTTCAAGGGCCACTTAGGTACATACCACGGAGCCTTTGGACCACATATACAATTTATTGTTTCTATTAATTTACATATATCCCAAGCTACCAATATTAAGAGCCTTGAATGTTCTGATCAATGAGGTAACAGCCCTTCTCAAATGTCTAAGCCGGTGAAATTCAAAGAGAACAATCCACGCAGTTAAATGTAACCAAGCTGCCTGGGCTCATGGGACAGGTGGCCCACGAGCCATAGTTTAGTCACCTTACTACAAAACAAAGCACCTCTGAGCACTTGCAGGCAAGTAAGAGACACAATCCACAATCCACAATAAAGGCAGGCAGTGGCACTGTGTTTTGAAGGAAATGAGATGAAGAAGTGTGAATGGTGAAAATAACCTGGCTAGGATAGAAGGCTGCATTATTTAATGCACATTGATTAAACTAGCCAGGTAATAATAAACTTCAAGGTCATAAAAAGTGTCACATGGGAGATAATGATGTGAAAAATCTTAGGAGCCTGCTATCCAGTTTATTCCTGGAAGCCGACAATAACCTATTTTAGAAATCAATTAAATAATCGGACTAAGGGTACTAAAGCAGGAGCCTTAAAAGTATCACGTCATCAGTCTTCCTAAAGAACTTACTTCCTTTATCCTGATCCTATGCCCTTTTAGTGGCCAATATTTAGCCAGATTGAATGGCTAATTTTACAGTGACACAAGTCTTGGGTCACTCAACAATACATGCAATTTTATAGCTTATTGATACCTTGAAGTGTGCAATGTATTATTGTAGAGTGCTCTGCTTGCACTTTTCTCAGCCCATTATTTACCCCAAAAGCTCGAGAAACATTAGCAATTTCATAGTTTTTGTTTAAAAAAATATTCTAATGGCCACTTGGTTGTACTGAGAAGTCCCTACCTACGATTCTGTTCAGTGCCACGCTGCTGGAATTCAAGTGGTTCCATAAGATGTGGATTCACACCAGTCACTTTGCTGATATTAATAATGATTCCACTGTTGCAACAATCACAAATTATTGAGTATATAGACACAGGAGAAGGTGACTATTCGCCCAATACAGCTCATCCCCCAAGAAAGAACCTGCAGCTGTCTTGAATGATTCCAGGGTAATTGCCTCCACAACCCTACCTGGGAGCCCATTTCACATGTTAATCACTCCTCATGTGAACAACTTCCCAACATCAGTACTAAATTTGTTGTTCGGAATCAATTCATTGATCAGATTTTTCAGAGAACAATGGGTGTTTCTTAAAACCGTGGTATACTTCATTTAAAATTGTTGACAGTTGAAATCCTTTCGCCAATCTACCACAATAGCAAATCGAGACTAATTTTGTACTATGAAGTAATGCTGTGCTGAACAGAGGGCAAGAGTGAAGGGCTTTGAACTACAACACTGTGCCAGTGTGGAGACAAGACGTTTGACACGGCAAAATTAGCAATGCTAGGACTCCACAGGAGAAACCCCTCCACCCCACTCCGGAACGTGGTTACGTGAAGTTTGTAGTAGATGATGTCTAAGCCTGCACAGTCATCAATGCACCCATCTACCATGTTGGCAGTCATCCTTTACAAGAGAAATACACTACTACTGCTACTATAATAAAGGGTCCTAGTGTTCACACATCTAATAATATACTGATCATATGTCCGAGTGATAACCTCTTAGCACACTGATCATTAGACTACACTTAATTATAATAGATTCCACCCACCCCTCAATGACACACCATGTCAGTATTATGATTGAAATGTGCTGGTATCAACAGTTCTTTCAATCCACATCCTTCACCAGACTTTGTACGAGTTCTTCCATTTTCTTCCAATGCCATTCTCACGCCCTTTCTTAGCTAAGCAGATAGACAGACATCCACTCAAGCCAGCTACTGAGAAATGCATGCAGAAAGCAACACAAAACAGAAATGAGAAAAGGCTATCTGAGGTCCTAAGAGCATTACTCCAGCAAACTTGTACAATGAGCACAAGTGGCATTTCCAGGGTCTCAGCTGGATGGAAACTAGTGCTCCTTTTATACTTATTCTTAAAGATTTCCAATCACATAACTGTCTGGACATTACTACAGTTCCTTCTTATAAGGTATTAATCAACATAGCTATTGTAATTTGGGTCCCTCCTCCCCAAAGAGCTTTTACTCATGTTCGTAGGAAAGGGGCTTCATAAGCAGAGCAAGTTTCCTATGAACCAAAACCTGCCCCCTTATATGAGTGGGAAAACATGTTTCAGGATGAAGGACCACTTTATCTATGGTTATGTCACACCAGAGACCAGATGCCCATTGTCTCCTGTCTACTCAGAGGTGATAAATACCACACTGTTGGACTATTTGGTTTAGGTTAAAACTAACAGATTATTTTCTAGTAAAAAATTACAGAGCAGCTGAAAGACAGAGAAAGATTCTAATGGTGCAAATTCTCAGATTGAATTGGTCCACAAGGAGTTAACATTTTAAGGGCTTATTTCTTACACAGTACGATAATCTGAGAGGCTTCTGCAGGAAATGGACTTTCATAAACTTACTAATGTAATGGTTGCATGTGCTTGAGGTGATACTTTTGCGCAATGCATGGAGTCTAGTTGTTAATTTAGATCCAACTAAAACTGAAATAAATATATTGAAGAATGTTTGTAGTAAATACCCCTGATCAAAATGGCTTGAGTAGAGCTGTCAATCAATCACTTTCAAAGGCATAATTAGAGCATCATGTAAATAGAAAGAAACAAGAAACTGCAGATGCTGGGAATCTGAAACAAAAACAAAAGACGCTGAGAAACTCAGCAGGTCAGGCAGCACCTGCGCAGGAAAAACAGACAGTTGGTGTTTCAGGTATAAAAGTTTCCCTCAGAACCGAAAGATATTACAGATAAACAGCATTTAGGAAGAAACAGAACAAGGGGAGGCCCGGCCGGAGGGGGGGGTGGAGAAAAACACACACACTCACAAATACCACACACAGGCAAGGTGTTAAGGTGGAAATCAGGAAACGGTTCAAGGACAAAAGTGATGTGCACAGGAGACATGAGGAGAGAAATCAAAGAGATGAAACATTTACAAGACAGAGTGCGTGAAGAGCTAAAGAGGGAATAGTAAGTAGAGTAGGAAGTGTGAAAAACTGGCAAAGTGGAGCAGGCTCCAGTGGCCCAGGAGTCTGGTGGAAGAAAAAAACTAGGTCAACACCAAGGGTACAGACCACCCCGCCAGCAGTGTGCCAATGGGGAGGGGAGAAGGGAGGGTGGGTTGGGGTCCCCCCACCCCTAGCATCAACCTGCTCGCCTCCCCCATCCCTGCAAACACACCGATCCCATATTGCCAGCACCTACTGCTGGAGAGAAAATGGGAACTATAGTTAAGGCCTGAAGTTGTTAAAGACAATATTAAGGCCACAGGGCTGGAAAATGCTCAGTAGAAAGAGGAGATGCTGTTCCTTGAGCTTGCCTTGTACTTCATTGAAACAGTGTAGTAGGCCAAAGACAGAGAGGTCAGAGTGGGATGTGGGATGGAGAATCTTTAGCTCTTCTAGTCTTGTGCATGTCTTTTATTTCTTGCATTATGCTTCTTTCGTCTCCTGTGTACATCACTTCTGCCTTGTAACCATTTTCTGATCCCCACTGTAGCACTTTACAGGTCATTCTACATCTGTGAGCGGGTGTGCTCAACCGACCCCATTTTCCCTTGTTCTGTTCCTTCTAAAATGCTGTTTATCTGCAATATCTTTCCGTTCTGAGGGAAGGTCTTATACCCTAAGGTCTTCAATCTAAACAGAGGAAACTACAAGGGTATGAGAGACAAGTTGGCCATGATGGATTGGGAGACTACACTAAAAGGTATGAAGGTGGACATACAATGGCTAACATTCAAGGAAATAACACATAATTTGCAACAAACATATTCCTCTAGGGCATAAAAACCCAAAAGGAAAGGTGATCCAACCATGGCTAACAAAAGAAATTAAAGCTAGTATTAAGTCAAAGGAGGAAGCTTATAAAGTTGCCAGAAAAAGCAGTCAGCCTGAGGATTGGGATCTTTTTAGAAATCAGCAAAGGGGGACCAATAAATTGATAGAGAAAATGGAATATGAGCACAAACTAGTGAAATATATAAAAACGGATTGTAAAAGTTTCTATAGGTATGTGAAAAGGAAAAGACGGGCAAAGGTAAATGTAGGTCCTTTACAGTCAGAGACGGGAGAATTTATAATGGGGAATGAGGAAATGGCAGAGAAATTAAATTAATACTTTGTTTCTGTCTTCACGGAAGAAGACACAAAAAACCTCCCAGAAATACGAGAAAACCAAGGGTGTGGCGAGAATGAGGAGCTTAAAGAAATTATTAGTAAAAGAAACAGTACTAGCAAAATATAATGGGACTAAAAGTCGATAAATCCCAAGGACCGGATGACCTACATCCATGGGTTTTGAAAGAGGTGGCCATTGGGATAGTGGACGCATTGGTTGTCATCTTCCAAAATTCTATACATTCTGGAACAGTTCCTGCAGATTGGAGGATAGTAAATGTAACCCCGCTATTTAAGAAAGGAGGGAGAGAGAAAACAGGGAACTACAGACCTGTTAGCCTCACATCAGTAGTTGGGAAAATGCTGGAATCTATTATAAAGGATGCAATAACTGGGCACTTAGAAACTAATAGTAAGATTGGGCAGAGTCAACATGGATTTATGAAATGGAAATCCTATTTGACAAACCTATTGGAGTTCTTTGAGAAAGTAACTAGTGGAATAGACAAAGGGGAACTGGTAGATGTGGTATATTTGGATTTTCAGAAGGCCTTCGATAAGGTCCCACATAAGGTTGGTGAACAAAAGTAGGGCACATGGAATTGGGGGTTATATACTAGCATGGATTGAGAAGTAACAACAGAAAACGCTGGAAAAAACTCAGCAGGCCAGGCAGCATCCGTGGAGAGAGAAAGAGTTAACGTTTCAGGTTGCAGATCTTTCGTCAGAACTGGAAAAAAGCAGGAAATGGAAAGTAAGTTTAGGGGCTGGGAAAAGGAGGAGGGGATGAAAGAACAAAAGGGAAGGTCAGTGATGGGATAGAAAGCGGGAGAGATTAAGAGATATTCAAGGCAAGCGGAGGTGGTAATGGGACAGGTTAAGGAACAAAGGATGGCTCTAGATGAGGTGTGAATTGCGCTGGCAGAATGAAGGACAGCTGCCATGTGGGAGGGAAGAAAAAAAGGCCAAACAAAAAAAGTGTGGATAGAAAAAAAATACATATGTGATAGGGGTTATATGAAATGAAATTGTTGAACTCAATGTTGAGTCCAGAGGGCTGTAAAGTGCCTAATCGAAAGATGAGTTGCTGTTCCTTGAGCTTACGCTGAGCTTCCGTGGAACAATGCAAGAGGCCGAGGACGGTGAGGTCTGAGTGGCAATGGAGCGGTGAATTAAAGTGACAGGCCACCGGGAGCTTGGGGTCCCCCTTACGGACTGAACGGAGGTGTTCCGCAAAGCGGTCACCCAATCTGCGTTTGGTCTCCCCAATGTAGAGGAGACCACATCGTGAGCAGCGAATACAGTATACTAAATTGCAAGAAGTACAAGTAAATCGCTGTTTCACCTGGAAGGGGTGTTTGGGGCCCTGGACAGTGGGAAGGGGGGAGGTATAAGGGCATGTGTTGCATCTCCTGCGCTTGCACGGGAAGGTGCAGGGCGAAGGGGAAGGGATGCTGGGGGTGGTAGAGGAGTAAACTAGGGTGTCGTGGAGGGAGCGGTCCCTACAGAATGCTGAAAGGGGAGGTGAGGGGAAGATGCATTTGGTGGTGGGATCACGCTGGAGGTGGCGGAAATGGCGGAGGATGATCCGTTGACTGTGGAGGCTGGTGGGGTGAAAGGTGAGGACAAGGGGAACTCTATCGTGGTTCCAGGAGGGAGGGGCAGGGGTGAGGGCAGCATGGATTGAGAATTGGTTAACAGACAGAAAACAAAGAGAGTAGGGATAAATGGGTCTTTTTCAGGATGGCAGGCTGTGACTAGTGAGATACCGCAAGGATCGTTGCTTGGGCCCCAGCTATTCACAATCTAGATCAGTGATTTGGATGAGGGGACTAAATGTAACATTTCCAAATTTGCTGATCATACAAAGCTAGGTGGCAGTGTCAGTTGTGAAGAGGCTTCAGGGGGATCTCAACAGGCTCAGTGAGTGGGCGAGAACATGGCAGATGGAATATAATGTGGATAAATGTGAAGTTATCCACTTTGGTAGAAAAGACAGACAGGCAGAGTATTTCCTAAATGGTGAAAGATTGGGGAATGCAGATGCTCAAAGAGACCTGGGTGTCCATGTACATGAGTCACTGAAAGTGAACGTGCAGGTGCACCAAGCCATTAGGAAGGCAAATGGTATGCTGGCCTTCATTACAAGAGGATTTGAGTACAGGAGTAAAGAAGTATTACTCTAATTATATACGGCCTTGGTGAGACCACACCTGGAGTAGTGTGTACAATTTTGGTCTCCTTACCCAAGGAAGGATATACTTGCTATAGAGGGAGTGCAACGAAGGTTCACGAGATTGATTCCTGGGATGGCGGTTCTGTGGTATGAGAAGAGATTGAATAAACTGGGCCTGTAGTCTCTTGAATTCAGAAGGAGGAGAGGGGATCTCATTGAAGCATACAAAATTATTACAGGGCTTGATAGGGTGGATGCTGGGAGAATGTTTCCCTTGGCTGGGGAGTCTAGAAACAGGGGCCACAGCCTCAGGATAAAGGGTAGGCCATTCAGGACTGAGATGAGAAGACATTTCTTCACACAGAGGGTGGTGAATCTTTGGAATTCTCTACCCCAGAGGGCTGTGGAGGCTCAGTCATTGGGTATATTCAAAACAGAAGTCGATAGATTTCTGACGAGTAAGGGCATCAAGGGATATGGCGATAGGGCCTGTGAATGGCGTTGAGGCAGAAGATCAGCCATGATCTCATTGAATGGCGGAGTAGGCTCGAAGGGCCAAAAGGCCTACTCCTGCTCCTATTTCTTCTGTTCTTACCCGAAACGCCAGCTGTCTCGCGTTTAATCGCCGGCTGCTGCCCGACCTGCTGAGTGCCTCCAGTGGTTTCTGCTATTGTAAACAGAAAGCACTTGCTGAGCAGGTGAACACCTTGCTCAGCCTTTGCATAGCCACTAAAGCTTCGACCAAATGTAATTTGATTAGCGCTTGGACAAAGTTTCTGCATCCTGACTGCAGATCAAGAACCTGCCTGCATTCTCACAGGGCCCCAAACTTCATCTTGTAGTTTAGGAGGCACAGCTAGTATCTCAAGTCTAGTTATTTATAAAATACCTTTGCCCTGTATAACTGTCATGTAAAAAAATGATGCAGAAATGTTTCTAGGTTTAATCCCTAAGCTCTAAAATTCCCTCCCTGTCCCAATATCTCTTCATGGCTCGGACAATGTTCCTGTGAAGCACTTTGGAACATTTACTATGTCAAATGTGCTATATAAATGCATGTTATTGTTCCTGTTGATGTTAATCCACTATGAAAGCTGCTCTTTAATCACAACAGCATTAACAACTCCACATATCTATACCTCTGTAAGGGGGGGGGGGGGGGGGGGGAGAAAGAGGGGGGAAAAGAGAAAAAAATTAAAAAGTTCTATTTGCTTGATTCACTTGCCAATCAGCTGTCCCGTGCAACACTCCAATCACAATTTACAATGAACAAGATGTTAAAACATATGACCCTGTTTAAGACTCTTCCACCCCAGCTATAATGCATAAATTTGAACTTACCCCATGGAGTACAATATAGCTATGTTAATACTGCATGCATATAAAAAATTACCCACTTACAATGATAAAATTAGTATCTTTGGGATGCTGGAATTTCCCCATTGCCCAACCGGAATGTGATTTCTCTGGTCTAAAACAACAGAATTGTGAAGTTTCACCTTTAACAGGTACCATGATATTGGTACAAACGCAAAATACTGTGGATGCTGGAAATCTGAAATAAAAACAGAAAATGCTGGGAATACTCAGGTCAGGCAGCATCTGTGGAGAGAGAAACAGAGTTAACGTTTCAGCAGACCTTTCATCGGAACTGGAAAAAGTTAGAGATGTAACAGCCTTTTGCCTTCCACCATCATCCCTTTTGTCATTTAATCTCTCCTGCCCTCCACCCCATCAGACCTTCCCTCTTGTCCTTTCCTTCCCCTGCCCCCTTTCCCTGCCTCTGTACTTGCTACAAACCTGTTACATCTCCAACTTTTTCCAGTTCTGACAAAAGGTCATCTCTGTTTCTCTCTCCACAGAATCTGCCTGACCTGCTGAGTATTTCCAGCACGTTTGGTTTTCATTACTGTGTTATTAGTGCCTTGATCGGTATTTCAGCTGCCAGTTTAGAGTCCTAAGTATTCAGACATGGAGAGTCGCAGCTTCAGGGACTCAAGTCAGGGACAGCAATAGTAAGAGGTAAATATTTGAATTTAATTCAATCAACCTGCATAGTAGAAACATCTGTGTACAAAACCAGTTTTGTGTTGTAAAATGGTGTTTGTTATTTGTGGGATTGATGAGTCAGTTTGGCTCAGTTGGTCGCATGCCTTACTTAAGCACATAATCTAAACTGACACGTCAGTGCAGTACTGACGGAGTGCATTGTTAGAGGTGATGTTCTTCGGATGAGATGTTAAGTCATGGCCCATCTGCCTGTTCAGGTGGACGTAAAAGATCCGGTGGCACTATTTGAAGAACAGCAGGGAGTTCTACTGCCTGGCCCTAGTTCTAGAACACAGGTCTTCAGCACTACAGCCGGGATGTTGTCAGGGTCCGTAGCCTTTGCTGTGCCCAGTGTACTCAGTCATTTCTTGATGTAACTCAGTAGTATAAATAAGTATTTCACACACTGGATATTTTCAGGCAATGGTCTCATCCTTTCCTATTTGCACCACTGGACACCCACTTAGTGTGTGTATATTTCATCTGCACAGACAAACGTGAACTTCTAGACATCGATAAATTAATAGCACAGAAAGGAGGCCATTCAGCCCATTGGGTTTGTGAGCTCTTTGCCTAAGCAACCCCAACCTCACTCTCTCCCCCTTTATCTTCCTCTGCTTTGCCATAGCTATGCGGCACTCAATGGGGTAAGTTCAATTTCATGCATTATAGCTGGGAGCTGGGAGATTCATTGTAAACAAAGTCATATGTTTTAACATTTTGTTCAATGTAAATTGCGATTGGATTGTTGCACAGGACTACTTACCAAAGTAGATGAGGTAGAGGCCATTGCACTTTTCACTAAAAGTTGCAATGGTATCTGCCTCAACTGTTTCTCATGGCAATGCATTCCACAGAACCATAAAAGTACACAATACAGTAAAAGCCATTCCAATCTGCTATGTGGGAGTTTATGACTTGGGAAGAAGGCAATCTCACATACTCAAAAATTGTTTCATATTGCTCAGATTTATATGTGTTTTCTAGTATTCTTCTAGTCTTTGGTACAGGTGAAGACCCATGTCTAGAATTATGGAGGCTAATAACTAGATAAGGAAAGCCATTTGGCCCATCTTAGTTCATTCTGAAGGGGGAGGGTGAACAGGCAGAGGTCGTGGTTCACATTGGGACCAACGACATAGGTAGGAAGAGGGATGAGGTCCTGCAGCAAGAACTTAGGGAGCTAGGTAGCAGATTAAAGAATAGGACCTCAAAGGTTGTAATCTCTGGATTACTCCCGGTGCTACATGCTAGTGAGTATAGGAATAGGAGGATAGAGCAGATGAATGCGTGGCTAAAGTGTTGGTGCAGGAGGGAGGGCTTTCGTTTCCTGGATCACTGGGCCTGCTTCTGGGGAAGGTGGGACTTGTACAAGTCGGACGGGTTGCATCTGAACCAGAGCGGGACAAATATCCTTGCGGGGAGGTTTGCTAGCACTGTTCGGGGGGGTTTAAACTAAAATGGCAGGGGGTTGGGAACCTGAGCAGGGAGACAGAGGAAAGGAAAACAGGGATAAAAGCAAAAGATAGGAAGGAGAAAAACAAAAGTGGCAGTCAAAGAAATCAACGGTTTAAATCAAACGTGGCCACAGTAAATAATAATTCTAATAGGTCTAAGAGCATTAAAAAAACAAGCCTGAAGGCTTTGTGTCTTAATGCGAGGAGCATTTGTAATAAGGTGGATGAATTGGCTGCGCAAATAGAGGTAAACGAATATGGTTTGGTTGGGATTATGGAAACGTGGCTCAAGGATGGCCAAGACTGGGAACTCAACATCCAGGGGTATTCGATATTCAGGAAAGATAGGCAAAAAGGAAAGGGAGGTGGGGTAGCATTACTGGTTAAAGAAGGGATTAATACAATTGTAATGAAGGATATTAGCTCTGATGATGTGGAATCTGTATGGGTAGAATTGAGAAATACTAAGGGGAAAAGAACATTAGTGGGAGTGGTATATAGACCTCCAAACAGTAAGGTGGAGGTTGGGGATGGCATTAAAAGGGAAATTAAAGAAGCGTGCAATAAGGGCACAGCAGTCATCATGGGTGACTTTAATCTACATATAGATTGGGCCAACCAAATTAGTAACAATACTGTGGAGGAGGAATTCCTGGAGTGTTTACGGGATGGTTTCCTGGACCAATATGTCGAGGAACCAACCAGAGATCAGGCCATCTTAGACTGGGTATTATGTAACAAGAAAGGATTAATTAGCAATCTTGTTGTACGAAGCCCCTTGGGTCAGAGCGATCATAATATGATCGAATTCTTCATTAAGATGGAGAATGAAGTAGTTGACTCAGAGACAAGGGTCCTCAATTTAAATAAAGGAAACTACGATGGTCTGAGGAGCGAGTTGGGTAGGATTGATTGGGGAATGGCACTCAAAGGGTTGACGGTGGATAGGCAATGGCAAACATTCAAAGACCGAATGGATGAGCTACAGAATTTGTTCATCCCAGTTTGGCATAAAAATAAAACAAAAAAGGTGACTCAACCGTGGCTAACAAGGGAAATTAGGGATAGCATAAGATCCAAGGAGAGGACATATAAATTGGCTAGAAAAAGCAATAATCCTGAGGATTGGGAGCAGTTTAGGAGTCAACAAAGGAGGACAAAGGGATTAATTAAGAAAGGGAAAATAGAATATGAGAGTAAGCTAGCAGGGAACATAAAAACTGACTGTAAAAGCTTTTATAGATATGTGAAGAGAAAAAGATTGGTGAAGTCAAGCGTAGGTCCCTTGCAGTCAGAATCAGGGGAATTTATAATGGAAAACAAGGAAATGGCAGACTAACTAAATACATACTTTGGTTCTGTCTTCACGAAGGAGGACACAAATAACTTCCCAGAGATGACGGGGAACATAGGGTCTGATGAAAGGGAGGAACTGAAAGAAATCAGTATTTGTAGGGAAATGGTGTTCGGAAAATTAATGGGACTGAAGGCCAATAAATCCCCAGGGCCTGATGGTCTATATCCCAGGGTACTTAAGGAAGTGGCCCTAGAGATAGTAGATGCATTGCTGGTCATCTTCCAGAACTCGATAGATTCTGGAACGGTACCCATGGATTGGAGGGTAGCTAATGTTACCCCACTATTCAAAAAAGGTGGTAGAGAAAAAGCGGGGAATTATAGACCGGTAAGCCTGACATCGGTAGTGGGGAAAATGCTAGAGTCTATTATAAAAGATGTAATAGCAGAGCACTTGGAAAGCAGTGACAGGATCAGACAAAGTCAACATGGATTTACAAAAGGTAAATCATGCTTGACTAATCTACTGGAATTTTTTGACGATGTAACTGGTAAAATAAATAAGGGAGAACCAGTGGATGTGGAGTATTTGGACTTTCAGAAGGCTTTCGATAAGGTCCCACATAAGAGATTAGCGTGCAAAATTAAGGCACATGGGATTGGGGGCAAGCTATTAACTTGGATAGAGAACTGGTTGGCGGACAGAAAGCAAAGAGTTGGAATAAACGGGTCGTTTTCCGAGTGGCAGTCAGTGGCTAGTGGGGTACCGCAAGGATCGGTCCTAGGACCCCAGCTGTTCACAATATATATTAATGATGATCTGGACAAGGGAATTGGATGTAATATCTCCAAATTTGCAGACGACACAAAGCTGGGTGGGAGGGTAAGCTGTGAGGAGGATGTCGTGAAACTCCAGTACGATTTGGACAGGTTGGGTGATTGGGCAGAAACATGGCAAATGCACTATAATGTGGATAAATTTGAGGTTATCCACTTTGGTGGCAAAAACAGGAAGGCAGATTATTTGAATGGCAATAGATTGAGAGAAGGGGAAGTGCAAAGAGACCTGGGTGTTATTGTGCACCAGTCGCTGAAGGTAAGTATGCAGGTGCAGCAGGCGGTTAAGAAGGCAAATGGTATGTTGGCCTTCGTAGCAAGAGGGTTCAAGTACAGGAACAAGGATGTCTTACTACAGTTGTACAGGGCCTTGGTGAGACCGCACCTTGAGTATTGTGTGCAGTTTTGGTCACCTTACCTGAGGAAGGACGTTCTTGCCATGGAGGGAGTGCAGCGAAGATTCACCAGGCTGATCCCTGGGATGGCAGGAATGACGTATGAGGAGAGATTGTGTCGACTGGGCTTATACTCACTGGAGTTTAGAAGATTGAGAGGGGATCTCATCGAAACCTATAAAATTCTGGCAGGTCTGGACAGACTAGATACAGGAAGGATGTTTCTGATGGCCGGGGAGTCCAGAACCAGGGGTCATAGTCTAAGGATAAGGGGTAAGCCATTTAGGACTGAAATGAGGAGGAATTTCTTCACCCAGAGAGTGGTGAACCTGTGGACTTCTCTGCCACAGAGGGCGGTGGAGGCCAGTTCATTAAATATATTCAAGAAAGAGTTGGATATATTTCTTGAAGCTAAAGGGATCAAGGGATATGGGGAGAAGGCAGGGACAGGGTACTGAAATTGGATGATCAGCCATGATCTCATTGAATGGTGGAGCAGGCTCGAAGGGCCGAATGGCCTACTCCTGCTCCTATCTTCTATGAATTCATCTAGAAAGACTCTACATTCCCCCCCATTTAACTGTACATTAAATGATTCTGGGTTTTGACCTACATTGTTCTATCTGGGAGTTCATTCCGTGTGTTGATCATTCTGTGCAAAGAAGAATTTGCTGATTTTAATCTTAAATTTACCTTTTATGGGTTTGAACATTTGTCCCTTTATCATGCCCTCGTAATTTAATTTAAATATTCTGGAATAATCTTTTCCATACTATTTACTAATGTACCACTACAAGATCACCTCTCCCGTTTTCCTTCACAGCTCAGATCTCTTACACTCGGGATTAACCTCGTGGCTCATCTTTGCTCTGCTGCTCGTGCTTGAACATCTCCGTCGTTTCCCAGCAACCAGAAATGGACAGTGCTCACTGTGATTTGACAAGAACACTTCACAGTTTAATCATGAACTTCTTTAACGTGTATTCCACTGTTTTAACTATGCAGTTCAACAATCTATTGGCTTTCTTGATCATTACTCTGCAGTGGTTGGGCATTAAGTGTCAAATCTACTCTGACTCCCATCTCTTTGAAGCTTATCCTTAGCTATTTCAATACCATTCATGGAGTGTGCGTGCTGCCCATTTTTCTTATGTGCAGCACTTGTACACCTGTTGCATTAACATTCATCTACCATTTTTTGCATATATATGTATTTAGTGTAGGTCATGCTATACTCTGAGCTGCCTCTCCTAGTTTTGTATCAGCAAATTTAACTAAGTTGCAATGTGTTTCAAATTTAAGTCAGTGGTACAAATTAGAAACAGTAGTGGCCCCAATACTGAGCCCTGGGCACATCACTGTACTTCCTCCTCCCCCACTACCCTGCAGCCAACTTCTTATCCATTCCCAAGGTGGGATCCCCAGTTTTGAGCTTGACCAATAGCCTTTCATGTGAAACTCTGTCAAATGACTTTAGAAATCTAGGTACACCATATCGTAGCGTCTTCCAGTGCATTTGGGTTGGCACTTCCTCAAAGAAGTTGAGCAGGTTGGTCAAGCAGGATCTGCCCCATCAGAATCCACACGGACTGCTGTTTACTAAATTATTGTTGTACAGATAATCCTTCGATTTATTCTTGATAATCAATTCCAGGAAGCATTGCAGCAACTCGCCTAGGCTTTATCGACTGCACTTCCCTAACTAAACGACCTCCACCACCTAGAAAGACAAGGGCAGCAGGTGTGTGGGAACACCATCACCTCCCAAGTTCTCCTCCAAGTCACACACCATCCCAATTTGAACATATCACCATTCCTTCATCGCTAAAATTCTGGAACTCCCTACCGAACAGCACTGTGGGAGCACCTTCTCCACACTGACTGCAGCGGTTCAAGGCAGCGGCTCACCACCACCTTCACAAGGGCTACTAGGGATGGGCAATAAATGCTGGCCTTGCCAGCGACACCCACATGCCGAGAATGAATAATTAATTTTTTGATACAGAGCAATTTATGTCGGTTTCATCGATGATTGGGATTGTTTTGGGAGTTGGAGGGGGGAGGAGTGAAGACGGGTTTGAAAGGATAGGTTTCTGCACAACAGGGTAGAATCTGCGTAACTATGAACATAGTAGAAGGAATTGAGGGTTATTTAAAACTAGATTAGAAAGAGGTTGGTTTTGGGGGGGGGGGGGGGGGGCGGTGGAAGTACAGAACCTTTACTACAGAGGGTCAGAGCTTGGGATGATGGTCAACTGAAGGCGAGACAAAATGTGAAACGGAATGCCAAGCTAACCATAGTAAATAAACACCGTCACATTTCAGTATTTTTAAACCATTTTTTCACAGAAAGGATTTAGAAAGAGAGTTACATTTAGGAGTTGTGCTTCAAAGAAAAGTGCATTCACACAATTAAAAAAAAAAGGCATCAAGACAAAAGATGGTTAAAATGCTGATGTTGTTTCCTTAAATACTGTAAATAATAAGTAATTTGTTAGCTTGTCTCAGTAATCCATAAATAGCCCTGTTGTGTTGGGACGTCGCTGGTTTTTTGAGCTTACCAGAGGTTATCTGACAGGGCCTTCTCTCAGGTTGTCAACACAGATAAGAGAGGGGTCCAGGCAGTCAGTTTTTAAACCGAAATTTGCAAGGGCAAACTTTCACTCGGCTCTGAAGGAGAATGCAGTGAGGTAGTTAGCAGTTATTTTATTTAAATCAAGCAAGGCAACCCACTGATGCGAGGAAAGATGTCTGGTTAGAACTGTTGCTCTGTATGTTCACATGATGTAAAATAAAATAGCTTAAATGATTTGTATCTGGCCACACCTTACCAGATGATGCTCCATCTTCAAAAAGATTGGAGGATGAGCGAAAGGCACAATTATCCGGTTCAAATCACAGGGGGGTACTATTGTCCCACCCTTGGGCAAATATTGTGTGAATCTGCAGCAGCATGTTAGGGGTTCAGGATCCACTTACACTATGATTGACGCCACTGAAATTGAGAAGGTATCCAAGGTAAACTTGAATTTGTACAATCCAAGTATAGATATTGTAATGCGGCAACAAAAAATTCTAGGATATATATCTGCAAGAGTGAATACAAGTCTAACGAGGTTATGTGGAGGCAGTGCAGTCACTTGTAGGTCCACACTTGGGAGTACAGTATGCAGTTCTGGCACCAAGCCACAATGAGGAACGCCCCAACATCGGAGAGATATAGAGAATTACAAGAGTGATTGCAAGTAGAAGATCCATTGTACATATGCAAATAAAATGCCAGATTACCATCTTATAGAAAGTGTACACCACAAGTTTGAACAAGTTTCAGAAGTAAAACCCCATGTAGAGCTTGGTTCAGACTCCAAACTGACTAGCATTTATCAGACATTGTAGATGCAACACATTTTGTTCAGTATAGTTTAAACACTCAGATTCACTAGCTTCCTGCCCGCCCCCCAATTCCATCCACCAATCTCTCATTATGTCTGCTACAGATGCCCCAGTCTATCATTGAATAAAAGGGATTCCATATACATATCCAAGCACTCAAAAAAAAATGACTCGTGGAGCTGTCCCACCGAAAGCCATTCGAGTACTGATGCAGGATGAACGATGGGTCTCTGATACACGTACCCAGGAGCCCCAAGCAAACACGAGGCCCCCCAGTAAAAATCACCATAACGCAGAAAAACTGCATGACTGCTGGATCAGTTTCACTTAAGCGCAGTATAGCGTGATAAGATTTGCTTCATTACTAATGCAGCGTGCAACTATTCTACAGGCCTATTTCTTTACATAGTTTACTACACGTTTGTATTTTAATGGATATGGGGAGAGGAGAGGTTATAAAGGGGCTGTGGAGGGACCTCAAATGCTCTTGGTGCCCAGGGCTCCAAATATGCGGCTCAGACTGAATCCCTCCCATGAGCCAGGAAGTTTGCAGAAAGAAACTGGGTGACAAGGTACCTTCCTGTGCGGTTCGGTGAGGGAGGGGCGTGAAGGAGAAAATATTGTTTTTAAAAGACAGAGAACAAGTCACTCTAGCATGCCTTTGGTGGTTGATGAGATTATTGAGCTTCGGCAGAGCCTGCCCTCTTTATTCTGTTAGTTGTGGAATAGCAGTCAGGGAACCTTAAATTGGGCAAAAGAAATATAACTACAAATTAAGTGTGGGGAGAAAGAATGGGGAAGAACTTTTAGAAGATGATGTGTTTTGGGAGCTTGCCACTTTAAGACATGATTAACCATAGGCCGAGTAACTCCTACAGCATTGTGCCAAAAGGGAAAAAACACACACACAAAGCTTCCATTATGCCTACAAGTGTGACATTTACTCCCTTTTATGTGAATCAGCTCAAAACTACCCAATTCATAAAATTCCTAGGAATTTGCTTAACAGGCTGACTAAAGAGTAAGCCACATTGTGCTGAAACAAGTTATTGCAGTCAGACTATTTTTTCCCCCAAGGTAACATTACACAGAAATGATACCAAAAGCAAATTGGTGTTCCCAGGGATTCTGGTGTACCAGCTACATGTAGGCACTGCTTATGCAATCAGTCAAATATTTTCCCAGAAACAGTGTACTTTATGATAAAGAAAGATTTCAAGTTCACACCTTGTCATTATATACAGTCTGTTGTCCATGCAAAAACAGTCTGTTGCCCTTGTAAATACATCTTATCTCTGTAAACACACACACTTTGTCACGCACGGACAAAGTACACTATGCTGAACATAGAGGTTCAGTGATTTGTGAAAATATGCTGGTGACCTCTTCTAATCGGAGACAGCCATGCACAAACACACACAGAGCGTACTTGGGCCTGGTCTGTTCCCATTGCAAATTCCCTGATCTCTATACAAAAGACAGGCAAATATTTTATGAAGCCCAAAGGGAAAATAGAGAGTTGCCAAACTTAGAGAAAGTACCATTGAATTCATGGATTGCAATGATACACTTCTTTTTGACAGTCTGTACGAGATAACCAACTTGATGTCTCAACAAATCATGCTTAATCAGCAGGAAATGCCACAGTATCATTTTGTTCCTAAAATTTGTTGAGTCTGTGCAAACTCAACAGTAAGAGCCATATCATAACAACTTGCATTTACAAAGCGCCTTTAGCATAGTAAAACATCCCAAGGCACTTCACAGGAGCGTTATCAAACAAAACTGGACACCAAGCCACGAAAGGAGATAGTTGGACAAGAGGTAGGTTTTAAGAAGTGTCTTAAAGGAGGACGGCGAGGTAGAGGAGGAGAGGTTTAGGGAGGGAATTCCAGAGCCTAGGCAGCTGAAGACACGGCTGCCAGTGGTGGAGTGATTAAAATCAGGGATACGCAAGAGGCCAGAATTGGAGGAGCGCAGAGATCTAAGGGGGCTGTAGGGCTGAAGGAGGTTACAGAGATAGAGGGGGGAAAGGCCATGAAAAGATTTGAAAACAAGAATGAGAATTTTAAAATCGAGGCGTTGCCAGTCCGGGAGCCAACGTCGGTCGGGCAATAGGTGAACGGGACTTGGGACGGGTTAGGATACAGGCAGCAGAGCTTTAGATGAGTTCAAGTTTATGGAGGGTGAAAGAAGGGAGGCCGACCAGGAGTGCATCGCAATAGTCATGGCTAGAGGTAACCAAGGCGTGGATGAAGGTTTCAGGAACAGCTGAGCTGAGGCAGGGGTGGAGACGGGCGATGTTACAGAGGTGGAAGTAGGCGATCTTGGTGGTGGAGCCAATATGTGGTTGGAAGCTCGTCTCAGGGTCAAATAGGATGCCACGGTTGCAAATGGTCTGATTCAGCCACTGACAGTGACCAGGGAGAGGGATGGAGTCAGTGGCAGGGACCGAAAATAATGACTTAGGTCTTCCCAATATTTAGTTGGAGTAAATTTTTGCTGATCCACGACTGGATGTCGGACAAGCTACGTGACAACACAGAGGCAGTGGGAGAGTCAAGAAGTGGTGGTGGTGAGGTAGAGATAGGTGTCGTCAGTGTACATGTGGAATCTGGCATTGTGTTTTCGGATGATGTCGCCAAGGGGAAGCATGTAGATGAGAAATAGGAAGGGGCCAAGGATAGATCCTTGGGCGACTCCAGAGGTAACAGTGCGGGACTGGGAAGAGAAGCCATTGCAGGAGATTCTTTGGTTACGACTCGACAGGCAAGAGTGGAACCAGGTGAGTGCAGTCCCATTTAAATGTACAATGGAGGAGAGGCGTTGGAGGAAGATGGTGTGGTCAATCGTGTCCAAGGCTACAAACAGGTTGAGAAGGATAGTTTACCATGGTCACAGTCACATAGGACGTCATTTGCAACTTTGATTTAATTGACTAAAATGTCAATTAGTGCCAGTGCGCAAATTGAGATTAATCTGTGTTTTCACTGGCCTGGATTTGGAGTGCAAGCTAGTTTGAACATGCTGCATTGTGAATGTTGGATTTTAGCCTATTTCTAGCACAATCCAGACTTTTCTGATATATATTTGAGGCATGAAAGCAGGCAGGGAATCTGTAGTAATGTAGTTTAATATATGGAGACACAGGTATAATAAAATTCATTTATAAATATTAGTCTTGTTTTTGTTCTAAATTTATTATGCTCACATACCAAGTTTTCACAAGAAATTCTTACCGGCTTGTTTGGGCCTAATGACCCTTTCCTGTTACAAAAAATTCTTTATGCGCCTATTCATTAAACAGCAAGAGAGCAAACCCATTTTGTCATCTTTGTACAGAAACATGGGGGAGCCATTCATCAGCTAGCACCAGACAAATTCCTTAAACTTTAAGCCATCGAGTACAAACCCTGCTCAAAATGGAACCTCTGGATAGCCACTCTTGCGCTCTTTTTGATTACCATTTTTGCTTCCAAAACAAGTGCATTAGCAGCACTTGCCAACATAAATGACCACTGGAGGGGGTTCCACTTGGTACCTCTGATCAGAAGCATCACCGGTAGCAAAGTAAAATCTCTCCAGTGGTCAATGGCTCCCATTAGCAGTACATGGTTTTGGGCCCACCATCTTGACTTTGCTCATGTGCAGTTGTTCCATTGTTGATGAATCCAACCTTCAGTATAAAGTATACCACAGCTCCATAATACAAAAGGGCTGTTAATTATTCACGAGTGAATTGCTGCCCCCCAACAGTGAAGAAATTTAACAACTAAATTAGGGGAGGTCCAAAGGTACAGTGCACTGATGTACCAAAATTCTGCACGGATTGGTAGAACTCAAGCTCGTGTTTGCCGCCACATTTCAGTCAGTCAGGTCAGTGGGCACTGTGGGTGGGGTGGCCATAAGGCGAGAAGAGTTTAGTTGCTACCTGCTAGAGTCCAAATTTTGAATGGGGATTTCCAGACATTCCTAAAATTGTAAGATGAACAGAGTATTTCTGCTTCTTAAATTAAAAGTTCTACTTTTTCCATATTTGCTTTCCTGTCTCATAATGTGAGGGCATTGGGTTACAAGGCTTTAAATTAATTTTCTTAAGTGGCAAAGCAAACTACCGAACTCAAGCCACGGTTCCACGCCTGCCCAGCTCTGTTCCATTCTGGCCTTGGCAACCCCAAGGGAAGTGGAAAAACAACAAATCCTCTCAAACCAAGCGGACACGCCTCTCGGCAGCCTGTAGAGGGCCAAGAGTTAGTCACCTCCATGCCCCCTCTCTTGGTATAATGGTGTATGGAAATTTAATAAAAGGGGGAAAAAATGCCCATTTACCATCGCTCTGCAGTAAAACAGTGTTGCACTGCCTCCTTTATATATTTTTAAACATCTAAAGTCTGAAACACAGAATGCTGGCTGGTTATTATTTTGTAAATCGACATGATCTACACCAGCAAACCTAACCATCTTACTTCAATGTCAGTTATAAATGAATGAATCTTGAAGCAGCATTAGGACATAATCAGCCTAGGTGCTTTCTGAAGAAAGGTTCACTATTACATTTTTATGTCTACTTTAACTTTGAAAGTTTTTTTTTCATGATACCAAACTGCATTCCACAAGTTAGGGCTGGGTCACATTCCCATAGTTTTCAAGCTTCACTTAGCAGCACTGGGATTCTCGGTGTCACTTGTTTGCTTTAAAGCGTTGATCACTATACGCCCTTTCCATGTGTTACACTGTAGCACAGTATTTTGCTCCCATATCTATAACCAGCTTGACATCTATTTGCATATTTAATTAGCATCTTATAAACATTTAGAAAAAGAATAAGAAGCAAAACAATAGAAAAGGGAACATAAGAACTAGGAGCAGTAGGCGGCCATTTGGCCCTTCGAGCCTGCTCCGCCATTCCAAAATAGGTTTGCACAAAAATAGGCCACTGAAATTTACACAGTGGAAAAACAACTTTCATTCTATTTGGTAACTGAACGAACTACATCACGTGGCTTTTTATTTGACTAGTCTGGTTCCTTACAAAGGGAACCATTTCGGAATTTGTGCTACTCTATGCCTTCTTGAAGCATTTAAATATTTTGAGGTTGGTGTCTGGAGCTTTGCAATGGGACTGGATTTTAGCTCAAATGACTCCGGGAAAAAAAAAGCAGGATCCGTTTTGTTGACAGCTAGTTTCCCCGAAACTGAATTTGACTGGTACAAAAGCCATGCCCCTCCTACTCCATCAGAATGGCAAAGGAGGGTTGTCAACAAGCCCTTGTAGCTTAGTCTGCAAGCCTAATGCCTTAACCCTTTATGGGCTAGTTAGAAAGCTGAGCAGAGCTGCAAGGTTCTTAGCTGATGGGACTGCTATGGGCTAGGGAGCTAGCCATAAACTGGTCAACTAATTGGTGGCGGAATATTGCAGAAACCATGCAACAGCAGACCATGTTTAATGCAACTAAAAATTGCAAAATTAACTCCTGTTTGAATATTAACAGAGGTGACTTACTCTGATAATAACAAAGGTGCAGCCAGAGTACATATGGAGTTTATAATGAGAAGTGTAAGAAGATTGCCACCTTCTGGAATGAGGGGACAAAGATTATAAAAGGTGCATACACTGACTGCACCAGCACTGGCTAAACAAAGGGATCCCGACGCAGATAATGATCCAGCCAGTAAGCCCTGCCTTCTGCTGACTAGCTTATTTGTGGGAGAAAAAGTTGTGTGTTGGAGCAGGAAAGTGTGGTAGAATCTACTCCCTTAACATAAAACGACTTAATTCAAATTATCTAATAATCCAGTATTTTCTTCCTTAATGATCACTTTGCCTTACATTACTTAATTCAATCAGGAATAGACTGTAGATCCATTAAAGAAAGTAAGAGGGGGGAGCAGAATGTGAATGACCAGCTTCTCTCTGCTCTGGTAGCTATATACTTCAAGATGGTCATTTTATTTCTGGGGGGAGAAGGGAGAAGAACGAACAAACACATGGCCATATGACCACTGTAGATGTAACTGATTCAGATAGCTTAATTCTCTTAGTTCTTAGTAGACTTTAAGCCCATCTCTCCGCTCTCTTCCCTCTTCCCCCACCCACCCCTGCCCCACAACTTGCCTTTTAGCATTTGGGTACAACGTCATCAGCACTGGCGAGCTGGTGTATGTTGGGATATTTGTGGTTTGCACCATCACAAATATTTAAAAAACTATCAAACTGGATTAGTGTTTGCAGCAATCTTACCGCCAGTTTCCTAACAAAACCATATACTTTTATTTCTTCTTCAACTTGTGCACTGAATATTTCCTCCATAGGCAGAGGGAAGAGAAGTGAATCATAGAATGGTTACAGCACGGGAGGCGGCCATTTGGCCTGTGGCGGCTCTATGCAAGAGCACCTCAGCTAGTCCCACTCACTCGCCCTTTACTCGTAGCCCTGCAAATGTTTTTCTTTCAGGTAATTATCCAATTCCCTTTTGAAAGCCGTGATTGAATCTGCCTCCACCACCCTTTCAGGCAGTGCAAACCAGATTCTAACCATTCGCTGAGTAAAAAAGTTTTTTTAAATATCGCCTTTGGATCTTTTGCCAATCACCTTAAATCCGTGTCCTCTGGTTCTCGACCCTTCCACCAATGGGAACAGTTTCTCTCTATCTACTCTGTCCAGTCCCCTCATGATTTTGAACACCTCTATCAAATCTCTTCTCAATCTTCTCTGCTGTAATGAGAACAACCCCAGCTTCTCCAGTCTATCCACATAACTGAAGTCCCTCATCCCTGGAATCATTCTCGTAAATCTTTTCTGCATCCTCTCCAAGGCCTTCACATCCTTCCTAAAGTGCGGTGCCCAGAATTGGACACAATACTCCAGTTGAGGCCGAACCAGTGTTTTATGCAGGTTCATCATAATTTCCACGCTTTTGTACTCTATACCTCTATTCATGAAGCACAGGATCCCGTAAGCTTTTTTAACCGCTTTCTCAACCTGCCCTGCCACCTTCAACGATTTGTGCACACATACCCCCAGGTCGCTCTGTTCATGCACCCCCTTCAGGATTGTACCCTTTAGTTTATTGTCCTCTCCTCATTCTTTCTACCAAAATGTATCACTTCGCACTTTTCTGCATTAAATTTCATTTGCCACGTGTCTGCCCATTCCACCAGTCTGTTTATGTCCTCTTGAAATCTGAAATTTAACCCTGAAAAGTGCGAGGTGATGCATTTTGGACAGACAAATAAGGCACGGGAATACACAATGAGTGGTAGGACCCTAAGAAGTACAGAGGGACCTTGGTGTACATGTACATAGATCCCTGAAGGCAGCGGAACAGGTAGATAAGGTGGTTAAAAAGGCATATGGGATACTTGCCTTCATTAGCCGGTGAGGCCACAGCTGGAGTACTGTGTGCAGTTCTGGTCGCCTCACTATAGGAAGGATGTGATTGCTTTGGAGAGGGTGCAGAGAAGATTCACCAGGATGTTACCTGGGATGGAGCGCCTCAGCTATGAAGAAAGACTAAACAGGCTGGGGTTGTTTTCCTTGGAGCAAAGAAGGCTGAGGGGGGACCTGATTGAGGTGTACAAAATGATGAGGGGCATAGATAGGGTAGATAAAGAGGAACTTTTCCCCTTAGTAGGGGGGTCAATAACAAGGGGGCATAGATTCAAGGTAAGGGGCAGGAGGTTTAGAGGGGATTTGAGGAGGAACTTTTTCACCCAGAGGGTGGTTGGAATCTGGAACTCACTGCCTGAAAGGGTGGTAGAGGCAGGAACCCTCATAACATTCAAGAAGCATTTGGATGAGCACTTGAAATGCCATTGCATACAAGGCTATGGACCAAATGCTGGAAAATGGGATTAGACTGGACAGGGATTGATGGACGGCGCAGACACGATGGGCCGAAGGGCCTCTTTCTGTGCTGTATAACTCTATGACTATCACTATCCTCCTCACTGTTCACTATACTTCCAAGTTTTGTGTCATCTGCAAATTTTGAAATTGTGCCCTGTATATCCTCATGCAAGTCATTAATATACATCAAGAAAAGCAGTGGTCCTAGCCCTGAGAAACACCACTGTATACCTTCCTCCAGTCCGAAAAACAATCGTTCACCACTACTCTTTGTTTCCTGTCACTTAGCCAATTTAGCATCCATGCTGCCACTGTCCCCTTTATTCCATGGGCTTCAACTTTGCTAGCAAGCCTATTATATGGCACTTTGTCGAGCACCTTTTGGAAATCCATGTGCACCACGTCAACCACATTGCCCTCTGTTACCTCATCAAAAAACTCGATCAAGTTGGTTAAACACAATTTGCCTTTAACAAATCCATGCTGGCTTTCCTTAATTAATCCACACTTGTCCAAGTGACTGTTAATTCTGTCCCTGATTACTGTTTCTAAAAGCTTCCCCACGGACCGACCTATAGTTCCTGGGTTTAACTGGGTCTCCACCGGCTGCCTCCTTTCCATCGAATTCCTGCGCTCACAAAATTCCTCACTCTGCTTGCGAATCACTGTGAATCTCCCAGCTCTGTGCTCACTTATTTCTACTCACTAGCACATGGCACATAGAATCCTCAGATTCTATGGCGCCACTCCTTTTGAGTTGGGTATGAGAAACAACCTTTCTCCTCTCCACTGAATTCCTACTATCACCAAATTCTCAGCTTCCACTCTGATTCACCCAGCTCTATCGCCAAGCTTTGTGCTGAAGCTGTGCTTTTGCAAACAAGTGCAATTATATTCACACCCGTCCCAAATTTATTTGTAAAAAGGAATGTTAATTTGCTATGAATGTGCAAATCTTGGTGTGTCAGTTGAGCGTCTCTAACCAACTAAGCATCTGAAGTGAGCTTCAAAATCCATACCAGATCCATCACCATGACTGGTTATTTCAGGACTTTACCTGCCTACCTCACCTCCATCGTTTTCACCACTGAAATCCTGGTCATCCACAATTTCAACTTGCCAACCTCCTAAGCTCCATCCAACATAAACTTCAACTCATCCAGAACTCTGGGGCCATAATCTACCCCGCACACATATTACCCCATCCTCACTAACCTTCACTGGCTCCTTACCCAGTGCAAAATGCTCATTTTGGTCTTCAAATTGCTCCACAAGTGATAAGGCCAGAACAAGAACGAACAGAATCCCTGGTTTTGGATCAAGAAGCACAGAATATAAAACCAATGAGGCAATGTTGAACTTGTACAAGAACTTAGTCAGGTTGCGGTTGCACACAGCTTTGGGTCCTTCATTACAGAAAAGATACAAAAGCAATAAGAAAGGCACCACATAAATTCTCTAGAATGCAACTACCAGAAAAAGGCAACGTTAGAGGAAAAAATAATTTACACAGAGGGTGGTTACAATGTGGAATTCTCTGCCACAAACCAGTTAAAGCAGAGCCCTTGAATTCTTTTAAAAGGCAATTAGATAGCGTTTTGAAAAAAAAGGAATATTAAAACTTGTACGGAGCGAGGAGAGTAGGATTAGAATAGGTGGTGAAAAACAGTGGGCCGAATGGCCTGTTTCTGTCATGCAACATTCTATGAGTCTACGATTCTTCAGTTCTACATCTCAGTGCTCTTCAAAATCTCTGCACACCCATCCCTCCTCTACCAATTGGTAGCATAGCTGTCAGCTATCACATCCTTGCAGTCTGGAACTCCTTAAGCTTCACTACCATTCTCCCCATTTTAAAAAGTCTCCTCAAAAACTTCAGTCACCTCGTCTAATTTCTCTCCTACTTGCTGCTGGAAATCTATCCCTCTCCCTATAAAGTACCTCGGGACTCTTGTTATTTGAAACATGCAATATAAGTGCATGTGGTAGTGGTTGTTGTTGAACCTGCCTTTGTTAAGTATTTCACACAGTAGAAAATTTGGAAAAACTAATTTGTGCTTTAATAGGCATTTCAAAAGTACAGCTAACACCAGACTAGTTGTAGTTACCATGTACCTATGGACCCCACAGGAGCATTTAATGTACAAGGTAGCCAAATTAAGTTAGGACAGGTTCAGGTACATTGCATAACAAGCAGGGTGGGTAGACTTGAAAAGCAGGAACTGAACAATAAATTCCGGAGCCCTGAAGGAATGCTCATTATCAAGCCAACGTCCTTAAAAACAAGAGAGAAAAGCACCAGTCTAAGCTGCACATGTCTGTATAGGCTTGCACAGTGGGAGGGTGAAGGCTAGAAGGTTAGAAGTTCAGGTATTCTGCAAAAGGTTAAGTGAAAATGAGCCACAACAGAATATGGTCAATGTACCATTCATGGCACTGCACACACGCAACTCCCCATTGACTTTCATATTGTTTATTGATTAAATATTTGTTCAAATATGCTACATATTTACACACCAAATCTAACTGCCTGTACTAGGAATATAGGAAACATGTCTGGTCCGAAACGACGACTAGTATGTACGAATGTTTTAGGCGACACATGCCTTGAATGCAACACATTTGCAATGTGGACAACTGAGGGCCAGGAGGAGCTGATGACGATTCCTTTACATACACTGTAATGTGAATGCACAGTGAAAACCATTTGGTTTACAGTAAAGCCAGTGCACGTAAACATATTGCATACAGAAACACTGTTGCTACAAGATATTAAATATAAAGTGTCCCCTTATTAAAAGCTCATATGCCAATTGTGTTGAAGTTATTTTGTTACAAAGTACTGTAACAGAATGAGGAAAGTTTTTAAAAAAGAACTGAAGGAAACTGACAAAGCAACTCCAGTTTTCCCCATTTTATAACAGCCAGGTTTCCTTAGAACCGCTTGTAATGCAACAGACCAGCAATTAATGACAGAGGGCAGTGCTAGCATTCTCGAAAGAGGAGCCTCCACTTTTTTCCAGTAAAATATTTAAAGACGTAACGAATGCTCATATGTTGAAATGCACTAACCTACTGTAGTGGAGTAATGCATTTCCAGAAATAGGGACATGGTACAGTACATAATTACTTAAAATGTGAAAGATAGGTTAAAGGCAAATTACGATCTAGAGCAGTAAACCACTTCAAATTACCGTGTAGGAAATAAAATCTACATTGAAACATTACAACATTTAATCTATGCGCTAACAAGGTATTGATTCATCAAAAAGAAATTGCACGGAGATTGCTAAACATTTATTTAAAAAAAGATATTTGTATTTTCAGGCTCATTTTAAAGACTGTATTTCAGAAATACCTCTTCAAATGTTGTTCCAACTCCCAAAATAGCACTTTGATGGCCATTCTGTCCCGGCCCCGAGCACGGAGAACTGTACTTTTCATTGATAAACTCTTACGTTGCATGATCCAAGGGACAAATCACCTCAATGGACCGAATTCTGTGAGACAAGGCATCAACATTCTCTACGGAACAGCACTATGCATTTCACAGTCTGCTCAGAAAACACAATCAGATTGTAATGTCCATGACACACACGCACACTGCAATGTCTGCAGGTTTTCACTGTACTGATAAGCTCATTTGCTTCTTACACGCAAGATTGTTCCACACTCTTTCCCAGCTGGATACTGGCAACTGAAAAAAAACAAGAGCCAGGCAGTGACGTCACTGGACTTGGATCACCTGACACTGTTACATAAACCATCACCAGAGATTAGAATCTTTATGATGAGTGATTATACAACCCAGTGAACACAGACCTACTAACCAAGACATAGCAAGTCCTGTAACTCAAGGTGCTTTTTGATGTGAATGAAATTTATTTAGATTCCTGCTCAACTCAAAAAAAAACTATCAGCTCAGGTACATTTCTGTACAGATACCCAACAGTTAACAAGTCATTGCTTGCTCAAGAACACCCAGTACTAACAGCAAAGATAACAGATTATTTTTCAAATGTATGATGCTTTGTGCCAGAGATGTAGAATATGGGTTCACAGTCATGATTCCTTCTCACAGGTGATCTCTACAACAACTTAAGGAGCATTTTAAAGGAAGAGAGAGAGGTAGAGAGGCAAAGATGGTTAGGGAAGGTATTCCAGAGCTTAGGGCCTAGGCAGCTGAAGGCACGGCTGCCAATGGGGGAGCAATGAAAATTGGGGATGCGCAAGAGGCCAGAATTGGAGGAGTGCAGAGATCTCTGAGGATTGGAGGGCTGGGGGAGGTTACAGAGATAGGGAGGGGCGAGGCTATGGAGCGATTTGAAAACAAGGATAAGAATTTTAAAATCGAGGTGTTGCTGGACCAGGATCCAATATAGGTCAGCAAGCACAGGGTTGATGGGTGAACGGGATCTGGTGCGAGTTAGGATACAGCCAGCAGAGTTTTGGCTCAGGGGGTGCTGCCCCACAGGGAGGGTCGAGAGGGGGGGGGGGGGAAGGAGGGGGAGAAAGGAGGTCCTTTTCCATGTCTGGTCCTGAAGGTCCCACTTCAAATCCCTCTCCATATGTCAACCTAGCCCAATTAATGTTGGGAGTAATTGATCTTACACACATAATTGATTTTATACACACAGGAAAGAGAGAGGGGAAAGGAGAGGGGAAAATAAGTCCAACCCTGTCTACACACATGCTTCCCAGCACATCACTGGACAGTGAACTAAAGCAGGGATCCTAGCTGATTTCCCCCCTCTACAGACAGGAAAACTGGGACCAATGATAGTTCTCCCACTGCCAGTTAACAGCCTACACTAAATTTGGGCCGCCTTAGTCTTAATGACTCAGCAGCAGCACACCATGCAATGTATTTATCGACTGAACCAGCAGGGCAGCATAGAAAACAAAATCTAATGGAGTGTCAATCAACATGTCATCATATTTAGTCTAGCTCAAGGTAAAGACTGCCTTTGGCTAGCGATACTATTTGAGGAGGGGGAGAAAATAAGAGATAACCCAAAGCTCAAGGGAAAGAAAGTGATTAGTTCCATGGTGTAATAACTATCTAAACACACAACTATCAGAATTTGTTCACACTGAACTCTAAATGAACACTTGGGAGTCAACCGGAAATCTGAATAATTTGGTAGAGAGTCGCTGTGTAAAATAACTACCGCCAGCCACTAACCGTAAAAGGCCCCCGCTGTGTAGAGCATTGCTTTCCTACCTGACAAATTCTAAGAATTCAGCACCAGACTGTGCTATCCTCTTTTGTCCCAAACCATTCAGGGGCTTATGTAAAGTGACAGATTGCACAGAGACAAATTACAACTGCCCATACAATATGATGTCAGATCGGCCAGTCAAAACTATATTCAGGACAGCAGGAAAAGATAGGAGATACCGAGCATTAATTATTCCAAATTTAATCCACTGATAATCAGATTTTAAAATTGATCTCAACAGCATCGTTTTGTTTTGTTTTGTCATCATGGTCCTCCCAAAAAACAGATGTGGCTTTTAAAAGGTCATTGTACTAAGGGGAGGATTAAAAAAATTTTTTTTGCATTTGACAAGATCAGAGGAATACTGAGAAACAAGGCACTGTCAGGAGGAACCGTTTACATCAATTCACACAACGTGGTTTAATGTGAGTGGTTCAAACAAATACTAATGGGTACTGTACGAGCTCGTTATCATTATTAGTTGTACTTCAGTCCATAAACACAATCCTCAGTAGCCAATTTCTCTCAGGTTACCCTCAATATCAAGCCATTAAAACTAGCTTTGCACTGCTTAACCTGGGGCTGTATGCGGATTTTGAGCAATCACTGTGTGGAAAATCGGCTTCTCCAGCTGATCTCCAACATACTGTTCTGCATTTATTAAAAATAGTCATTTTGAGTGCAGGATTTATTTTCAAAAGCACATTTTCCTGCCAGCACAAGAGCGTTATTGTGATTGAAGTGTTGACCAAGTAATAAATTCAAGGTAACAGCCACCATCCATTACACACCAATTACTTCAAGGGAACTAAATTGGAGTTATAAATTCACATTAAGCACATTGAATACAGTGCCTGAGTGACATAGCACGCTGGTATACCAACATGTTGTGCCATAGAGCAATGAGGCTCAAGTCTGTACACAATGTTCTCAATATCTTATCTGGCCCTGGCCATTCAGAGGGAGGGAAAGCAAAACATTATCAACCCAGACCATGCTTGCACAGCACTACCAGAACCTGCAGGTTCACCTACCTAGCATTTTAGCCAGGACTGCTCAATATTTGGAGGGCAGCAATGGGGGAGAGGGGGTAGTAAAACTTTAAAAAGGTGAAAAAATTACGATCCCCAATGTTTTAAAGGCAAATATTTGTACTCTTGCTGACACTGCCCAGTTGATCTCGTGGAAAATTAACGACTTGAAATCAGACATTTTCTGTAGAACTTTCTCCCTATAGGACATTATGAACACAAAAAGGAAATACTGCACATGCTGGAAATCTGAAATAAAAACAGAAAATGCTGGAGAAACAGCAGGTCAGGCAGCATCTGTGAAGAGAGAAACAGAGCTAACGTTTCAGGTCGATGACCTTTCATCAGAACTGGAAAAAAGCAGGACATGATGAAGTTCCACTCCAGGAGTATGAACGGAAACCTGGTGTAGCACTTACCATTCATGTCCTCACTGAATCTATGTACATAATATACATAAAATATAAGGATGACTTACACTTGGCTCCTTGTGCTCAGAAACTGGCAGTTCTGATGCACTAGAAATTAAATTTGTACTTTGGGCCATTTACACCACTTCCGCAACAAATTTTTCATTCCACAAAATTTTAGGGCTCTGATTTAATTATCCCAGTAACTATTGTGTGTTGACACTAAACGCATAACTGCCAGATGCATTCCAGGGTGTGGAGCCTAGAGCCTTAGCTGGCTTGCAGTTATACTGCAGCTAGGTCTGTCAAATCATAATAGCTAATTGAGGCAGAAACTGTATCATTTAAACATAAACTGAATAAGAATGTGAAAAGGAAGAGGGTTTTAAACTAATTAGTGGGGGGGAGGTTTCAAGAGAGCGAAAAATAAAAATGTCAGCGGAGAAGGCAATACAGCAAGGTAGCAGTGGGGGAATTAAAAACCAGAGCGTGTCAGGAAGGGACAGAATATATAAAGATAAAGGCAAAGTAGTAAAGAGGGTAAAAGCAGGAATAAATTGTCACAAAACATATTTAAAAGTTCTTTATCTGAATGCACGCAGCATTCGTAACAAAATAGACGAGTTGACGGTACAAATAACTACACATGGGTATGATCTGGTGGCCATTACAGAAACATGGCTGCAAGGTGACCATGACTGGGAACTAAACATCTAGGGGTATTTGACTATTAGGAAGGACAGACAGGAAGGAAAGGGAGGTGGGGTGGCTATGTTAATAAAGGATGGAATCACTGCAATAGTGAGAAATGATATTGGGTCAAAGGATCAGAATAGTGAAACAGTTTGGGTGGAGATAAGGAATAATAAGGGGAAAAAGTCACTAGTGGGCGTAGTCTATAGACCTCCTAACAGTTGCAACTCTATTGGTCGGAGTATAAATCAGGAAATAGTTGGGGCTTGTAATAAGGGAACAGCTATAATCATGGGGGATTTTAACTTTCATATTGACTGGACTGATCAAATTGGGCAGGGCAGCCTTGAGGAAGAGTTCATAGAGTGCATTAGGGACGGGTTCCTTGAGCAGTATGTTACTGAACCAACCAGGGGGCAGGCAATCTTAGATCTGGTCCTGTGTAATGAGACAGGATTAATAAAAAATGTCCTAGTAAAGGATCCCCTTGGAATGAGTGACCATAACATGGTTGAATTCCAAATTCAGTTGGAGGGTGAGAGAGTTGGATCTCAAACCAGTGTACTAAGCTTAAATAAAGGAGACTATGAAGGTATGAGAGCAGAGTTGACTAAAGTGGACTGGGAAAATAGATTAAGGTGTAAGACGGTACATGAGCAGTGGTGTACATTCAAGGAGATATTTCACAACTTTCAAGAAAAATATATTCCACTGAGGAAAAAGGGGCGTAAAAGAAAAGACAGGCATCCGTGGCTAAGTAAAGTAATAAAGGATAGCATCCGACTGAAAACAAGGGCATATAAAGTAGCCAAATCTAGTGGGAGGATAGAAGATTGGGAAGCATTTAAAAGCCAGCAAAGAATAACTAAAAGATTAAGAAAGGGAAGATAGATTATGAAAGTAAACTAGCAAAAAATATAAAAACAGATAGCAAGAGTTTCTACAGTTATATAAAAAGAAAAAGGGTGGCTAAAGTGAATGTTGGTCCCTTAGAGGATGAGACCGGGAAATTAGTAGTGGGGAACATGGAGATGGCAAAAACGCTGAACAAATATTTTGCATCAGTCTTTACAGTAGAGGACACTAAAAATATCCCAACACTGGACAAACAGGGGGCTATAGTGGGGGGAGGAGCTAAACATGATTAAAATCACTAAGGAGATGGTACTCGGGAAGATAATGGGACTGAAGGCGGATAAATCCCCTGAACCTGATGGTTTACATCCTAGGGTCTTGAGAGAAGTAGCGGTATGGATTGCGGATACATTGGTGGTAATTTTCCAAAACTCCCTGGATTCAGGAAAGGTCCCAGCAGATTGGAAAACTGCTAATGTAATGCCCTTATTTAAAAAGGGAGGTAGACAAAAGGCTGGAAATTATAGACCAGTTAGCCTAACATCTGTGGTTGGTAAAATGTTGGAGTCCATTATTAAGGAAGCAGTAACAGGACATTTGGATAAGCATAATTTAATCGGACAGAGTCAGCATGGTTTTATGAAGGGGAAGTTATGTTTGACAAATTTGTTCAAATTCTTTGAGGACGTAACAAACAGGGTGGATAAAGGGGAACCAGTGGATGTGGTGTATTTGGACTTCCAAAAGGCATTTGACAAGGTGCCACACAAAAGATTACTGCACAAGATAAAAAATCACGGGATTGGGGGTAATATACTGGCATGGGTGGAAGATTGGCTATCTAACAGAAAACAGAGTGGGGATAAATGGTTCATTCTCGGGTCGGCAATCAGTAACTAGTGGTGTTCCGCAGGGGTCAGTGCTGGGACCCCAACTCTTTACAATCTATATTAATGATTTGGAGGAGGGGACCGAGTGCAACATATCTAAGTTTGCCGACGATACAAAGATGGGAGGGAAAGCAGTGAGTGAGGAGGACATAAAAAACCTGCAAAAGGACATAGACAGGCTAAGTGAGTGGGCAGAAATTTGGCAGATGGAATATAATGTTGGAAAGTGTGAGGTTATGCACTTTGGCAGAAAAAATCAAAGAGCAAGTTATTATCTAAATGGAGAGAAACTGCAAAATGCTACAGTACAAAGGGATCTGGGGGTCCTGGTGCATGAAACACAGAGGTTAGTATGCAGGTACAGCAGGTGATCAGGAAGGCCAATGGAATCTTGGCTTTTATTGCAAGGGGGATAGAGTATAAAAGCAGGGAAGTCTTGCTTCAGTTATACAGGGTACTGTTGAGGCCACACCTGGAATACTGTGTACAGTTTTGGTTTCCATATTTAAGGAAAGATATACTTGCTCTCGAGGCAGTTCAGAGAAGGTTCACTCGGTTGATTCCGGAGATGAGGGGGTTGACTTATGAGGAAAGGTTGAGTAGGTTGGGCCTCTACTCATTGGAATTCAGAAGAATGAGAGGCGATCTTATCGAAACATACAAGATTGTGAGGGGGCTTGATCGGGTGGATGCGGGGAGGATGTTTCCACTGATGGGTGAGACTAGAACTAGGGGGCATAATCTTAGAATAAGGGGCTGCCGTTCCAAAACTGAGATGAGGAGAAACTTCTTCACTCAGAGGGTAGTAAATCTATGGAATTTCCTACCTCAGAGCTGTGGAAGCTGCAACATTAAATAAATTTAAAAAACAGAGATAGACAGTTTCCTAGCTGATAAGGGAATTAGGGGTTACGGGGAGCGGGCAGGGAAGTGGACGTGAGTCTAGGTTCGGATCAGCCATGATCCTATTGAATGGCGGAGCAGGCCAGAGGGGCCGTATGGCCTACTCCTGCTTCTTACGTTCTTATGGTCACTCTGTCCGAACCTCTCGGTCAGGAAAATGCTGGAATGTGTGGTTATTCACTTTGGTAGGAAGAATAGAAAAACAGAATATCTTTTAAATAGTGAGAAACTATTAAATGTTGGTGTTGAGAGAGATCTGGGTGTCCTAGTACAAGAAACACAGAGGGGTCGATTTTAACTCGGGTGCGGGGAATTGGCGGTTCACCGAATTTAGTGTTTCCCACACGAAGCTAAATGGGTCTGTGAGATTGATGCAATTTTAACTCAATTGGCCAATTGATTTCCAACATGTGGGAAGCCTTGGCAATGGAGTATTTCCAGTCAGAAAGTCGCAGAATATGACGTCATCATTGCTGCTGCTTTTAAGGTCCACAGCAAGCCTTGCTTCTTCTGCAGGCTTCTAAACTTCACCATTAAGATGGCACAGGAGCCTGCAGGAGCAACAGCCAGCGGGAGGGCAAGAGCTGCCCCCAAATTTGATGAGGCTTCACTCCAAGCATTGCTGGATGGTGCTAGGGCCCACAGGGAGGTCCTGTTCCCTTCCTCAGGGAGGAAGAGGCCTCCCAGTCAGACCAAGGCTGTGTGGCTACAGGTGGCTGGTAAAGTCAATTCCGTGGGGCTCACACGGCGCACCTGGATGCAGTGCAGGAAAAGATTCCATGACCACCTTCGCACTGGAAAAGTAAGTACTGTATGAAGTTTCCATCACCCTCAATCTGATTCCCATTGCCTTTCCTCACCAGCACTCAGCTTTAGCAATCTCTTCCTCCACATCCCACTAGGCACTCACATCCATGCACCCTTACTCATTCCCTCTCTCTATGCTCACATTCACATAACTATTCCACCATGCAACCCTCACACTCCCTCTCACACTGATGCTTTGAACACAACTGACAACACACAGGGAGGGCCCTTGGTCTTGCAACCTCACTCCATCTTTGTCTCCTTCTAAGTATCTATGCTATGCAATCTCTGCACTCACTCCCTCATTCTCAGAACCTCCACTTGTCTCCCTCATTGCAGGAAAAGAGAGCCCACAACAGGAGAGCGCGAGCCAGGACAGGAGGAGGGCCGCCCTCATTAGCCCAGCTCACCCCCTGGGAGGAAGCCGTCCTGGAGATTGTCGGGGCTGACAGAGATGCAGAAGTTGGGGAAGGACAGACAGGTGCATCCTGCAAGCTGGTGACAGAATAGTTTTCCATCTCTCTCATTGGCATTGCATGAGTCGCTGATAATGATTCTGAAGCTACATCATATGGACTTATGATCATCTGCAAAATGCAATGTGCATGTAACCTTGGCATCACATCTCTAACTTTTTCCTTGACTCCCCCACAGGACCATCGAAAGCCCCCATCCCCACTGTGCAGGAGGAAGAGCCTGAGATGCCAGACTCCTCAGAGGAATCTGCAACCTCCGAGGGCGCAGCGTCAGCAGAAATAAGCGCACCCAGCACCAGCGCAGACACTCTCACCTCGGTGGAACCTTCGGGACATAGAGTAGAGTTGTCACCTGGTGTATCACAGCTCACAAGTGAGCATCAGCAGACTGTGGAGACAGGGACAGCAGTGGAAAGTCCTCGTCGGAGGGCGCAGGCCTCTGCCAGCTCGGCTCAGCTGCATGTCGACCCTCTGCCTCTGGGTCCATCCGTAAGATCAGAGGTGATGGAACTCCATGCACAGATGCAGGAGTCTCTGGCAGGTTTTGCGAGCATGAGCAGAGCCTTTGTGGAGTCAGTGGCGCATGAACGCATCAACACGGAAAGGATGGCTACCTACGTGGAAATGATTGCTGCCTCCATGGTAAGGCTGGCTATGGTAGAGGAGAGGATGGCTACGGTAGAGGAGAGGAGGGCTACGGCCATGGAGGAGGTTAGTCGCCAGGGTATGGAAAACATGGTGAGTGTTCAGAATAGAATGACATCTCTTGAGGAGCGATGGGCATCTATTGAACAGAGAAACCAGACCTTCATGAAAGTCCTTCTGAGTAGGACTGCCATTGCAGATACGGGTCCCCATGGCCCCCCTGATGTGCAGCAAGGTGCTCTCAAGCCACTTGCAGGTACTGAGGGGGACTTGACCCATGAGAGGGAGGTTGGTGGCAGACCTCAAGGAAGTGGGGGCTCCTCTCCAAGTGCTCACACTTCCGTGCCACTGCAGAGCCCTCGGTCAGAGCCCCGCCGGAGTCCACACCCAACTGAGATAGATGTCTCAACTCCTGCACAGGAGCAGCAGACTGCTCACGAGCCCTCACAGGCTCGCCACCCCAGAGGACGCCCGCCAAAGGTGTCGAAACAGGAGCAGCAGGAAAGTGAGCAAGGGGCCTCCACATCTGCTGAAGCCACAGGGGAACCACTACGTAGGAGCACACGCAAGAGGAAAATAAAGCACAAATAGTCACAAGGGTAGTCACTTGGGTGAAATGTTGTGTAGTTTGTAAAAATGCCATCAGTTGTTTGTTTTGCATAAAAATTCTGATGGCAACTTCTGCAGTTGTGGCGTGTGTCATTTCGCGAATGGGGCTGGAGGTCCTCTAATGCCAAGAAGGGAAGGCAAAAAAGGCCTCCCATGCTTCTGGTAGATGCCTCAGTTGAGGAAGCGCTGAGTGAGGGTGGCGAGAGGGGTTTCGCAGGAGGTCACACTGGAGAAGTGTGTGAGGCTCCAACCTTCCACAGGTGTGGTTAGGCCTGGTAAAAGTTGCCCCAGGTCTGAGACAACAAAGTCCTGCCACCTGCAAATGATGACTGATCAAATATCCTCTTTAATGGTTGACCTGCAGCTGATAGTCAGCAAGCTAATAATGCTCACGCCAGGTTTCACAGGCGTGCTCCCCACCAGGCGTGTTTTACGTGGGAAAAGGGTTAAATAGGCAAGGGCCTGTTAAAATGGGATTATAAAGGCCAATGAGTGCTGTTTAAGGGCCCTAAAGACCAGTCCCGCCTGTTGCGGGCGGGACTGATTCGGGACCATCAGACACACCTGGGTTAAAATGGCTAGATGTCGGGAACCAGGCAGGGGGGGTCCCAACCCCCAGGTTTTGCTATTTTAACCCCCCACACGCCTCAAAGCCCGCCTGACGGCTGAGTTAAAATTGAGCCCAGAGAGTTAGCACGCAGATACAGCAAGCAATTGGGAAGGCAAATGGCATGTTGACCTTTATTGCAAGGGGGTTGGCGTATAAGAATAAGGAAGTTTTGCTAGAATTGTACAGGGACTTGGTAAGACCACATCTGGAGTACTGTGCAGAGTTTTGGTCTCCTTATTTAAGGAAGGATATACTTGCCTCAGAGGTGGTGCAACAAAGGTTCTCTAGATTGATCCCTGCGATGAGAGGGCTGTCCTATGAGGAGAGATTGAGTAGCTTGGGCCTATACTCTCTGGAGTTTAGAAGAATGAGAGGTGATCTCATTGAAACATGTAAGATTCTGCGGGGGATTGACAGGGTAGATGCCGAGAGATTGTTTTCCCTGGCTACAGAGTCCAGAACTAGGGGGCATAGTCTCAAGATAATGGGCCGGTCTTTTAAGTCTGAGATGAGGAGGAATTTCTTCACTCAGAGGGTTGTGAATCTTTGGAATCCTCTGCCCCAGAGGGCTGTGGATGCTCAGTCGTTGAGTATATTCAAGGCTGAGATAGATAGATTTTTGGACTCCAGAGGAATTAAGGGATAGGACAGCAAAGTCGAGTTGAGGGCGAAGATCATCCGTGACCTTATTGAATGGCGGAGCAGGCTCGTGTATGGCCTACTCCTGCTCCTAATTCTTACATTCTTAAAGGATTCAATAAATGCAATTATAGTAGGCAGCTCCAGATGAGCAGCTAGCACCTGTCGAATAGCCTCTTTCTGTTCTCTAATACAACAACTTGCATTTATATAGCGCCTTTAACATTCAAATATCCCATGGCGCTGACACCAAGCCATGTAAGAAGTTATTAATTAGTACAGGTGACCAAAAGCTTGGTCAGAGCTAGGTTTTAAGGACCTTCTTAAAGGAGGCGAGAGATGCGGAGCGGGTTAGACCATGATGTGTGCTGGTACTGGCAAGCTGGGGAGTGGATTTAGGAAACCTGGAGGTACTTGGGTTCCAGAAGTGTTGCATAACCACCAATAGTATATCCACATCGCCCTTCATAAAACAATTCAATTTAATGTAACTGAAGGAAATAGCAAGTTGGTGTGGACCCTTTGTCAGAACAGAGCCCATAGCCGAAATGTTAACCGATCTCTTGCCATTACAGATGCTCCCAAACCCAGGACCTCTACCACTTAGAACAAGGGCAGCAGGCGCATGGAAACACCACTACCTACAAGTTCCCCTGCAAGTCACACACCATCCCAACTAAGTATATCGCCGTTCCTTCATCGTCGCTTTGTCAAAATCCTGGAGCTCCCTACCTAACAGCGCTGTGTGAGTACCTTCACCACACTGACTGCAGTGATTCAAGGCAGTGGCTCACCACCAGCCACGCCCACATCCCGTGAATGAAAAAAACATTTTTCCAGTTTATTCACTTCTTCAATTATATTTTTAATTAAATTCAGAGCAAAGACCCAATGAAATACATTATTAGGGCTAAAATGCGAACATAAAATCTTGGCGTGATACCGGGATCAGGTTTCAAGCTTCCAGACCCCTATATTTGGATTGGGTATCTTGTCCACTTTCCCCCTTCTTCCCACGGTTGCCACTGGTGCCTGTGTTTTCCAGCATCAGAACTGAAATACCGGCTTTGCTATAACAGCAATCAAAACAGGAAAAAAAACTAATTCAAAATCCCATAGAATGCAAGAGGAAGCCCCGCCCTTGTCAACTGCTCAGCCTTTCTGGGTCAAAGTTTCTGTCGGGAAAAAGTGTGTCCACCCAGCTTTCTGATCGGTGAAGTCACATTTTGTCGTCAGCAGTGCCATTCAGCTGCAGAGGGATGAACTTGAAATGAAGATCGCTTTGAATGAAGCAACATTTGGAGGCAATTGAAGTGAATTGAAGTACATGGATTACAAAGTTTTCACTCTCTCATATCTCTTACCAGAGATTTTCTCAGCTGTGTCCTGTCAATACCCACCAATAGAACCCAGAAAGCACATCTATTGAAATTTACCATCCACCTCCCCTGACCAGCTAGTATGATAGTGAGTGGGGACTGATCCTTCAGTGCTGGTAGGGTTGTCAACTCTGGTTGGACATATTCCTGGAGGTTCGATGACATAACAGTTAATCATTTGCAAATATTACTCCTATAGGTTGGGTCCCCTGTAATGGAGTGTCTTTGCTTGCGGTTTTGCGCTAGCAACCGTCACGCGAGAAGTTCAGAGAACCAGGAGGCCATAAGCAGGTGAAGAAAGTACACAGGCGCAGACCCCAAATGCAAAGTGCCAACTCCACGTTTCTCCTGGGTTCTCTGCAGCAGTACCCTGGAGATTCAGCTTCCATTTCAGGAGACTCCTGGACAATCTTTCTCCTGCATGGCCATTTTTGTTGGTTCTTCTTTGCACTTTTACATTCGAGTAAACCCAAGCAGACTTCACGGCGCAAGAAGTACAGCCTCACAGGCACGGTCCTGAAGTCTTTTTCACCTAGGTTGCCAGCAACAGCGCCTGGGAGATCAGCCTTCCATTCTAGGAAGGGTTGGACAATTCAGGAGGCTTGGCAACCTTGAGTGCTGGGTGTGTATCCTTGCACAAAGTTGAAAGTTAAAAGGTTTAGCATATCTTCCCAAGTTTTTGGACTGACTGAGCTGAGACTATCTCCTTTGGCAGCAGAGGGAATTCTTTTTTTTAAAGAAGTTTTTCTGGGGAAACAAAGTACTCCTCTGCTCACAAATGTGCACCTTTTTTTGACCATGGGGCAGCAAACCAATTGTTGCAGTATGAGCCAGCCCAGGGGCTAACCGGCTAGAGCACATCAGGCAGTCAGTTAGGTCACAAACAGGTTATGTATAGACTGAGTCTACACTATGGATTAAGGAAGTGGGGCTGGGTTTAAGACATGCCGTGGTTTGGCAATACGGTGTTTACGGCAAAGAAGCAGGCCTGGGACTGCTGCATTTGCATGATAAGCAAATACACTGGCTTGAAATAACAACAGAAAATGCTGGAAGCACTCAGCAGGTCAGGCAGCATCGTGGAGAAAGAAACAGAGTTAACGTTTCAGGTCGATGACCCTTTGTCAGAACTGGAAAAAGTTGGAGAAGTAACAGATTTTTAAGCAAATGCAGGGGCAGGGAAAGGGAGGAGGGGAGGAAAGAACAGAGGGAACGTCTGTGATAGGATAGGAGGCAGGAGAGATTAAAAGACAAAAGGGAGAACAGTGCAAAGCAAAAAGAGATGGTAATGGAACAAGTTAAGAAACAAAAGATGACTGAGGTGTAAATGGCGCTGGCAGAATCATCAACAGCTACCATGTGAGAGAAAAGAGAAAACATAGGGGCCGAGGTTATAGTCTGAAATTGTTCAACTCTATGTTGAGCCCAGAAGGCTATAAAGTGCCTAATAGAAAGATGAGGTGCTGTTCCTTGAGCTTACGTTGAGCTTTGTTGGAACAGTGTAAGAGGCCGAGGACAGAGAGATCAGAGTGGGAGTGGAGCAGAGAATTAAAGTGACAGGCGACCGGAAGCTCGGGGTCACACTTATGGACTGAATGGTGGTGTTCCGCAAAGCGGTCACCCAATCTGCGTTTGGTCTCCCCAATGTAGAGGAGACCGCATTGTGAGCAGCGAATACAGTATACTAGATCGCAAGTACAACAAGTAAATCGCTGTTTCACCTGGAAGGAGTGTATGGGACCCTGGACAGCGAGGAGGTAAAAGGGCAGGTGTTGCATCTCCTGTGCTTGCACGGGAAGGTGCCGTGGGAAGGGGAAGGGGCCGTGGGAAGGGGAAGGGGTGTTGCGGAGGGAGTGGTCCCTTCGGAATGCTGAAAGGGGGGGGGGGGGGGGGGGAGAGGAGAGGGGAAGATGTGTTTGGTAATAACAGAAAATGCTGGAAAAACTCAGCAGGCCAGGCAACATCCGTGGAGAGAGAAATAGAGTCAACGTTTCAGGTCGAAGCCCTTCGTCAGGACTGAAAAAACACAGGAAATGAAACAGATTAAAAGGCCAGTTTGGGGGCTGAGAGAACAAAAGAGAAGTGAAGAGACATTAAGAGGTATTCAAAACGAGACGAGGTGGTGATAGGACTAGTGGAGAGACAAAAGACAGCTCGAGATTAGGTGTGAAATGCGCTGGCAGAATGAGAGACAGCTGCCATGTGGGAGAGAAAAAAAGGGGGGAAGGGCCAAAACAAAGGTGTGGATAAAAATATATAAAAATGTAATGGGGGCCGAGGTTATGATCTGAAACGTTGACTATTTCTCTCTCCACGGATGTTGCCTGGCCTGCTGAGTTTTTCCAGCATTTTCTGTTGTTATTTCGGATTTCCAGCATCCGCAGTATTTTGCTATCATACAAGGTGTGTTTGGTGGTGGGATCACGCTGAAGGTGGCAGAAGATGATCCGTTGAATGTGGAGGGGTGAAAGGTGAGGACAAGGGGAACCCTATTGTGGTTCTGGGAGGGAGGGGAAGGGACAAGAGCAGAAGTGCGGGAAATGGAACGGACACGGTCGAGGGCCATGTCAACCACGGTAAAGGGGAATCCTCGGTTCAGGAAAAAGGAAGACATATCGGAAGCATTAGTATGGAAGGTGGCATTGTCAGAACAGGTGCGGCGGAGACAGAGAAACTGGGAGAATGGAATATTTTGCGATTGAACTATAAAGGCTTTCTCTTTTCTCTCCCATTTCAAGTTTGTTGTGTTTGTGGGATGAGACATAGCAGCTGATAATTCTCTGCTGATTGGAGGAAGAAATGAGAGCTGCTTTTACATTGCGCCCCAAGACTCGGGTCAAGCTACTGAGCAACACTCCCGCATTTGTTTTGTAACATGCGACCAGTCTTTTACTCCATGTGTGGAGTGCTGACATCAATATAAAGTCAACTGGAACAAGCATGCACAATGAGATTCTGATCAGCTCCAATAAAAATTGGTGGCACAGGTAGACCCAGTAGAAAAAGGGGTCTTCCTCACCACTGGTCTAAACGAATCTGACAGGTCTGCATTGAAGTGGCTGCCAGTTGTGTGAGACCCACTCTACAGGAGCCAACGGCCAAAGAGCAAAATAAAAGCTGTAAGGGGAGCAGCATTTTTCCCTCTCAGTGTTTGTTGTTTGCAGGACAGCTACAGGAATATCAGCTGACGACCTGCTGCTGATTGAGGTGCCAGAGTCTCGGCTCTTCAGCCCTGGCGACAAAGGGAGTTGGGCAATCAGACAATGGACCTTGAGAGGCTCCCTTGCCAGGCTATCTACCTGCTCCACTTACTTGTGTTTTAAGTTCAGATGGGAAGCGAGCCTTTCTGTTGCTGTGGGAAACTGCATGGCTTCTGTTCCAACCAGCAGAGAGGAAATGAAGGGGGACAAAAGTGGTCGAGGGAGAAAACAGAAGGAAAACAGAGATGGAACATGAAACTGGGTTTGCAATCCATCTTCTGTTATAATCATAAATTTAATATCCTAACATTTGCCTAATGTTTGTAGCAGAAGTGTCTCACAAAGACAAGAAAGTAGGAATGGGGTAGTCAGAGAGAGCAAGGGAGGAGGGGGCGAGGGAGAGAGGGAAGAAAGGAAGGAAACACTGAGGGGAACTGTGGGGTGGGGAGGGAAAGAAAGGCAGAGTTGTGGACACAGGAGGTCCAGCAAATTTGTCAGCCTGTTTCTTGGGTTAGCAATCCTGGTTTCCGGTAGTGTTCCTGAGAGTTTGGGACTCAATTGTCCAGGATGTCGGGTATATTGCTATTAGGATCTTACAGCCTTTTCATGTTTCGTTACCGAACAGCAGTGCCACACCTCAAACTCCCTACATTATCAAGCCAATACAATCTGATAAGTATTTAAATCAGTTGCTCCAACATGTCTTTAAAAAAAAAACTTCTGGTGCATTTAGCACTGCCCCAGCTCCTGTTCACATCATACCCATGGGCAGACTTCCAAACTCCACGTCACCCCATTTCGCACTTGCCAACAGTTCCTTCGAAGGGATCCTTTATATTGCCCCAGTTTCATTCACCTGTATCTCTCTATTCTGAAATATATCTGGTTCTCTCTTGACTAGTTTCTCTTTCTCTCACCAATTGTGGCTTCTTTTCTCAGCCACCTGCACCTGTCTGGTTCTGGCTCGTCTTCATCTAATCTCAACAGCACGGGCAGCAGTGTTCCTGCTGATTGGATGAATTTTGTTCTCGCTGTTACATCACTCTGCTATCCCCACATTATTAGTCTGCGATTCCTAGGATTTTGGGTCATTAAAATGGACAGAGTCTGCGGGAGAAAGGATTCTGGGATTGCAAATCCTAATTGCTTCCAGTTAATGGCAAAAAAAATGTAGATACGTTCACAATTCCGACTTGCACCTCATTTCAAACAAGTATTTCTTTCTTGTTGCACCATTGATAGCTTTCATTGTTGACGTATGATATTTTTTCATCTGTTCAGAACCGGTGGTGTGCACACTAATCAAGAAAAGGAGCTATAAGCGACTGTAGAAAAGCTGTCGCAGGATACAGCAGATGTTGCTATCAACTGGAACTTAGAATTACTGAACGTCATGGGTATACCACTGCAAACGGTGAGATTGGGTTCAGTATTTTGAATCTGCACAAGCAGATGAAGTGGAACTGCCAGGTCATAGAGCTCAAAATACAACTGGAACATCTCCACACAATCTACCTCCTCAAATACTGAAGTTAGCACAAATTTACTGTTTTGCTCACATTTAATAATTAAAACAGCAACGGGGCAGAGGTTGGTATAATGAGGCAAGTGCAGGGGATATGGGGGAGCGATGGGAGGGCGGCGGCAATGGAGGAAGGGAATTTAGACAAGTTTTTCAGTCATCATGATGATGTATGCTCAAAAAGCAGCACCACTATGATAATGATCCAAGATTGACCTTTGTACACTCCACTCTTGACTTAAAATATACACACAAACACAAAAAAAAGTATTTCAGATCAATTCTGGGATCTGATCTAGCCTGCAAAACACAATATAACGAGGTAGAAATTCTAGTGAGCCAGACTATAATGTGCACAGTAATGCCTGCTGTCACCCACCAACTCAAATAATAAAAAGAACAAGTCAACCAAAACAGTTGAGGCCATGGTGTGCAAGTATAGGCTACTCAACAATTTTCAAATTGCTGGCCTACATTTTTAGCCCTGGTCTCAACATTGGTCCTTTTCTGTATGGCGGCCACTTTTCAATTCAAAATTGCTTAATTAAAAATTTTTAAGTTTCAGATTCTCACTTCGCTGTGTTATTTACAATTCAAAATGAGATTTTTTTTTAGTATAAAGAACAAATTATCAAGAGCCGATTGAATTAGGTGGCACAGCAGAAAAGAATAGTTGGAGACAACGCCAACAAGGACAGTTGTCTCACAAAAATGATCCTGGCAGTTACTGGGAGTATAGAAAGACTTGAAACAAGTCACAGATTCCCCATAGCTAGGGGCTACACACTTTTCAAAGGCTGCATTCATTGAAGAGTCTATGAAGTTCTGCAAAGCAGTCGAATTGGTCAGTTTCCTAAAATGAATGCAGAATACTGAAATGTATTGGTTGAATATTGCGGGATCCTCAGCTTCATGAGTTGCACACAATTGCAGCTCAGGAAAAATGTACAGTTGTACGCATAGCCTAATGTATACTCCAGCAACGCTGGCTCAGTCTGCATTTAGCAGAATTCCAGGGAGAAGTCTACAGGCAGTGGTGCAGCAAAGCCTGGAGCAAGAGATGGGCTTTCTCTGCAGTCAGTCAGGCTCAACTGCAACATTCCAGCACAAGGCAGATGGCGCAGCAGAATACTGGCGTTGTGATCGTGGCAAAGAACCCGAAGGTTGCTTCGAGATCATCACCCTACCATCAACTGTGGTGCACAACAAGAACTTAAAACTGGAATCAGTAACAGGACAAAAGTGGTTTTTGGACAGCAGCAAACGTTCCACTGGGGACTTCAACTTGTGTTAGAAATAAATCATCTATTGCTCCACTCATTCTATGATCTCTGAATGGGTAAAGGCACCACCTGGTGCGGCACAGACACATTCAGATCGGGAAGATTCTAGGTTCAATCACTGGTGTGGGCTGAGTCAGCTGGGCCTACTGTTTGGGGTAATACAACTGGCCTCCAAGCCCGAGCTAGGGGTTGGGGGGCACAGAGAAACACAATATCATCCAAATCACTATCCAGTGTTTCTTTCTTGAAAGAGGTGTATAAATGCTAGGTGAGGATTTTGCCAGCTGGTTGATCAACTAGAGGGTGGGAGAGAACCTGGTGCAGGGGCATTCCAGCTACTGTTACTGCCTGGGTTCATACATTAAGAACGGCCATCTGATTGACAACAGGAAATTTGCCTGTGGAAACGTAGGCCAGCACGTGTCACCATCATAAAAGAAGAAGAAAGTGGGGGAAAGAGTCAAAGCACTTGTATTGCAAAAAAAAAGGAAACAGGATAAAACTGAAGGCATAAATATATGTCGTGAATCCAGTAAAAATGTACCAGACAAATAGCAACTTGCATTTATATAACACCTTTAAGGTAGAAAAATGTCCCAAGGTACTTCACAGAGAAATAATCAGAAAAAATTGGATTCTGAGCCAGATGTGATTTGCAGTCCACCCAAATGGCATGGCTGAAGTTGGAAGAAAACCTCGTGATTGTTGAATTTTCTTGCCGGATGCAGCACAGAATGCAACAAACGGTATGCTGCGTCACATCACTACTATCCAGTTCCAGTCACGTTCACTTTTCTCTCCATTAGGAAAAGTATAGGGGAGAAGTGCTTTCCCCTTTGATAGCCCTTTTTAGATGGAATTTTATTTTTCCACTTACAAAGCACAAATCTATGTAATGCTATTTTTGAAGTCCGACACTTTTGTGGACCATGTTCATCTTTTGTCTCTTTATGCTCTTACTCTAGACTAGCAGTAGAAGCATTACTTCCATCTTCATTTTCTTCAGCTTCAGGCTCAAACTGGTACTACGCCATTTCGCCGTCATCGGCATCAGAATAAGATGCGTCAGATAATCTCCACTCTGCCTCTAAACGTTCTACCTTCTTTGATGACTCTGAAGATTTCCTGCTGCACTAAACTCGTTTCCAGTCAATAGATTCTGAAGTTGTTTTCTCTGCTTCTTGCTCTACATTTTTTTCTGCTTTTCCTTTCTTTTTACTGCCGCTTACTTGTACACACACTTGATTTTTGACGGTTTAATTTATTTACTAACTACAGCCCGAGACCCTCCAGAACATACACATCGTAGATTCAGAGTTGTAGCTTATAACTTATTTTGTGATAAAACTCGGCTGAATATACTGAGCCTGTTTGGAAAAGGTTAATTAAGCCATCCAGTGATTTTCAGTCATTATCTGGCTGTTCCTGTACTTTCCTGTTAAATAAACTTTAAAGAACTTATATTAATAATTTATTAATTGAGGAAGTTACAAATACTCGTTTCCTAAATTCCATTGGAATAGAACCTACAGCAGATTTTGAAATTGACAACAAAGCTCAGCATATAGGGATGAACCCCAATAAAGGTGATATAGCAGGCCCCCAAATGACTCTCGATGGGCCTGATTCAATGTTCCTGGCTCAGTCTCTGATACCTCTGCCAGTTAAGAGTTACGTGCATATCATCTGGAGTTATATTGTGCTCTTGCAGGTCACCTGGCTTAACCCATATCTTTTGATGTGTGTTTCTGTAGGATGGTTTGAAGCAGGGTAATTTGGGCATCATGTGAGTAAACCCAAGACACAAGTGTAAATCCCAATCTAATAAAATATGTATTTTAATTTGTCAGATCTGCCACAGCAGTGCCACAATTAGTCAGAGGACATGCTGTTTTGTGTCATGTAATGTACAACATAATCAGGCCACTGCTTTATGGTAATTGAATAACTGAAATTCCATTTTTATTGCACAGTATTATCAGAGTGTTAGCGGTATTTTTTGGGTCCAAATTATGGATGTATGTCCATATTTGTGTGGAAATTGTAAGTCGGTGGCCTTGATGGTTGTACATTACAGTATCAATGCACAATGCATTAAGTATGCGAGGGTCCCGAGCTCAGTGCTGGGAAAGCCAGCTGTGGCCTCCTGCTCCCACTCCAATTAAAACCCCAAATGGCTGCATTCCTGGCCGCGACCCAGGAGCTAATTTAAGTTTTTTTTTTAAAATAAAAGTGCTTAGTGCACGTTTTCTATCAGGGAGAAACATGACAACATAACCTTTGTGGTTGGAGGCTGGACTGTGAATTGGATTGGATTGAAAACCAGACCAGCAAGTAGGAGGAAAAGGCCACCAGCACTTGGAGCAGGGCGAAGCAGCAGAAGGAAGGGCACTAATTCACAAGGAAAGGTTGCATGCAACAAATGGACATTGGAAAGTGTGATACTGTACACTCATAGGAAGTGCATGCTATATGCAACACTTAAGTGAGCAAGAAAATATATACAGGGGTTCATCTGTTAACATTGCAGCTACTTATGTATTGGGATTGTGAATTCACTTTTCCCATACCTCGCGTGCTCAGAAGGATCTTAACTCCGAAAATCAAGAAGTAGATCAGTTTGGGTGGAGCCAAGAAACAGCAAAGGGCAGAAAACATTGGTGGTAGTAGTTTATAGGCCCCCAAACAGTAGTTGGAGTGTAGGGCAGAGTATAAATCAGGAAATCAGAGGCACATGTAACAAGGGTAATACAGTAATCATGGGGGGCTTTAATCTACATATAGGCTGGGCAAACCAAATTTGCAGTAATAGTGTGGAGTACAAATTCATGGAATGTATGCAAGATAGTTTTCTAGATCAGTATATTGAGGAACCAACTAGGGAACAGGCTATTTTAGATCTAGTATTGTGCAACGAGAAAAGGTTAATTAATAACCTTGTAGTAAAGAGGCCTTTAGGGAAGAGTGACCATAATATAATGATAGAATTTTATATTGAGTTTGAAAGTGACTTAGTTAAATCTAAGCAAAGCAAACTACGTAGGTATGAGGAGCAAGTTGGCTAAGGTACATTGGGAAACTACATTAAAAGGTATGACAGTGGACGAGCAATTAATACATAATTTACAACAAAAACCCCACAGGAAAAGTGGTCCAACCGTGGCTAACAAGAGAAGTTAAAGATAGTATTAGATCAAAGGAAGGAGCTTATAATGCTGCCAAAAAGAGTAGTAAGCCTGAGGATTGGGAGGATTTTAGAATTCAGCAAAGGAGGACCAAGAAATTGATAAACAAAGGGAAAATAAAATATATGAGTGTAAACTAGCGAGACATAAAAACAGACTGTAAAAGCTTCTATAAGTATGTAAAAAGGAAAAGGTTAGCGAAAGTAAATGTGGGTCTCTTACAGGCTGAAACAGGAGAAATTATAATGGGGAATAAGGAAATGGCGGAGAAATTAAACAAATACTTTGTGTCTGTCTTCACGGAAGACATCGCAAAAAACTTCCCAGAAATAGTGGAGAACCAAGAGTCAGCGAGAATGAGGAACTGAAAGAAATTAGTGTTAGTAAAAAAGTACTGGAGAAATTAATGGGACTGAAAGCCGATAAATCCCCATGACCTGATGGCCTACATCCTAGGGTTTTGAAAGAGTTGGCTATAGAGATAGTGGATGCATTGGTTGTCATTTTCCAAAATTCCATAGATTCTAGAACAGTTCCCGTGTAGCAAATGTAACCCCACTATTTAAGAAAGGAGGGAGAGAAAAGGGGAAACTACAGACCAGTTAGCCTGACATCAGTAGTAGGGAAAATGCTAGAATCTATTATTAAGGACATGGTAACAGGGCAATTAGAAAATAATAATAGGATTGGGCAGAGTCAACACAGATTTATGAAAGGGAAATGGAGTTTGACAAATCTATTCAAGTTTTATTGAGGTTGTAACTAGCAGAATAGATAAGGGAGAACCAGTGGATGTGGTGTATTTGGATTTTCAGAAGGCATTTGATAAGGTGCCACACAAGAGGTTATTAAACAAAGTTAGGGCTCATGGGATTGGGGGTAATATACTAGCATAAGAACATAAGAAATAGGAGCAGGAGTAGGCCAATCGGCCCCTCGAGCCTGCTCCGCCATTCAATAAGATCATGGCTGATCTGATCCTAACCGCCAATCCACTATCACAGAACCATCTCCTGAATCTAACAGAATTAGACACACGAAATAGGAGCAGGATCAGGCTACACGGCCCCTGGGCCCGCTCCGCTACCCACAGGGCCATGACCGATCCGAACCTAGACTCATGTCCAAATTCCTGCCCGCTCCCCGTAACCCTTAATTCCCTTTACTTCTAGGAAACTGTCTATTTCTGTTTTAAATTTATGTAATGATGTAGCTTCTACAGCTTTTTGGGGCAGCATATTCCATGGACCTACCACCCTCTGAGTGAAGTAGTTCCTCCTCATCTCAGTTTTGAAAGAGCAGCCCCTTATTCTAAGACTATGCCCCCTAGTTCTAGTTTCACCCATCATCGGGAACATCCTCCCCGCATCCACCCGATCCAACCCCTTCACAATCTTATATGTTTCAATAAGATCGCCTCTCATTCTTCTGAACTCCAATGAGTAGAGTCCCAATCTACTCAACCTCTCCTCATATGTCCATCCCCTCATCCCCGGGATTAACCGAGTGAACCTTCTTTGTACTGACTCGAGAGCAAGTATGTCCTTTCTTAAGTATGGACACCAAAACTGTACGCAGTATTCCAGGTGCGGTCTCACCAATACCTTGTACAACTGAAGCAATACCTCCCTATTTTTATATTCTATCCCCCTAGCAATGAAAGCCAACATTCCATTGGCCTTCTTAATCACTTGCTGCACCTGCATACTAACCTTTTGAATTTCGTGCACCAGGACCCCCAGATCCCTTTGTACTTCAGTACTTTCCAGTTTCTTGCCATTAAGGTAATAACTTGCTCTACGATTTTTCCTGCCAAAGTGCATAACCTCACACTTTCCAGTATTGTATTCCATCTGCCAAATCTCTGCCCACTTACTTAGCCTGTCTATGTCCCCTTGCAGGTTTTTTATGTCCTCCTCACTCACTACTTTCCCTCCCATCTTAGTATCATCTGCAAACTTTGATATGTTACACTCGGTCCCCTCCTCCAAATCGTTAATAGATTGTAAAGAGTTGGGGACCCAGCACTGACCCCTGCGGAACACCACTAGTTACTGATTGCCAGTCTGAGAATGAACCATTTATCCCAACTCTCTGCCTTCTGTTAGATAGCCAATCCTCTATCCATGCCAGAATATTACCCCCAATCCCGTGATTTTTTATCTTAAGCAACAATCTTGTGTGGCACCTTGTCAAATGCCTTTTGGAAGTCTAAATACACTACGTCCACTGGTTCCCCTTTATCCACCCTATACGTTACTTCCTCAAAGAACTCCAGCAAATTTGTCAAACATGACTTCCCCTTCATAAAACCATGCTGACTTTGTCCTATTAAATTATGATTATCCAAATGTCCTGTTACTGTCGCCTTAATAATGGACTCCAAAATTTTACCTACCATAGCATGGACTGAGGATTGGTTAACGGAAAGAAAACAGAGTAGGAATAAACGGGTCATTTTCGGGTTGGCAGGCTGTAACTAGTGGGGTACCGCAAGGATCAGTGCTTGGGCCTCAACTATTCACAATCTACATCAATGATTTGGATGAGGGGACCAAATATAATATATCCAAGTTTGCTGATGATACAAAGCTGGGTGGGAATGTAAGTTGTGAGGAGGATGCAAGGAGGCTTCAAGGGGATACAGAGATGCTAAGTGAGTGGGCAAGAACATGGCAAATGGAATATAATGTGGCGAACTGTGAAGTCATCCACTTTGGCAGAAAAAATAGAAAAGCAATGTATTTTTATAATGGTAAGAGATTTGGAAATGTTGCTGTTCAGAGGGACCTGGGTATCCTTGTACACGGATCACTGAAAGTTAACATGCAGGTACAGTAAACAATTAGGAAAGCAAATGGTATGTTGCCCTTTGTTATCTCTAGACTTGACTACTGGATAGCCTCCCACATTCCACCCTACGTAAACTTGAGGTCATCCAAAACTCGGCTGCCCATGTCCTAACTCGCACCAAGTCCCGTTCACCCATCTCCCCTGTGCTCGCTGACCTACATTGGCTCCCGGTTAAGCAGCGCCTCAATTTCAAAATTCTCATCCTTGTTTTCAAATCCCTCCATGGCCTCACCCCTCCCTATCTTTGTAATCTCCTTCAGCCCCACACTCCTGAGGTATCTGCACTCTAATTCTGCCCTCATTATAATCGCTCAACCTTTGGTGGCCGTGCCTTCTGTTGCCTCGGCCCTAAGCTCTTGAATTCCCTGCCGAAACCTCTCCGCCTCGCTACCTCTCCTGCCTCCTTTAAGACACTCCTTAAAACCTACCTCTTTGACCAAGCTTTTGGTCACCTGCCCTAATTTATCCTTATGTGACTCGGTGTCAAATTTTTTGTCTTAAAATACTCCTGTGCAGCACCTTGGGATGTTTTACTACGTTAAAGGCGCTATATAAATATAAGTTGTAGTTGTTTACTACAGAGGATTTGAGTACAAGAGTAAAGACATCTTACTGCAATTATAGAGGGCCCTGGTGAGACCACACCTGAAGTATTGTGTACAGTTGTGGTCTCCTTACTCAAGGGAGGATATACTTGCCTTGGAGGGAGTGCAACGAAGCTTCACCAGACTGATTTCTGGGATTTGGGGGGGGGGGGGGGGGGGGGCGGGGATTGTCCTATGAGGAGAGATTGAATAGACTAGGCCTATATTCTCTAGAGTTTAGAAGAACGAGAGGTGATCGCAGTGAAACATACAAAATTCTTACAGGGTTTGACAGGGTAGATGCAAGGAGGATGTTTCCCCTGGCTGGAGAGTCTAGAACCAGGGGCCACAGTCCCAGAATAAGGGGTCAGCCATTTAGGACTGAGATGAGGAGAAATTTCTTCACTCAGAGGGTGGTGAATCTTTGAAACTCTCTACTCCAGAGGGCTGTGGAGGCTCTGTCGTTGAATATATTCAAGACAGAGATCGATAGATTTTTGAATATTAAGGGAATCAAAGGATATGGGGAAAGTGTAAATGAGGTAGAAGATCAGCCATGATCTTACTGAATGGCAGAGCATGCTCGAAGGGACAAATGGCCTACACCTGCTCCTATTTCTTGTGTGGATGTGTGCTTAAAATATACTTCCGCTACATTGTGGGTGGGCGGGGACTCAATGCCAGAATTTAGCCATCCCAACATATTAGGGTGTTCTGAAGCAGGAATTTGAATTTAAAAGACAAGAATTTAATGATACCATTATACCATAAAAAGGACAATTAAGTGCAATTGCTGCGGAATTTGAACTCAAGGTATGAAATCAAGGACTGATCACAAAGTTTGTACAGTGTAAAATGAGTATTTGCACACTTATGTTTTATGAATATAATTCATCAAACTGTAGATTATTAGTATCGTGATGTTCCAATTAAAGTTATTCAGTTTTCAAAATCTCTTAATATGTTAACGGTTAAACAGTCTGCATACGTCTATGATGCACGAAGCAGAGCTGAACTACTTTCTAAGGGCAACAATACTGGTGGACTTGGGACAGAGCTACAGACAACACAAACTATTCACAGACAAGCTAAAGTGATCATTTGTTGATCTTTATCAGCAGTAATGATGCAGTTGACCATGGCTGATAAAACAATCCCAATTAGAGATTTTATCTGCTGAAATCTTTAAACTAATGTATGCTACTAAGACATGAGAGTACAAAAAGCAAAAAGACTTGCATTTATATAGCGCCTTTCATGACCACCAGATGTCCCAAAGCGCTTTACAGCCAATTAAGTACTTTTTGAAGTGTAGTCACTGTTGTAACGTGGCAGCAAATTTGCACACAGCAAGCTCCCACAAATAGCAATGTGATAATGACCAAATAATCTGTTTTAGTAATATTGATTGAGGGATAAATATTGGCCAGAACACTGGGGATAACTCCATAACACATAGTGCCATGTTATCTTTTACATCGATCAGAGGGGGCAGATGGGGCCTCGATTTAACGCCTCATCCGAAAGACAGCACATCTGACAGTGCAGTACTCCCTCAGATTGCCTAGATTTTTGTGCTCAAGACTCTGAGTGGGACTTGAGCCCACAACCTTCTGACTCAGAGGCGAGTGTGCTACCCACTGAGCCACAGGCGACACTGAATTTGTAATCCATAAAATGTTTGAAAATGGAAAAACTAAGCAATCTAACATGTTCATATCATCTCTTCTCATGGTTATGTATTTCCAAACCCAAAAGTTAAGCAAAGTTTGACCAGAGGAACCAGAACAGAAATAAATCAATTAGTGCAAAGGGACAAGGAAGTCCAGCAAAGGAAGGCAGAATTAAAGGGAAAAGATGAGCAATTAGCACAATGTCAAAAGAAGCTAAGAAAGTAGAAGTTACCAGAGAGAGACAGAATATGATCCAACGGTTGACAGTAAAATGGCAGAGTTTAAAAACATTACACAACAATTAACATGCAGTGAAGCAGAACTGACACCTCGAGAATCAACACATGATAACTATGGCCATTGAAAAACCACACAGAATGGATGAGGGACTTCAGTTATGTGGAGAGACTAGAGAAGCTGGGATTGTTTTCCTTAGAGAAGAGAAGGTTTAGGTGGGATCTAATAGAGATGTTAAAAATTCCGAGGGTTTTGATACAATAAATAAAGAGGAACTATTTCCACTGGCGGATGGGTCGATAACCAAGGGACACAGATTTTAAGATAATTGGCAAAAGAACCAGAGGGGAGGAAAAACATTCTGGAATACACTGCCTGAAAAAATGATGGAAAAAGATGCAGTAGTAACTTTCAAAAGGGAATTGGATATACATATATACTTGAAAAGTAAAAAACAATTTCTGTCTCTCACCTTGATGGCCCTTGGATGTATGAAGATAGCCATGACAGATGCTGACATATGCAAAGCTGCATGAGTTATTGAAAAGAGAATATAGTAGGTTTAAAAATGTAGATGAGGCAACTGTAACAGCGTGCAATACAAAACACAGGACCAAAGATCCTAAACGTTTTTTTATTGGAAACTATGTTGTACAGTATATACTTTGCAGGTATGGATGTAATTGAATGAGAGAGAGAGAGAGAGAGAGCCTTTATGTTTCAGAATGATGTATTTTTCAATTTTCAGGAAAGATTGCTCTTCCAAATAAGTGAAAATTCCTCAAGCTATTCCCTCGAGGTAGAAAGTACAAGCATGGAGGATGTTCTGAAGATTTGGAAAGTACAACCCTCCAGCTAATGTTAATGCCTTTAGTGGTAGTGGGGAGGGGGGAGCGGTTAACTTGCATAATGAGAGACATGAGGTAACAGCTTCACTACAAAAATGGCAACAAAATTAACCAGAAGTATTGTAAAGCAAGTAATCTAAATTACCAGTCACAATACCAAGGAGCAATCCAAATCAGCGTGAGAAATCAACCATATCGCAATAGAAATCAAGGACTCCAAATAGATAATGCAGGCCACAGCTAAAAAGGCCAGAGGTTCCCAAATGCAAATTCTCAGGTTGGAGAGAGTATCAGAATCAGAACCATCAATTTCAATTAAGCAAAGATAATCAGGATGTGACGTGGCAAATGGAAGAATGAAGAATTTGGACACATTGCAACAAAACCAATGGCCCAGATATTCCGATCCCTACGGATGGGTACGCGCTGTGTACCCACCTGCAGGGACATGAGAAGCGCTGAAAACCGGCATTTCCGATCAGTCAAGAATCCTCTGTAACAGATCCTCTGGCTGCCCTGGAGCAGGCCTCTGCGGGCGGATACTTCCGCTTTTTGGAGACCCTCCGCCCGCAGAAAACCCTTACAATTCTTACACCTGGTAAAAGCAGGCGTAAGGCCTGCTTTTACCAGGATAAGAGTTCAAAAAAAAGAAAAAAAAAATGTTTTCACTGACTTATCATTTAAAAACACTAAAAAAGTTTCGTTTATTTTTAGCCCCGTAAAAAACTAATTTTTTTTCCAAAAAATTAAATTTTTGTTTAAAATACTTAATTTATTGTAATTTCAAGTCATTTAAAAAATGTAATTAAAAAAAAAAATTATTTAAATTTTACTATGTTTTTGGGGTGATCTCCATTCATATATTTGACAGGTCTTCCTGGGCCCTGCGCACTTGGAGTTTGGCGAGGCCCAGGAGCGGAAGTGTGTGCGTCCCGGGAGCCCTCAGGTAAGGATGTAGATTTTTCCAGATCGCAGGCCTCCACCCGCAGGAGGCCAGCGATCGCAAAATACGGGCCATTATTGCCAAAGCACAGATCAGGGTCAATGCCTACGATAATATCCTCCCTAAACACACTGAACCCAAACACCAATGCATGGAAAAAGCCCAGATGGCCCAGCTCAGACAGAGTGGCCTGCTGAGCTAAGAGATTATCGAGAATTAAGGGCAAGAGATTTCAGCAATAGGCGATAATGGCCAGATAAGCAACATGTATTACTATTCTTGGAAATTATCCAGATCTCTGAACAAGTGAAAAGTTTGATTCGAATGAGAATATCCATGCGGGTCCAATTATATTTCTAACTGAAGATGACAAGAGGCACATTTACAACAAATATCAGGTACCCATGCATCAGAAAACAAGGCTACCGATGGATTGCAGTATTCAACTGCATATTTTTCTGGCATACAAAATCCAGATTGCAACAAAAAAAATTCGCTCCCAACCAAGAATCCTGCTGGGGTTAAATATTTCACAAAATAATTTTGTAAGATTTCACTATCAGATAAAGAAAGTATCTGACAGATGGTACATTTTACATTAATAAACTGGGCCAATTATTGTTAAATGGTCTAGCACTGCAGACTGAAAGTAGAACACTGATACAGATAATGAGTAATTGACAATGGAAACAGAAAGATAAAAAGGCAATAAATGTACCAGCCTGGAAGTTGAGATGGATGCACGATGGCTTGCAAGAGTTAACAAGTGGTATTTAGAAGCTTCAAGGCAAAGATACAGGTTAATGAGGCTGTTTAAAAGACGTAACTAAATGCTTTGATCGAGTCCTGAGCAGATTGTTGCCTTGATAACTGGAATCAGTGACAAAGGAAACACCAAAGGTTAAGCTGAAAAGGGAGAATGTGTAGTTATATGAAAATGTAAATAAAGCCATGGGTTATGGAGAGCGGCCTGAGCTTGGATATTTTGGAAATGACCGAGATAACTGCATAAAACCAAGTATGTGGCTGTGATGCCAACAGATCACGAATAGCCCTCCAGCACAGAGAGTCAATGATGTAATTCAGGACATTACAAATGCATCCCTGAATTCATAGAACTGTACAGCACAGAAGGCGGCCATTCAGCCCATTGTGCCTGTACCGGCTCTTTGAAAAAGCGATCCAAATGAGTCCCTCTTGTCCCATTGCCCTGCAAATGTTTCTTCAAGTATTTATCCAATTCCCTATTGAAAGTTACGATTGAATCTGCTTCCACCGCCCTTGCAGGTAGTGCATTCCAGATCATAACACTTAACTGTTGTTAGAAAGTATTGCTTTTCAATAAACAACTGAGATTCTGATAGAAGACCTCGAGTGAAAGTAGATAGAAAGTCAGTCAAGTAGTAAAGTGATCTAATTACTACATTGGCCCCTGCCACTTCAACTCTGCAAAGGAATCCATAGCTGCTCTGTATTATTGCCCTAAACCAGTAGTACTCAAGAGTTCCATGGCATTAGCACTATAACTTAAGAGGGTGACATACAGAACTGAAATTCTGCTTTCAGTTCCACCCAACAGAAATTTGAAAAATCACTGACTTTAAAAAAAAACAATTCAAAATTTAATTTTATACATCACAAAACACTGTACACAAAAAGATAGCACAAATGTCAATCAAGCCAATTCCCCCATCCAATGCCCTTGTTGGAACTGATGGATGTGGTTAACCTGACATGCTCCACACTAAACGGTCTGCTGACAGTGACTATGCAAATCCTGAATGGGCTTTAGGTACTTAAGTGCAGGGAATTATTCTCCTTAGTCTAAAGAGATGCTAGGTGGGGAGATTGGCATTGCAGAGACTTCTTCCTCATCGAGAGAGAATGTTTTGGTTTGTACATAAAACAGTAACTTCAAAGACTCCCCATGTCGCGTCTGCTAGCAAGAGAAAACCTGCTGATATTGGAAAAGTCTACTTCCAGCTAGCTGCCGCTTGAATGCCAACCTCAGCACTGAAATGCAACTCAGCACAATCCCAATTAGTACTGAACTTTATAATTGCATTGGAGCGTCAGAATAGCCCTCCAGGACGCAACAGAAAAGCTGGTATAAGGCCGACACATTGCACATCACTCAAAAAGGTACCTCTCCCTGCTCAGGGACCAAACACAATAAGTAAATCAATTTTTTCAGTATGAAAATATTTATTTGTCCTCTCATACAAGTGGAGTTAAAAAAAAGCTCCATTTGCTTCAAAAGCATTAAATCTGTCTCCAAAGTTCCTTTAGGGTTTTTTGGACTCCACTTTCATCAAATGGCTTCTTGCAGGGGCACAATGTCACAATCTAGGATTCAAAAAGTCTGTAAACAGGCTGCCTTTTCACTGGGTTAATAATAGCCTTGCTATCCGAGGCTGGATGTTATTAACAGCCATCATTGCCACCTCAAACCATCTGTTATCTCTCTCCCCAGTTCTAAAGCTTCTTTTCTTTCAATGCTCCGCTTCTTTTCAAAGCCTACTTCCCCTTATTGTGTGTGTGCGAGATACCAGATCTATCGCTGCTCTACATTAGATGAAGGTATGTCTCTCTGCTGCCATACAAATCAACCACCAACAGGCCCACCAAGAAAAAACTGCAAGGTAAATTCCTTTCCCTGCTTCTGGTGGTCCTTGCTGTCTACTCTACTCATGGCTGTTCCAAACAGAAACACAAACTGCTTAAATTACTTAAACCTTTTGCCCTCTGATGAGCCAAGCTGCCTCATCTTCTCTCTCAACCCTTCCCCCAACATCATATCCTGATCACATATTAATACAAGTTAATTTAAATGCAATTTGAAAGAGAAACGTTGTACACTCTCCTCTCATCCCAACTCTCAACCTTCAAGAAAGTTTCCAACAAAAATTAAAATTGACATTCGGTCCCTTCTCTCCCACCCAAGTAATAAAATTTAATTGACCAACAACCAGTTTCACTTGGCTGCATGGTCCCTGTTGTCACGATATTCATTAATGTTAAAGGAAAAAAACACACAAGCCACTGCATTGTAATACTTAGATACTTGTGATAATCTTAATTGATCAGCTCAAATGATCCCATCACTATCACCACCAGTACCTCACATCAGTGTTACAGTTAAAAATACCCTCTAGACACAACCCAAGTACAAAAATCAAAACTAATTGTACTATTTGGTGTTTTTCTGCAGTTCAGTGAACATAGTGTTAGGAAACATGGGTAAGAAAGGGTTATAATGTAGCATTATGCACAGATTGAAACACAGTGCATCATAGAAAGAAAGGTTATCTCTCTATACCTTAGGGAAGGGGAGAGGGGGAGAGGGCGGGGGGGTGGGGAGAGGGCGGGGGGGTAGGGGGGGAGAGGGCGGGCGAGCGGGCGGGGGGGGAGAGGGCGGGCGAGCGGGGGGGAGAGGGCGGGCGAGCGGGGGGGAGAGGGCGGGCGAGCGGGGGGGAGAGGGCGGGCGAGCGGGGGGGAGAGGGCGAGCGAGCGGGGGGGAGAGGGCGAGCGAGCGGGGGGGAGAGGGCGAGCGAGCGGGGGGGGGGGGGGGGGGGAGGGCGAGCGAGCGGGGGGGGCGAGCGAGCGGGGGGGGGGGGAGGGCGAACGAGCGGGGGGGGGCGAGCGAGCGGGGGGGGTGGGGGAGGGCGAGCGAGCGGGGGGGGGGGGAGGGCGAGCGAGCGGGGGGGGGCGAGCGAGCCGGGGGGGAGGGCGAGCGAGCGGGGGGGGTGGGGGAGGGCGAGCGAGCGGGGGGGTGAGGGCGAGCGAGCGGGGGGGGGAGGGTGAGCGAGCGGGGGGGGAGGGCGAGCGAGCGGGGGGGGGGGGAGGGCGAGCGAGCGGGGGGGGGAGGGCGAGCGAGCGGGGGGGGGAGGGCGAGCGAGCGGGGGGGGAGGGCGAGCGAGCGGGGGGGGAGGGCGAGCGAGCGGGGGGGGAGGGCGAGCGAGCGGGGGGGGGAGGGCGAGCGAGCGGGGGGGGGGAGGGCGAGCGAGCGGGGGGAGGGCGAGCGAGCGAGCGGGGGGAGGGCGAGCGAGCGAGCGGGGGGAGGGCGAGCGAGCGAGCGGGGGGAGGGCGAGCGAGCGAGCGGGGGGAGGGCGAGCGAGCGAGCGAGCGGGGGGAGGGCGAGCGAGCGAGCGAGCGGGGGGAGGGCGAGCGAGCGAGCGTGCGGGGGGAGGGAGAGCGAGCGAGCGTGCGGGGGGAGGGAGAGCGAGCGAGCGTGCGGGGGGAGGGCGAGCGAGCGAGCGAGCGGGGGGAGGGCGAGCGAGCGAGCGGGGGGAGGGCGAGCGAGCGGGGGGCGAGCGAGCGAGCGGGGGGCGAGCGAGCGAGCGGGGGGAGGGCGAGCGAGCGAGCGTGCGGGGGGAGGGCGAGCGAGCGAGCGGGGGGAGGGCGAGCGAGCGAGCGTGCGGGGGGAGGGCGAGCGAGCGAGCGTGCGGGGGGAGGGCGAGCGAGCGAGCGAGCGGGGGGAGGGCGAGCGAGCGGGGGGCGAGCGAGCGAGCGGGGGGCGAGCGAGCGAGCGGGGGGAGAGCGAGCGAGCGGGGGGAGAGCGAGCGAGCGGGGGGAGAGCGAGCGAGCGGGGGGAGAGCGAGCGAGCGGGGGGAGAGGGGGGAGAGAGAGAGCGGGGGGAGAGAGAGAGAGAGAGATGACCTTTTGTTTTTAAGAAATATTCAAATCCAAGGTCTTCACCTCGAGATGAGCTTCCGCACCATATCCGCTCCATCACCAAGACCATCTACTTCCACCTCTAATATTGCCCGACTCCGCCCTTGCCTCAGCTGATCTGCTGCTGAAGCCCTCACCTATGCCTCAGTTACCTCGAGACTCGACGATTCCAATGCTCTCCTGACCAGCCTCCCATCTTCCACCCTCCATAAACTTGAGCCCATCCAAAACTCTGCTGCCCGGATCCTAACTTTCACCAGATTTCGTTCACCCATCATCCCTGTGCTCGCTGACCTACATTGGATCCCGGTCCAGCAATGCCTCGATTTTAAAATTCTCATCCTGGTTTTCAAATCCCTCCACTCACCCCTCCCTATCTCTGTAATCTCCTCCAACCCTCAGATATTTGCGCTCCTCCAATTCTGGCCCTTTACCCATCCCCGATTTTAAATCGCTCCACCATTGGTGGCCGTGCCTTCAGCTGCCGAGGCCCTAAGCTCTGGAATTCCATCCCTGAACACCTCCGCCTCTCTACCTCTCTCTCCTACTTTAAGCCTCTCTTTAAAACCTACCTCTTTGACCAAGTGTTTGGTCATCAGTCCCAATATCTCCTTTCGTGGCTGTGTCAAATTTTGTTTGAAAGCGCCTCTGTGAAGCGCCTCGAGACGTTTCACGGCGTTAAAAGCGCTATATAAATACAAGCTGCTGATGTTGGATTGTAATGGAACTTTGGATTTAATCACAGAAAATTAAGCTCAAGAACTGTATACGCGATATACGTCATTTCCCTGAATTGAGTTCACTTGATTTGCAAGTACTTCACTTTATTTGGAGGATTAAACTTTGCATAAGCGAAAATTTGCTTGTGAGTGTATTATCTTACCATCATTGATTGAGCTCACAGCTGGCTAGCAATAGCCTGAAACTTATATACATACCTTTACACTTTATCAAAATGCATACAACACTGGTCCCTCTCGAGGTAAATTTAGTTGTTGCAGTTCAGGCTTTTGCACTCAACACATCATCTACATGCAAACAACCCGATTGCAATTTCCAAAAGCTGCTCAGAGCTGCTTCAAACAGAGACCCTGCCAAATTTGGGCTAACGTAGCCTGTAAACAATTAACCCCAAACATGTTAAATCCTTTCTTGGAGAATATGTCGGATGCCCACGATGTTCTTACATCACCTCAGATAACAGAAAATTGACACTGCCAGACCACTGCAGGCAGGCTAAACCTGTCCAAATTTATTTATTGATGAAATAATTCATGGAAGGAAAAAAACAAAACCATAAGGAAGATACGATCTAGCACAAACAATTTACACAGCATACAAACAGGGTGGGGTGTTTTAAAGAGAGTTCGTAGTTCTTGAAGTTTCTCTCAACAAATGCATTCACAATATTAGCATTTATAAAATGCCCCGTTTTCTTCAAAGGTAACCTTTAACTTGGCTAATTTGCAATCAAAGCTCTCTCGGGCTCTGAACTCAGACAGTTGGTCTCCAGGCTGCCAGTCCATTTTTTTTGCCCAATGAAGCACAGTCCATCATAAGTTAACGGTTATCACAACTTTAAAAGTATATACAGGTATACAGGTCTCAAGAAACCCCATTCTCATAACAATAAATGTGTTAAAATCATAATATCCAAATTAATGTGCTACAAAATCAAAGTAACTGGCCAATCCCACTCTCCAGTAATAATGCTCCTTTTTACTATGAAACTTCCAATATATGCGACAGTTCCTTTGCTGACAAATCCTTTCCATTTATACTGTGGGGTGGACTTAAGAACAAGTGTGTTCACATTTCTTCATGTGTAGATATTACGAAGCTGCATTTGCAAATGTCATTCTGGATTCAAACCTTGTCCAATATCCCAGAAAGGTCTGTACAATCCAGCAATGGCAGATGCAAATCGTTGACCTGCATGGTTGGGCTGAAAGGTCAGCCAAGCAGCTTCTGTTTCAGATCTATCCCCTTTGCCTGTGGAAGCAGAATGATTTGACCAGAACATCCACTCGAAGACAAGCTAAGTAATACAACCAAAGCTACATCTCTTTTATTACGAGCCTATTCTTCAGGCGATCAAACATCTGCTTCTTTCAACAATTCCACACAAATATCTGGGAAGATGCCAATTCTCCATTCCTTGTACAACAGCTCCCTTCTGAAACAGATCCCTACCACCCGATGTAATCGCCTCTCCATCAGCAAAACGAGAGACAGAGAACAAGGGAGCTCAGGGGCTCCTCCTTGTGAGATATCTACTCGAGCACAATACGTTCACTGTTTATTTCATTTCTCGGAAAGACCGAGGAGAGTTTCAGCCCTCTCGGCAGGAATTCCTACAGAAAACAGCACAATGGCAAGCTGCTCCGTCATGGATGCTTTTTAGCTCAAAGTGTTTTGTAGGGTCGAAATGCATTTGGGACCGAGACAACAGTGTTACAACTGCAGAGAGGCAGGGTGACTCGAGATGTTTCTGGGACCAAGACAGCACTGTTACAACTGGAGAGAGGCAGGGTGACTCACAGAAGAATGATAAAACACAGAAGGAGGCCATTCGGCTCATCGTGCCTGTGCCAGCTCTTTGACAGAGCTGTCCAAGTAGTCCCATTCCCCTGTTCTTTCCTTATAGCCCTGCAAATTTTTCCTTTCAAGTATTTATCCAATTCCCTTTTGCAAGCTATTATTGAATCCACTTCCACCACCTTTTCAGGGAGTGCACTGCAGATCATAACGCGCTGCGTAAAAAAAATCTCATGTTGCCTCTGGTTCTTTTTCCAATGACCTTAAATCGGAGTCCTCGAGTTACCCGCCCTTCTGCCACTGGAAACAGTTTCTCCTTATTTACTCTAGCAAAACCAGTCATTATTTTGAACACTTCTATCAAATCTTCTCTTAGCCGTTTCTGTTCCAAGGAGAACAACCCCAGCTTCTCTAGGCTTTCCACATAACTAAAGTCCCGCATCCCTGGTACCATTCCAGTAAATCTCCTCTGCAACCTCTCCAAGGCCTTGACATCATTCCAAAAGTGTGGTGTCCAGAATTGGACACAATACTCCAGCTGAGGCCTAACCAGTGATTTATAAAAGTTTAGCATAATTTCTTTGCTTTTGTACGCTATGCCTGTTTATGAAGCAAGGATCCCGTATGCATTTTTAATAGCCTTAACTTGTTCTGTCACCGTCAAAATATTGTACATACATTCCCAGGTATCTCTGTTCCTGCCCCCTCTTTAAAATTGTCCCATTTAGTTTTCTTGTCTCTCCTCATTCTTCCTACCAAAATGAATCACTCCACACTTCTCTGCCATGTGTCTGCCCATTTCACCAGTCTACGTCCTCCTGAAGTCTGTCACTATCCTCCTCATTGCTTACTACATTTCCAAATTTCATGTCATCTGCAAACTTTGAAATAATGCCCTGTATACCCAAGTCCAGGTCAATAATATACATCAAAAAGAGTAGTGGTCCTAATACCGACGCCTGGGGGACACAACTGTAAACTTCCCTCCAGTCTGAAAAACAACTGTTCACCACTACTCTCTGCTTTCTGTCTCTAGCCAATTTCGCATCCATGCAGCCACTGCCCCTTTAATCCCATGGCCTTCAATTTTGCTAGTAAGTCTATTGGGCCAGATAATCCGAGCCCTACAGGTGTGTACACGCTGTGTACTCACCTGTAGGGACATCGGAAATGCCGGTTTCAGGCATGCACAGGAAACTGGCATTTCCAATCTGTCAAAAATGGTCTAGACAGATCCTCCGGCTGCCCTGGAGAAGGGCCTCTGCAGGCGGATAGTTCCGCTTTTTGGAGACCCTCCACCCGCAGAAAACCCTTACAATTCTTGCGCCTGGTAAAACCAGGCACAAAGAGTTGAAAAAAGTAATAAATAAAAATGTTTTCACTGATTTATCATTTAAAAATACGTTAAAGGTAAGTTTATTTTTAGCCCTGTAAAAAAAATTGATTTTTTTCAAAAATTTTAATTTTTGTTTAAAATTTATTGTAATTTCAAGTCATTTTAAAAATCTGATATAAAAAAAAATGTATTTAAAGTTTTACTATGGTTTGGGGGTGATCTCCATTCATATATTTGACAGGTCTTCCGGTCAAGTTTATGAAGGGAGATTCCCTTCTGTGATTGGCTCCCCATGGCCTATGTGATCCCAGGGACGCTGCGAACTACATGTGCCTCTGGGATACGTGGGCCCTGCGCACTTGCAGTTTGGAGAGGCCCAGCACCGGAATTGTGCGCGTCCCTGGATCCCTCAGGTAAGGGCGCAGATTTTTCCAGATCGCAGTCCTCCGCCCGCGGGAGGCCTGCGATCAGAATATCTGGGCCATTATGTGGTACTTTATTAAGCGCCTTTTGAAAGTCCATATACTCATTTAGTACCTCAGCCATGCCCTCTGCCTTCACAAGATATACTTTTTGGTCGCTAATCGGTCTCACTCTTTCTTTGACTGCACTTTTGCTATTTATAGGACTTTTATGTCCCCCGCTAAACTATTCTCATATACTCTCTCTTGGTCCCTTTCACAGAATCACAGAAACCCCACAGTGCAGATAGAGGCCATTTCGGCCCATCGAGCCTGCACCGACACATATCCCACCCGATCCCCGTAACCCCTACACCAACACCAACACATATCCCACCCTATCCCTGTAACCCCACGTATTTAATCCCCCTAACACTAAGGGTCAATTTATCATAGCCAATCAACCTAACCCGCACATCTTTGGACTTTCATTTCGTTTTTCAGTTCTCCTCTGTACTTTCTGTATTCTGCTTGATTCTCTACTGAATTATGAGTCTGACATTTATCACAAGCCTCCTTTTTCTGTTTAATTTTTACCTCTATATCTTTAGTCATCCAGGGAGCTCTAGCTTTGGATGCCCTTCCTTTCCCCCTTGTGGGAATGTGTCTACTCTATACTCTAACTCTCCCCTCTTTGAAGGCCTCCCATTGATCATTTACCGTTTTACCTGCTAATTTTTGATTCCAATCCACCTGGGCCAGATCCCCTTTCAACCCACTGAAATTAGCCCTCCTCCAGTTGAGTATTTTCACGTTTGATTGTTCCTTGTCCTTTTCCATAACTACTCTAAACCTAGTGATATTGTGACTCGAGAGATATTTGGGACCAAGATAACATTTACAACTGCAAGATGGCTTTAGATACATTTGGGACCAAGGCGACACTGCGAGAAGAAAAGGTGACTCTAGACGTCAGGGGAAGAAAATGAATTACTTAATAAAATGTTTAATTTCAGCTTTACTTGAGATTGGAAATATTTAAAATATATGAAACCAGACCCTTTTCTGTTGGGTGTTATAAACAAAATGCTTGAGGTGCTAACTGACAGACAGTGATGCAGTTAGACTGGGGAAGTTTAGCAGAGCGTTTTCATGCCTCACGAATATAAATAAAATTCTCAGGTGGAGAAGCAAATCTGCACCGAGTGAAAAATCATGATCAAAAATATCTTTCCACTGCTTATTAGGTAGGTAACCATTTGTTATTAGTTAGCTTAACAGGTCCAATAATAGTTTTCAATTCTAATTTCTTATATTTTTCAAACTATTAAACATATTGTAACTGGAACGCATGCAAACAGACCACTTGCAATTTGAACAATAAGAAACGTGGCATTACTGCAAATATCTTCAGTTATGTACAAAACAACTGGCATTTGTATGGCACCTTTAACATAATAAAACATTCCAAGGCGCTTCACAGGAGTGTTAACAAACAAAAATTGACACCGAGCCACTTAAGGAGCTATATGGGCAGGTGACTAAAAGCTTGGTCAAAGATTTAAGTTTTAAGGAGCGTCTTAAAAGGAGGAAAGGTAGAGAGGCAGAACGGTGTAGGGAGGAAATTCCAGAGCTCAGGGTCTAGGCAACTGAAGGCATGGCCACCAATGGTGGAGCGATTACAATCAGGGATGCGCAAGAGGCCAGAATTGGAGGAACGGTTGTAGCGCTGATCGAGATTACAGAGATATGGAAGGGCAAGGACATGGAGGGATTTGAAAAAAGTGGATGAGAATTTTTAAATCGAGCCAATGTAGGTCAGCGAGCACAGGGGTGATGGCTGAACGGGACTTGGTGAGAATTAGGGTACACGCAGAACCAAATAAAAAGCAAGGAAAGAAAATAAACCTATTAGCTGCTCGTGATGTGAATGACACCGAATTCAAAGCAATAAATTTAGCACATCCTTCATAGAAAGCAACTGACTCCCATTATCTCCCTAGAAACGAAGAATCTTTCATACCCGGTTTATATTGGGACCTCTGTGCTGGACAGAAACTGACATCTCCACAAATTCAGCACAATGTACACATTAGAAGTCTCCCCCCTCCAATTCATAACCGTGATGGGAACAATCTTTGGATAAATTCCAAGTCGTTTTACATTGAATATGGAGGCATCACAGTTTTTACTTCAGTGTCGACTCCAAGCCAATCTATCAATATTTTTTGATCCTGGTATTTAAAAAAACTTTTTTGTTGTACCAATGTACAATAGGCACAGTATACCACTGTTGTATACAGATTAAGTACAGTATATAGCAGGCAGTTAAGAAGGCAAATGGTATGTTGGCCTTCATAGCGAGACGATTCAAGTACAGGAGCAAGGAAGTCTTGCTGCCGTTATACAGGGCCTTGGTGAGACCACATCTTGAGTATTGTGTGCAGTTTTGGTCGCCTTATCTGAGGAAGGATGTTATTGCCATGGAGGGAGTGCAGCGAAGATTCACCAGACTGATACCTGGGATGGCAGGAATGACGCATGAAGAGAGATTGGGTTGATTAGGCTTATATTCGCTAGAGTTTAGAAGAATGAGAGGGGATCGCATTGAAACTTATAAAATTCTAACAGGACTAGACAGACTAGATGCAGGAAGGATGTTCCCGATGGCGGTGGAGTCCAGAACCAGGGGTCACAGTCTGAGGATAAGGGGTAAGCCATTTAGGACAGAGATGAGGAGGAATTTCTTCACCCAGAGAGTGGTGAGCCTGTGGAATTCTCTACCACAGAAGGCAGTGGAGGCCAATTCATTAAATATATTCAAGAAGGAGTTGGATATATTTCTTAAGGCTAAAGGGATCAAGGGATATGGGGAGAAGGCAGGGACAGGGTACTGAATTTGGATGATCAGCCATGATCTCATTGAATGGCGGAGCAGGCTCGAGGGGCCGAATGGCTTACTCCTGCTCCTATCTTCTATGTTTCTATGAACCTAGTCTGCGTGGCTCATTATCTCAGGAACTCGCGCCTTTACACACTAAGCCACTGGGCGAGCTCTAACTAGCAGGTTACACATCAGTGTACAGGTTACAGTTTTCTTGTGTCAATTAAGTTTCTACTATGTAACTGGTTAGGAACTGGTGGTATAGTTAAAGTCACTGCAAGAGTATAGTGACATGTGGGCAGGGTTAGATAATGATAATTAAGTTTCTAACAGCCTCTTGGTTGAGTCAGTGCACATGGACACAATGGACTTGCAGCGAGGGGCTCTATGTAGAGCGATGGAAGAACAGTGACAATCTGCACTGGGCGCTAACATTTAAGCTAAACCATGACTGAGAGATGATGCTGATGCAGAAAGGCTGTTAATTTTGCCCACATAACAGTTAGCTACATAAAGTCGTAACTAACTCCATGAAATGCTTTGAGCTGTTGCAACCTAGCAAGGCACATTGATATAAAAATGCAGCCATTAGCTCTTGAAAGCGGTTACGTTATCAAACATTATGCGTAAACTAGGTCTTAAATTCTAAAATACCTCCTATCTGCTGGAAAAGGCAATCTGCAGCTGACTGTTAAATTGGAAGGCATCATAAATCCCATTAATGTGCATCAACGTTGCCTTTTAAAAAAATATAGGCACTGAAAAAAGGAGTTCAAAACAAAAAATAGGCAGATTGAGGGAGCAAGGTCTTGTGTAAAACATTCTCCATGGGTTTAGCTTTGATAACGTAGGACAATGCAACTGGAGGTTGCTGATTTATAATTCACTGCACGTATATTTCTTTAACAGGATTAAACTTTTATCTGGAGAGATAAAGGGTACAATATGAAGCTTCATTGCTTGATTTTGTACACCACATTCCTGGTATAACTGCCAATATAAAATGTAAAAATGGTGGGATTTTTTGAATAGACTGCAGAGAATATCCTGAAATTCCAGTCCTGTTCACCATGTGCGTGACTTAGGACGGTATAGGATGTGAAACAAAACTCTGCATTCATCTGTCTGGGCCCAAATAACCCTCATTCGCTTATTCACTCAAATATTTACCTAATTTCCACCTACATTTTTCCACACTGTCTGCTTCCCTGGGCAGCCCATTCCACACGTTCACCACCCTCTGCATACAATAGTTACATCTAAACTATCTGTGCACCTTTTGAGTGTCAGCTTTGGTTCAGTGGTAGCACTCTTGCCTCTGAGTCAGAAGGTTGTGGTTTCAATTAGAACACGCCATCAAGTTTGCAATTAGTCATCATACAGAAAAACACACTTGCCACTTCAATCCCATACAGACTGCACTACTGCTGCAACATATCTGAACAGGTATGATTTACAGCAGTACTCAGGGATGGAGCGTAACTCCAAATGATAGTATAGTGTGTAATTACATTCCGTACCACTCCAAGAGTGTTTGCACATCTTGTTGTACAACAGGATATGAGAAACATAGAAGATAGGAGCAGGAGTAGGCCATTTGGCCCCTCAAACCTGCTCCGCCATTCAATGCGATCATGGCTGATCATCCAAATTCAGTACCCTGTCCCTGCTTTCTCCCCATAGCCCTTGATCCCCTTAGCCTTAAGAAATATATCTAACTCCTTCTTGAATATATTTAATGAATTGGCCTCAACTGTCTTCTGTGGTAGAGAATTCCACAGGTTCACCACTCTCTGGGTGAAGAAATTCCTCATCTCAGTCCTAAATGGCTTACCCCTTATCCTTAGACTGTGACCCCTGGTTCTGGACTCCCCGCCATCGGGAACAGCCTTCCTGCATCTAGTCTGTCTAGTCCTGTTAGAATTTTATAAGTTTCAATGAGATCCCCTCTCATTCTTCTAAACCCTAGCGAATATAAGCCTAATCGACCCAATCTCTCTTCATACGTCATTCCTGTCATCCCAGGTATCAGTCTGGTGAATCTTCGCTGCACTCCCTCCATGGCAAGAACATCCTTCCTCAGATAAGGTGACCAAAACTGCACACAAAACTCAAGGTGTGGTCTCACCAAGGCCCTGTACAACTGCAGCAAGACATCCTTGCTCCTGTACTCGAATCCTCTCGCTATGAAGGCCAGCATACCATTTGCCTTCTTAACCACCTGCTGCACTTGCATGCTTACCTTCAGCGACTGGTGCACAAGGACACCCAGGTCTAGTTGCACTTCCCCTTTTCCCAATCTATTGCCATTCAGATAATAACCTGCCTTCCTGTTTTTGCCACCAAAGTGGACAACCTCGCATTTATCCACATTATACTGCATCTGCCATACATCTGCCCAATCACCCAACCTGTCCAAATCATACTGGAGTTTCTCTGCATCCTCCTCACAGCACACACGCCCACCCAGCTTTGTGTCGTCTGCAAACTTGGAGATATTCCATCTAGTTCCCTCGTCTAGATCATTTATATAATATATATCCACTCGGAAAAAGACCCATTTATTCCAACTCTTTGCTTCCTGTCTGCCAACCAATTCTCTATCCAAGTCAGTACCTTACCACCAATCCCATGTGCTTTAACTTTACACGCTAGTCTCTTATGCGGGACCTTATTGAAAGCCTTTTGAAAGTCCAAATACACCACATCCACTGGTTCTCCCTTATCTATTCTACCAGTTACAGCCTCAAAAAATTCCAGTAGATTAGTCAAGCATAATTTACCTTTTGTAAATCCATGTTGACTTTGTCTGACCCTGTCACTGTTTTCCAAGTGCTCTGCTATTACATCTTTTATAATAGACTCTAGCATTTTCCCCACTACCGATGTCAGGCTTACCGGTCTATAATTCCCCGTTTTTTCTCTACCACCTTTTTTAAACAGTGGGGTTACATTAGCTACCCTCCAATCCATGGGAACTGTTCGAGTCTATAGAATTTTGGAAGATGACCAGCAATGCATCTACCATTGCTAGGGCCACTTCCTTAAGTACCCTAGGATGTCGATTATTAGGCCCCGAGAAGACTTCTAAGTAAATAAAGAACCAATTTTAGTCTAACCACAGATAGCATTAAAGATTGGATATTTTTCCAAACATGTTTTTGCAAAATACAGGTTTCATCACTCAATGGAGCACTACATTAGTACTTCTTCTTAGGCAGTCCCTCGGAACCGAGGATGACTTGCTTCCACATTAAAAATGAGTTCGCAGGTGACTGATGAGTCCAATGTGGGACCTACAGTCTCTGTCACAGGTGGGGCAGACAGTGGTTGAAGGGACGGGTGGGTGGGGTGCTTGGGTTGACGTGCGCTCCTTGCGCTGGGCTTCTGCTTGCTCCCAGCAAAGAGACTCGAGGTGTTCGGCGCCTTCCCGGATGCTTCTCCCCCACTTTGTGCGGTCTTAGGCCAGGGATTCCCAGGTGTCGGTGGGGATGTTGCACTTTTCAAGGAGGCTTTGAGGGTGTCCTTGAAGCATTTCCTCTGCCCACCTGGGGCTTACTTGTTGTGCCGGAGCTCCGAGTAGAGTGCTTGTTTTGGTACATTAGTACAGCAACAGACTGGCTAACATGCAAGGGGATGGAGTTAGCAGCACTGACTGCCAGGAAGCACATTTGGCTGCCTGGTGTTAAAGTCATGGAGAAAACCTATGGAAAAGAAAACTAACTGAAAATGGTGAATGTTGGTGGAGTGAGATAGGGTTTTTTTTGGGGGTGGGGGAGGCGGATAAATACAAAAACATAAACCTTCTCACAGGTTTCCCTCTTTTGGCTCATTATGCACATTATGAGAATGATTCTACTCAATGTGTGGTTAATGTCAAAACTTGATCAAAACAGGTTCTTACAATTTAAATTATGTATGGAACATAAATGACCAGTTTTGTTCAACATCAGGAATAGAGCATGAAGAGTTAAAATGAGCATTAAATAATCAAGATCACATACTCCCTTCCTCACATGATGGGAGTAGGAGTCATGGCCAGTATTCTAATCTACCTACATGAACACCAGAAGACTAGAAATAAATAACTTGCATTTAAATAGCACTCGTCACAGCCTCAGAATGTCCCAAAGCACTTTACAGCCAATGAAATGAGTCACTGCCGTAATATAAGAAATGTAGCAGCCAATTTCCACTTAGTAAGCTCCCACAAACAGCAATTAAATAAATAGCCAAATCTTCTGTTTTAACGATGTTGGTTGAGGGAGAAATATTGCCCAGGAGAACTTTGCTGCTTTTGTTTGAAGTGCTGTGCAATCTTTTCCGTCCACCTGAGGCGGCAGACAGGGCCGCAGTTTAATGTGTCATCCAAAAGACAGCAGCTCCCATAGTGCAGCACTCACTCAGTCCTACACAGAAGTGCCAAGCTAGATTATGTGCTCAAGTCTCAGGCGTGCAACCACTGTGCCGAGATTGACACCTACAATTAGTTCTTAACAAGGTGCTAGTGTACGCAAGGTGTCCCAGCTTGGAAAAAAATGAAGATCTATTTTGTACAACTAACATGCTTCCTTAATTTGTTGTTTTAGAGAGCAATATTGATCTTATTTTTAGAAACAGTGCTGGCATCTGGGTAGATATAAAACTTATTGCAAATACAAATAACAGAGACAAGTGTTCAGCTCCCAGACAGCTGACCAGTCAATATGTTAGCGATGATTTGTTCATCCAGACATAACTGTTTGAACAAGTGAGCTGTCTCAGCTCATAAGACGTGTTATTTTGATAAGACAAATTTCAAAGCTTTTCAGCAACCTCCTAATTATCTGGTGCCCTTGGCGGTCAGTTTATTGGTTATAAAACAAGCTATTTCATTGCTGCAGACATTATGCCACCCCACCTCCTGATGTACAGTCACGTAAACAGAAGACAGATCTTTGAAAACGTTGTCATACTCATGTTCAGTTACATGGCTTAATTAAAAACAAACAATTTAGGAAATCAAACAGGAAGATAATTCAGAAAGAGATTATTTTTAATTAAGCACTTTACAGGCAGCACAGAACTTGCAAATGCATCCACCACTCAGTTTGCTCACCAACCACCACAAAAACTTTTGTTTTTGCAAAGTAGAAATTGAGTAGCAGGGCGCAATTAAAGTCTTAATAAGGACTGTAGCCAGGCCATCTGTTAGCAGTGTCTTTTATTACTTTCCACAATAAACTGCACGCAATGTGATCAGATAATTCACTGCATGCTCTGGTTCTTACAATTGTTTTCTATAACAGTGCAAACTATTAGCAGAACATTTCTGCCATCATATTTCTCAGTTAAGGTTTACACAAGTGCAAAAATCCCATTTAGAATAAAAGCAGGTCCGTGTAGCACAGAAAGCTGCACTGGACTAATCGGACTGCAATAACCAGCCTTTTTTTTCAGCTATTAAATGAAGCCAAGTTTCTGGTTGACTGCAGATCGAAGTATAATTTGAAATCTGTCGTTCTTGAGCTTTACATTCTAGTAAAGCAATCAGAGTAGCAATATGGGGAATATTTAGATGGTAATAATTACTTTCAACTTTGATTCATGCGATGAATCCATTAGCCCAATGTGTAAATAGACACATACATAAAGCTGTTGGTTTGGTACAAGAGAGCTACAAAGGAAAACGAGGTCTGCAGTGGTGACTATATAACTGCCCGTTTACCCGCAAGATTTTAAGCAATTCTCACTGCTCTATTATTCCAAATAAAACTTAGCTCACTGTACAATGGTTCTGACAGAGTCAAGACTGTCAGGAACTGGTCAGCAGTTCATCTACGTACCTACGTATATAATTGAAAGCCTTGCATCTAGCGAGCACCCGCAGCCTCCCAGCAGTCAAAGGCGTGTCACACCTGAAAGTGTGATCTCAGAACCGTCACACCTCAAAAGTGACACACGTTTGAGGTGCATTAACCGAGGCCACAGGGCAAAGAAAAAACACGTTTATTAAGTTAACAGGTAAGTTATTTGGGCCAAAGATCTGGCTGACTAAGTGCAAAGAAATTAAAAGTAGAAAGAACCGATGAATGATTTTCTGTGCATCTGGTTTATAACTCAGGAATATTTTCTAGAACATTCTGTAACTCAAAAGGAAATAACTGTCTTTTCAAATCCAAAATATCTATTAATGTTTATCTCGGCTTTAGTAAAGTGCATCCCATAATGGAATTAGTTTTATACTGCATTAGGGTAACACATAAGCTGCCTTAGGACAAACTCCAGCGTATCAATTCCAAACCAATCTCGAGATACTACCTTTCTTAAAACACAGTCCAAAATGTAGAGCTTTGTCTTTCTTTCTTATTTTCATACCTTACTCCACCAGTCCCGAGGGCAGATATGTCCTGGAGGCCAAATGCTGCAGCATCACTGCCTCACAAACTGACATTGGCTAACTCAACACAAAACAAGGATTCAACCGCACTCAGTATCACATCACACAATAATTTAACCCACCAAGTCTCCAGGGAGAGAATGTGTATCATTTTATACAGTACTTACCTACAGGTGGAATTTGTAGGCATGAGTTTGTCAAGTTGGTTTGCTGACAGATGTTATAGCTGATAACTGATGAACTTCCACAAATCACATGGCTCCAAAATGAAGTAGAATTCCACCTGCCCACTTCCTCCAAATGTATCCCTTTCTCCTTCACTCCTGGCGGCAAATTCCACTGGATTGGGGGTGCAGGCAGCTACTTAACTCCAGGAGCATTACATTATAAAAAGGAATTTTCTTTATGCAAGTCACCGTAAATTTTCACTATGGACGTACAATCCCTCGACACCTCCATCCCCCACCAGGATGGCCTGAGGGCGCTCTGCTTCTTCCTTGAACAGAGGCCCAACCAGTCCCCATCCACCACCACCCTCCTCCGCCTGGCTGAACTTGTTCTCACATTGAACAACTTCTCCTTTGACTCCACTCATTTCCTCCAAATCAAAGGTGTTGCTATGGATACCCGCATGGGTCCTAGCTATGCCTGCCTTTTCGTGGGATATGTGGAACACTCTTTGTTTCAGTCCTACTCGGGTCCCCTCCCTCACCTCTTTTTCTGGTACATTGATGACTATCGGTGTTGTTTCCTGCTCTCGCCCTGAACTAGAAAATTTCATTCACTTTGCTTCCAATTTCCACCCTTCCAATTTCCGCCCTTCCCTCACCTTCACATGGTCCATCTCCGACTCTTCCCTTCCCTTCCTCGACTTCTCAGTTTCCATCTCTGGGGACAGGTTATTGACAAACATTCACTACAAGCCCACTGACTCCCACAGCTACCTGGACTACACTTCCTCCCACCCCGCCTCCTGTAAGGACTCTATTCCATTCTCCCAGTTTCTCCGTCTCCGCTGCATCTGCTCCGACGATGCCACTTTCCATACCAGTGCTTCCGACATGTCTTCCTTTTTCCTCAACCGAGGATTCCCCTCTACTGTGGTTGACACGGCCCTTGACCGTGTCCGTTCTATCTCCTGCACTTCTGCCCTCACCCCTGCCCCTCCCTCCCGGAACCACAATACAGTTCCCTTTGTCCTCCCCTTTCACCCCACCAGCCTCCACATTCAACGATCATCCTCCGCCATTTCCGCCACCTCCAGCGTGATCCCACCACCAAACGCATCTTCCCCTCACCTCCCCTTTCAGCATTCTGAAGGGACCGCTCCCTCCGTGACACCCTAGTCCACTCCTCCATCACCCCCAGCACTCCTTCCCCCGGCACCTTCCCGTGCAAGCGCAGGAGATGCAACACATGTCCTTATACCTCCCCCCTTCCCACTGTCCAGGGCCCCAAACATCCCTTCCAGGTGAAACAGCGATTTACTTGTACTTCCTGCAATTTAGTATACTGTATTCGCTGCTCCCGATGTGGTCTCCTCTACATTGGGGAGACCAAACGCAGATTGGGTGACCGCTTTGCGGAACACCTCCGTTCAGTCCGTAAGGGGGACCCCAAGCTCCCGGTGGCCTGTCACTTTAATTCACCGCTCCATTGCCACTCAGACCTCACCGTCCTTGGCCTCGTGCATTGTTCCATGGAAGCTCAGCGTAAGCTCGAGGAACAGCACCTCATCTTTCGATTAGGCAATCTACAGCCCTCTGGACTCAACGTAGAGTTCAACAATTTCAGATCATAACCTCGGCCACACACACACATTTTCCCTTTTTTTTAATCCACACTTTCGTCTGGGCTTTTTTCTTCCCTCCCACATGGCAGCTGTCCTTCATTCTGCCAGGGCCATTCACACTTCATCTAGAGCCATCCTTTGTTCCTTGAATATCTCTCAATGTCTCTCAATCTCGCCTGCTTTCTATCCTGTCGCTGACCTTCCCTTATGTTCCTTCATCCCCTCCCCCTTTTCCCAGCCCCCAATTGCTTTAAAATCTATCCCTTTTCCTGCTTTTTTTCCAGTTCTGACAAAGGGTCTTCGACCTGAAACATTAACTCTGTTTCTCTCTCCACGGATGCTGCCCTGGCCTGCTGAGTTTTTCCAGCGTTTTCTGTTGTTATTCCGTAAATTAGTTGTTCTGCCAACCACCTGGCACCCATAAATGTTCTTTTCCAGTAAGGATCACTGCAAGGATTCAATGACTTCGAGAGAGTAGTGAAGGGGAGAAAACTGGTAGAAACTGAAAGGGAAATCTGCCACAAGCTGGTAAAATGCAAGTTCAGGACTGATGACAGGAAGTACTTCTTCACACAGAGAAAGAGTAACATCTGGGATGGCCTTCCAGGTAGGGCAATAGCTGTGGAATTATTCACAGGCAGTTGGGTGGTATGATGCAGGGATCATAGGGAGCTTTGAAGAGGGGATCATAGGTTTCCACATAAGGAGGAGCTAGAATGGCTTCTTACATTTATATTTACCTTTGGGGAAGCAGAATTCATGACTGTTGAAAATATATTATTAGCCTCTAGATCAGTTTATGCAAGCACACCTTTGACTTCTAACCATTAATAATGCTGTTGACACCTAATTTAGACACCAGAGTCTTAGTGCAAAATGCAACAAAAGCAGAATTTAAGATTTTGCAATGCCATGGGTCAATTGGAGATTACACAACACTTCTGACTGCCCGTGCTCTGAATCAATCTCACCACAGAGTACACCTACCTCGGGTAGCGGTTTTATACCAATTCAGAGAAGGTGCAATGCACTATGTTAACAATGCACAAGCCAGAGCAGTGCTGACTATATTTGAGCAGTGGTACAGGGAGCCACAGTTATACTGCCTACTGTGGAATAAAGCCGATAAAGTTCTGTGCAAGCACAAATGCATGTAGGGTGTGTTGCTGATCAATTCATACTGAGGAGTTTTTAACTAATAGAACACCGATAAAACATTCAATTCTTTTTCATCAGTAAACACAATGACTGTGCAAGACACTGCCATACACTCAAAAAAGTTAGTTGAAGGTAGCTTTTGTACCTTGCAAAATGTGCACGATATAGTATAAATGGTTCCTGGTGTTAGATCACATTCAGTCTGTTCTTTGCACTGTCTATATAATAGATGCAGAAAAGAAATTGTTCACATATGCATGCAGTATTTATGGCAGTACAGCTACCCGACAGAGCCAGTATGGTAAAGGGAACAGCTCCACAATCCAACACCAGAGTCCTGACGAAGGGTTTCGACCTGAAACGTTGACTCTATTTCTCTCTCCACGGATGTTGCCTGGCCTGCTGAGTTTTTCCAGCATTTTCTGTTATTACCACAGATTTAATATACTGCACCCAGATTATACACCGATGCCAAATACAAGCACAGTCAACAGACTTGAAGAAAAGCAGTCATCAACTGACAGGCCAAACTGCAGTCTACTCATAATTCAAACTATCTGATAATTCACTTTTAAGCACCAAATTCCCATATTGTATTTATAGAGTCATAGAGTTATACAGCACAGAAAGAGGCCCTTCGGCCCATCGCGTCCGCGCCGGCCATCAAGCCCTGTCTAATCTAATCCCATTTTCCAGCATTTGGTCCGTAGCCTTGTATGCTATGGCATTTCAAGTGCTCATCCAAATGCTTCTTGAATGTTGTGAGGGTTCCTGCCTCTACCACCCTTTCAGGCAGTGAGTTCCAGATTCCAACCACCCTCTGGGTGAAAAAGTTTTTCCTCAAATCCCCTCTAAACCTCCTGCCCCTTACCTTGAATTTATGCCCCCTTGTTATTGACCCCTCTACTAAGGGGAAAAGTTCCTTTCTACCCACCCTATCTACGCCCCTCATAATTTTGTATACCTCAATCAGGTCCCCCCTCAGCCTTCTCTGCTCCAAGGAAAACAACCCCAGCCTGTCCAGTCTCTCTTCATAGCTGAAGCGCTCCAGCCCAGGTAACATCCTGGTAAATCTCCTCTGCACTCTCTCCAAAGCAATCACATCCTTCCTATAGTGTGGCGACCAGAACTGCACACAGTACTCCAGCTGTGGCCTTACCAGCGTTTTGTACAGCTCCATCATAACCTCCCTGCTCTTATATTCTATGCCTCGGCTAATGAAGGCAAGTATCCCATATGCCTTTTTAACCACCTTATCTACCTGTTCTGCTGCCTTCAGGGATCTATGTACATGCACACCAAGGTCCCTCTGATCCTCTGTCTTTCCTAGGGTCTTACCATTTATTGTGTATTTCCTTGCCTTGTTAGTCCGTCCAAAATGCATCACCTCACACTTTTCAGGGTTAAATTCCATTTGCCACTGTTCCGCCCATCTGACCAACCCATCTATATCGTCCTGTAGCCTGAGGCTTCCCGCCTCGCTATTTACCACCCCACCAATTTTCGTGTCATCTGCGAACTTACTGATCATACCTTTCACATTCACATCCAAATCATTAATGTTGACCACAAACAGCAAGGGACCCAGCACCGATCCCTGCGGTACCCCACTGGACACAGGCTTCCAGTCACAAAAACAACCTTCCACCATCACCCTCTGCCTTCTGCCACTAAGCCAGTTTTGGATCCAATGTGCCAAGGCACCCTGGATCCCATGGGCTCTTACCTTCCTGACCAGTCTCCTATGCGGGACTTTATCAAAAGCCTTACTGAAATCCATGTAAACCACATCCACTGCACTACCCTCATCCACACACCTAGTCACCCCCTCGAAGAATTCAATCAAATTGGTCAGACATGATCTTCCCTTGACAAAGCCATGCTGGCTATCCCTAATTAATCCCTGCCTCTCCAAGTGGAGGACAATTCTGTCCCTCAGAATTTTTTCCAATAATTTCCCTACCACTGATGTTAGGCTCACTGGCCTGTAATTCCCTGGTTTAGCCCTACTACCCTTCTTGAATAATGGTACTACGTTAGCTGTTCTCCAATCCTCTGGCACATCCCCTGTGGCCAGAGAGGTTCTGAAAATTTGTGTCAGAGCCCCTGCAATCTCCTCCCTTGCCTCACAGTAGCCTGGGATACATCTCGTCCGGGCCTGGGGATTTATCCACTTCTAAGCCTGCTAAAACCGCTAGTACCTCCTCCCTCTCGATGCTAATATGTTCAAGTATATCACAGTCCCCCTGCCCGATTTCTATGTCCACATCGTCCTTCTCCATAGTGAACAGAGATGCAAAAAATTCATTTAAAACCCCACCTACATCCTCTGGCTCTACACACAGTTTGCCACTTTGGTCCCTAATGGGCCCTACTCTTTCCCTAGTTATACTCTTGCCCTTAATATACTTATAAAACATCTTAGGATTTTCCTTTATTTTGCTCGCCAGTGTTATTTCATGGCCCCTCCTCGCTCTCCTAATTTATTTTTTAAGTATCCCCCTGCACTTTTTATACTCCTCTAGGGCTTCCTCTGTCTTTAGTCCTTTATATCTGCCAAAAGCCCCCCTTTTTTTCCTAATCCATTCTCGTATATCCCTTGACATCCAAGGTTCCCTGGGCTTGTTGGTCCCACCCTTGACCTTTACGGGAACATGTTGCCATTGTACTCTCTCAATTTCCTTTCTGAAAGACTCCCATTGCTCCGATGTGGATTTTCCTTCAAGTAGCTGATCCCAGTCCACATTAGCCAGGTCCTGCCTTATCATATTAAAATCAGCCTTCCCCCAATTTAGAACCTTTATTTCCGGTCCATCCTTGTCCTTTTCCATGACTACCTTAAATCTCACCGAATTATGGTCACTGTCACCAAAGTGCTCACCTACTAACACTTCTACCACTTGCCCGGCCACATTCCCTAGAATTAGGTCCAGTACCGCCCCCTATATTGCTTCATTCAAATTATTGGATAATGAATTTGTTTTGGTATAAAAAACACCATCAGGAATAGACTAATATTGCATCCTACGGAAAGTGTTGCAACATCCAGTGATGGAATCCTACAGGATTACAAAACCTTTTACATAAACATTGAAAGAATCAATCCTGCAGTATAAATCACAAAGTTCAAGGTTTCTGATATGGTTCCTCATCAAGTAATTCTTTTAGTATTATTGCAGCCTTACTGCATCAAAAATAATCAGCTTGTAGCAAAACTAGTCAGTCTGACATTTATTCAGTTTGATCTAATCCCAACTTTCTACGTTTGACACAGAGCCTGGGGTCTGTTTTTTGTTTAAGGGTATGCATTTCTATTCTTTTATTTTTCTGCAATTTTGTAGATCATCCCCATAACACTCTGTTACCTAGACAAAGTGGCAAGCAGACTATGGCCCAAAATTTGCAGGAGCGGGGCATCTCATGGTGTGTCCCGTTAGTTCGATGTTTTCCTCACCCTTCAGCTCGAAAGGTTTTTTGCGCTGCAATTGCTGGAAGTGTGAGCAGAATAATGGGGGGCAACAGGGCATCTGGGACCTTGGTGAACGATGGGCCCAACAGTCTATCTCCTTAACCAATGAGATTTCAGGATAGAGAAAGCAACGACTGAGATGGAAACATGGTGAATTAAGAGCCAAATTAGATAAAGAAAGAAAAATAAAAAGGGGCGATTTTCCCATTGGAGGCGGATTGGGAGCGGGTGGGTTCCGAACCCGCCTCCACTGTCAGGTGGGGAAAAGTTGCGATTTTCCGTAATGTAACCTCCAGATCTGTGTGCAGAACATGGCTGCAGTGCCACAAGAGGTTCAGTGACCTTGTAAGATCAGCCAGTGAGTATACCTTCAGCTTGACCCTCATTCTGCTCCCCTTCTCCTCTCATCACCAGCACTCTGCATTGTCAACCTCCTCCTACACATCCCACTTTACCCTTACAAACCTTGCACCCTTAACCATCCCTCTCACTCTATGAACCCAATCACTTCACTATTCGACTATACTGCCTTCACACTCCCCATCAATGTTATGCAATGACAACGACCAACAACACACAGGGAGGGCCCTTGGAAATGGAACCTCACTCCATCTGTGTCTTCTAAGCATCTATGCTCTGGACTCTCTACACTCACTCAAATTCCACTTGTCTCCCTCATTGCAGGAAAAGAGAGCCCACAATAAAAGGGAAATGGCGAAGACTGGAGGAGGGCCACCTTCCCTCACCCATTTGACCAATGCTGTGAAGAGGCGGCCCTGGAAATCATTGGCGCTGGGGTGGAAGTGGGGGACAGACAGGCGGGCGCAGCAGAGCAAGCTGGTGACAGAATAGTTTTGCTTCTCTCTTTTACATTGCAGGAGTCACTAGAATGACTGTGAATGTACATTTATAGAATGGCAATTGGTCATCTGCGCGATTGCACGTGCATGCCACACTACCATCACATCTCTAACTCATTCCTTTACTCCCCCACAGGACCATCGACAGCCCCCCTCCCCAGTGTCCAGGAGGAAGAGCCTGAGGCAGAAGACTCCTCAGAGGAACCTGCAGCGCAGCATCAGCAGATATAGGCGCACCCAGCACCAGTGCGGAGACGCACACCTCGGTGGGACCTTCGGGAGGTAGAGTAGTGTTGTCACCTGGTGGATCACAGCTCAGAAGTGAGCATCAGCAGGTGGTGGAGACAGGGACAGCAGTGGGGCGTCCTCGTCGGAGGTCGCAGGACTCTCTTAGCTCTGCTCAGCTGCGTGCGTGCACGTGTAGGATGGAGGAGTCCAACTCGAATATGAGCAGAGCCTTTGTGGAGTCATTGCCGCATGAGCGCATCTCCTCGGAAGGATTGGCTACCTCCGTGGAAGTGATGTCTACCTCCGTGGTATCCATGGCTGCCTCTCTGCAGGCGATGGCCAGGGCCATGGAGAAGGTAAGTTGCCAGAGTGTTGAAAACATGGTCAATGTTCAGAACAGACTGGCATCTCTGGAGGAGCGACGGCCAGCTATTGATCAGAGAGACCAGAACTTTATGGAAGTCCTCAGCAGTAGGACTGCCAGTGCAGACACGTGTCCTCATGGCCCCCCTGATGTGCAGCAAGGTGCTGTCAAGCCCCTTGCTAGTGCTGAGTTGGGGCTGATCCATGAGAGGGATGTTGGTGGCAGAGAACAAGGAAGTGGGGGCTCCTGTCCACGTGCTCACACTTCCATGCCACTGCGTTGCCCTCGGTCAGAGCCCCACCGGAGGCCTCACCCAACTGAGATGGGCGTCTCAGCCCCTTCACAGGCGCAGGAGGAGCAGACTTTTGTTGAGCCCTCACAGGCTCACAAACCCAGAGGACGCCCGCCAAAGGTGTCCAAGCAAGAGCAGCATGAAAGTGAGCAAGGGGCCTCCACTTCTGCTGAAGCCACAGGGGAAGCACCACGTAGGAGCATGTGCAAGAGGAAGATTAAGCACAATTAGTCACACAGGCAGTCACTTGGATGATTTTTTGTGTTTAATAATTAAATGCCATCCCTTTGTGAATGTATTAAACTCTGGTGATAGCAAACTGTTGACGTCATGGCCTCCGTGATTTCGGTTTTGGAAGTTCCACATTGTGGCCTCAGTGAGACCTGCTTGGTCAGGTTGGTGGTCAGAGTGAGAGGAAGCCAGACAGTCATGTCCATTGTGTATCTTGTGCTAAGAAGGAGCCAAGCACGTGCTAGAATGAGCAGCCTAAGCAAATCTGGCCAAGGTGAATGCAACCCTTGCATTCCGGCCAGCAATGTGCTCGCATGCTGCTGCTGCTGCTGCTTGATGCGTCTCCACTCGGTCATCCTCCTCCTCTTCATCCGAGGAGGCTATGCACTGAGCCACTTGTTCTTCAGGAAGCTGCAAGCCACGATGCTGTGCAGTGCGCAGCAGACCACGACCATTCTGGAGACCCTGGCTGCCGAGTACTGCAGGGCCTGATCAGTCTTGGCATCCAAATCGCATCTTCAGCAAGCTGATGGTTTGTTCGATGATGGACCGGGTCGAAATGTGGCTGGCGTTGTAGTGCTCCTCAACTTCGTTCGCTGGCCTCCTGATCGGCGTCATTAGCCATGTCTTCAGGGGGTAGCTCTTGTCTCCTGGTAGCCATCCATTAAGTTGGTTTGGCGGCTGGAAGAGCGGAGGCACACTAAACTGCCGCAGGAAGAACAAGTCATGGCAACTGCCACAGTACTTGGTGCAAACATGCAAGATCGCCTTTTTATGGTTACACACCAGCTGTACATTGAGGGAGTGGAAGCCCTTGCAGTTGACAAAAATAGCTGGGTTGTGATGGGGTGCCCTCAGGGCCACATATATGCGCAGTCTATGACACCCTGCACCATTGGCAAGCCTGCCATATTTGCGAATCCAACCGCACGTGCGGTTATACTTGCTTGATTCCACTGAAAAGTTGATGTAATTGTGGGCCTTTGCGAAGAGGGCATCGGTAAACAGCATGATGCAACTGTGGGCGGCCGACTGGGAGATGCCTGGAAGGAGCCTGAAGCAAAAAAGTTGAGTGCAGTGGTGACTTTGACAGCCACTGGTAAGGGGTGTCCACCGGATCCTCTGGGCTCCAAGTGTTGGTGCAGCATTGCACAGATGTCTCCTACAACCTCTCGCGAAAGTCTCAGCCTCCTTTGGCACTGCTGCTCACTTATGTTGAGGAAGCTCATCCTCTGTCTGTAAACCGAGAGGAGGGTATCTCCTGCAGCGACGTGCTGCCATGCGCTGGCACCTTCTGCCCTGTGCACCATCAGGTGGGTGAGCAGCAGGTTGGCACTCCTGCTGCTGTTCTGCCTGGTTCTGCTGCTGCTGTGGCTGCTCCTTGTCCGAATCGGAGGTCCATGATGAAAGGAAATAAATGTTTCCCATGCTGCTGGTAGTTACCTCCGTTGGGGAAGTGCTCAGTCCAAGTGGGGAGAGGGTTTTCCCCAGGAGGTCCCAAAGTAGATAGATCTCAGCTGCACCACCTCCGACTTCAGTAGGCCTAGAAAAAGTGCTCAAAGACCTGTGGGGGTAAAAGTTCCGCCACCTGTAACTCATCCCTGTTGAAAGCTCCGTTTTTAATGGTAGAGCTGCAGCTGTGAGGACGTCAGCCACTTGTCAACCCGCCAGGATTAGCTGGCGTGGTTTAGGAGCAGCGTGCAACACGCTGTAAATGTGGCAAAATAACAAAGGCCTGGGAAAATTGGATTATAGAGGCCCTTGAGCGCTTTTTAAGGGTCTTGACTGCCTATTCTGACTCTTGGAGGCGGCAATGAATCGCACCCATGAAGCCCGCCTCCGGCAAAACTGCGTGGAGGCAGGTTCCGAACCCGCCCTCAATCTTTGCGATTTTCTCAACTGTCCCGCCTCCAAACCCGTCTCCTCAGGGCTGGGGAAATCGCCCCAAAGAGAGGGAAAGAAAGATTGGATTAAGAGAAAGAAACAGTGACAAAGGAAAAGTAAAAAAGTTAAATTTAAAATAACCTCTAGTAGCAAATCCACCTAGTAGCCCTCGACCGTGTCTGTTCTATCTCCCGCACTTCTGCCCTCACCCCTGCCCCTCCCTCCCGGAACCACGATAGGGTTCCCCTTGTCCTCACCTTTCACCCCACCAGCCTCCACATTCAACGGATCATCCTCCGCCATTTCCGCTACCTCCAAAGTGATCCCACCACCAAACACATCTTCCCCCTCCCCTCCCCTTTCAGCATTCTGTAGGGACCGCTCCCTCCGAGACACCCTAGTCCACTCCTCTATCACCCCAAACAGCCCTTCCCCTTCGCCTGGCACCTTCCCGTGCAAGCGCAGGAGATGTAACACCTGCCCCTATACCTCCCCCCTTCCCACTGTCCAGGGCCCCAAACACCCCTTCCAGGTGAAACAGTGATTTACTTGTACTTCTTGCAATCTAGTATACTGTATTCGCTGCTCACGATGCGGTCTCCTCTAATTGGGGAGACCAAACGCAGATTGGGTGACCGCTTTGCGGAACACCTCCGTTCAGTCCGTAAGGGTGACCCCGAGCTTCCGGTCGCCTGTCATTTTAATTCACCGCGCCATTCCCACTCGGACCTCACTGTCCTTGGCCTCTTGTATTGTTCCACGGAAGCTCAACGTAAACTCGAGGAACAGCAACTCATCTTCCGATTAGGCACTTTGCAGCCTTCCGGACTCAATATCGAGTTCAACAATTTCAGATCAAAACCTCGGCCCCTATTACTTTTTTACTTATAATTTTTTCCACCCCTTTGTTGTGGGTCCTCCTTTTCCCCCCCCCGCCAACCCACCCCCCTCCTTTCCTTTTGTTTCTCTCTCTCACCTGGCAGCTGTCTCTTACCTGCCAGTACACTTCACACCTAATCTCAGCTGCCTTTTGTCTCCACGGGCCTATTACCATCTCGTCTGGCTTCGAATACCTTTTATTGTCTCTTTTTCTTCTTTTGTTCGATCGCAGCTTTGCCTTCGATCTATTTTCTTTTCTTTCCAGTTTTGAAGAAGGGTTTCGACCCGAAACGTCAACTCAAATTTCTCTCCACGGATGTTGCCTGACCTGCTGAGTTTTTCCAGCATTTTCTGTTGTTATTTCCACAGTTTCAATTGTTCACTTGCTGGACCGGAGAGTTTGAGTAGCATTGCAGAAACATAAAACTAGTCATTAAAAAGGGCCTGGCGTCATTAAGTACCAGCCCTAACTTTCTGTAGCAAGTTTAATTTGCTTTCACAGTGCAAATGCAGCAATTCCTTGACACTCACAGGGAGGTTGACTGTGGGCTCCTGTTCTTGCGAGGCCAACGACGGAGTGGTGCAAATCGTCCAGCAATGTGGCGATTCATAACTCACGGCATATCTTTTCCTCGCCACAAATTGCTGGGCTATTTACAAACTAGTAACAGCGCGTGCATTAAGTTCTGGGCCATTATGTTCTCTGAGCTCTGTCAATGGCTCAGAACGTGTTATGAAATGTGCAATGGTGCCATGTATTTCATCTCATTTCTACCCTATTCCCTCCTTGCATGAAATGTATGTCCCATACCTCCCATTACTGCAGAGTTTGGGAGCTCACTGCGTGGGATATTGTGCCGTGTCACAAGACTTTCTATTTCTTTCGTTGCCTACTTCCTTGATTCACGATGTAACATTAGCCCACAATATCAACAATTGTACTGCTATGTGCCAACTACAATATAAAGAATCTTTGGGGGGGGGGGGGGGGGGGTCAGAATGCAATTGTTTTAGTGCTCTAGTTTGAGCTGAGACCAGTCCAGCACGTTTAGTTCTGGTAATTTGAGCAGCAAACAGGGTTAAATTTCAGTCAATTTTACCTCTATTTGATACTATAAAATCACTTCACTAAAAGTTTCATTTTCAGATAAATGCAATTTTGAAGTAATGAGGAATAAAATTTCAAGCGTTTAACCACTGAGCAACAGTGAGAATATCTTTGGTAAGGGTATCCAATTAAAGAGATGTGTGCAGCCCTGCACATGTATATCCAGCTTGGAATGGACAGTGCTCTCAGAAAAGAACAGGGAATGTTCAAATTAATACACGTTGTTCTTTGAAATGACAAGCTCCTGATTTCAGCTAAAGCATTAGGTGGAGATTCTGCATGCACACAAGGTGCGTCCTCAGTGGATAGGAGGGGGAACAAGTTCGGGAGTTGCCCCATTCCATTTTCACTTATCTATTTCCAGAGCAGCAGCAAACAGCGTGACTAACGTGTGCACCCACTCTCCTAGATGGAGAACGCTACACGATGAGGGATCTAACGTGGGAAGGGATCGGCAAAATCAATTTAAAGATGGGAAACGAAGAGTACACATTTGCCGGGAGAGTCTGAACAGCATTTTACCCAGTAATTTTTCAGCACTGAATATAAACCAACATTCCTACCTTGCTGTAACATTTGTCAAATATGGAGGTCCAAAATTACATTTCTAGTTCTTGTGCAACACTACAAGCATCTGGTAAAAGGACTTACTGCTATCAGTCAATCCCTGGAAAAAGCAAAGACCTACACAAACCCACAAATAATCAGTAAAACGGATATTAACACGGAGCCCCTGTAGTCCCTTTCTGAAAATATTTGCACCATAACGATGTTTTGCAGACTATTTGTTAAAGCTGTTGTGACATATTCAAGACTGACAAGAACATTACCCAATTGCTTCTGACCCAATGGGTGTACATGCCTTGAACTTAACAAGTATGGAGGATTCATTCGGATCATAATATGAATGAAATGAGAATATCGGATGTTGAATAAGAAAAGGCCACTTTGCCCATCAAGCCTAGTTTTCCCACAGGCCGTGCAAAACCTGGTCAGTGATCAATCACAAGCAAAATGTCCAACATGACAAACCACTAGCTCTCTAATGTAATCTTACAAAATTCCAAAAGATAAACATTACAAACATTATTTAACTCTGGTCAGTTGCATTCTACAGAAGGGAACCACTAAAAGTTTACATTTATCCTTATAATCTCCAATTCCACTCTTAAATTAAAAGTCACTGAAGACCCAGGAAGGGGACGCAGTCAGTCTCTTGCAGACACAACCTCTTTACCAACGCCCCTTACATGCTGATTAAACAGTTGGTGACGATTAAGCAGCACAGAATTTAATCGTCTAGAACATCAAGGTAGTTAGCACGATGCAGGTTGCCCTGTGCAGGTCCTTTCATTTCCATTCTGATGGATGCCAGCATGTGAGGCTGTGCTCAGCTCCTGTTTTCGCATTGCATACAGGGGTCATCAGCCAAAAGGATGCTGAAGGCAGGTGAGAAAACTTAAGCCTTGGGAAGACAGCTGCTGGAAATGTTTATTTGAGTCAAGTACGAGAACATATGCTCAGGTATCCAGGGCTCAGTGTCTACTATGATTAGTCCGCAGAAAGACAAGCAGCTGCTGAAACTTTGTACATTTAACTGGTGGGACCACAGTGTGTGTTCATGTTCTGGTCAAGAGGACGGCAGTAATGCATTTACAAATTTTATCGTGAGTTGTGCTGCTCACCATGCCACTCCTGAGATAGTCATAGTACCTGTTGTCCACTGAGTGAGTACTCAAACCTGCAGTTGTCAGTCGTATAAGGATCAAGAGGTGACTATCCTCAAGTGGGCCAGAGCTAAGAGGTCTCTTTAGGGTCGAGGTGGCTCCAACATGGAAGTTTAGAATTAAGTCAACTGCTGTGGTTGGCAATACCAGAGACAGAGACATGCAGGTCTGCAGTACTCTAGAGCACTATTATTGATTGAACAAATGGAACATGGAGGGGTAGACCTCTCACTAGGTCTTCAAACAATACTGCACTGTGACATGGGGGAAGACTTGCATGCTTCTATGACCTTAGAACTATGCTTGGAGGAGTATAACTCTTTGGTTAGGGCCACCCAAGCAAGACAGGTTCAAAAGTAGGAGCCAGACTAAAGACAGTCCACTGGTCCTCCTGGTAGGTAGTTGTGAGTAAAACTAATGTGCATAAAAATACCTTTTGTTAGAGAGACAAGACGAGCTTGTCACAGACTTGCAAATAAACATCAACCATGGAGAGCCACAATCTGCTGGATGGAAGGCAGGATGAAACTCTGATGGAGTCAAATATTTTACTCTAGACAGACAGCAGTGGAAGATGTCGGTTGCTTCTCGTGCTACTAGGCACAGAAGACGCTAACTAACTCTCACCAGAGCCTGAGGTTCTGCTCTCGACAACCCAAGCTCATGCCTTAAGTGAATATTCTCTCAGAATACATTTATAGTAAATTTAAAAAGCCTGCTTACATCTGATGCAGGACTGGGTTGATCAAGACAATTGATTGATTTCTGCTGGGGAGCTTCTGAGTGGATTAAACAGGTTCTTTCTAAGCAAAAGGCTACCACTGTCTGCTGTGGAACAGCACTGGCAGCATCACTGGAAAGGCTGCTGGATGAAGAAAGAGCAGCACATGAAGGGTGCTCGGGGACTTGTGTACACTCCAGCACATATCTATCCTCAGCTTCAATTTCAAAGAAAAACCTTCAAAGAAACTCATATTTGCAGTTTCAAACTGACTAAAGACAAATACTCATATTCAGACTTTATTTAGAAGTAATTACTGAGCCATAAGCACCCAAAGACTGAGTTAGAAGAAAAACTGGAGAAACTTGAGCTTTTCAACATTAAACGTAGGCAACTAGAAAGGGACCTCCGAGGTATACAAGACAACAGTACTGAACTCCAGAGCAGTACCATTAGTAAAGGACAGGAAGTGCAGTTTCAAACTGGCTAAAGACAAATTTAAGATTGTTAGCAAGTTCTTCACACAAAGTGGCCAATAAATGGAACAAACTTCCAGGTAGTGTGGAAACTTCCAGATAGTCCTTGCAAACTACTGCCCCATCTCCAACCTCCCTTTCCTCTCAAAGTCCTTGAACGTGTTGTCACCTCCCAAATCAGTGTCCATCTTTCCCAGAACTCCATGTTTGAATCCCTCCAAGCAGGTGGTGGTGGTGGTAACAGCAGCAGCAGCAACAACAGCAACTTGTATTTATATAGCGTCTTTAACATAGTAAAACGTCCTAAGGCGCTTCACAGGAGTATTAGAAGACAAAAGATTTGACACCGAGCCACATAAGGAGAAATTAGGGCAGGTGACCAAAAGCTTGGTCAAAGAGGTAGGTCTTAAAGGAGGAGAGAGGGGTAGAGGGGTTTAGGGAGGGAATTCAAGAGCTTAGGGCCTAAGCAGCTGAAGGCACGGCCACCAATGGTTGAGCGATTATAATCAGGGATGCTCAAGAGGCCAGAATTAGAGGAGTGCTGATATCTCGGGGGGTTGTGGGGCTGAAGGAGATTACAGAGATAGGGAGGGGCAAGGCCATAGAGGGATTTGAAAACAAGGATGAGAATTTTGAAATCGAGGCATTGCTTAACCGAGAGCCAATGGGGTCAGCGAGCACAGGGGTGATGGGTGAACGGGACTTGGTGTGAGTTAGGACATGAGCAGCCAAGTTTTGGATCACCTCAAGTTTACATAGGGCCGAATGTGGGAGGCCAACCAGGAGTGCGTTGGAATAGTCAAATCTAGAGGTAACAAAGGCATGGATGAAAGTTTCAGCAGCAGATGAGCTGAGACAAGGACAGACAGGCGATGTTACGGAGGTGGAAATAGGCAGTCTTAGTTATGCTGCAGATGTGTGATCAGAAACTCACTCCAGTCAAATATGACCCATGGCTGCGAACAGTGGTTCAGCCTCAAGACACACGTTAGGGAGAGGGATGAAGTCAATGGCTAGGGAATGGAGTCTGTGGTGGGGACCGAAAACAATGGCTTCCGTCTTCCCAATATTTAATTGGAGAAAATTTGAAAAGCGGTTGACCACGCCATCCTCCTCCAACGCCTCTCCACCAGCGTCCAAGCTGGGTGGGACTGCACTCATCTGATTCCATTCTTATCTATCGAATCGTAGCCAGAGAATCACCTCCAATGCTTCCCTTCCTGCTCCTGCATCGTTACCTCTGGGGTCCCCTCCTATTTCTCATCTACATGCTGCCCCTCGGCGACATCATCTGAAAAGACAATGTCACTTTCCACATGTACGCTGATGATGCCCAGCTCTACCTCAGCACCACTTCTCTCGACCCCTCCATGGCCTCTAAATTGTCAGACTGCTTGTCCAACATCCGGTACTGGATGAGCAGAAATTTTCCCCAATTAAATATTGGGAAGACCGAAGCCATCGTCTTCTGTTTCCACCACAAATTCCATTCCCTAGCCACCGACTCAATCACTCTCCCGAGCATCTAGCTGAGGTTGAACCAGACTGTTCGCAACCTTGGTGTCATATTTGACCCTGAAATGAGCTTCCAACCACATACCCGCGCCATAACTAAGACCACCTATTTCATAGAAACATAAAAGATAGGAGCAGGAGTAGGCCATTCGGCCCCTCGAGCCTGCTCCGCCATTCAATGAGATCATGGCTGATCATCCAAACTCAGTACCCTGTCCCTGCCTTCTCCCCATATCCCTTGATCCCTTTAGCCTTAAGAAATATATCCAACTCCTTCTTGAATATATTTAATGACTTGGCCTCAACTGCCTTCTGTGGTAGAGAATTCCACAGGTTCACCACTCCATGGGTGAAGAAATTCCTCCTCATCTCTGTCCTAAATGGTCCACCTCTAACATCGCCCGACTGCACCCCTGCCTCAGCTCATCTGCTGCTGAACCCCTCATTCATGCCTTTACTACCTCTAGACTTGATTATTCCAACGCACTCCTGGCCGGCCTCCCACATCCTAATCTACTTAAACCTGAGGTCATCCAAAACTCGACTGCCTGTGTGCTAACTTGCACCAAGTCCCGTTCACCCATCACCCCCATTGGCTCCCAGTTAAGCAACGCCTCGATTTTAAAATTCTCATCCTGGTTTCCAAATCCCTTCATGGCCTCGCCCCTCCCATCTCTAATCTCCCCCAGCCCCAAAACCCCCCTCCCCCCCCCCCCCAAACGAGATATCTGCGCTCCTCTAATTCTGCCGTCTTGTGCAGCCCCGATATTAATCATTCAACCCATTGGTGGCCGTGCCTTCAGCTGCCTAGGTCCCAAGTTCTTTCATTCCCTTCCTAAACCTCTCCGCCTCGCTTTCCTCCTTTAAGATGCTCATTAAAACCTACCTCGTCATCTGCCCTAATTTCTCCTTATGTGGCTTGGTGTCAATTTTTTTTTTGTCTTATAACTCTCCTGTGAAGCGCCTTGGGGTGTTTTACTACGTTAAAGGTGCTATATAAATATGTTGTTGAAGGAAGGAAAAACACCTTGGAATTATTTAACAGTTAGGTACTCTGGGTTTGTTCTTGATAGATGAGCTAAAATGGGCCAAATGGCCTTACTCATCTGTATCTATCTTAGGATCACCATCAATGTCCATCAACATTTGAAAGATAAGCCCAAGCCACCTCTAAACCTTATTTTTCTCCAATGAGTAAAAGCTCTCCATATTTGTAGGACAGGTTCCGCACATCCCTTATTCGTGTGAAATGGAAAGCAGACAAACTGCAGTAACAGTTTCAGAATTTGGTTGCTCAATAGCGTACGAGGTGTAGTCACGCACTGAACTAAAGTTATGTTATGGTTTTAATGTTAGGAGAGTGGACCACTCTTTCACTGGCAGTTGGAGGCTAGTCGGAACTATGTGCATGGACTTTAAGATTTCACGCGGTCTGCTTGGACCACTCCCCAAATGGTGAATATTGGTACACTATTAACTTTAAGTCCCAGATTCAACCATGGTGCCTTGCTCTAAAGTCTCCCCAATGAAATTTCAAGTTCCTTTTGAAGGAAAGCTGCACAAACTGCATATGGAGCAGTATCAGATCCATCTGAAAAATCCCAGCATACTGGATAGCTTTCATCCATTTATTTGGTTTTAATGCAACCTCACCAGTAATTTATAGTAGATTAAAAGAGCCTGATTTTGAGTTCCCCAATGTTAACACAAAAACACCATGTGTACCAAGTGATATAGAGCGGGAAGGCTCAATCCACAGTCTGTGCCGAGTTAACTGATCTCACCTGGAGCAGCAGGATTTCAGGTACAGAATTCAGGCCATTAAAAAAAACAAATGGATTCTGGGTATAATTGATCAAGAAGTACAAAAAGCAAGGAGCATCATTCATTCAGTCGGCTACAGCTGGAACATGGTGTAGAGTTTGGGGCACTCGATTATGGGAAGGATATTGGGAGTTACAGAAAAGGTGCAACTTACATTCATTATGATAATACCAGGGATGAGAGGATTATCGATATGATGACAGGCTTTAAAAAAAAAAACCTGGCTGTGTTTATTGTAGCAGGGAAGGTCAAGAGGAATATAATAGGCATTTTCAAAATGACAAAAGGGTTTCAGGGTAAAGAGTGAATAATTTCCACTGATCAGTGAATCATTAACAACTGAGCATAAACACAGGATTACTACCAGAGGAATAAAAGGGAAAGTTAGAGTCATTTCTTTTCATACAAAGAATTATTAGGATATAGAATGTTTTACTATAAATGGCTACTGAAACCAAGTCAATCGCAATATTTAAAATGGACTTAGACAAACACAGGAAATAGGACTAGAGTAAATAGATCTGAAGAAGCTAGCATTGGCACAATGGGCCAAATGGCCTCCTCCTTTACTAATATTTCTATGATTCAGCACACTGAGTTAGCAAAGGGAAAATGTGTTTTTTTTTTAAATTAAACTGTACATTCCCGCTCCTGATCTCTAGCCAAAGACCAGTGCTGCCAGATAAGGACAGCTTTGGGCTCAGCTCTGATGCATGCCCAGCAGTCAAGTAGCCTGCTCGTACTCACCATCTAAGCTGACATGAATAGCCGCCACTTGGATAAGATACCCGAGGGTTGCTGGATTCCACCATACAGCAACATGAGTCAGCAGCGTCAAGAGGAGGGAAGAAAAAAGTGGCAAAGATTGGGATTTTAATGAACTAACCTGTTTCGTCTTGAAATATAGATCCCTTGGGATGCATGCTATGCTTAATGAATAACCTTGCTCATTACTGCCCTACGATAACCGAATAATCTCAATGAACAGTCAATTAGCACAGCTGAAGCATCTTGCACTTTTTGTTTATGGATACCAATTCAATGGTGTCCATTTATGTTTCCCAATCTAATGTGCATCATCTTATATTTAAGGATTAAAACTTACCTATAATTCCTTAGTCTTAATCTGCTTAATTTGCCCAGATTATGAATACTATCATAGATTGCTGTCATCAGCAAATGGTACACCACTCTTAGAACCGTCCCGCAGAGCAGTTATAAATAACAGCAAGGACTTCTGCTCTAGAACCAAACTCTCTGGAATTCGACTGGCCATGTGCCCTTTCACCTCCCCCTTTCCCCCCACCCCCGGACAAAGCCTTTTTCATTCTATTGTTACGGCAATTTTCAGAGTGCTGAGCTACTCGTCATTCATTCCATAAGCCTCAATTGTCTGTGCAAACCACACATGTGCCGTCTGAAAATCCAAGTAAGTTATTATATCTACTGGATAACCTTTTCTATTTATTTGGTTACCTCCTCAAAGAATTCCAGCAGCCTTGTGAGGCATGACCCATTAGATCTGAAACTCCTTATAGCCTCAGCACTGTTTGGATGAAGAGTGATGGTGTCTTACTGGCACACATCCAACTATTATGGATGGTTACTGTTTAATTTGTTCTCTCCTCTGGGTTCTTCCAGATACTTTTTTTTAAAAAGTTGTGTCAGTGATCAGTGGTGACAACATAATTTAATGTACTAGAAAACCACTGCACTGAAGCTTTGCAGTTTAACTGAGGCCTTGTAATTTTCCATTTTTAAAAATTTACACAGTTTTTAACCATACAGCCTGCAAGTAACACCAATAGTGATTTCTAGTCACACACAGGTGCCTTTGTATTGGTACCTCCCCGCCAATATTACCTCTAATTTTTGGGGGGCCGCGCGGCCCACTCAAAATTCTGCACATGCGCTGTTTTCCATTCAGAAGCCGGTGAGCTGGCTGCGCGGGACCTCGAGAGCGCCGCACGGCCGCGCAGCTTAAAGGGTACATTGCTCCCCACCCCAAGCACGCACTAGTGCCAGCTCCCTCCGGTTCAGACAAGAGACTAATTGTACCACTGGGCTGAAAAGAAGTAATAAAACCATTAACTATTCAGTTTTAAACGAGCCAGATTTGCTCACTCCATCTCACCAGTCAAAGCTATTTAACAATATAAACAGGCAGGCACCCTCCATTCCAACCAAAATCACAGCTCCCCAACACCACAAAAACTATTTTGTCGCAACACTGCTAATGCCTTTCTCTTCCCCTCACTTCACAATTTTAGGTGACTGGGCATACTTTGAAACAAAGTGTATTGTAATTATTCACTAAGGTCTCACTTACTCAGCCTGCCTCAAACACACAGTTAAAATGTACACAAATCGCGTGTACTTTGGTTACAATGGACACATAAAACACATACCAAACTACCCCGATACGGCTTAAGTACTCAGACCATGGGACAGATCTTTGCCTAATTCAAACCAAACAAAAGGAAAAATTTGAAAATAATAAAATTGCTACAACAGCAGAATGGAAGATCATACACCAATTATTAAAAAGAGGAAGCTTAGCACCACACCTTACAGCACATTTACCCAGTAAGCTCTCTGTGGGAGGAAGGAGGAGGCACCCAATTATTGTGCTTAATAATCATGTTGCTGGATAACTGCAGCTTGTGAAATTCGGCTGTTATTTTAAGATCTTTATGCGGAGGCCCAAAGTTGCTGGGTACGTGAATTGACTTGCTGGGGCAGGCCACACTGCGTGTCCTTCGAAAGCTGGAGAACCTTAATACTTTAAAACAACAGCTCTCAAACTGTGGGGCACGGTGAGGGGGGAGAAACATTCATAATCATGACAATTCTTGAAACACAGGCAACAAAAATCCAAAGCTTCACTTAAGTACGAATATCCACAGAGTTAACATTTTTAGAGTTTCCTTTCATGCCATTCCCTATAAACGGAAGAGACTTCCAGCTACTTTATGCAATCCACTGGTAATCTGCGCGCAGAAGTACTGGCAATGAAGCTAAATTATACAGAACACTGCGCAGGCAGCAGTTGCCATGGGGAAGAATCTCTGCAACTCCGTAGTTGGTCAGAGCACTTAGCTTAGTTGTTGCTGACATCAGACTTCTCCCATTCACGAGCTCAAGTCTGAAACAGTAGAAATAACAGATATAGACTGGCAACTGGGAGGCTAAATTGACCCAATACCAAAAAAGTTTGAGAAATCACAGACTTAGAGTGGCAGAAACATTTCCACACATGAATGGAGAACAGAGAAGTACTTTTTCTTTTATTTTAAATATTGGCATGAGATACTGAAATAGAATTGAAAAAATGTACTGAATTTCAGACATTCAAGACTTGACATTTAGAGACTAATAGTATTTTTGTGATTCATATCAAATCGCAGCTTAAAACTGAAAGGGTTATTAAAAACTTTACATTCCCACTCTTCCCCTTTAAATCAAATTATTCCTCCGTGTTGAGAAGACTTTTTTTTTAACTGAAATCAGTCAACAAGCTTCTTTAATCTTTTTCCCCATTATGCACCATTCCCTGCCTAATAGGGCTGACAGGCAGCCTGTTCTCTGATCTTTCTTAAAGTGACCGTGAAAGCCATTCATATTTTGTCCATGAGAATGTGAATGAAAGGGGTCTCAGGAACCGCTTCCAATTTTTCCTCCTCTCTCTGAAGGAAGTGCCTGTTCAGTGACACAGCCAAGGAAAACCCACACTAACACCTCATCACAAAGCAGATTGGTATGAGATATTATACCATCTTCAAAACATTAGAAGTTTGCAGCAGGACATTTTTCTTTTCCCCATTAAAACTATCAAAGTGCTGCTTTAGACAGGACACAAAATAAATGAGAATCTGTGACCTGGATATAGTTTCTTTAAATGTTAGCATTGATCATAGACATGAAGCGCAAAGGCCTCATGGCTGATGGGCTACAGTAGGAATCCAGAAATACATTTTATGGTCACGTTGAACAGCTATTACGGTGAATTATATTTAAATAGAGAGCATTCACAGAAAAGAGTACGGTAGCTTAGTGGTTATGGTGCTGGGTTAGCAACCCAGTCATGAGTTTAAATCCCAATACAAGTTATGAAAGTGAATTCAATAAATCTGGTTAATTTGTGGGCTTTTGCCAGAGAAGTGACCGTGAAAGCTGCCAGGTCGTCATAAAAAACAACTGGTTCACTAATATCAGAGAAGGGAAACTGCCAGCTCCATCTCGTCTGCTCTACACCCGACTCCAGTCCCACACTATGTGACTGACTCAATGCGCTTAGGGCAACCCAGGACAGGCTATAAATACGTTGCCCACAACCCAAGAACAAGTCAGTAATAAAGCAACAAGAATGATAGATCAGAAAGCTCCGGAAACTCCCGTCTCCTTTGCCCAATGGATTTTGTTTATAGTGTAGGAATCTACGGATTCCTATCTAAATCACTGAGGTCGAGTCAGTTCAGTAAATTAACCGAATTTAATTAAACTGATGAACAAAACAAAATATGCAGGAGAAATCACAAACAGGTCTGAACAGTAGCTAGTTCCACGAGGACTGAACTTAGAACCGCCCACCTCTGACGTCATCACGTTTCCCGCCACTCGGGGCACCACGTGACCAATGTGATGACGTCATCGCGTTATTTCAGGGTTTTTACAGCAAGCTGGTTTACTTTCAGCAAACGGACCTAGGTGCTGTAACATTGCTTTAAAGACAGTTATTCACTTGTACAGGAGTTCCTTGGTGGTCTTACCACAGTAGTAGCTCCCATAATGCAACACTAAAAAAACTGCAATACCCAGAATCAGAAACAGCTTTATTATTGCAATACTAACCATAAACTATTCAAACATCAAAACACAACTTTATGCATAAAAATAAAACATTTTGAACACATTACTGCTGTCCTTGATTGCCCACAAGTAACCTGCATCAAGTGGTGGAAACAATTACTTTTCCCCACTAAACCCAGAATTCCCGGTTCTCGCAGACAATCACTTTTTCCAACAACCACAACTTGCATTTATCTAGCGCCTTTAACGTGGTAAAAGGTTTCAAGGCGCTTCACAGATCTTGGAGGGTTGTGGGGCTGGAGTAGGTTCCAGAGATGGGGAATGGTGAGGCCATGGAGGGATTTGAAAACCTGGATGAGAATTTTTATAAATCGAGGCATTGCTTGACCAGGATCCAATGTAGGTCAGCGAGCACAGGGGTGATGGGTGAATGGGACTTGGTGCGAGTTAGGACACGGGCAGCAGAGTTTTTGATGAGCTCAAGTTTCTGGAGGATGCAAGGTGGGGGGGCAGCCAGGAGAGTGTGGGAATAGCCGAGTCTACCAAAGGCATGGAGGAGGGTTTCAGCAGCAGATGAGCTGAGGCAGGGGCGGTGTTACGGAGGTGGACTTGGTGATGGAGCAGAAATGGCTTTGGAAGATCACTTTTCGCTCGCGCTCTCACTGTATGTCTCTTCAATTACACTATGGATGCTCGGGACCTGCCTCTGAACAGCATTCCACAGTTATCCTACGAGAAACAGTGAGAGAAGGAAAAAACACCGAAAACTGATGCAACCGCAAGCAACAGAAAAATGAGCAATACCACCTCCCTATTTGGGCTGGTGTACTGGTGGGATGGTTGGACCAGTTAAGAAAATAGCTTTAAAAGATCAAGGGAAATGTTTAGAAAATTAATCAAGAGTAGTAAGTTATCCCTGGTGTTTTTGGGCTATGTCCCTCATTAGCTGGTTCAAATACTGAGAGGCAAGAAACATACAAATACAAATGAGGCCAGAACTAAGAAGCTCCCCACTGCTATAGTCGATACTTGGCATAGACAACATTTACGCTCATTAACTCCTTTATGAAACAACTGTACAAATATTTGGTTAAGAACAGAACTGTGATTATGAGTGAGCACAAATGAACAAGCTTCCGCCCTGCAAAGACATTATATCAGCTCTGGGATCATGGACATAGCGCCTGTGGAGTCAAGGCAGAATACTGTAGAAAGTCAGGCAGAAGTATCATTCTAGGGCTATTTTATTTCTTTTAAACCAAAATATTAGTCAATTTCTAACAAGTGCCCTCTTTTACAAGGAGGGCACCACTAAAATAATTAGCTCACAACAAAATGTGTGCGGATTTAGCCTTCTATCTTGGTAGAGGTGCACCAGTTGCTTTCTCCCAGAGAAGTTGCACGCAAAAGTGCAAAGAATACACTCAAGTGGGCCTGTTCAATATATTCTTTAACCAAATTATTTTCAGAAGAGCCTTATTTTGAGGACAGTTATTTATCGACAACAAACTGCAATCCTGTGATTTGAAAAGAGTTAAAGATCATCCAGTCGTTTGACACAGTAAAATTCTGTAAACATTTGAGCAATCCCTTCAGCGTGTTCTCAAATGTAAAGGCAAGTCTGCCAAATAGTCAGGAACGCAGGCGCTACACAGAATGGGAAACTCGTGTTAAAGAATAATCACTTGTCCACTACACTTTTCAATTTACAGTAGAACTTAGTTGCACATTCATTAGTACAGTACTAGATTAATCAAAAATTCTATTAATTTCATCACAAATCACCATATTATAAATGAAAGACCATTGACCTCAAACGTTAACTCTGTTTCTCTCGCCACAGATGCTGCCTGACCTGCGGAGTGTTTACAGCACTTAGTTTTTATTTCAGATTTCCAGCATCTGTGGCATTTTGCTTATATTTTAAATAGATTCACTAAAATGCCTCATCGCCCCAGGTACATCTCCAATGATAAAAGGATTTAACACATTTGAACTTCAAACCCTGTACAAGACTGAAGCTAGTTTAGATTAAAGGACCCATGCTTTTTCAATGCAAACTGGACAGATGAAACAAAGACTCTGCTTTAAATTATTTATCGTGACTCTAGACTCGAATTGCCCCCAAATTTAAAAGACAGAATACTACTTCCGTTTTCCTTCTACATTACTTACCTGTACGCAGCACATCGCTTACCAATCATCATGAAAATGACTTCCTCAAATGCTCACAATAGCTTTTGCCTTACCACAACACCGATGTGGGGGCCTTATTCTGCTCCTTGCCTAAAGCAGCCACTAAGTCAATGCCATCAAAAGTTATCTTCTTGTTGATGACACACATCTCTATATAGTTGTCGCCGCCCGCCTTAAAGATAAGCAATTGAATCACGGCAGATAAAACCCAATAATGGGCTGAAAAATTGGTTAAGTTGTTCATCTCGATGCTGTAATTAATAACACCGTAAAAACTACAATACCACCCGCCTACCTTTTTGTATTTGTGGATACCACGATTTTTTTCAGTTACAAACATCCAGCTCCATGGCTTGGGAATCACATCTGAATAGCACAGTATCAAAAGGATGGTAAAAAAAGACTAAAGAGATAGAATTCTCCAAAAGCTTGGCTCGACCTTTGTGGTCAGCAATTTTATTATAGTACACTACAGCTCATATTTATCAAGGGATGGAATATTAAAGCCGTTTGACAAGCTGTAGGAAAAAAAAAAATCTTCATGTTGAACACAATAGTCCAAAATCAAGGAGGGTAGTGGACTAGAGGCTGGCTTACTCCAGGTTATAGTCATTCCACCATTACCATAGTAAAAGGTGTTTCCAAGCTGTCCAGTCCTAAACAAGATCGTGACCATAACAGTACCAGTAGCTGATGTGAGAAATACAAAAGCTGCCGCAGCTGCACTTGACCGAGATTGTGTATCCACAGTTTGCGCTAAATACCATCACTGAAGCTCCATGCAGGATTCTCCCAAAAGTGTCCCAGACATTGCTGTTGCCTGGAACCCTACTTCTTGTATGCAGAATTAGCTGCTTTCATGTAGGCAGAGGGCAGTAATTAATAAAAGTAGCTCTGCATGGATCCGTGTTAGGACCATTGCGCGTTAGCATCTTCATCAATGATTTGGATGAAGGCATTGAGGGAATAGTTCTTCAATTTACTGATGACACAAAGATGTGCACCAAGAGTTAAGAATATAGATGAGTCTAGCCACCTCCCTTTTAAATTCAATGGCATTACAATTGCCAAATCCCCCACCATCAACATCCTGGGGGTCACCATTGACCAGAAACTTAACTGGACCAGCCACATAAATACTATAGCTACAAAACAGGTCAGAGGCTGGGCAGTCTGCAGCCAGTAACTCACCTCCTGACTTTCCAAAGCCTTTCCACCATATGCAAGGCACAAGTCAGCAGTGTGATGGCACACTCTCCACTTGGCTGGATGAGCGCAGTTCCAACAACACTCAAGAAGCTCGACACCGTCCAGGACAAAGCAGCCCGCTTGATTGGCACCCCATCCGCCACCTTAAACATTCTCTCTCTCCACCACTGACGCACTGTGGCTGCAGTGTATACCATCTACAAGATGCACTTCAAGGCGGCAGCTCACCACCTCCTTCTCAAAGGCAATGGATAGGCAATAAATGCAGGCCTTGCCAGCGACGCCCACATCCCATGAATTAATTTTAAAAATGAATTAATAGCCTGTAGGCTGTTCTAGATCTACTGATGGAATGTGCAGAAGCCCTTCAATGTGGGTAAATAAATGTACTGTGATACATTGGAGTCAGGGTAATTCCAGGCACTTGTATACAATGCAGGATTATCCACTGAAGTCAGTAGAGCAAGAGAGAGACCCGAGGGTAATAGCTGTCGAAAGGGAGAGAATAGTGTTAGGGTGTAGCTAGAATGTGCAATATAAAACTAGGAATATAATAAAGCTGCATCGAGAAGACCATGTTCAGTTTTGGTCCCCTAACATGGCGGACGACATTAAGGCCCTGGAGAAGCCAGAGGAGGGCTACCAGAATGACACCTAGTCTTGGGGCTCTTATTTGTCAGGATAGGGTCAGGGAATTGGGCGTTATTCATTGGGGAAGTGTAGACTTCAAGGTGATCTGATTGAGGTTTTGAAAATGTCAAAGGTAATACATTCTGTTGAAGTGGATATGTTACTTGAACTAGATATGAAGGAGATGACTGGAGGCATCAGTATAAAATACAAAAACAGAGTTGTTAAATGCAAGGAAGTAATGCTTTCGAGAGTCCTTGACTGTGGTGTATGTGCCTTTAAGAGCAATTGTGGTGTATGTGCCTTTAAGAGCCCCAGGTGTGCGTAATGCCGGTAATTGCCACTTGGGCTATATAAGCCTGTGTATTGTGTATATCCTTTAAAACCCCCCCAGACTTGCTTAGTAAATACCTATGAACCAACTCCTGTCTTCAGTGTCTTTATCTACACACGGACACTACAGTGGCGACGAAGTGGAAACGGACTTACCTGCAATTCGGCAGCACCTCAAGGACATCGATTCCTCCAGCGTCCAGAAGACTCAAGGAAGTAATAGAAACTGTGGTTTCACCAGCTGGCCAAGCTGGTGGCAGGTACTGCGCTAATCCTTCCTGGGCTTCAGGCTGGGGCTCCAGCGGCGGGCTCTACAGCTGAGACAGGCAGCGAAATCGGAGGCAAGCAATAACGGACTGGGAGGGTGCACTCGGGAGACGGCCGGCGCGGCAACCAGGTCAGCGTTTAGACCTCCGTCGGGAACGAGTCTCCAACAGTGAATAAACGGAAACCACAGTAAAACAGCCTTGTTATCGGTAGCAGCGGCGGGAAAGCGCGGGAAGCGCCATATCGTTGCTACAGAGAAAAAAAAATCGCGGGAAGCGCCATATCTTTTTTTTTGAAATGCCTAAGTCTGGCAATATTGATGCTTTTGATAACGAAACAGAGCCTAACTTTGGCAATATTGATGTTTTTGATAACAAGATAGAGGATTGGACCACATATGTAGAAAGAGTGGAGGTGTTTTGCACCGCAAATGGAATAGAAGATGAAAAAAAAGCTTCAGTGCTTCTGGATCTAATGGGCGCAGAAACATACAAGCTGTTACGCAACTTAATCACTCCAGCCGAACCGATGGACAAGAATTTTGAGGAGATTGTTGATACCCTACACTGCCAATTCGAGGCAGGACTGGCAGATTCTCTGCAAGACAAATTCATCTGCGATCCCCTAAGTGTAGAAACACAGAAAAAGATATCTTCTGGAAAAGATTTAACACTGGACAAGGCTTTCAGTGCAATAGGAGCGGCAAAGATACAGCAAAGGCAACAGGACTTCGGCACCCATGAAATGACACGGGGTTTCGAGAGATGTTATCGCTGCGGCAGATCCAACCATGACCAGAGGGATTGCTGGTTCAAAGAAAAAGCATGCAGGCAATGCGGAAAGATGGGACACATTCCACGTGTATGCCGATCTGAAAATAAAAAATCCACTAACGGGAAAAGAATCAATAAGGAAAAGCACAAAGGTACAAATGATGACGGACAGTAGCTCCAAAGACCAGAAGAGCGATAGCGACTCCAGGAACAAGAGACTAAGCTCTCTCAAATTACATAATGTAATTGCCAATGAAGATTACCAGACCATTTGGGTTACCCTCATAATAGCAGGGTCCCCAGTTAAAATGGAGCTAGATACAGGATCAGCTCTAACCGTAATAAATCGACGAGATTACGAGAGGCTATTTTCGCATATACCTCTAAAAGACACATCCATTATCTTAAAAACATATACGGGGCAGAAAGTATACCCCAAAGGAAAAATAAAGGTTCCTGTGGTATACAACGGCAAAGAAATACAAAAGTTGTATTTATACATTCTACAAGATGGTGGTCCACCGTTGTTGGGACGTGAATGGATAAGGAAGATACGTTTAGACTGGCACTCCATTCAGGCACTGACTGTGACCAGTAAGGAAAAAAACAATGATGACATCATACCTGAACGATTAAAAGACATCTTGGCCAACGCCAAAGAAGTGTTTCAAGAGAAACTAGGAACCTTGAAAGGCATCACCGCCTCAATAAAAGTGGAAGATGCAGCAATTCCAAAATTTTTTAAGGCAAGACCGGTGCCATACGCAATACGTCCGGCAGTCGAGGCAGAGCTGGAGAATTTGGAAAAGGCAGGCGTATTATCCAAAATAGATTGGAGCGAATGGGCAACACCCATCGTTCCAGTCATGGAAAAAGCATTGAAAAATAACTCTTGAGGAACAGAGAAAAATTCGCATCTGTGGGGACTTTAAGGTGACTGTAAACCCGGTCCTTCACACGGTACAGTATCCTCTTCCGAGGATAGAAGATATTTTCGCCTCACTATCCGGAGGAAAACGTTTCACAAAAATTGACTTGGCACAGGCATATCTACAGATGGAGGTTGAGGAGACCTCTAAAAAGTATCTCACAATAAACACACACAAAGGCCTGTACCAGTACAATCGACTGGTTTTTGGAGTAGCATCAGCTCCAGCTATCTGGCAAAGAGCTATGGAGCAAGTCCTGCAAGGGATTCCGGGGACTCAGTGCTACTTAGACGACATCCTTATAACAGGAGAAAACGACAACGAGCACCTTGCCAATTTGGAGCAGGTGCTCACTAGGCTGAAAGAACGGGGCCTACGAGCAAATCGCCCCAAGTGCGAATTTTTCCAAAATCAGATATCATATTGTGGCCACATAATTAATAAGGAAGGGTTGCATAAGTCACCTGAAAAAATTGAAGCAGTTATAAAAGCCCCAGCACCTGAAAATGTTTCACAATTGAGGTCATTCCTGGGATTAATAAATTACTATCATAAATTTTTACCGAACTTATCAACTATTCTACACCCTCTTAATGATCTTCTACACACAGGAGTGATTTGGAAATGGAACGAAGACTGTAAACGTGCCTTCCATAAATGTAAAGACTTAATCACATCCGAGAAAGTTTTGGCTCATTACAACCCATCACTACCAATCAGACTGGCGTGCGATGCATCCCCTTACGGCATAGGAGCGGTATTGTCCCATAGATTCCCTGATGGCTCGGAACGGCCGATAGCTTTTGCGTCACGCTCATTGAACTCAGCTGAGCGTAACTATTCCCAGATAGACAGGGAAGCACTCAGCTTGGTATGGGGAGTGAAGAAATTCAACCATTACCTACACGGACAAAAATTTACCTTGCTGACTGACCATCAACCCCTCATCTCCATATTCAACCCTAAGAAAGGTGTCCCCATTATGACGGCACAAAGACTACAGAGGTGGTCCCTTTTTCTAGGGGCACACCAATACAACATTGAATACAAAGGGTCAAAACAGCATGGGAATGCTGACGGTTTATCGCGCCTGCCGTTGCCAACGATAGAAGAGGCACCTACAGTAGACCCAGTAGAGATATTCCACTCTACCATAGTGGAATATCTACCGGTGACAAATTCTGCCATTGAAAGGGAGACAAGAAATGACCCTACTCTCTCACGGGTCTACGATTTAACAATGAAGGGATGGCCAGCACATGGCGAACCACTGTTGCCAGCATTCTCGCAAAGAAGAGAACAGCTGTCAGTGTGCCGAGGAACCTTGATGTGTGGATCCAGAGTGGTGATTCCACCCAAACTCCAGGATAAAGTGCTAAAGGAGCTTCACGAGGGGCATCTGGGTGGAGTGAAAATGAAGAACCTAGCTAGGGCGTTTGTATGGTGGCCAGGTATCGATGGAGACATCGAAGACATGACCAGGAGCTGCCTAGGATGCCAGAAGGTCCAAAATGCTCCGCCACAGGCCCCTCTACATCCATGGGAGTGGCCCTCATCTCCCTGGCAAAGGGTGCACATCGACTTTGCTGGTGCATTTATGGACTCAACGTTCTTAATCGCAGTTGATGCACACTCCAAGTGGCCGGAGGTAATAAAGATGTCCTCCACCACCACGGAAAAAACCATCACAGTATTAAGGACCATATTTGCCAGGAATGGGCTACCGGAACAAATATGTTCTGATAATGGACCGCAATTTGTGTCCGAAGAATTCAGAAAGTTCTTAAAGAACAATGGGGTAAAGCACTACACGTCCGCCCCATACCATCCTGCCACCAATGGATTGGCTGAAAGGTTTGTCCAGACCTTTAAGAAGGCCATAAAGGCCATGGGTAATGAAGACATAAAACTTCAGCACAAGGTGGATAACTTCTTATTTGCATATAGGAATGCAACACATATGGTTACAAACCAAACTCCCGCCATGATGTTCTACAATAGAAACCTAAGATGCCGGCTGGATTTGGTCAAGCCCAACATCCGAAGGGACGTGGAGAACCGGCAGTTTCAGGGCATGAATGAAAGGCCAACTAGGGCCTTCCAGATAGGCCAACCGGTTTTGGCCCGGGACTACCGTACCGAGAAATGGCAGCCTGGAACTATCTGCACACGACTAGGACCACTGATGTATACCGTGGACATCGGAGAAAGCATAATAAGGCGCCATGCTGACCAAATCATCAAGTCATCCGAAAAGGGACAACCTACACCACCACGCTATACATCTAACGATGAGGTAGAGATACCCATATCTACCTCCGATCCGGTGATACTGGAACCCGATGAACCCGACACTGGCCTTCAAGCCGAATCAGCCTTGCCAGAAGAACCTACTACACCACCAGAAACTACTACACCCCCGAGGCGTTATCCGGACCGAGTCAGGAAGCCTCCTGAGAGACTAACTTATAATTAATTAATACAGCAATGTATATTATTTTGCATATAACATTTAATTAATAATTACTTAAAATATGATGTAGTTAGCTAGAAGGGGAGGAATTGTGGTGTATGTGCCTTTAAGAGCAATTGTGGTGTATGTGCCTTTAAGAGCCCCAGGTGTGCGTAATGCCGGTAATTGCCACTTGGGCTATATAAGCCTGTGTATTGTGTATATCCTTTAAAAACCCCCCCAGACTTGCTTAGTAAATACCTATGAACCAACTCCTGTCTTCAGTGTCTTTATCTACACACGGACACTACATTGACCTCTGGAATAGATTACCAAATTGTGCAGTAAGGATTGACTGCACTCCTTTAAAAGGGAGCTGGATGAGTTCCCATGAATCAAGGACGTAGAAGGTAGGTGTGGGCTAACTGTAATTGTTGATGTGTTACTGCAGCCTCTTGGAACTAGCTTGATTGCCTTTAGAGGTTAGAGAGGAATTTCCTCGAATATTTTTTCTTAACTGCTTAATTGGCCTATGCTTTCTTTTCTTTGCCTCTCCTAGGAGATTGTGTGCGGGGGCGGGCGGGTAGTTTGGAAAGAAATATAGTGTATGTAAGCTGCACCATGTGTAGATGGGCCAGAATGTGTGTCTTTTTTTGGTTTCATTTATTTAGAAATTCAAACGTAGCGTTAATCATGGTTTGTGGGTTCAAATCCCACTCCAGAGACTTGAGCACAACAATATAGGCTGAGACTCCAAGGCAGTACTGAGGGAGTGCTGCACTGTCGGAGGTGCCGTCTTTCGGATGAGATGTTAAACTGAGGCCCCATCTGCTCTCAAAAAAATCAAATCAACTTTTATTGTCATTGTTAGTGCACAAGTGCAGTACAACGAAATGTAGGCTTGCGGCTCCCGAGAGTGTACATTTAGATTAAGACATTTAAACATTCAACATACATTTGGCTTGTAATACATTAACATAAACATAACCATAATAAAGTGCACTGGCAGATGTGCAGGCTTTAGAGTTTATTTGTGGAGTTCAGTAGGATGACAGCCCTGGGAAAGAAGCTGTTCCTAAATCTGGTCGTACGGGTGCGAATGCATCTGTAGCATCTCCCAGATGGCAGGAGGGCGAACAGACTGTGGCTGGGGTGGGTAGGGTCTTTGATGATGGACCGTGACCTCCGTAAACAGCATTTCTGGTATATGTACTCTATGGTCGGTAGCCGGGTGCCGGTAATGTGTTGGGCAGTTTTGACTACCTGCTGCAGGGCTTTCCGGTCATAGTAGCTACAGCTGCCATACCATACTGTGATACAGTTCGTCAGGATGCTCTCTATTGTGCAGCGGTAAAAGTTAGAGAGGATCAGGGGTGACAGGTTACATCCCTTCAGCCTCCTTAGGAAATATAGGCGCTGCTGGGCCTTCTTCACCAGGGAGGAGGTATTGAGGGACCAGGAGAGGTCTTCCGTGATGTGGACTCCAAGGAACTTAGTGTTGCAGGAGACTGGCTTGTTAGTACAAAAATGAGGTGAAGGATGACAGAACCTTCTAAGACAGGTCTTATAAATATGCAGATGAGATGTGGCCAACAGATTCAAAGCCAACAATTTAGTAAAGTGACCACACTACATAAGCCATTTATGATTTACCCATGTGGCAGACGTTGGCCTAGTGAACTTAAGTCAAGTGTTTCCAACGTGCTAAATACAGCCAATCATCTAACACGTGTTGTGTTGAAATGCCTGTCCCATAAGAAACACATTACTGGGTTTTTTTGCATACCCATAGTGGAATCACCGCCCAACTGATTTGTGAAGAGTTTTCAGGTACGATAGTCTCCGATGAAAGAAATTTGAAATCGCAAGAATGCGTTGGTTAAAATGGAGAGTACATAAGTTTGTGAAATGCCAAGTTAAGATCACAATGAGCAATTGGAGAGAAACAAAGATTGTCTGAAAGATGGCTACCCCGACATGAACTGCGATGTGGTATGGATCCATACAGTTTTGATACCCTGGTCTGTGCCGAGATAGGAATCTCAACCAAAGCAAGAGGGGAGGGAGGTGCAGGGGGAAAAGAAAACACAAGGTTCCTACACCTGGTGGTTATGCAGTGATCCCTACTGGAAAGTTTGCCCTTATGGGCAATGAACAGGATAGGTCTAAATTTAACTGTGATGCCCCCGTAGTCGCATAGCTAACCAATGCACACTGCTGAACTTATACATGAAGAATGGTCATTTGCGAGAGGTACCAGAGGACCACTGAGAGCAATTAAAATGTCACCATGCAGATTAATGCTCTTTTTCAATAACTGGATCAAAGAGAGGACAGCTGGCTCTAGATGGAAATTCTGACCTCTGACCCGATAACAGACAATAAAAAGATCCCTGCTTCAATTTCCCTCTCTCCTCCCCCACCCTTTGAAACAGACACCAGATCGGCACTGCTCGGCAAAAGGATATCCGTGTATTACAACTTCCACAGCCAGCATGGGGTTATCAGAATGTTGAATTCCTTACCTATTTACACTAAAGCACACGGAGTCCAGGAAAGGTACTGGGGAGGAAGAGGTGGTGGCGGGGAAGATGGGGGCTGTGCAGAGAAACTCTTGCTGGCACTGGGACTGTAAAAGTGTGGTCACTAATAATTCCAATTGGGAGTTCAGGAAAAACTACTTTACCCAGGGAGGGTAAAATGAATAGATTCCAGGGAACATAAAAACTAACTGTAAAAGCTTTTAGAGATATGTGAAGAGAAAAAGATTGAAGTCAAGCGTAGGTCCCTTGCAGTCAGAATCAGGGGAATTTATAATGGGGAACAAAGAAATGGCAGACCAACTAAATACATATTTTGGTTCTGTCTTCACAAAGGAGGACACAAATAACCTCCCAGAGATGCCGGGGAACATAGGGTCTGATGAAAGGGAGGAACTGAAAGAAATCAGTATTTGTAGGGAAATGGTGTTAGGGAAATTGATGGGATTGAAGGCCGATAAATCCCCAGGGCCTGATAATCTACATCCTAGGGTACTTAAGGAAGTGGCCCTAGAAATAGTAGATGCATTGCTGATCATCTTCCAACATTCAATGGAATCTGGAACAGTACCCATGGATTGGAGGGTAGCTAATGTTACCCCACTATTCAAAAAAGGTGGTAGAGAGAAAACAGGGAATTACAGACCGGTAAGCCTGACATCAGTACTGGGGAAAATGCTAGAGTCCATTATAAAAGATGTAATAGCAGAGCACATGGAAAACAGTTGCAGGATCGGACAAAGTCAACATGGATTTACAAAAGGTAAATCGTGCTTGACTAATATACTGGAATTTCTTTGAGAATGTAACTGGTAAAATAGATAAGGGAGAACCAGTGGATGTGGTGTATTTGGACTTTCAAAAGGCTTTCGATAAGGTCCCGCTAAGAGATTAGCATGTAAAGTTAAGGCACATGGGATTGGGGCAAGGTATTGACTTGGATAGAGAACTGGTTGGCAGACAGGAAGCAAAGAGTTGGAATAAACGGGTCTTTTTCCGAGTGGCAGGCAGTGACTAGTGGGGTACCGCAGGGATCGGTCCTTGGACCCCAGCTATTCACAATATATATTAATGATCTAGACAAGGGAACTAGATGTAATATCTCCAAGTTTGCAGACGACACAAAGCTGGGTGGGCGTGTGTGCTGTGAGGAGGATGCCGAGAAACTACAGGATGATTTGGACAGGTTGGGTGATTGGGCAGAAGCATGGCAGATGCAATATAACGTGGATAAATGCGAGGTTATTCACTTTGGTGTCAGAAACATGAAGGCAGATTATTAGCTGAACGGCAATAGATTGGGAGAAGGGGAGGTGCAACGAGACCTGGGTGTCCTTCTGCACCAGTCACTGAAGGTAAGCATGCAGGTGCAGCAGGCGGTTAAGAAGGCAAATGGTATGTTGGCCTTTGTAGCGAGAGGGTTTAAGTACAGGAACAAGGATGTCTTGCTGCAGTCGTACAGGGCCTTGGTGAGACCACATCTTGAGTATTGTGTGCAGTTCTGGTCGCCTTATCGGAGGAAGGATGTTCTTGCCATGGAAGGAGTTCAGCGAAGATTCACCAGGCTGATACCTGGGATGGCAGGAATGACGTATGAGGAAAGATTGGGTCAATTGGGCTTATACTCGCTGGAGTTTAGAAGAATGAGAGGGGATCTCATTGAAACTTATAAAATTCTGACAGGACTGGACAGGCTAGATGCAGGAAGGATGTTCCCGATGGTCGGGGAGTCCAGAACCAGGGGTCACAGTCTAAGGATAAGGAGTAAGCCATTTAGGACAGAAATGAGGAGGAATTTCTTCACCCAGAGAGTGGTGAACCTGTGTAATTCTCTACCACAGAAGGCAGTAGAGGCCAATTCATTAAATATATTCAAAAAGGAGTTGGATATATTTCTTAAGGCTAAAGGGATCAAGGGATATGGAGAGAAAGCAGGGACAGGGTACTGAATTTGGATGATCAGCCATGATCGCACTGAATGGCGGAGCAGGCTCGAGGGGCCGAATGGCCTACTCCTGCTCCTATCTTCTATGTTTCTATGTAATTCTCAAGCAGTAATAAAAAAGCTGCTTGGTCACTCTTTAAAACAGGTTCAATTCAGTTAAGTCATGCAAAGCATTTGAAGCTCCCACTTTTGATAAAGCTGACTATCTCGTTGTTGTCCGTCCAGAGTGGAAAGAATGGGCTGATGGGCCAAATGGCCTTTTCCTGTCAAGTTGTGCCTCAAACCAAAGTCTAATAGTCCAACAAGGTGAATGGTACTGCTAAAATCTCTCACACCTTCAACAACTTGGTAGCATCTAATGAATTCTTTTAGTAGTTTCCTTCTGAACCTACATTGATGCTGACTGCATAACTTTTCATATCAGACAGTTTATGGGCTGGATCTCATTTCCAGAATTGCCTGTTCATACACATAACAGCTAAATGTAAAGCACCCTTTTTAGATTCAAAATATTCAGATGACTGGATTTTTTTCCTATTTGATCAATTGAAACTATTAATTATTCAATTAACATTGCTGGCACTGGGACTGTAAAAGCATGGTCACTAATAATTCCAATTGGAAGTTCAGGAGATACTTCTTCACCCAGGGAGGGTGAAAGGATTAGAAAGATATGCAGATAGGGTTAGATAAAGTAAGATGGGAGGAGGCTCCAGTGGAGCATAAACACCAGCACAGACCAGTTGGGCCGAATGGCCTGTTTGTGCTGTAAATTCTATATAATTAAATCTGTGTAATTGACTTCATCTAAACCTATCAGCATATTCTTCTATTCCTTTCTTCCTCATGTACTTATCTAGCTTTCTTTAAATGCATCGATGCTATTTTCCTCAACCCCTCCATGTGGTAGCAAGTTTGCACATAATATAGATCTTCACTTCTTTCTTTTAAAAATTCTCTCTCAAATTCAAGTTAAAGACATAACTAACCCCATAATTTGTTATCCCTACAGATCTTTTCTTGAACGGATCAAAGCTCATCATGATCAAGAGCTGACAAACCAATACACCATACTTGGAAAGTGTACTCAAGCATGATTGTATATACAATGATTGGGTCGTCGGCACTCAAGTAGATGTCTTCTGTTTGCCTTTCTGTAAACAAAGTTTCCATAAACGTCACGTTTTAAAATCACTGGGTGCCAACAATTGCATTCTTGTGTCTTGACTGCATTTGTACACCCGTTATCATCAAATCCAAGGGTGACACTAATTGCGTTTTCTTTGGGTTGACTACTACGTTACACTTGTTATTTGCTTACCATTCTATAACTGACCTGCTGAGTCAGTTGGCCTTTTTAGTAGTATTGCACAACTTTAAGACACGGATAAGTTTCAATTCAACAAAATCATGCTTGGACAATGACTCACCACAAAGTATTTCATTGCATGTTCCAAACAATGTCACTTTCAAATAAATCATACATGATTGTATACATTATGATTATGCAATACACAAAATTGGTTTCATCAAGCTGCAGGCTAGAAATATTGAAGATTTCATTTTTGTCTATCCCTTATTTAGTTAAATTTCTCTACTGCGATTACAGTGACCCACACACCACCCTCAACCCACATGCAATATTAGAACACTGCTCAGCCTCCAGGCTGCCTCGACGTCTGTATTTGAGCATAAATATGGGTGATGGTGACTGCCTTGAGGAGGAGATGAAGGGATCTACAACCAGACAACCCAAATTCTGAATACTTCTTGAACAACTTCCAGGTGAATCTTCCACTAATCTCAAAATTCACTCTTGACAAAATGTCTGCCGCTAAATTGTCTGCCCTGGCTAAATGCAGAGTCAGGAGTGTTACCTCATGATTTAGGCATCCAGAGGGCAGTTGGAACAATTCCGACAAAGGGATCACAAGCAAGCCCCTCCCTGCTTGATGTCACAGATTATTTTAGCATTACCTGTCCATCTGTTCATACACACATGGATTTCCCTGCGTTAAGGTCCATCTGCCCAGGGTCCAGGCACTGTAGAGGCGAATGCCCTACTCCGAGTGGGTCAAATCTATTACCATCAACTGTGGGGGAAAACCCTCATAGAGGACTCCTCTGCAGAACATTGCTCTCCTGACCACATGAGATTCAGGGTCACTGCTTAGTCAATCCTACAAGGAGACTACTGGCTGAATTCCTTTGAAGCAGTCCCACAGAAATGGTGGTTGCTGCATCAGGTTGAATATCTGCAGTTACCTTTTGGCTGGGATCCATGGCTACTCCTGTGAGGGTGAGGGATATATAATGTCCTGAAGCACCACAAGCCTGTCTAGAGGCAGAAGGTTTACTGGGTAGTTCAGAATAGCATCCTTAAGAATGTTAACTCTTAGATGCAGACTTCTCACCTTTGAAACCTAGCTTCTGAACAGCATTGATTTCTGCTATACACTTATGCAAGCAAACTCCAGACAAGGCTCCGGACAAGCCAGTTGACTAGATACAGATTGGCATGTAGATGCAGCATCCTAAAGATGCACTGTGACCATGGACAGGCATTTTGCAGAAATCCTAGCCGCCAATGAGAAGTCAAGCCTCTCTTTCTATTGATAGCTTTGCACTTTGAAATTGAATCAGAGAAACTTGATTATAGAAGTAGGCAACTTTCAAGTCTATGGATGATAACCAATACCCTAGCCATACTGTCCAAATGGGCAGAGGCAGCATGACCATGTTGAACTTTTGCTGTTGCTGGGTGGAAGCACTAAAAATAATTTTTAGGAACTATGAATTATTTGGAGTATAAGGCGATTCTTTTCCATTCTACCTGACACTAGAAAAGCCACTATTCATGATCAGGTCCTATAACTGATCAGGTTTGATTAACCATGAAAGCTTAGACATATGATTGTCAAATGAATGAGCTAACCAGCTCTGATAATCCTTAAGCTCCATGCTTCAATAATGGTTCTTCCACATTTCAGTGCAAATTTCTGCAGGTAAGCACATTGAGGCTTTGACTGACCTGCAGGCTGAACATCTCTAAATCTAAAATCACATTCAAGTAAACGTCAGCCGTGGCTCAATGGTAGCGCGCTCACCTCGGAGTCATAAGGTTGTAGGTTCTAGGTTCAAGCCCCACTCCAGGGACTGGAGCACTAAATATAGGCCGACACTTCAGCGCAGTATGGCACTGTCGGAGGTGCCATCTTTCAGATGTGACAATAAACAGAGACCCTGTCTGCAATCTCAGGTGGACATAAAAGATCCCATGGCACTATTTTGAAGAGAAGCAGGAGAGTTATCCCTAGTGTCCTGTCCAAAATGTATTCTTCAACCAACATCACTAAAACAGATTATCTGGTCATTATCACATGGCTATTTGTGGGGCCTTGCTGTGCACAAGTTGTCTGCCGTGTTTCCTACATTACAACAGTGACTACAATTCAAAAGTACTTCATTGGCGGTAAAGCACGTTGGGACATCCCGAGGTCATGAAAGGCGCTACGTAAATGCAAGTCTTTCTTTCTATTTAGTCACTGTCTCCTTCCTCCTCCCGAAGTGAGTCCTCTTTCAAATATCCTGTTGGTTGTTTCCTGTGCACTATCGTGGAAGTTTCCAAGGGATCTCTGATGTTCTACTATCTGGGGAGAAGGCTTTAACTGAATTCAACAACAACAACTTGCATTTATATTGCACCATTGATGTAGTAAAACATTCAAAGGTGCTTCACAGGAGCATCATCAGACAAAATGACATATTAGGACAGGTGACCAAAATCCTGGTCAAAGTGGTAGATGTTAAGGAGCATCTTAAAGGAGGAAAGAAAGATGGAGAGGCAGAAAGGTTTCGAGCGGGAATTCCAGAACTTAGGGTCTATACAGCTGAAGTCAGTCATGGCCACCAATGGAGGGGCGAAGGAAATTGGAGATGCACAACAGTCCAGAATTGGAGGAACGCAGAGTTCTCAGAGGGTTGTAGGGCTGGAGGAGGTTACAGAGACAGGGAGGCACAAGGTCATGGAGGGATTTGAAAACAAGGATGAGAAGTTTAAATCAGAATCAGCCAGAATATAAGTGGATTTGTTGAGAGTTGAACACAAGGCATTCTATTATTGCAAAGCAGAGAAGTTCATCTGTGTCTCGATTCCAGTGAATAGCTATTGGAATCAAATCAGTACTGGGCATGGGTAGACAAGTCACAACCATAGTCTGCATTTTCTGGAAAGGATGCGGAGGTACCATAGTCTTCCTCAAAACAACCTGCTAGGAAATAATCGACATATGCCTCTGCATGAGGCCTCCCACTGATTGGGACTGGCCCAGACCTGCATAGTTTTTCTTGGGTACCCACCCCCATGATGGTTAGAGTACAAGCCAGATTCATTTAGAGACACCTTCCCCCAAAAAGTGCATACTAAAAGTAGATATTGAATACAGCTTATTACTGTTGGTTTTGGTAGCTCTATGGGTACCTTCCTTAGATACATATTTACATTTGCTTTTATGTTGTATTTAGACTGGCTCTTTGGGTTTAGAGTCTGAAATGTATAAAATCGACTGGTTGCAATTAAGCCTCTAACACCTCTGGGTGTCACCAGAATAATTGTGTGAAGTCTGCCAGAGTGAAGCTCAAAACTGCTGAATCACTAACCTTTTTTTGAAAGGGTGGAGATGTTATGTCTTTGTCCTATATGATGCTTGGCAACTAAGTGCTTAGGACCAACTTGTACTGATCGAGTTCCCAACGATGACTAATCAGTGAGTGGTTGGCAACACCCAACTAGAAGTGGCCAGATAGATCAAGTTCAAGAAATTTCAACTTGGAGTGGCTGCGTTTTTGCTTTGTTTTTCCAGTTTCTCAATTATTGCTAACAAATGCCATTCTTGTCTCTCTTTACAAGTGCACCTTGAGAACTTGAGACAAATGTGGCAGCCAAGCGTGTCATCTTTTAGGGACAAATATTATATGCATTCTTTGTGAATGCGCTAATGTGTTTTGCAGAATACTTGCCGCTTTGGCAAAAGTTGTAGATATATTGTCTAAACTGTGGGCTCACTAGATTTATATTGATGCAGGCTGTATACTGCATGATGGAGTCTCCCGTCGAATTGACAGACAAGTCTCGGTTGTTATGAGTGCAGCCGCACATTATCGCATTGAATGCCAGATGAGGCAGATTGACAAGTTGTCTTGCGTGCCAGATACTTGGCAGCCAGACCCTGCAGTCTCAAATACATTCAAACCGACCCGTCAGACATGTTGCCATCGTGGTCTATCAGTGGCTATGTGTTCCCAGGTATTGGGGTTACTATTGCAAGATTTCAAGGTGGCCGTTAGTGTGTCTTTATAGCATTTCATCTGCCCACCTCTTGCCTTATCTGGACTGCAGTTCACCGTAGAAGACGGCTTTGAGAAATCTATTAGGCATGTGAATGACACATCGCATACCTGATTACAGAATTATAGACATGTCGCTGCGTGCCCGATTACAGAATTGTATACTTCATAGTCAGTGCAGACACTTAGCAAAGGACAACAGCCCAGCTGAGGGGGTACACACTCTAAACTCAATGCCTAATTCAATGGTTGCCTGGAGAGCAAGTGGTTGGTCAATGGCTGTTGCTATACAACCTAGGAAATGCACTGAATGCAGCCGAGTCTGTAAATAGGGGGGCAGCACTGATTCAATTTGGTTCGTCTTTGTTTCATTGGTATGTGTGTCCTAATGAGTGCAGCATTTTTTTTGGATGATATTTGCCCTAGGGGCTCGTCAGCCTGTGCCGACGATCCCTGAGATTTGACGATCCCTGAGATTTAAAGAAAACCTGAAAAAGGAAGCACCGAGGACCATTTGAGGAACAAAATACATTTGAAATGAGTAGAGGGACAATCAAATGTAACCTACTCCTGTGGAGAGACTGAAGGCTTAGTCCCAATTCAGCAGCAGGAGGAGCAGAAAATGTAACTTATTTAGCAAAAGATGAAAGTTCTGGGGCTTAGTAGCATGTGAAAGCTGGAGACTAAATGAGGGACCATCTACCTATGTCATGATCAATATTCCCTGTAAGCTGCACTATATTCTGCATGGTCGGTTTCTTTTAATGCACGGTCCCTTTAAATTTCTGCGCATGCGCGTGGAAAGGCCAGTGAGCAGCCTGCGCAGGATCTTGCGGATTGCTGCGCAGCTTAGAGGGAACATTGGTCGTGATTACATTTTTATGCATGTGCTAAGCATGTAGTTTTACCAGTTAAGCTAGGCTTTCTATCCACTTGCATGGAGCTAGCTTAAAAAGCAAGCTTTCACATTAACATTTGGCCAGCTCTTCAGGTGTTAAATTAAATTCCTCTGTACCCATGATAAATATCCAACAGTGTAAACATAAAAACTTGTCCAGTTTTTTTTAAAGAAAAGACACAGATGCTTTGTTGGCTTTAATCGTGGCGCAGTATTTCTATTGTAGAGATGACAATCAGACTTCTTAAGCAGCAACCCATATTATATTTTCAAATGTACAATACTCATTTCTTCCAAGACATCGGCAGTCACCTTTACTTTGTCAAAATTAAAATAATTACGCCTTCTAGATAAATGACATTCACCAGTGTTTATCACACCAAATTATCTTAACATTAATAATGCAAAGTCCAAGATTCCAGTGTTATTTTTTTTTGAATAATCTGTATTTGTATTACTGCTGCGAAAAAAAACGGCTTGCTCTGAACTATCTACAATTTGGAAACTCCAGGGTTTGAGCACACAATCTAGGCCAACACTCCATTGTATCGTATGGAGGGTGTGCTGCATTGCTGAAGCTGCTATCTTTTGAATCAAACAGTAACTAAGATACCGACTGAGGTCTGCCTTTACAGATAGATACAAAAGATCCCATGGCACCCAAAAGCAGCAGGGATCCTGGTTTACATTCTTCCCTCAACCACCAAAAATAGATTATCTTCATTTTATTTGCTGATTGTGAGATCTAGCTGTGCACAAATTGGCTGCTATGTTTTCCTACGCAATACAGACTGCACAGATTGTGAAGCACTTTGGGATATCCCAAGAACATGTTAAGGCACTACATAAATGCAAGTCCTTCCCTTTAGACTGATCTACACCACTTCACCCCATTTCCCAGTCAATGGCTACTTCAAAATAAACAGTGCCTACATGAGAAGTCACAAATAAATGTTAGTTCAGACAATATGCAGTAATTTAACAACTTTTTTAAATCTTGCATATAAAAGCTATGGCGGCAGGGAACAACCAACTAGACAAAATGCAGGCTGAAATTAATGCGCGCACACTATTTGGGAACACTACATTTTTCAGAATACTTAAAAAAAACTCAGCTTCAAAAACACAAAAATCAAATGCCAATTAGCCACAAAATTGAGATTCCACATGCAATGTAAGAGAGGTGGGAAGCAGAAGCAAGACATAGCATAGCTTCCAAGTTTAGCTTGGAGTATAATCGATCTGGAACACTCCAGCTATATGAATAATTGCAGATATGGAGAAGAACAATTTGCATTTATATAGTGCCTTTTACGTAGAAAAACATCCCAAAGGCACTTGAGCCGAATTCGATAGAAATTGACACCAAGCTGAAGGAAAGATTACAAAGGGTGACTAAAAGCTTGGTCAAACAGGTAGGTTTTAAGGAGGGTCTTAAAGGAGGAGAAAGAAGTGGAGAGGCAGAGGGGTTTATGGAGGGAACTCCTGAGAGTGGGGCCTAGACAGCTAAGGGCACAGTCGCCAATGGTGGAGCAGAGTTGGGGATGCATGAGGCCAGAGGGTAGGGCATTGTCATGAAGGGATTTGAACATGAAGATGAGAATTTTAAATTTGAGGCGTTAGAAGACTGGTAGCCAATGTAGATCAGCGAGCACAGGAGTGATGGGTGAATGGGACTTGGTGTGGGATAGCATACGGGCAGCATTTTGGATGAGCTGAAGTTCAGAGAGTGGAGGATCAGAGGTCGGCCAGGAGTATTGGAATAAAAACAGAAAATGCTGGAAATACTCAGCAGGTCAGGCAGCAACTGTGGAGAGAGAAAGAGTGTTAATCTTTCAGGTCAATGACCTTTCATCAGAACTGGAAAAAGTTAGAGGTGTAACAGATTTTAAGCAAATGCAGAGTCACGGAAAGTGGGACGGGGAGGAAACAACAAAAGGGAAGGTCTGTAATGGGTGGAAGGCAAGAGAGATTAAATGACAAAAGGTGTGATTGTACAAAGCAAAAAGATGGTAATGGAACAAGTGAAGAAACAAACGATGGGTCTAGAAGAGGTGTAAATGGGAATGACAGAATTATCAACAGCTACCGTCTGAAAAAAATGCAGGCTGAGGTTTTAATCTGAAATTGTTGAACTCGATGTTGAGTCCAGAAGGCTGTAAAGTGTCTAATAGAAAGAGGAGTTGCTGTTCCTCGAGCTTCATTGGAACAGTGTAGGAGGCCGAGGATGGAGAGGTCAGAGTGGGAGTGGAGCAGAGAATTAAAGTGACAGGCGATCGTAAGCTCAGGGTCACACCTGCAGATTGAAGAGGTGTTCCGCAAAGCGGCCACCCAATCTGCGTTTGGTCTCCCCAATGTAAAGGAGACTGCATCGTGAGCAGCGAATATTAGTATACGAAATTGAAAAAAGTACAAGTAAATCGCTGTTTCACTCGAAAGGAGCGTTTGGGACCCTAAATGGTGGGAAGGGAGGAGGTAAAAGGGCAGGTGTTGCATCTCCTGCGCTTGCACAGGAAGATGCTGTGGGAAGGGGAGGGAGTGATTGAGGAATGGGCCAGGGTGTCACGGAAGGAATGGTCCCTTTGGAATGCTGAATGGGGAGAGGAGGGGAAGATGTGTTTGTTGGCGAGATCACACTGGAAGTGATGGAAATGGTGGAGGATGATCCGTTGAATGTGAAGGCTGGTGGGGTGAAAGGTGAGGACAAGGGGAACCCAATCGTGATTCTGGGAGGGAGGGGGAAGGGGTGAGAGCAGAAGTTCAGGAAATGGAAAGGACATGGTCGAGGGCCCGGTCAACCACGGTAGAGGGGAATCCTTAGTTGAGGAAATAGGAAGGCATATCGGAACCACTAGTATGGAAGGTGGCATCGTCAGAACAGATGTGACGTAGACGGAGAAACTGGGAGAATGGAATAGAGTCCTTACAGGAAGCGGGGTGGGAGGAAGTGTAGTCAAGGTAGCTGTGGGAGTCAATGGGCTTATAGTGAATGTTGGTCGATAGCCTATCCCCAGAAATGGAGACAGAAAAGTTGAGGAAGGGAAGGGAAGAGTCAGAGATGGATCAAGTGAAGGTGAGGGAAGGGTGGAAATTCGAAGCAAAGTGAATGAAATTTTCCAGTTCAGGGCGAGAGCAGGAAACGGCACCGATACAGTCATCAATGTACCGGAAAAAGAGGTGAGGGAGGAGACCGGAGTAGGACTGGAACAAAGAATGTTCCGCATATCCCAGGCAGGCATAGCTAGAATCCATGCAGCTTCCCATAGCAACACCTTTTACTTGGAGGAAGTGAGTGGAGTCAAAGGATAAGTTGTTCATTGCGAGAACAAGTTCAGCCAGGCAGAGGAAGATGGTGGTGGATGGGGATTGGTTGGGCCTCTGGTCAAGGAAGGAGCGGAGCGCCCTCAGGCCCTTCTGGTGGGGGATGGAGGTGTAGAAGGATTGGACATCCATCATGAAAAGGAGATTGTTAGGGCCAGGAAACTGGAAACTGTTGAAGTGGCGGAAGACGTCAGAAGAGTCGCGGAAGAGACTGAACAAGGGGAGAAAAAGAGTCGAGCTAGGAAGAAATCAGTTACACGGGACGAGAGCAGGCTGAAATGATGGGTCTGCCAGGGAATCTTGGGAAGGAGGTAGAAGCGGGCTGTGCAGGTTAGGGGGACTATGGAGGGAAGATCTCCAGAGGAGGGGAGGCCAGTGACAGACTTGGAAATAATGGCTTGATGTTCAGTCGTGGGGTCATGGGCCAGGGGGAGGTAGGAGAAGGTGTCAGAGTTGGCGTTCAGCCTCCGCAAGGTAGAGATCGGTTCACCAAACAACAGCGCCACCCTTGTCAGTAGGTTTAATGACAATGTTAGGGTTGGATCTGAGAGAATGGCGTGCTGCAAGTTCATAGAGACGTAGGTTGGAGTAAGTGAGTGGAACGAAGGTGGCAGGAAGAGAGCTCAGCGTCGTGCCGAGCTCGAAATTTATTGAGGTGGGGGCGTAAGGGGATGAAGCTCAGGCCTTTGCCGAGAACTGATCGTTCGGGGTCGCAGAGGGGATAGTGAAAACATGGTAGAGGGCGAGATTGGAAGGAGGGCTGGGGATCAGAGGAAAGTAAAAGGTAAGATGGTTCCAGGGGGCTGTTGGTATCCAGGAGCTGTTGAAGCTTGCGATCATTGACACCTGAAAGGAAGAATAAAAGTTTTTCTTGAAGCACCGAATGAGGTGAAGGATGAAATGGACTGCGGACCAGGACAGCTTTGAGATAGAGTGAATCGATGCTGCTGGAGAGAAAGGTCGAGAGCTTGCTTGTGGCGGCGCATGCTAATAGAGTATTGTATTAGTCAAGTCTGGAGGTGACAAAGGAATGATGAGGGCTCAGGGCTAGGGTAGGGGAAGGGGACAACTGAACAAATTGACCTCGGTCACCAAGATAAAGTCCATGAGCTCCTTACACTTGCCAACGGGAGGGTGTAGGGGGCGGGAGAGGGGAGTTTGTAGTGGAGAAAAGAAGCCAGGGATAATCTGCCACCATTTTACAAGGACATTGTTTGAATGACAGAACAAAATATTCTTTCCTCTAACAATTCGTCTGAGATTAGCTAATTAAAATTAAAAATACATATAATGGAATAACACATTTAGCATTAGGAACTTTGGAACAGGAGTAGACCATTCAGCTGCTGGAGCCTGTTCCACCATTCAATGAGATCATGGCTAATCTGTACCTCAACTTCATTTACCCACCTTTGATCCATCACTTGATACTTATCAGGAAAGGCTAAACAGGCTGGGGCTCTTTTCTCGAAAAACGAGAAGACTGGAGAGTGACCCGATAGAGGTCTTTAAGGTTATGAAAAGGTTTGATAGGGTAGACAGAGAAAATACTCGAGGTCATAAATCCAATAGGGAATTCAGGAGAAACTTCTTTACCCAAAGATTGGCAATAATGTAGGACGCGCTACTACAAGGAGCAGTTGAGGCAAATAGCACAGATGCATTTAAGGGGAAGCTAAATAAAGCACGAGGGAGAAAGGACTCGACGGATATGCTGATAGGGTGAGAAGAGGAGGGGTGGGAGGAGGCTCGTGAAGGCCAAAAAACACCTGCATAGACCAGTTGGCCGAATGGCCTGTTTCTGTGCTGTAGACTCGATGCAACTCGTATCCCTTACCCAATAAAAATCTGTCGTTCTCAGTCTTGAAAAGTTCAACTGACCGAGCATCAACCGGCAAGAGAATTCCGGATTTCCTGTGTGGGGAAAACGTGCGACTTGATTTCACTCCTGCATGGCTTAATTTTAAGATTGTGCCCCTTTGTTCTGGCTTTCCCCACCAGAGGAAGCAGCTTCTCTGTATCTACCCCATCAGGTCCTATCATTTTAATCACCTCAATTAAATAACACATCATCCTTCGAAACTTAAAGGAATAGAAGCCAAGTTTGTGCAACCTGTCCTCATAACTTAACTCTTAAACTCTGGTATTATTCTTGCGAATCTGAGCTGTACCCTCTCCAAGGCCAAGGCAGTACTCCAGATGGGGTCTCGCCAAGGCTCTGTACAACTGAAGCATCAGTTACTCCTCTTTGAATTCCAGCCTCCTTGATATTAAAACCAACATTCCATTATCCTTTTCGTATTTGCTTGTGCACTTGCTTTTAGTGATTTGTGTACATGGACACCCAAATCTCTTTCCTCCTCTCTCGCCATTAAGAAAATATTCGGATTTGTCTTTCTTGGATCCTAAGTGGATGACCTCACACTTCCCCACACTAAAGACTCTGTCCCTATACTAGTTACCCTGGAATAAAAGGCACAGACTAAGCACATGGACCTTGAAAGTCACTGTGGTTTTTTTTTAAAAAATAATCTGGGTTTATCTGCATTCGGTACCTAGTACCGGCATTGACCCATGTACAGAACGTTGGATGGAGTATCCAGTGATGTGGAAAGTTAGAAATTTAAGATAATTAACCTTTATGCTAATCAGAACAGACTAGACTCAAACTCAGAAGCTTCTAGAGGTCATCCTTTTTGATGAATACCCATGGTGCTTTTATGTTTATAAAGGAAAGGCCCGTTTACAGTTCAGATCAACAAGTACAAACTATTCCCATAAACTTCTATCACTACTCCAAACCCCAACTCCCAGCACTAATACAGCACATTTATTTAAATGGTGAAAATTTCAGCTACTTAACCCTGAGGCAGTAATGTATGTCACCTGCAAGATTCAAAATTAAGAGAAAGTAGATTATGAATTTCATACCGCTTTTATTTTAGAGACCATTAGAAACAAGTATATTCTGGTACTCTAGCAGTGAACTTAAATAGGTTTTGACAAGTTATTTGACTGCAATCAACACACACTTGTCAAACACAAAACCACACCAACATCCTTATACTTAGACCGTACCTCAATGCAGTCACTTTGGACTGCCAGTTTCTAAGGTTAAAGTAAACACACCCTACTTCAAATTGTCTACATTGTGATACTGGACTAAGAGTTAGAGCAACAAATGCGCTCTCAAAAAGTATTTTGTTGTTCAAAACAAGTACATTACTCTATTCAGTCAGTAATGTTAAAATAGCAGATATCTACTAGTCATATGACTGCAGTGAATGTACCTGGTAATTTAACATCACTTTAATGTGGTACAGTAGAAATTACTTTTCAAATTTAAAAACACTGAGAAACAGTACAATATTTAAACTCACTCACATTTTAACTGCATTGGTTACATTGTGATGATTAGTCACAGGTAACTGGTTTCTCAAAGTGACCATTACTCTCAGTACCATTACTGAGCAAACACTTGGCCTTGGATAAAATCTCTTCAGGGGCAGACAGCATTTCAGGGCACTGCAATCATTACTGATTTCAAAACACTGAAGGTAGTGACATGAATCTTGCCATTCATGTGGAAATGACTTCTGAAATAATACTGGGAGGCCTGCTGGTGGCGCTGTCCAGTGAGAGTATAAATACTCAGGCATGGGCCCAGCTTGCTCAGGACATTCTTTTACAGGAACTAGTGAAGGACACAACTAGATCTCCATGTTGTAAAACAGTTGATTAAAGCTTTGTTTAACTTAGACCAAGTGCCTAGTAGTTTTCTTACGTCAGGTAGCACATACGCATCTGCAGCATTCACACACAAACACATTTTTGCTTCTAAGTTCACTGCTTCATCACCACCAACATATATAATCTGAAATTCTATTACCCAAGTTGCAAAATGGAGCAACGCAGCTCAGGTCAAGTTTAATGCAGCACACTTGACTGGACCAACAAAACAGTACTTATCAGGATATTTTTATATATACTAATGCTGGAGCTAGAGATGGCGGTCTCATGAATCTAACTGCAGTTGCCTCAGCAACCCTGGTTACAAGCACAGACTTGTAACAAGTTTGTTAAGCAAGATTAAACTACGCTGTATTACAACTGACTCCTCCTAACAGCAGGCACCGATGTAATGTACTATGGAGTGATAGTACATGGCTTTATGCTTCTGCTTCACCTCAAGGTAAGCTTCCATCTCAATTATACAATAGGCGGGAGGATCAAGTACAGGCTAGCTGTTATTGTACAGGAAGAGAAGAAAAACAATGAATTAGCCAGTTGTGCACAGCCCCGGCAGCCATTTCAGCAGCACACTGGCAGAAGCCTAGATGCAGGCTGCATGGCCACCCTCTCAGATCAGAACAATGTAATCCACAGGAGATGGGTTATGGGGGGGGGGGGGGGGGGGGGGGCACATAGATTCTTTTTTTAATTGAAACCAATAGGAATGATTATGACAAATTTCCCATATTAATAGCTAGCTCAAGCCTTGCATGGAGTGGTGAATCAGTCACAGGCTTTTAAAGCAACTTGGGAGTACAGTACAACATGTCGAATATAAGAAATAGGAACAGGTATAGGCCATATGGTCCCTCGAACCTGCTCTGCCATTCAATAAGATCATGGCTGATCTTCGGCCTCAACTCCACTTTCCAGCCTATCCCCATATCCCTTGATTCCACTAGAGTCCAAAAAACTATCGATCTCAGCCTTGAATATACTCAATGACTGAGCATCCACAGCCCTTTGGGGTAGAGAATTCCAAAGATTCACAATCCTCAGTGAAGAAATTCCTCCTCATCTCAGTCCTAAATGTCCGACCCCTTATCCTGAGACTATGCCCCCTAGTTCTAGACTCACCAGCCAGGGGGGAAACAATCTCTCAGCATCTACCCTGTTAAACCTTCTCAGAATCTTGTATGTTTCAATGAGATCACCTCATTCTTCTTACCGCCAGAGAGTATAGGCCCATTCTACTCAATCTCTCCTTATAGGACAATCCTCTCATCCCATGAATCAATCTAGTGAATCTTTGTTGCACCACCTGTAAGGCAAGTATATCCTTCCTTAGGTATGGAGACCAAAACTGTGCACAGTACTCCAGGTGTGGTCTCACCAAAGCCCTGTACAATTGTAGCAAGACTTCCTTACTCTTATACTCCAATCCCCTTGCAATAAAGGCCAACATACCATTTGCCTTCCTAATTGCTTGCTGTACCTGGCACATTGACTGTTTTGTTTACGAGGACACCCAAATTTCTCTGAACATCAACATTTAATAGTTTCTCACCATTTAAAAAATATTCTGTTTTTCTGTTCTTCCTACCAAAGTGAATAACCTCACATTTCCCCACATGCCCCCTTCTAGCCCAATTACTATATCCCTTTGCAGACTCTGTGTCCTCCTCACAGCTTACTTTCCCACCTAGTTTTGTATCAGCAGCAAACTGGGATACATTACGCTCAGTCCCTTCATCTAAGTCATTAATATAGATTGTAAATAGCTGAGGCCCCAGCACTGATCCCTGCGGCACCCCACTAGCAACAACCTGCCAACCTGAAAAATGATCCATTTATTCCTACTCTCTGTTTTGTGTCGATTAACCAATCCTCTATTCATGCTAATATATTACCCCAACCCCACGTGCCCTTATCTTGTGCAAAAAGCTTTCATGTGGCACCTTAGCAAATGCTTTTTGAAAATCCAAATATACTACATCCACTGGTTCCCCTTTATCTATCTTGCTACCCTCAAAAAACTCCAACAGATTGTCAAATCCGTGTTGACTCTGCCTAATCATATGATTTTCGAAGTGCCCTGTTACTACTTCCTTAATAATGGATTCCAGCATTTTCCAGAAGACTGATGTCAGACTAACTACTGGCCTGTATTTCACGGTTTTCCCTCCCCCTCCTTTCTTGAACAGCAGGGTTACATTTGCTACCTTCCAATTCACTGAAACCGCTCTAGAATCTAGGAAATTTTCAAAGCTCACAACCATTGCATCCACTATCTCTGCAGCCACCTCTTTTAGAACCCTAGGATGTTGTCAATCAGGCCCAGGGGATCTGTCAACTTTTAGTCCCATTAATTTCTCCAGTACATTTTCTTTACTAATATTAATTATTTTCCAAGTTCCTCACTCTCATTAGACCCTGGGTTCCCCACTATTATTGGTATTTTTTTGTGTCTATTTCAATCATTGATTGCTTTATCTGTGCTTTATTGGTCCTAATTGTCAGTTTTCTTGGAGAACATCACCCTTAAATAAAATCAGACAAAGACGTTGCGCACAACATCCTTCCCCCTCCCCTGTGTATTTTCATTGACGACTGGGTGAATAATTACCCACTGCAAGAGTGGGAAGAAATTAAACATAAAATAAATGGAGCATTTCTCCAATACACACTGGCATAATGCCATCCATTCGGCTTCCTCATTCTGGCCAGCACAGACATTCCTCAGAGCAACTCACCTGTCATTTTCCTTTAAGCACTGAATGCAGGTTACATTTAAATAAAACACATACAGAAAGCGACATGAGTTTGTGGGGCACGGGGGGGGGGGGGGAAGGAGAATCCAAAAAAGAATGTTAATCAGAACTCATTGATTTGATTTTGTTTCAAGACTGAAGTCTCGACACCTCCCACCAACATTGATCACGATTATTACATAAATAACTAGCATTTTTTCAAATACAATTTGATAAATGAGGTATAGCTTATTTATTTTAGTGAAAAACAAGGGAACCTGAGAGATCTTGGGCTCAGCACACCATTCCATTGGACCACACAGTAAAAAATTATTCCTTTCGCAAAGGCTTTCAAAATATCAAAGCTTCGTTTCTTACCTGATACAGGATCGAAGGAAGGTTAGAAAGGTCATCAGGTTTCCCCACAGAGCAGACCACAGGAAAAAAGGAGAGAAAAAAACAGAATTATAGGCTTGCTCGAAATCTCAAACGCTTGCCACTCTCCGAGAACAGAGCAGCAATTAACCTCATTTCTAAAAGTATCAGTTAACTCACAGTCCTTTTAAAAGAAATCACAGACAAATTAGTCAACTCCTATAAGGCACAAGCTTCCCACTTGGAGTACAGGAAGAAAATAATTATACATGACACTGTACACCATAAAAAATGGGTTGCGCAGTCAGCCAACACTCACTGTCTAGGCTAAGACATGAAGAAAAGTCCCTTGAGAATGGTACAGGAGGACAACTGTCACCCGTGGCGCTGACGGTCAACATTCGTCAGGACCTTGACGAGAGGGGAAAAAGGGAAGAAAACTGGAGAAACAAGCATTTCTACAGCTGCTACATCACAATGATGACTCAGTGACATCAGCCAAATGTCTGTGACGGGCCCCTCTGCTTTTTCAGCATGCAAGTCGGGAAGAAAAAGCAGCTCTCTCAAAAATCTGAATGATCAACGTTTCCTACAAACCAAGTGTTGTTTTTACACACAAGTGATGGAGCCAGCTCTAACACTGCATCTCACGGGCAAGTGCCAGGTAGCCAGTTCTCAGCTGTAATCAGGGATTCAGAGCTGCACCCGATCATTTGGATGGGGGGATAAAATCATGCTCTCTCTCCTGGGTTATCTCGTTAATTCAATTTAATAACCATTTAGATATATAAAGATTTCAGCAAGGAGAACGTAAATAGCATTAAAATAAAACATAAATAAATCTTTGTACTTGTCTGTCTGCACTTCACCCTGTGCACTTTTCAAAGAAACCATTTTATACAGCTTCACTCCCTCCCAATACAAAACCGCCAACGCATTGGACACCTGACAACAATGCTGGCTTTACATGGTGATACTGGTAGTCTCAGAAGCTGGGTCTAAAATAACATTTCTACATTGTGTCAAATTAACACCAAATAATTTTTTTTGAAGTAAGGAAGCTAACAAAAAGTCACTAATATTGCTGAACAGCAGTCTATTTAATTGAGCTTTATTTCTGAAAATTACTCTCAGTTGGACTAAAGACTGCAAATGCAAATGAAATAAAAACAGATTACACAGCAAGTCCAACAGCACCTTGAAAAGAGCCATGTTAATGCCGTCTTTAGAACTGGCTCAAACCCATCCTGACCCATTCTACCTGAAACGTTAACCACCTGTGAAGAGAAACAAGCGCCTGCTTATGAGCCTACTGTGCATTTCCAGCAGGTTCCGTTTTTATTTGCTTATTTGAGTTTTACTGCAGTTTCCTTGTAGAAAATGAAGCTTTTATTACAAAAATCACCGTTGACAATCCCCTAAATCCTAGCTGAAAGGAAAAGCGTTACCATTAAATTCTCGAGTAGTCCCGGTTTCCCCCCAACCCCCGTTAAAAGAGATCTTATTAGCAGCTGTCCAGTAGATTGAGTGGACACAAAGGGAGAGAATCAGGCTGCAGATTACAAATATTGAAGATCACACCAAACTTGGAACATTAGCCATAAAGCATTAAAATGGAGAAGTGACAATTTTTTTACTGTTCAGTATTCAGTTTGATGGCATGGAAAGGTAACCCAAGAGGACTTCTCCCTCCAATCCCCACACCTGCAGCAAATGGCTGGTAATTGCTTACTGCCCCCCCCCCCGCCCCCCCAACCAATAACATAACTGAGAGCAGAATGCCTGCCGCACTCTCGGCCACCACAGGCTGGGGCACCACTATACTGTGACGCTGTTGGCAATTATCACCGGCTCTATTTAATAATTGTGTGTAAATATGAACTTTGTTTTTGATATAAAGTGGTAATTATACAGATTTTCTTTTGGGGCAAGTTTATTTCTCCCGCCATCTCTCCTGAAGGCACTGGCTCATTCTGGTTGCACAGAAGGATTTTGATCAAGTTGCTACTCTTCGTGTATGAGCTGGAACAATGAGAATTAGCAGGCTAGTTAACAGGCAATCACAGCCAAACCTGGTCCTGTTCTCACCCAATGTCCACACACCTCATAACAAGGCTGGCTGGATAGCAATCTAGAGCAAGAACTTGGCTGACTTTTCCTCCTCCCTGCCCAGAGGGTGTTGAGGGCCTCACCGCCAGTTAAGATCAGCATAAAACTGGGGCTAAACAGGCCTTTCTGGCCTGTATGGGTCGGCTCAACACCAGGGCAATGAACAAAACAACTCAACCATCTGAGAGATACAACATTTTCAGATATTTGATCCAAGACATTTTGACTGCCCCAATTTGAAAAGTGTTTTTTTGCCAAAAATTTGACTCACGATATGGCATACAGAGTAACACGCAGACTACAGAGATTGTTTTGCTTTGCAGGAGGATTTACAAGTCTCCAGATGATTCAACGCTGACTGGGGCTGCAGCCAATGCAACAGCGACTGAGCACAGTAGCTATCCTAATCTTAACAATCACACCACTGGGAAAAGACCATTTTCAATCAAGGAAACCAAGCCTTTTTACAGAGATAAGAAACACTGCACCTGCTCAAAAACTGTGCAGAAAGCTCATTTCCTGCTTAGAACCAGCCAAGAAGAATTTCCCACCGTTAAAATGCCAGTCTCCTTTACGTAAATTAGTGACGGGATCAAAGGGCCTCTGTGTGCTGGAGTACTGCCTTCAATGGCTCAGGCACTCAAATATGTTTTCCACTCCTTTCAATAAGAGCTTTCACAGAATTTTACACTGGCTTATACAAGAAAAGCATGCCATTCGGCCCGTCGAGCCTGCGCCATTCAATACGATCATAGCTGATCATCTAGCTCAACTCCACTTTCCTGCACGATCCCCATATCCCTCGATTCCCTTAATATCCAAAAATCTATCAATCTCTGTCTTGAATATACTCAACAACTGAGCATTCATAGCCCTCTGGGTTGAATTCCAAAGATTCACAACACTAATTATATATACAATGGTTGATTAAATACCAGCACTGAAGTGACCAAATCCTTCCAATACCACCCAACCTGCTAGCATTCGAAAATCCCCATCACACTTGTCCAGGGGCCAGCTAGCTTTCCCTTTGTTTGTCCTGTATACTACTTCAGGTACAAATGCACCAAGCAAAGAAAAAGTTACAGAAATAAAACAATTTTCATACTGTCACTTTACATATCCATGAGTAAAGTGACAGGCTTTTAAATTTTTTTAATGAAACATGTACAACTACTCCTTTATATGATTTGCTTCTCCTTGCAAGCTCTTACTTTTCTTCTTACATATTGTTAAGGGGAGGGAAGGAAGGGGGGCAGAAAAGATGAAAGAAAGAAGGGATACAGAAAAAGATAAAAGAGAAAAATAGAAAAAAGGCGAGAGAGGGAGGGAGGGCAGGCGAGCGAGGGGGCGGGCGAGGGAGGGGGCGAGCGAGAGAGAGAGAGGGCGAGAGAGAGAGAGAGGGCGAGCGAGAGAGAGAGAGAGAGAGAGGGCGAGCGAGAGAGAGAGAGGGAGGGCGAGCGAGCGAGCGAGAGAGAGGGCGAGAGAGAGGGCGAGCGAGAGAGAGAGAGAGGGCGAGAGAGAGAGAGAGAGAGGGCGAGAGAGAGAGAGAGAGAGAGAGGGCGAGCGAGAGAGAGAGGGGCGAGCGAGAGAGAGAGAGAGGGCGAGCGAGAGAGAGAGAGAGAGAGGGCGAGAGAGAGAGAGAGGGCGAGCGAGAGAGAGAGGGCGAGCGAGAGAGAGAGGGCGAGCGAGAGAGAGAGAGAGGGCGAGCGAGAGAGAGAGAGAGGGCGAGAGAGAGAGAGAGAGGGTGAGCGAGCGAGAGAGAGAGAGCGAGAGAGAGAGAGGGCGAGCGAGAGCGAGCGAGAGAGAGAGAGAGAGGGAGGAGGCGAGGGCGAGCGAGAGCGAGAGAGAGGGCGAGCGAGAGAGAGAGAGAGGGCGAGCGAGAGAGAGAGAGAGAGAGAGAGAGGGCGAGAGAGAGAGAGAGAGAGAGAGCGAGAGAGAGAGGGGCGAGCGAGAGAGAGAGAGAGGGCTGAGCGAGAGAGAGAGAGAGAGAGAGGGCGAGCGAGAGAGAGAGAGAGAGGGCGAGCGAGAGAGAGAGAGGGCGAGCGAGAGAGAGAGGGCGAGCGAGAGAGAGAGAGGGCGAGCGAGAGAGAGAGAGAGAGAGAGAAGGGCGAGCGAGAGAGAGAGAGGGCGAGCGAGAGAGAGAGAGAGAGGGCGAGCGAGAGAGAGAGAGGGCGAGCGAGAGAGAGAGAGAGAGGGCGAGCGAGCGAGAGAGAGAGAGCGAGAGAGAGAGAGGGCGAGCGAGAGAGAGAGGGCGAGCGAGAGAGAGAGAGAGAGGGCGAGCGAGAGAGGGCGAGCGAGAGAGAGAGAGAGGGCGAGCGAGAGAGAGAGGGCGAGCGAGAGAGAGAGAGAGGGCGAGCGAGAGAGAGAGAGAGAGGGAGGGCGAGCGAGAGAGAGAGGGCGAGCGAGAGAGAGAGCGGGCGAGCGAGAGAGCGGGCGAGCGAGAGAGAGAGAGGGCGAGCGAGAGAGAGAGAGAGAGGGCGAGCGAGAGAGAGAGAGAGGGCGAGCGAGAGAGAGAGAGAGAGAGGGCGAGCGAGAGAGAGAGAGAGAGAGCGAAGCGAGCGAGAGAGAGAGTGCGAGCGAGAGAGGGCGAGCGAGAGAGAGAGGGCGGGCGAGCGAGAGAGAGAGGGCGAGCGAGAGAGGGCGAGCGAGAGAGGGCGAGCGAGAGAGGGCGAGCGAGAGAGGGCGAGCGAGAGAGGGCGAGCGAGAGAGGGCGAGCGAGAGAGGGCGAGAGAGAGAGGCGAGAGAGAGAGGGCGAGCGAGAGAGAGAGAGAGAGGGCGAGCGAGAGAGAGAGAGAGAGGGCGAGCGAGAGAGAGAGAGAGGGCGAGCGAGAGAGAGAGGGCGAGCGAGAGAGAGGGCGAGCGAGAGAGAGAGAGGGCGAGCGAGAGAGAGAGGGCGAGCGAGAGAGAGAGGGCGAGCGAGAGAGAGAGGGCGAGCGAGAGAGAGAGAGGGCGAGCGAGAGAGAGGGCGAGCGAGAGAGAGGGCGAGCGAGAGAGAGGGCGAGCGAGAGAGAGAGAGAGGGCGAGCGAGGGCGGGGCGAGCGAGCGGGCGAGGACGGGCGCGCGAGGGCGCGAGGGCGCGAGGGCGCGAGGGCGGGCGGGGGGCGAGAGAGGGCGGGCGGGCGAGAGAGAGAGAGAGAGAGAGGGCGAGCGAGAGAGAGAGAGAGAGAGAGAGAGAGGGCGAGCGAGAGAGAGAGAGAGACGGCGAGCGAGAGAGAGAGAGGGCGAGAGAGAGAGAGAGAGAGGGCGAGAGAGAGAGAGAGAGGGCGAGCGAGAGAGAGAGAGAGGGCGAGCGAGAGAGAGAGAGAGAGGGCGAGCGAGAGAGAGAGAGAGAGAGGGCGAGCGAGAGAGAGAGAGGGCGAGCGAGAGAGAGAGAGAGGGCTGAGCGAGAGAGAGAGAGAGGGCGAGCGAGAGAGAGAGGGCGAGCGAGAGAGAGAGAGAGGGCGAGCGAGAGAGAGAGAGAGGGAGGGCAATCGAGAGGGCGAGCGAGAGAGCGGGCGAGCGAGAGAGAGAGAGAGGGCGAGCGAGAGAGAGAGAGAGGGCGAGCGAGAGAGAGAGAGAGGGCGAGCGAGAGAGAGAGAGAGAGAGGGCGAGCGAGAGAGAGAGAGAGAGGGCGAGCGAGAGAGAGCGAGCGAGCGAGAGAGAGAGTGCGAGCGAGAGAGGGCGAGCGAGAGAGAGAGGGCGGGCGAGCGAGAGAGAGAGGGCGAGCGAGAGAGAGAGGGAGGGCGAGCGAGAGAGAGAGGGCGAGCGAGAGAGGGCGAGCGAGAGAGGGCGAGCGAGAGAGGGCGAGCGAGAGAGAGAGAGAGAGGGCGAGCGAGAGAGAGAGAGAGAGGGCGAGCGAGAGAGAGAGAGAGGGCGAGCGAGAGAGAGAGGGCGAGCGAGAGAGAGGGCGAGCGAGAGAGAGAGAGGGCGAGCGAGAGAGAGAGGGCGAGCGAGAGAGAGGGCGAGCGAGAGAGAGGGCGAGCGAGAGAGAGGGCGAGCGAGAGAGAGAGAGAGGGCGAGCGAGGCGGGCGAGCGGGCGGGCGAGCGGGCGAGGACGGGCGCGCGAGGGCGAGGGCGCGAGGGCGAGGGGCGCGAGGGCGAGGGCGGGCGGGCGAGGGGGCGAGAGAGGGCGGGCGGGCGAGAGAGAGAGAGAGAGAGAGGGCGAGCGAGAGAGAGAGAGAGAGAGAGAGAGAGGGCGAGCGAGAGAGAGAGAGAGACGGCGAGCGAGAGAGAGAGAGAGGTCGAGAGAGAGAGAGAGAGGGCGAGCGAGAGAGAGAGAGAGGGCGAGCGAGAGAGAGAGAGAGAGGGCGAGCGAGAGAGAGAGAGAGAGAGGGCGAGCGAGAGAGAGAGAGGGCGAGCGAGAGAGAGAGGGCGAGCGAGAGAGAGAGGGCGAGCGAGAGAGAGAGAGAGGGCGAGCGAGAGAGAGAGAGAGGGAGGGCAATCGAGAGGGCGAGCGAGAGAGAGAGAGGGCGAGCGAGAGAGAGAGAGGGCGAGCGAGAGAGAGAGGGCGAGCGAGAGAGAGAGGGCGGGCGAGCGAGAGAGAGAGAGGGCGAGCGAGAGAGAGAGAGAGAGGGCGAGCGAGAGAGAGAGGGCGAGCGAGAGAGAGGGCGAGCGAGAGAGAGAGGGCGAGCGAGAGAGAGAGGGCGAGCGAGAGAGAGAGGGCGAGCGAGAGAGAGGGCGAGCGAGCGAGGGCGAGCGAGCGAGAGAGGGCGAGCGAGAGAGAGAGGGCGAGCGAGAGAGAGGGCGAGCGGAGAGAGAGAGAGGGCGAGCGAGCGAGAGAGAGAGAGAGGGCGAGCGAGAGAGAGAGAGAGAGAGGGCGAGCGAGAGAGAGAGAGAGGGCGAGCGAGAGAGAGAGGGCGAGCGAGAGAGAGAGAGAGGGCGAGCGAGAGAGAGAGAGAGGGCGAGCGAGAGAGAGAGGGCGAGCGAGAGAGAGAGAGAGAGAGGGCGAGCGAGAGAGAGAGAGGGCGAGCGAGAGAGAGAGAGAGGGCGAGCGAGAGAGAGAGGGCGAGCGAGAGAGAGAGGGCGAGCGAGAGAGAGAGAGAGGGCGAGCGAGAGAGAGAGGGCGAGCGAGAGAGAGAGAGAGGGCGAGCGAGAGAGAGAGAGAGGGCGAGCGAGAGAGAGAGAGGGCGAGCGAGAGAGAGAGAGAGGGCGAGCGAGAGAGAGAGAGGGCGAGCGAGAGAGGGCGAGCGAGAGAGAGAGAGAGGGCGAGCGAGAGAGAGAGAGAGGGCGAGTGAGAGAGAGAGGCGAGCGAGAGAGAGAGGGCGAGCGAGAGAGAGGGCGAGCGAGAGAGAGAGTGAGAGAGGGCGAGCGAGAGAGAGAGAGGGCGAGCGAGAGAGAGAGAGGGCGAGCGAGAGAGAGAGAGGGCGAGAGAGAGAGGGCGGGCGAGCGAGAGAGAGAGGGCGAGCGAGAGAGAGGGCGAGCGAGAGAGAGAGAGGGCGAGCGAGAGAGAGAGGGCGAGCGAGAGAGAGGGCGAGCGAGAGAGAGGGCGAGCGAGAGAGAGAGAGAGGGCGAGCGAGAGAGAGAGAGAGGGCGAGCGAGAGAGAGAAAGAGGGCGAGAGAGAGAGGGCGAGAGGGCGAGAGAGAGGGCGAGCGAGAGAGGGGGCGAGCGAGAGAGAGGGCGAGCGAGAGAGAGAGGGCGAGCGAGAGAGAGAGGGCGAGCGAGAGAGAGAAAGGGCGAGCGAGAGAGAGAAAGGGCGAGCGAGAGAGAGAAAGGGCGAGCGAGAGAAAGGGCGAGCGAGAGAGAGAAAGGGCGAGCGAGAGAGAGAAAGGGCGAGCGAGAGAGAGAAAGGGCGAGCGAGAGAGAGGGCGAGCGAGAGAGAGAGAGGGCGAGCGAGAGTGAGAGAGAGGGCGAGCGAGAGTGAGAGAGAGGGCGAGCGAGAGTGAGAGAGAGGGCGAGCGAGGAGAGAGAGGGCGAGCGAGAGAGAGAGAGAGAGAGGGCTATCGAGAGAGAGAGAGGGCGAGCGAGAGAGAGAGAGAGAGGGCTAGCGAGAGAGAGAGAGAGAGGGCTAGCGAGAGAGAGAGAGGGTGAGCGAGAGAGAGAGAGGGCGAGCGAGAGAGAGAGAGGGCGAGCGAGAGAGAGAGAGGGGCGAGCGAGAGAGAGGGCGAGAGAGAGGGCGAGCGAGAGAGAGGGCGAGCGAGAGAGAGGGCGAGAGAGAGCGAGAGGGGGCGGGCGGGCGAGAGGGGCGGGCGGGCGAGGGGCGAGAGGGGGCGGGCGGGCGAGAGGGGGCGGGCGGGCGAGAGGGGGCGGGCGGGCGAGAGGGGGGCGGGCGGGCGAGAGGGGGCGGGCGGGCGAGAGGGGGCGGGCGGGCGAGAGGGGGCGGGCGGGCGAGAGGGGGCGGGCGGGCGAGAGGGGGCGGGCGGGCGAGAGGGGGCGGGCGGGCGAGAGGGGGCGGGCGGGCGAGAGGGGGCGGGCGGGCGAGAGGGGGGCGGGCGAGAGGGGGCGGGCGGGCGAGAGGGGGCGGGCGAGAGGGGGCGGGCGGGCGAGAGGGGGCGGGCGGGCGAGAGGGGGCGGGCGGGCGAGAGGGGGCGGGCGGGCGAGAGGGGGGCGGGCGGGCGAGAGGGGGGCGAGAGGGGGCGGGCGGGCGAGAGGGGGGCGAGAGGGGGCGGGCGGGCGAGAGGGGGGCGAGAGGGGGCGGGCGGGCGAGAGGGGGGCGAGAGGGGGCGGGCGGGCGAGAGGGGGCGGGCGGGCGAGAGGGGGCGGGGCGGGCGAGAGGGGGCGGGCGGGGAGGGGGGGCGGCGGGCGAGAGGGGGCGGGCGGGCGAGAGGGGGCGGGCGGGCGAGAGGGGGCGGGCGGGCGAGAGGGGGCGGGCGGGCGAGAGGGGGCGGGCGGGCGAGAGGGGGCGGGCGGGCGAGAGGGGGGCGAGAGGGGGCGGGCGGGCGAGAGGGGGCGGGCGGGCGAGAGGGGGGCGGGCGGGCGATGAGGGCGAGAGGGGGGCGAGAGGGCGAGAGGGGGGCGAGAGGGGACGGGGGCGAGAGGGGGCGGGCGGGGCACGGGCGGGCGGGGGCGGGCGGCGAGAGGGGGCGGGCGGGCGAGAGGGGGCGGGCGGGCGAGAGGGGGCGGGCGGGCGAGAGGGGGCGGGCGGGCGAGAGGGGGGCGGGCGGGCGAGAGGGGGCGGGCGGGCGAGAGGGGGCGAGAGGGGGGCGAGAGGGGGGCGAGAGGGCGAGAGGGGGGCGAGAGGGGACGGGGGCGAGAGGGGGCGGGCGGGCGAGAGGGGGGCGAGAGGGGGCGGGCGGGCGAGAGGGGGGCGAGAGGGCGAGAGGGGGGCGAGAGGGGGGCGAGAGGGGGGCGAGAGGGCGAGACGGGGGCGGGCGGGCGAGAGGGGGGCGGGCGGGCGAGAGGGGGGCGGGCGGGCGAGAGGGGGCGGGCGGGCGAGAGGGGGGCGGGCGGGCGAGAGGGGGCGAGAGGGGGCGGGCGGGCGAGAGGGGGCGGGCGGGCGAGAGGGGGCGGGGCGGGCGAGAGGGGGGCGGGCGGGCGAGAGGGGGCGGGCGGGGCGAGAGGGGGCGGGCGGGCGAGAGGGGGCGGGCGGGCGAGAGGGGGCGGGCGGGCGAGAGGGGGCGGGGCGGGCGAGAGGGGGCGGGCGGGCGAGAGGGGGCGGGCGGGCGAGAGGGGGCGGGCGGGCGAGAGGGGGCGGGCGGGCGAGGGGGGGCGGGCGGGCGAGGGGGGGCGGGCGGGCGAGGGAGGGCGGGCGGGCGAGGGAGGGCGGGCGGGCGAGGGAGGGCGGGCGGGCGAGGGAGGGGCGGGCGGGCGAGGGAGGGCGGGCGGGCGAGGGAGGGCGGGCGGGCGAGGGAGGGCGGGCGGGCGAGGGAGGGCGGGCGGGCGAGGGAGGGCGGGCGGGCGAGGGAGGGGCGGGCGGGCGAGGAGGGCGGGCGGGCGAGGGAGGGCGGGCGGGCGAGGGGGAGGGCGGGCGGGCGAGGGAGGGCGGGCGGGCGAGAGAGAGAGAGGGCGAGCGAGGGAGGGGCGGGCGAGAGAGAGAGAGGGCGAGCGAGAGAGAGGGCGAGCGAGAGAGGGCGAGGCGAGCGAGAGAGGGCGAGCGAGCGAGCGAGGGCGAGCGAGCGAGGGCGAGAGAGAGGGCGAGCGAGAGAGAGAGAGAGGGCGAGCGAGAGAGAGAGGGCGAGCGAGAGAGAGAGGGCGAGCGAGAGAGAGAGGGCGAGCGAGAGAGAGAGGGCGAGCGAGAGAGAGAGGGCGAGCGAGAGAGAGAGGGCGAGCGAGAGAGAGAGGGCGAGCGAGAGAGAGGGCGAGCGAGAGAGAGGGGCGAGCGAGAGAGAGGGGCGAGCGAGAGAGAGGGCGAGCGAGAGAGAGGGCGAGCGAGAGCGAGAGAGGGCGAGCGAGAGAGAGAGAGAGGGCGAGCGAGCGAGAGGGCGAGCGAGCGAGAGGGCGAGCGAGAGAGAGAGAGAGGGCGAGCGAGAGAGAGAGAGAGGGCGAGCGAGAGAGAGAGAGAGGGCGAGCGAGAGAGAGAGAGAGGGCGAGCGAGAGAGAGAGAGAGGGCGAGCGAGAGAGAGAGAGAGGGCGAGCGAGAGAGAGAGAGAGGGCGAGCGAGAGAGAGAGAGAGGGCGAGCGAGAGAGAGAGGGCGAGCGAGAGAGAGAGAGAGGGCGAGCGAGAGAGAGAGAGAGGGCGAGCGAGAGAGAGAGAGGGCGAGCGAGAGAGAGAGAGGGCGAGCGAGAGAGAGAGAGGGCGAGCGAGAGAGAGGGCGAGCGAGGGAGGGCGAGCGAGAGAGAGAGGGCGAGCGAGAGAGAGAGGCCGAGCGAGAGAGAGAGGGCGAGCGAGAGAGAGAGGGCGAGCGAGAGAGAGAGGGCGAGCGAGAGAGAGAGGGCGAGCGAGAGAGAGAGGGCGAGCGAGAGAGAGAGAGGGCGAGCGAGAGAGAGAGGGCGAGCGAGAGAGAGAGGGCGAGCGAGAGAGAGAGGGCGAGCGAGAGAGAGAGGGCGAGCGAGAGAGAGAGGGGCGAGCGAGAGAGAGAGGGCGAGCGAGAGAGAGAGGGCGAGCGAGAGAGAGAGGGGCGAGCGAGAGAGAGAGGGCGAGCGAGAGAGAGAGGGCGAGCGAGAGAGAGAGGGCGAGCGAGAGAGAGAGGGCGAGCGAGAGAGAGAGGGCGAGCGAGAGAGAGGGGCGAGCGAGAGAGAGGGCGAGCGAGAGAGAGGGGCGAGCGAGAGAGAGGGCGAGCGAGAGAGAGGGCGAGCGAGAGAGAGGGCGAGCGAGAGAGAGGGCGAGCGAGAGAGAGGGCGAGCGAGAGAGAGGGCGAGCGAGAGAGAGGGCGAGCGAGAGAGAGGGCGAGCGAGAGAGAGGGCGAGCGAGAGAGAGGGCGAGCGAGAGAGAGAGGGCGAGCGAGAGAGAGGGCGAGCGAGAGAGAGGGCGAGCGAGAGAGAGGGCGAGCGAGAGAGAGGGCGAGCGAGAGAGAGGGCGAGCGAGAGAGAGGGGCGAGCGAGAGAGAGGGCGAGCGAGAGAGAGGGCGAGCGAGAGAGAGGGCGAGCGAGAGAGAGGGCGAGCGAGAGAGAGGGCGAGCGAGAGAGAGGGCGAGCGAGAGAGAGGGCGAGCGAGAGAGAGGGCGAGCGAGAGAGAGGGCGAGCGAGAGAGAGGGAGGGCGAGCGAGAGAGAGGGAGGGCGAGCGAGAGAGAGAGGGAGGGCGAGCGAGAGAGAGAGGGAGGGCGAGAGAGAGAGGGAGGGCGAGCGAGAGAGGGAGGGCGAGCGAGAGAGAGAGGGAGGGCGAGCGAGAGAGAGAGGGAGGGCGAGCGAGAGAGAGAGGGAGGGCGAGCGAGAGAGAGAGGGCGAGCGAGAGAGAGAGAGAGAGGGCGAGCGAGAGAGAGAGGGCGAGCGAGAGAGAGAGGGCGAGCGAGAGAGAGAGAGGGCGAGAGAGAGAGAGAGGGCGAGCGAGAGAGAGAGCGCGAGAGAGAGAGAGAGGGCGAGCGAGAGAGGGCGAGAGAGAGAGGGCGAGCGAGAGAGAGAGAGAGAGGGCGAGCGAGAAAGAGAGGGAGGGCGAGAGAGAGAGAGGGCGAGCGAGAGAGAGAGAGGGCGAGCGAGAGAGAGAGGGCGAGCGAGAGAGAGAGGGCGAGCGAGAGAGAGAGGGCGAGCGAGAGAGAGAGAGAGAGAGAGAGAGGGCGAGCGAGAGAGAGCGCGCGAGAGAGAGAGAGAGAGAGAGAGAGAGGGCGAGCGAGAGAGGGCGAGCGAGAGAGGGCGAGCGAGAGAGGGCGAGCGAGAGAGAGGGCGAGCGAGCGAGAGAGAGGGCGAGCGAGAGAGAGAGAGGGCGAGCGAGAGAGAGAGAGAGAGAGGGCGAGAGAGAGAGAGAGGGCGAGCGAGAGAGGGCGAGCGAGAGAGGGCGAGCGAGAGAGGGCGAGCGAGAGAGAGAGAGGGCGAGCGAGAGAGAGAGAGGGCGAGCGAGAGAGAGAGAGAGAGAGAGAGAGAGAGAGAGGGCGAGCGAGCGAGCGAGATGACATAGAAACATAGAAGATAGGAGCAGGAGTAGGCCATTCGGCTCCTCAAGCCTGTTCCGCCATTCAATGAGATCATGGCTGATCATCCAAATTCAGTACCCTGTCCCTGCCTTCTCCCCATAGCCCTTGATCCCTTTTGCCTTAAGAAATATATCCAACTCCTTCTTGAATATATTTAATGAATTGGCCTCCACTGCCTTCTGTGGTAGAGAATTCCACAGGTTCACCATTCTCTGGGTGAAGAAATTCCTCCTCATCTCTGTCCTAAATGGCTTACCCCTTTCCTTAGACTGTGATCCCTGGTTCTGGACTCCCCGGCCATCGGGAACATCCTTCCTGCATCAAGTCTGTTTAGTCCTGTTAGAATTTTATAAGTTTCGATGAGATCCCCTCTCATTCTTCTAAACTCCAGTGAGTATAAGCACAATCGACACAATCTCTCCTCATACGTCATTCCTGCCATCCCAGGTATCAGTCTGGTGAATCTTCGCTGCACTCCCTCCATGGCAAGAACATCCTTCCTCAGATAAGGCGACCAAAACTGCACACAATACTCAAGGCGTGGTCTCACCAAGGCCTTGTACAACTGCAGCAAGACATCTTTGTTCCTGTACTCGAACCCTCTCGCTACGAAGGCCAACATACCATTTGCCTTCTTACCCGCCTGCTGCACCTGCATGCTTACCTTCAGCGACTGGTGCACAAGGAAACCCAGGTCTCGTTGCACTTCCCCTTTTCCCAATCTATTGCCATTCAGATAATAATCTGCCTTCCTGTTTTGGCCACCAAAGTGGACAACCTTGCATTTCTCCACATTATACTGCATCTGCCATGTTTCTGCCCAATCACCCAACCTGTCCAAATCATCCTGGAGTTTCTCGGCATCCTCCTCACAGCACACACGCCCACCCAGCTTTGTGTCATCTGCAAATTTGGAGATATTACATCTAGTTCCCTCGTCTAGATCATTAATATATATTGTGAATAGCTGGGGTCCTAGGACCGATTCCTGCGGTACCCCACTAGTCACTGCCCGCCTCTCGGAAAAAGACCCGTTTATTCCAACTCTTTGCTTCCTGTCTGCCAACCAGTTCTCTATCCAAGTCAGTACCTTGCCCCCAATCCCATGTGCCTTAAATTTACACACTAATCTCTTATGCGGGACCTTTTCGAAAGCCTTCTGAAAGTCCAAATACACCACATCCACTGGTGCTCCCTTATCTATATTACCAGTTACATCCTCAAAAAATTCCAGTAGATTAGTCAAGCACAATTTACCTTTTGTAAATCAATGTTGACTTTGTCCAATCCTGTCACTGTTTTCCAAGTGCTCTGCTATTACATCTTTTATAATGGACTCTAGCATTTTCCCCGCGAGTGAGGGGGGAGGGAGAAGGCGAGCGAGGGGGGAAGGAGAAGGCGAGCGAGGGGGGAGGGAGAAGGCGAGAGGAGGAATTCTTGGCATTCCCTACTTACTGCCTCATTTCACTGAATCCCTCCTGCCACCTCCCATGTTCATTGAGCACAACTCACTCAACCTTTCTTGCATCACAAAAGAGTCAGGTTTTATTTGGGAGAGCGCATGGGACTTTGCAAGGACCCCTTGTGATGCAACGGACTTTGGAAAGGCTCCAACTCTTGTCATTTAGGTTTGAAAGGAATTTAGCAAAATGCCGTGAGAAGCATGAAACATCCAGAGCACAGGTCTGGTGTGCAGTTCAGTGCAGCCGCACACAACAGTGATTCAATCCCAAGTCTCTGGTGCCCAGAACCAGGGGGGTGAGCGGTCAGCAATCTTGCCTATACCTGTGCCCTTACCAGTAAGCTCATCTCATATGGCTTAAACTGGAGCATAAACATGGAAATTAAACATTACAGATTGTCAATGGGTCTAGACTTTCCCTGTAGGCCTGAAGTAATTCCCCTTTCTCCACCCCAGAAGTGTGTACTTCAATGTAAACTTCTACAACATTAACTCAAAAGCTCCACATTTTGATCTTTTGCCCACCACAAGTATGCAATCTATTGAGATAATATTGCTAAGAAAGAACTTGGTTGTTCATACACAAAAAGCCTCTGAATACAAGGTCTCACTTTGGCTGCAAATAATATTTCTCTCAACACAGCAAAACATAACTGTGTCAAAGAATGCACAGACTGCACACCCAAATACAGTTGTCCACTGCAGAAAAACAGTCTGCAGGAGTTCTTGCAGGAGCAGAAGGGAAGAGCCTTTAAAAGACACTTGTGCCTTCCTAACCCTGGACTACACATTGGCGGAAGAATCCTTCCCAGTGCACAGAAGAGAAGGGTATTCAACTTGGAGTGCAGGCTCTGCCCATCGCTCTATTCCAAAAGCATGCACTAGTTGCTCGTGGAACACTATCCTGATTGCAGCTACCTGTCCTTCCATGTATCTTGTCATTATGACATACAACAGTTCCGTTATCTACCGGTGAGGCCGAGGTGCTCAAGGATCCCAATATCACAGCAAGTGCAATGTGCAAAGGAATACTCAAGTTTTAAAATGTAGTCTACATGACTTCATTCACCCTGTGGCACCCAGCATTCTTTTAGCAGACAGCATTCCAACTTGGGTTTTTTAATTTGTGTATGGTTTTGATATGTGGTGTTTCCTCTGCATTAATTGGAAGTAACCAAAGGTATGAAATAAACTTTTTCAAAGCAAGTAGCACCACAACTGTTAACATTTTCCACACCTCTAGGCTGCTTTTAGTACATAGGACGACATTTAAAACTACCCAGCAACCATTTTGGCAAAAGAGAATCAGTAACTGTGGAGTCCCACCTTAGAATTGTTTTTAGATTAGATTCCTGGGATGTGGGTGTCGCTGGCAAGGCCAGCATTTATTGCCCATCCCTAATTGCGCTCGAGAAGGTGGTGGTGAGCCGCCTTCTTGAGCCGGTGCAGTCCGTGTGGTGAAGATGCTCCCACAGTGCTGTTAGGGAGGGAGTTCCAGGATTTTGACCAGGTGATGATGAAGGGACGGCAATATATTTCCAAGTCAGGATGGTGTGTGACTTGGAGGGGAACTTGGAGGTGGTGGTGTTCCCATGCACCTGCTGCCCTTGTCCTTCTAGGTGGTAGAGGTCGTGAGTTTTGGAGGTGCTGTCGAAGAAGCCTTGGCGAGTTGCTGCAATGCATCTTGTAGATGGTACACACTGCAGCCATGGCGTGCCGGTGATGGAGGGAGGGAATGTTTATGGTGGTGGCTGGGGTGCCAATCAAGCGGGCTGCTTTGTCCTGGATGGTGTCGAGCTTCTTCAGTGTTGTTGGAACTGCACTCATCCAGGCAAGTGGAGAGTATTCCATCACACTCCTGACTTGGGCCTTATAGATGGTGGAAAGGCTTTGGGGAGTCAGGAGGTGAGACACTCGCCACAGAATACCCAGCCTCTGACCTGCTCTTGTTGCCACAGTATTTATGTGGCTGGTCCAGTTAAGTTTCTGGTCAATGGTGACCCCCAGGATGTCCATGTTGGGGGATTCAGCGATGGTAATGTCGTTGAAAATCAAGGGGCACTTGTTGGAGATTGTTGGTGATAGTGTGGGTTCATAGCCTGGAGCAGGACCTGGTGGAGCCAAATGACTTGGGGCTGCAAATAAAAGGCTTAAAAGGAGAACAAGGTCTGAAGGGAAGGCCATTTCTCCTTCATCTTTTTTGAAATTTGATTCAAATTGCAAAATCTCAGCAGGTAACACTGGTGCTCGACAGGTAGAGGATTCACCAGATTCTGAATACAATGGTGGGGGGGCGCAAGCCAAGTAACAACTTTTAGCTTGTGTCTGGTGGAAGGAGAAATAAATTTCACTCCCAGGGGTACTACTATCCCATATGCACATCTTGGTGGCGGGGGATGGGAGGGGGGGGGGGCGGAAATCACTGCAGCAACCTAGAGGCTAAAGGGCGAGGAACTAGACCAAACTCAATTCGCAATGCCTCAAAAACCAACTCGAGATGGGGTCTTACTTCCAAGAGGAAGGTCAGCATCAAGCAAAGACAACCAATTCTTTGTGTCTAAAATCATGTTAACGGGGAATATTTTGCCTCAGGCCTTCAGTTGTTAGCAAAACCTAGGCCAGCTGCTTGGCTCTGGTGGTAACCAACAAAACAAGGGTGCAGACAGTCCATTGGCACCAGTGGGAATCCAAACCATACAACTAGTCGATACCAACCAAAACAGACAAGCAGCTAACTGGAGCATACGCCAGTACTGAGCAAACACTCAATGTGCCATTCACTGGCACCGCCTCAACAGACTCTCTCTTCCCTTCAGAGATGTGGACCCAAGGCACCTGCTCGAATGGCTGGTGCTGCAAAGGAAAAATCATTCACTGGTCTTCTGCAGGTTGCAGTGGGAGGCAGCTTTATACAATTGGCCATGCAAAACCTGACCTTGGGACTGCTTGATGCTGGCAATGGGAGCAGAAAGTTCAATATTTTCATGTCGCCGTTTCCCAATACCAACATTCCTGGGTCTAAATGAGCACAAAACTGACCCTAAAATTAAGAACACACATTTTCCAACTTTACAGTGCCGTTTCAACTGAACAACGACTGCTGCTTGGACTTGTGCCTGGGGAATTGGCATCTTTGAAAATTTCACACTTGCCAACTTTGAGAGGTTGGCATCACTGTAAAGGTATCAATACAAAATTAAACAAATTGTTGCCGTGTAGTGTATGGAAATGATTGGAATTGTGCTGTGATTTTCACAATCAGGAAACCCAATAAAATGAATAAGAGCCTTATGACATGAACACACTCCCTCTATTAAATGACTTAAGCCACTTTAAGGCAATGCTTTCAGCAAGTATTGCCAGAATTGTCACTGTGGGATTTTTTTTTAATCCACTGTATGGCTCCATTATGTGCGACAGTCTAGGCAAGAGGAACTTAGTGGAGTAACACATTGTGGATGCAATTTCAGCAGTAAAGACAAAACTACTGATGACATTGGGAGACTTGTTACCATTACCAATTTGAATCTGAATTTAACCTCCACCCACGAAGATTCTTTTAAGAAAAGAGCTGACAAATTCCTAGAGCTCTGAGGACACCCACATTGTGCTGTGGGTGAAGTCTGATGGACATAGCTTTGCTGCTTGGTTAGTGCCACAGCAACAAGATCAGACTGACTGAAAGGAAATCCTGTGCTGCCCCCCAGTGGCAGTTTTTCAGAATGTCACTTGAAACTTGCAATCTGGCAATTTCCATTTGTGGCCATTTGACCTTTTGTTCAATGCAGCGCATTCCCAAACACACTAGCGTGTGATTTTCCAGTAATCAACAAATAATCCCTTGATTCAGATCAATCTTTAATCCTTCACTTTGGTACAGTCATATATGGAGTCTTCTAACTGAAAGACTGATCCAATGACCCTCCGTCACCCACATGAATACTTAAGGACAAAGATAATGCACATCCTGGAATGATTTCAAGGCAGCAATCTAAACACTATTCAGACAATGCAGAGCTGTTATCATAGGGGGAATATTAGGCGTGAGTAGTGATAAAAAAGAGCAAAACCATCTGCAAATCCATTTAAACATTTACTTTTCAGAGAGTAGATTAAAAAGATTGCATTTTAAACTAAAGTGAGCGAGACAGAGCATGTCCATTAATGGTTATCTTTGCGATTAGTTGTGTTTTGACCTAATGTGAACACCTTTTGGAGACTACTACTTTGTAATTGCTCCTAGGAAGTGATTATTCCTCATAAATTGCAAGCACATTCATCAAGTGGAAGGCTAAAACCATTTGCAGGCATTTGTCTAGATTTCTGTCCCTCAGTTATTTTCCACTATACTTAGACATTCACATTATGATAGTTACTATGGAGTAAAATGCAAAGACAGCTGCCTGTATTGGCCCATTCTTAACTGCACTAATTCTACCAAGACCGCTACAAGGTGCTGATCCTGTGTGAACTCGCAGGGAGCCGATAAAACCCCAGAAAATGTTGCACATTTATTACATACATCAACTGCCCTGATGAAACTAATCCATCACAGCTCGTGTCTAACATCAATTTGACGCTGATCATGCTCAATGGCTAACACCCTCTGAAATCTGTTGCAGTACCAAGGCACTCATCTCTCTAATTTAACTGCAGCCTTCCTCTTCGATTTCCTTCCCACAATTTGGAGTTCTATAGTACACCCCTAACAATCCCTTTGTTTGAATCTTTCAGCTCCAACCATCTTCACTCTTTGTCCCCTTCCGTGTCTACATCAACCCTCCCTACAGCATGTATTCCCTCTTGCGCCATTACTGCCACTCTGCTTCCTTGGTTATCTTTTCTGTCCCTCCTAACTATATTATATTATAACCGAATATCTTTATTTTCCATCCTTGCCCAGTTTGCAGCCAGGTTTGTGTTATTATTATTAAGTCTTGAACTTCCGGTAAAATAATTGCTTCCAGTTCCCCCGGTTTATTTCCCACAGTCTGATCATTACCTGGTACCAGAGTGGAGCAGTGAACTCTCCTCGGTTCAACAATTCAAATATTGGATTTGGCAATTCTCTCACCCGGTTTATAATGATCAAGGCCACTGATTTGTGTTTTCCACTGAAAAGATGGACAGAATTGCACAATGCAATCCGCCAGTAAACATCCCAGAAGCTTATGTAACAAAAGTGGAATTTGACTTTTTCGGTCAGTGTGAAACAGTGACCCGATCATGGTACGGGAGCCATTGGTTTGCTGTTTACCTGAAGCAAATCTTGGTGACCCTCAGTTCATTGCAACAAGTCTGCATGGCCAACATGCCTCAGTCATTTTAACAGGAGTCAATCCCGAGGTACAGATACTCAGGGAAGATGCTGGTTTGGGAGCGGACACTCCAGTCTCTGCTCAGCACGGACAATGATCTGGTTCAAGAGTGAGAATCCATTTCCCATGGTGCTAAATTAGTGGGCCACCATTCAAAATAATGAGGGGTTTTGATAGAGCAAGTAGGGAAAAACTGTTTCCTCAGGCAAGTGGGTCAATAACCAAAGGTCATAGATTTAAAATTGGCAAAAGAATTAGAGGGGAAATTAAGAGAATTTTTTCCAGAGGATTGTTAAGATCCAGAACACAATGCCTGAAAGTGTGGTGGAAGCAGATTCTGTAGAAACGTTCAAAAGGCAATTGGCCATGTACTGGAAGAGGACTAATTTGCAGGGGTTATGGGAAAACTGCCGGGGTGTGGGACTAAATTGGACAGCTCTTTCAAAGAGCAAGCACAGACAATGGGCCGAATGGCCTCCTCCTGGGAGATCCTATGATTCTAATGTTTTTTTGGAGTGTAGCCACAAAAGATGCAGAAGATGAAGATGATATGATGGCAATGAGTACTCTGCACCACCAACCGACAGTTCTAGCGCGCCAAGCTGTTTGGGGACCTTGGAATCTGTGGCATGTCGTCAGCCCTGACTGATAAATATGACTGACTGGAAATGTATTTCCAAGTCAAAATGTTATACATTCTAACAGTTGTAACTGTTAATAATTAACAGAGAAACTGGTCCTAAAATCTGACCCCACAAACCAAAAAGTAAGTATGATATTGAGAAACTTCCAGTCATGAGATCGGCAATCGATAGTGACAAGAAAAAATATCGGTGATATGGTACGGCTCTGGTGCTGGACATGGAAAGTCATGCAATAGAAAGATATGATGTGCAGTTAAAAGGAACCTTACTTCAGATCTAGCACTGCCTGTGGAATAGAAAACAAAAGACACTTTTCCTAGACTGAATTTAACTAACAAATGAATTTAATGGTTTTCACTTGCATATCACACTTAAGATACATGGGCAAACTAAACGCAACACTGTCACAAAATTCAAAATGGACACCAAAGTGACCCTTTGCCGATATATCAGCCAGTTAGAATCAGTATAATACAGCACAGGAGGCCATTCAGCCCACGGAATCTGCGCTGGCTCTTTCGAAGAGCAATCCAGTTAGTCTGACTCAACAACAACAACTTGCATTTATATAGCACCTTTAATGTAGCAAAACATCCTAAGGTGCTTCACAGGAGCATTATCAAAACAAAATTTGACACTGAGCCACATAAGGAGATATTAAGGCAGAGCTTGGTCAATGAGGTAGGTTTTAAAGAGCATCTTAAAGAAGGTGCAGCAGGCGGTTAAGAAGGCAAGTGGTATGTTGGCCTTCGTAGCGAGAGGGTTCGAGTACAGGAACAAGGATGTCTTGCTACAGTTGTACAGGGCCTTGGTGAGACCGCACCTTGAGTACTGTGTGCAGTTTTGGTCGCCTTACCTGAGGAAGGACGTTCTTGCCATGGAGGGAGTGCAGCGAAGATTCACCAGGCTGATACCTGGGATGGCAGGAATGACGTATGAGGAGAGATTGTGTCAATTGGGCTTATACTCACTGGAGTTTAGAAGAATGAGAGGGGATCTCATCGAAACCTATAAAATTCTGTCAGACCTGGACAGACTAGATGCAGGAAGGATGTTTATGATGGCTGGGGAGTCCAGAACCAGGGGTCATAGTCTAAGGATAAGGGGTAAGCCATTTAGGACTGAAATGAGGAGGAATTTCTTCACCCAGAGTGGTGAACCTGTGGAATTCTCTGCCACAGAGGGCGGTGGAGGCCAGTTCATTAAATATATTCCAAAAAGAGTTGGATATATTTCTTAAGGCTAAAGGGATCAAGGGATATGGGGAGAAGGCAGGGACAGGGTACTGAATTTGGATGATCAGCCATGATCTCATTGAATGGCGGAGCAGGCTCAAAGGGCCGAATGGCCTACTCCTGCTCCTATCTTCTATGTTTCTATGTTTCTAAGGAAAGAGTGATGAGAGCAGAGAGATTTAGGGAGGGAATTCAAGAGCTTGGGGCCTAGGCAGCTAAAAGCATGGCCACCAATGGGGGAGTGATTAAAATTGGGGATGCGCAAGAGGCCAGAATTGGAGAAGCGCAGATATCACAAAGGGTTGTAGGGATTACAGAGGTAGGGAGGGGCGAGGCCATGGAAGGATTTGAAAACAAGGATCAGAATTTTAAAATTGAGGCATTGCTTAAATGTAGGTCAGCGAGCGCATGGGTAATGGGTGAATGGGACTTGGTGCAAGTTAGGATATGGGCAGCAGAGTTTTGGATGAGCTTAAATTTACGTGGGGTGGAAGATGGGAGGCCGGCCAGGAGTGCGCTGGAATAGTCAAGTTTAGAGTCTAAAGACATGGACGAGGGTTTCAGCAGCAGATGAGCTGAGGGAGGGGCGGAGTCAGGCAATGTTACGGAGGTGGTCTTGGTGATGGCGTGGATATGTAGTAGGAAGCTCATCTCGGGGTCAAATACGACACCAAGGTTCGAGCAGTCTGGTTCAGCCTCATACACTCTCCCGCTCTTTCCCCATATCCCTTACCTCTGATACAAGCACTACCACAGCTTCAGTTGATCCTGGCATACAAACTCATTACAAATCGTTTACAGCCAATGGAAAATGTATATTGTTACACAGCCAGACGAATAGCAAACCAACACAAATCCAGTCAACTTGATGCTGTTTGCCCAGGGTCGGTAACATGGTCTCTTATGCTTTTAAAAATAATGGATGGCTTGACAAGAACAGACATAATGCCATGCTGACTGCCTTCATTTTTCAACTCTCAGTAGTTTCCTTAACCCAAGTTCTGTGACATACTATCGATGATGGGGGGGAAAGATGACAGATGGGTGGGGCTCCCTGCTGTGGCACCACAGCGACATGTGCCTCTGTGTTTGGAAACTTCTAAAGAGATATTCCAAGTTCAGAGGTAGCCTAAATGAGTATCTAAATGTGGTAAAACCCTATAATCAGCGTACTCGCTGCAATAACAATTTTATGGGGAGAGTGGGGAGATGTGGAGTAGAGGCAAGTCATGTCACATGGGAAGGGAATACTCAGGAATGTATATGAGCCACTTTGATGTGTATCTAGCACTGATAAAAGATGCAAGGATATCCAAGAACACCCTCAGAAAAGTCTGGCTGGCTGACAAACTGCCTGCTCACTCCTCCTCTTAGATAGGGTGCATTGTGAAGAACCTTAAAAAGGAGATGAACAGCTTTTCTCCCTGCCCAAGAACAGCATGATATTAAAGCTGGCCCATTAAATTACACCCTACAGGAGCAGGATATTAATGCTGACCCACTAAATTAGCCTGACAGCAGCAGGATATTGGGGCGGAATTCACTGCATCTGCGATATTGGTGACGCGCCATAAGTTAAACTGTTGCGCTCCCCGATGCTCCAGTGGCGAATTTGCTGGAAAAAGAGAATTTGAATACGCTGCAGCAAGCATAGCTGCGGATCGGGAGGGCAGCAGCCAATGTTTGATGCCCATACATGGTACCGTGGCCCGGCACAGAAAGGAACAACAGGTTATTTAATGATTCCATAACAGTAAAGGAGCTAATCAATGTGCAGATTATCCATTTTCATGCATCAGTGGGGTTAGTTTTTTTTCTCACTTTGTAATTAATTCTCGTTGCATAGAATCAATTTTTGTTGCTCGCAAAATTGAAGCCCATGGGATTAAAGGGGCACTGTTAGCGTGGTTACAAAACTGGCTGTGAGACAGAAAACAAAGTAGTAGTGAGTGGTTGGTTTTCAGACCGGAGGAAAGAGTGCTGTGGTATCCCCCCCAGGGGTCAGTATTAGGACCACTGCTCTTTTTGATATATATTAATGACCTGGACTTGGGTATACCGAGCAGAATTTCAATGTTTGGAATAGTAGTAAACAGCGAAGTGAATAGTAGCAGACTTCAGGAGGACAGAGTTATGACTGGTGAAATCAGCAGACACGTGGCAGATGAAATTTAATGCAGAGAAATGTTAAGTGATGCATTTTGGTAGGAAGAATGAGGAGAGGCACTATAAAGCAAATGGTAACATTTTAAAGGGGGTGCAGGAACCGAGAGACCCGAGGGTTCACATACACAAATCTTTGAAGGTGGCAGGACAAGTTGATAAAGCTGTTCAAAAAAGCACATGTGATGCTTGGCTTTATAAACAGAGGCAGAGTACAGAAGCAAAGAAGCTGCGCTAAACCGTGATAAATCACTGGTTAGGCCTCAGCTGGAGTATGGCGGCCAATTCTGGGCACCGCATTTTAGAAAGAATGTCAAAACCTTGGAGAGGGTACAGAGATTTACCAGAATGGTACCGGGGATGAGGGAATTCAGTTATGTAGAGACTAGAGAAACTGGGGTTGTTCTCCTTAGAGCAAAGAAGGTTAAGACAAGATTTAAAGAGAGGTGTTCAAAATTATGAGTGGTTTGGATAGAGTAGATAGGGAGAAACTGTTTCCACTGGCAGTAGGATCAATAACTAGAGAATAGAGATCATTGGCAAAAAAGCCAGGCGGGGATGAGGAGTTTTTTTTTAAACTCCGAGTTATGATGATTATGGAATGCATTGCCTGAAAGGGTGGTGGAAGCAGATTCAACAGTAACTTTGAAAAGGATATATACTTAAAAAGGAAAAATTTACAGGGCTATGGGGAAAGAGCGGGGGAGTGGGACCAATTAGTAGCTCTTTCAAAGAGCCGGCACAGGTCCGATGAACCGAATGGCCTCCTTCTGTGCTGTGAGATTCTATAATAAGCTTGGTGCGTTAAGGGCACTAGTCTGTCACAGCAAGGGCCGCTCGTCGTTGTCTGGTTAATTTCACTTCCGACAGTCTCTCATCAGCAAGTGGCTGGTTGCTTTATATTAAAAACAAAATATTGACATTAAAGTAAGGCTGGTTTGATAAAGACTGAAGCTGTTGTCTCCTCACACACGCAACCCCCAACTCCATATAATACCAGTTTATTTCACTCCTATTCTACTCCATCAACCTGACTCGGATTTATAGGGTGTCAACCGCTTTATTGGCCGAATGTGGGAGGTGGCTCAATTATTTACAAACTACACTTCTAACAGAGATCAAATATTCCCGTTACTAGACTTATATTTTAAAATAAATCAGTACAATCCCTCGACATGTCGTTCCAAAATAGTTGAGAGTACAACTTTCCAACAATTTAGACCCAGAGAATTTTATTTAGTGAGAACTTCATGTAAGCTGTGTCAAAACTTGCTGAGCAATTAAATACTTTACTGAATGAGCCCTCCAGCGTCATTCCATAATGGTCCATGAGGCTGTGGCGAGAACAGTGGCCTTAATTCAGCTAACTCAATCTCGCCATTGATTTTAATGGGGGGGGGTGGAGCTATGATAATTAGATGTTCACCTGTGGAGCAGCGCAAAGGTCCCAACAAACTACGGCATGGCGCACGCAATAGCACAAGTCACTCGCCATAATGCCCTGGAATTTATGCACCGTAATAATGGCATACATCAGAAGTTGTCAACAAATTCCTGCCCATTAATGCTGGCCTACTAAACTAGCCCAAGAGTAGGACAAGATTAATAGTGATCCATTAAACTAACCCAAGAGTAGGATGAGATTAATAGTGATCCACTAAACTAGCCCAAGAGTAGGATGAGATTAAGTGATCCACTAAACTAGTCCAAAAGCAGCATGATATTAACAGTGAGCCACTAAACGAGCCCAAGAGCAGTACGTCATTAATGCTGGAAAGCTAAGCCAAGACCAATAATTATAGCAACAAGCCAGTAAGCGCATTTTAACATCTGTGCATTTTCCTTGCTGTGTTGTCACGGAAAGGAAGCTTCTTGTGGAGTCAAAGTCTCGAGCAGCATCATTGGTTTGTGAAAATGCAGTGCATGAGGTTTAAGTTTCTTTATATTTTTAAATAAGAACTTCAAAAAGCCTATATGCATTCATTTTATTCATAGCTCGTTTTGCATGTAATGTACTGACAGAAGTTAGTTGGGATGGCTATTACACACTGGGAATTCCCTTCTCATGAGGAAGAATGTTGAAACATCCTGAACTCCATCACTGCTGTTTCCTTTCTCATTCCTCACCTGGTGGTATGCTGCCCGTTTATGGGTAGTTGCATTGTGCAGACCCCCAGAAAGAGAGCTCCATTATTTGGTATTTCCTTACCCTGGCTCTCTGTGACCAGGACTGTGCCTTTATCTAGGTCATTTGTAGCTTACTCAGAGACTAAACAGAAACATGCAACTATAATGCAGCTACTGATCACATTATATACCCTCATGATCTAAGTTCAGAGGCAATAGATTAAATATTTCATCAGACTGGCTTAGGTTAAACTGCCAAGTATATTTATTAAGCAGCAAACAGATAATTGAGCAATGACAAACTAGACTTGATGAAGTAACAGAGAGGGTTGATGAAGGTAGTGCAATGGATGTTGTATATATGGACTTTCAAAAGGCCTTTGATAAAGTACCACATAACAGATTTATTCAGAAAATAGAAGCACATGGTAGTAACATGGGTACGCAATTAGCTAAGCAATAGAAGGCAGAGTAGTGGTGAACAGATGTTTTTCTGACTGGAGGGAAGTATGCAGTGGGGTCCCCCAGGAGCTGGTATTAGGCCCATTGCTTTTCTTGTTATGTATAAATGACCTAGACTTGGGTAGAGTGTACAATTTTGAAGTTTGCGGATGATACAAACTTGGCAATGGAGTAAATAGTGAACAGGATAGTAGCCGGTTTCAGGAGGACATTGACAGACTGGTGTAATGGGCAGATATAATTTAATGTGGATAAGTGTGAAGCACTGCACTTTGCAAAAACGACAGAGAGGTAGTATAATCTAAATGGCACTATTTTGAGGGGGGTGCAAGAGCAGAGGGACCTGGGGGTGCATATTCAGAAATCCTTGCGGGTGGCAGGGCAAATTGATAAGGCAGTTGAGAAAATGTATGGGATACTTGGCTTTGTAAATAGAGGCATTGAATACAAAAACAAGCAAGACATGCTAAACCTTTACAAATCATTAGTTAGGCTTCAGCTGGAGTAGTGTACGTAATTCTGGGCACCACACTTTAGGAAGGATGTCAAGGCCTTGGAGAGGGTATAGAGGAGGTTTACCAGGATGATATCAGGGATGAGGGAGTTCAGTTATGTGGGCAGATTGGAGAAGCTGGGATTGTTCTCCTTACAGCAGAGAAGGTTAAGGAGGACCTAATAGAGGTATTCAAAATTAGGAGAGGTTTTGATAGAGGAAATGAGGAGAAACTATTTCCTCTGGCAAGTGGGTCGGTAACCAGAGGTCGCAGATTTAAAATAATTGGCAAAAGAGAGAAAAAATTGCTTCACAGAAGGTTAAGATCTGGAAGTGTGGTGGAATCAGATTCCATAGTAACTTTCAAAAGGCAATTGGACATGTACTTGGACCAAGAGGACTAATTTGCAGGGTTCTGGGGAAGAAGCTGCGGGACTAATTGGACAGCTCTTTCAAAGAGCCGGCACAGGCACGATGGACCGAATGGCCTCCTTCGGTGCTGTAAGAGTCTATGACATTACAGTGGTTATAGCTTAACTATTTATCTTCTAGTTAGTAGAATACAGTTACGTATGCTGCCCTAACTATAATGTAAAAATTAACCTTCCGTGGCTTTTTTGTTTGCTAACCATCCACCGAGTCGCTCCACCCTACCCATCTCTCTGATTGGTGGACTAGCCAGGAAATACTTTTCAAAAAATGACTGGGTCAAAGCAAATTTAAACAAGGTATCTGATAAACTCAAAAGGAGCTGCCAAACATATATACAAGCCATGCCCACAGATTCTTGCATTTGAACTGAATAGTTTGGAAGCTCTTTCAGATATCTGACTCAGACAATAACAAGTGGTCATCATCAAAATAAACTGGCTAATTTCTGTAAATGAACCTATTTTTAACTTCTATATGGACCACGACAAATAGAAAGAAGCCAACAACATAATACATCATAGACAAAAATGCATAACTTTTGTCAGAGATGCAGTGTTTCTGTATTGGGAAACCTCATTCTCCAGTTTGCAAACCAAATGGATAGGCTGCTGGGTCTTCAGGATTGGGAGACTACTCAGAATTTTAATGGGTACCCAGGCTACTGTTCACAACAGCTAAATGCAGAGACTTAACTGCAATACACCAGACTTTGAAACTACTCATATGAAGTACTTTTGGAGCTAACCTACTCAAACAAATTACAGCCAAAACAATTAGACCCAGACCCAGGGATGCAGTCAATGAGAGAAAGCTCAGCTCCATTCCTACCAAAATCAGTTGAGAATTTGAGATTTCTATGGCTCACTATACACCTCTGAAGCCTAATCCACCAACATAAAACTGAATATGCAGCAGACCTCCTCCTCCCTCAACTCTTGCTGAAAACCTTTTAATCCACCAACAGTTAAAATCATATTAATAAACAGTCAAGGTAAAGACTTCACTTCCTGCACAGCCTACAAACTCATCTACGAAGTACTGGCTAAAACACGGCTTTAATATCAGATATGATGATCCCAGTCCCAGACTAGTTCACCCAGATCAAGTACATATTGTATTGGTGTGCAAATGAGGCACCTCACCAAATACTTACTTGCACCCTATTCTGATATTTACCCTTGATCCAGAAGGAACATTTAAACAAGCATCATAGGGTTTCCGCAGTCAAGACAATGAAGTCGGGGCACAGGAATAAATTGAAATCCTGTATGCCAACCTCAAGGTGCACACAATGTTCGCTCTCCAAGAGCCCAAATAATGCTGTCTCTTTGCCCTGGCCACTGGATCGCTGGCTATGATCAGAAGAGAGAACCTGGACATCTATAAAATGTGAACTGGAACAGTGTTACATAAAAGATCATTTAGTTAACTGCAAACCTGTAACTCACATAAGCCACTGACCCGAGGGCTAGTACTTCTACTTTAAATGTCAAGCCCTTAAAACAATGCTTGCAGCTACAGACAGCAATGACCCAGGTAGGAGATGCCATATTGTATAGCACAATATTAAAGTAAGCAACAAAACCTTGTATCTATATAGCACGTTTAATGCAGAAAAACATCCCAAGGTGCTTAAAAATTCAAAGGAAATGAAGCCACCTATAGTTCTTAGGCTTTGAAGTGGTCACTATAGATAGATTGTCCCTCATCCTAGATTTTTTTTTTTTTTTTTAAATAAAAAGACAGTGCTCCTGACTGCCATTAGTATTGCTGGATCCTGTAAGCACATATTTCAATGGTACACAATAACTTGCATTTATACATCACCTTTAACGTAGGAAAACGTCACTAGGTGTTGAAATGAAGCGTACGCGGACAAAAATTGACACCAAGCCAAAGAAGGAGCTATTGGGAGGGGTGACTATAAGTTTGGTCAAAGTAGTAGGTTTTAGGTAGGAGAGAGATGTAGAGAGGAGGAGAGGTTTAAGGAGGGAATACCAGAGCTTCGATGGCTGAAGGCACAGCTGCCAATGGTGGGGTAAAGTGAGTGGGGAATGTGTAAGGTGCCAGGGTTCAAGGAACGCAAAGTTCTCAGAGGGTTGGAAGGCTGGAGAAGGTTCCAGAGATAGGGAGGGGCAAGGCCATGAAGAATATTATTTGCAGCAGTAGCTTTCCACACAGACATGGCCGGGAATGTGAAAATAGTGTCGAGAAGATTAGTAGCAGTGATGTTCAAATGATTCCCAGGAAATTCCACATGTACATAAATTAAACAGAATAGACTTGTAAGATATAGTTGAGTTGCAAGTCGAGAAGGTGGTAAGCATTGCAAGAGGGCAAAATAAAGCTTGTTGAACATGAAAACTATAGCTGCATAACAGTTGAAAAAGATCCACCACTAGATGGCAAAGCACACCAGTGCTTCTGTAAATCCGTAAGCCACTGAAGCACCTACCTGGGTGGTACAGTAACATGCGCAGATTTTCCTTTTCTTACCTCAACTAGGACAGCTCATTTTGCACAGTGTTAAAAGTGCACCATTACCATTCCATACAATAGCTCTGCCAAATAGTTCAGATAGCTGTAACTGGACAGACTGGCAACTACAAGAGAGTTTACCTGAAAATGTCATCTTAGCATAATACATTATGGGCAAAATGCATGGCTTATGATTACAGTCTGTGGAGTTACAATAGCCAGGTGGCCTTACAGACTCAACATACACTTAGGTCTGCATCCCCACCCCACCACTTTAATTCAGATTAATTTTAAACAGTACTTGAGCAGAACTCCTTCTTACTATAAAACAGTCAGGGAGCCAGAAAACCAGCACTGTAAAATGCTGCTCTAAAATTCAAATGGGAATGAGGGAAGAAACAGACGGGGGAAAGTTGTGCTATAAAAAAGGTAAAAAAAACATGCAATTTGATGCAGGATGTTGCACTGTGACATGTTACATGCCCACAAGGCAGGGAGCGGTGAATGCTCCTGGCCCCAAGTGCAGAGAGGATTGCACCTTGGCAATGATGACTGGCACCAAGCATGTAATATTCAGAGATTAACAGCATGGACTGAAAGATGAACAGCATAAGATTACTAACAGTTAGCAGCAACAAAAGTTTGTCATTGTTCAACATTAAACTCAATCTTAATACTTGGTGTGAAGGATCTCTGCTCAGAACCAAAGAAATCTTCAATAAGATTTAGAACATCAGCAACAACATGAAATTGGAGTCCATGCTGAGGACTTAAACAAAGTCTTCAAAGCCAATGTGAACTGATGGCTTGTAACGAGGTACAGAACTCAACTGTAGTGTACAGGTGAATTTCAAGTCTGTACAAGTTTCAGAGCTGCAGGTGCAGCCGAGCTACATCTAGGTTTAGGGAAGGACGAGCTCACCTGATGGTTCTCCTAGGTCTATTAGCTTGTCAATCGGCTTTCAGGATCGCTTCCTAATTATGAATCTCATCAAATTACTGGGGAAAATTTCAAACAGATAAAGCAGGCAGCTATGTCATGCTTCAGTGCAGAGATGGTAGGTCCAAACATGCACTGTGCAATACTGAAAACACCTAGTGACAACTTCAATAAAAGGGACAGAACCAGGGTTGGCATCAACAAAACAGCTGAACCATATAAACCAAGAAGGTCCCAGGTTTATCTCCAGTCTGTGCCAAGTTAGCTGATCGCTACTGGTGGGGCAGTATGGGAGGTACAATTAGTCTCAGTGCCAGAGTTAGCAAAGGGAAAAACAAATCAGCCAGGATTCTCCTGCTGTAAATACACATGTGGACATTGGGTGAGAGAGAACAGGATGGGATGCTCCCCTGGTGATCCTCACAAAACATCCCGCCAAACTAGTCATCTAGGCTCACATGAAAAATGGCCACTTGGGCAAGACACTGAAGGACCTGTGGAACCTTACTTCAGGAGTGGAGATGGGTACAGAGGATAAAACTGGAGATTTAAACCTGAGCAAACATGAGGCTTGAAACTGCTAATGGGAATAGGAATTAACACTGCATGCAGGATGGCCATTAGCAGAGTATGGGAAGGGAGAGTCACTTTGACATTAAGTTTAACATTTCTTGTAAGTGCATCACCCTCATAACTCTCACAATGGGTGACCTGCACTAATACCCAGTACTATGTGCACAGCATGGAAAGGAGAACTAACGGCCCAGAATTTGGGGGAGTGGAGTATGCCCAGTTTGTTAGACTTTTTTTTTCTCCTCATTCTTCAGCTCAAAATAATTTTACGCTGCAAATTGCTGGAAGTGCAAGCTGATAACGAGGGCAACGAGGTATCTGGGACCTTGGTGAACGACGGGATCAACAGTCTATCTCCTTAACCAATGAGATCTAAGGATTGAGAAAGGAACAGGAACGACGGATGGAAAAAAAGTGAATGAGTCAAATTAGATACAGAAAGAGAAATAGAGGGAAAGAAAGATTGGATTGAGAAAGAGACAGAAAAGAATAAATGTAAACATTTTAAATTTTAAAAACCTCTAGAACAATTTACTACATGCAGTAGTATTCTATAGGCATATAAATAATAAATGGGTAGTAAGGGGAGGGGTGGGTCCAATTAGGGACCAAAAGGAAACCTACGCATGGAGGCAGAGGGCATGGCTGAGGTACCTAATGAGTACTTTGCATCTGTCTTCACCAAGGAAGAAGATGCTGCTAAAGTCACAGTGAAAGAGGAAGTAGTGGAGGTACTGGAGGAGATAAAAATTGATAAAGGAGGTACTAGAAAGGCTGTCTGTACTTGAAGTTGATAGGTCACCAGGACCGGAAGGGTTGCATCCTACAACAACTTGTATTTATATAGCGCCTTTAACACAGTAAAATATCCCAAAGCGCGTCACAGGAGTATTATAAGACAAAAAATTTGACACCGAGCCACATAAGGAGAAATTAGGGCAGGTGACCAAAAGCTTGGTCAGAGGTACCGTCTTACAGGAGGAGAGGGGTTTAGGCAGGGAATTCCAGAGTTTAGGACCTAGGCAACAGAAGGCTCGGCCACCAATGGTTGAGCGATTATAATTAGTGATGCTCATGTGGGCAGAATTAGAGCAGCGCAGATATCTCGGGGTGGGGAGGGGGGGGTTGTGGGGCTGGAGGAGATGAGAGAGATAGGGAGGGGCGAGGCCATGGAGGGATTTGAAAACAAGGATGAGAATTTTGAAATCGATGCGTTGCTTAACCAGGAGCCAATGTAGTTCAGCGAGTACATGGGTGATGGGTGAACTGAACTTGGTGCGAGTTAGGACACAGGCAGCCGAGTTTTGGATCACCTCAAGTTTACGTAGGTTTTGATGACCTCAAGTTTACATAGGATGCTGAGCGAAGATAAGGAGGAAATAGTGGAGGTACTGGCCATAATCTTCCAATCCTCCTTAGATACGGGGAGGTGCCAGAGGACGAGGAGAATTGCAAATGTTACACACTTGTTCAAAAATGGGTGCAAGGATAAACCCAGCATCTACAAGCCAGTCAGTTTAACCTCAATAGTGGGGAAGCTGTTAGAAACAATAATCAGGGACAAAGTTAAGTCATTTGGACAAGTGTGGATTAATTAGGGAAAGCCAGCAAGGATTTGTTAGACAAATCATGTTTAACTAACTTGATCGAGATTTTTGATGAGGTAACAGAGAGGGTTGATCAGGGCAGTGCAGTACATGGATTTCCAAAAGGCGTTAGATAAAGTACCACATAATAGGCTTGCCAGCACTCAGATTTACAGTGATTGCAAAAGAACCAAAGGCGACATGAGGAAAAACTTTATGCAGTGAGTGGTTAGGATCTGGAATGCACTGCCCGAAAGGGTGGTGGAGGCAGACTCAATCGTGGCTGTCAAAAGGGAGTTGGATAAGTACCTGGAGGAAAAAAATTGCAGGGCTACGGGGAAAGGGCAGGGGAGTGGGACTAGCTGAAGTGCTCTTGCAGAGAGCCGGCACGGGCTCGACGGGCCTAATGACCACCTTCTGTGCTGTAACCATTCTAAAGGTTCTAGGAGTGAGACTCCACAGTTTCAATTATTTCCTTTCTGAGCCGCAGAGGTTGAGTGACATTGCAGGAACATAAAGAACATAAATCTAGTTATTAAAAGGGTCCTCACGTCATTAAGCACCAGCCCTAATTTTTGAGGCGAGTTTAATTCGTTCCAACAGCGCAAAGGCAGCAATTTCTTCACACTCACAGGGAGGTGGACAGTGAGCTATTTTTGAGAGGCCAACAGTGGAGCGACGCAAATCATCCAGCAATTTGTGGTGATTCGCAACTCACAGCACATCTCTTCTGCGTCACAAATTACTGGGCTATTTACACACTAATAATGGTGTGAGCATTAAACTCACCATTACTTTCCCAGCAAATTCTGGGCCTATATTTCTTCAAGGTTCTTAAGATTGTCGTTTGAAAAATGTTTGTATGTATGAGATTTGAACAATCACGTCCTTTAGCTTTCAGACAAATTTTCCCTGATGAAAAGATGGGGTAAAGATTTGAAATATTTTGCAATACTATGCCAATAATAAAACAATTCCCATTTCCAAAAGCTGATTTAGTGATGCTGATCCTACGGAGACAGCAAACTTGTAGCACAATTACAGGACATCTCTCAACCCATTTGTGTAGTCCCGAGACCAGAGTTACAGATTTACTGGAAGCAATTTACCACAACAATATTCCCCACATCCGAAACGTTGCCCTTTGGCAGCTTCTATGGAGATGTTCTAGGCACATTCATAACTGTAAATGACCTTCAAACATTGGAATCTTTATTGTTAGAACTAGAGCTTATACTAGCAATAAAGAGCTGGCATCACTCTCCTAAACAGCTATCAATTCATCGAATCAAAGAAAGTAAGGGACTTTAATAAAGAACATTGATGTCATCCTGCTATTCATTGGTGTCCATTTTAGAGTTCTAAACATCAAAAAAGCACAGACCTCTGCCTTTAGAGTTAAAGCAACCCCATTGTCTAACAGAGACTTGATTTTGGCAATAGCTCCGCCTGCAATTAATAGTTTCTTCCAAGCATTGTTGTTTGCCTAGCAGCCATGAACTGGCCTAGGCTATAATTTTGTGTCCTTTGATGATACAACAATTAGCATCAAAGAAACACAAAACAGCTAATCAACTGCATGTGCCTGCTGATTTCCTTATACTATCAAAGTGAAATTAAACGAACATTTTCAAATGGAACTGCGTGGAATGCATAGTCCAGTACATGAACTGGCCAATAGTGGTTTGCAATTTTCCTCTCCGGAGTTATTAGTGGTAGGAATTATATAAACATTTGCTCCCGAACTTTAAGTTACATAAGCAGTACAGAAAAGTATGACCCACTTTAGAGCATTATTTAACATATCTTAGTTACCTATGGATTTTGTTACTCCTATACCTTGGTTCCCCCTCGATTTCATTTTTACTCCATGTGTTGCTGTGCAAGGGTGTAGCTGAAGCTGTTGCTAAGCTACAGAGACGCTTGCAACTTGTGCCGATTGTTTTGAAGCTGTTGCTACAGGGTTTGTTGCTTTATACGGAGCTCTGAGCTCCGTATCTTTTACTATAGCGTTCGGTTATCCGGAATTGTTGATGAACCTGCAACACGTCGGTCCCGTCCGTGCCGGATACCAGAAAGTTTCCTGTATATAGCTCCTTTAACATAATAAAAATGTCCCAAGATGCTTCACAGGAACATGCTTAAAAACTATGATGGCGGTTTGTGTGTGAGCCCCCCAGGATCTAAGGGGAACACGGCACATTTTTTAGCTACCTGAATACGATATTTATTTGACGCTGGAAAAACAGAATCAATATTGTGGTGTCAGCTCTCCAAATTAATCAACACGTTTATTCAAAATAATAGACAAAAAAGATGATCCAGGAGATGACGGTATTTGACAGACCATCAACTCACGCTCCCTTCTTAAATACAGAAAGGAAGAAAGAAACTTGGCACTTGAATTGACCCGATTGTAAACCTGGACTGGCCACCTTTGCAATAGCTCCTTGCAGTCCATGGAGTCTCGATGCCCCATCACTATCAACACTGTGAAGCTGCTGAGCCAATACTCCACTGTCAGTTTGGCATTTGATCAGGGCAAGTGGAAATCAAAAATAATTCTTTCAAAATCAAATCAAGTTTTCAATCTAGCATACAGTAGTAGGTTAAGGAGAGATGCAATAGAAGTGTGCAAAATCAGGATGGGATTTTCAAGAATCAAGAATAAATGAGAAACTGTTTCTACTGGCAGACGGGTCAGTAACCAGAGGACTCATTTTTTAAATAATTGGCAAAAGGGAGGAGATTTATTTTATTTTTTTAAGGCACCAAGTTATGATGATCTGGAATGCACTGCCTGAAAGGGTGGTGGAAGCAGATTTAACAGTAACTTTCAAAAGGGAATTGGATAAATACTTGAAGGGGGAAATTTGCAGGACTATGGGGGAAAAGTGGGAGAGTGGGACTAATTGGACAGTTCTTTCAAAGAGCCGGCACAGGCACAATGGGCCAAATGGCCTCCTTCTGTGCTCTATGATTCTATGAATGTTTAACCATCAGAAATCTTTGTAACTCTGTTGTCTAAGATTATGATAATCTACAAGTGTGCATCTCCATCTTTCATATATAAAAACAGAAAATGCTGGAGAAACTCAGCAGGTCAGGCAGCATCTGTGAAGAGGGAAACAGAGTTAACGTTTCAGGTCGATAACCTTTCGTCAGAACTGACGGAAGGTCATCGACCTGAAACGTTAACTCTGTTTCTCTCTTCACAAATGCTGCCTGACCTGCTGAGTTTCTCCAGCATTTTCTGTTTTTATTTCAGATTTCCAAAATCTGAAATATTTTCTTTGTCTCCATCTTTCATGTTGGGGCCTATTAAATATAGATATAATTTAAAACAATTAATATCCAGTAGTCTTTCAAGCAAATGGCAGGGTATTTTCAAGAAATATGGATGTTACTATTTTGAGTGGCAACTGGGCACTTCCCCAAAGGGAGGTCATCTTGAACTATCCTCCCACATCTAGCAGTTGCATCAACCACAGTGGTGGAGTTAGTGGGGGTTATGACCCCATTCTAATCACTTTGAAGTCAGCGAATTCCAAAACTGACTGCAAATAATTCATTCAATTTTTATATTCCGCGTTGCGATTTTGAGTCCGAGGTGAACAGCAACGCAGCTCTGGAGGACGTTGTCATGGCTGTGCTGTGCCAAGTCGACCAAATCAGGACTTTGTCACACTGCTTGTTCAATATTCAGTTCTGGAGGAGCAGAAATTTCCTTCAATTAAATATTGTGAAGACCAAAGCCAGTGTGTCTTTGGCCCCCTAGCCACCGACTCCATCCCCCTCACTGGCCGCTGTCTGAGGCTGAACCCAGACTGTTCGCAACTTCGGCGTCCTATTTGACCTTGAGCTGAGCTTCCAACCCCATATTCGCTCCATCACAAAGACCGCCTACTTCCACCCGTTTCCACCACTGTCTCAGCTCAGCTGCTGTCAAAACCCACATATATGCTTTTGTAATCTTTAGACTCGACTACTCCAATGCTCTCCTGCCCTACATTCCATCTTCCATCCTCTAAATTTCAACTCATCCAACATTCTGCCGCCCGTATCCTAACTCACACCAAGTCTCATTTACTCATCACACCTGCGCACGCTGGCCTACATTGGCTCCCAGTCCAACACCTCAAATTTAAAATTCTCGTCCTTGTGTTCAAATCCCTCCATGGCCTCAGCCCTCCCCATCTCTAACCTCCTTCAGCCCTACAACCCTCTGAGAACTCTGCGTCCCTCCAATTCTGGCCTCTTGATCATCTCCGATTCCCTTCGCTCCACCACTTGTGGCTGTGCCTTCAGCCGCCTAGGTTCGAAGCTCTGGAATGCCCTCTCTAAACCTCACCACCTCTCCAACACGCTCTCCTCCTTTAAGACGCTCCTTAAAATCTACCTCTTTGGCCAAGCTTTTGGGCACCTGCCCTAATATCTCTATGTGGCTCGGTGTCAAATTTTGTCTGATAATCCTGTGAAGCGCCATGGGACGTTTTGCTACATTAAAGGTGACATGAATCAGTCATTCATGAAAGAAAGACTTATGAAATAATACTGAGCGGCCTATGGGTGGCGCTGTCCAGGGAGAGTATAAATACTCGGGCACGGGCCCAGCTTGGGCAGAACATTAACAGGAACTAGTGAAGGACACAATTAGATCTCCATGTTGTGAAACAGTTGATTAAAGCTTTGTTTAACGCTTAGACTAAGTGCCTAGTAGTTTTCTTACGTCAAAAGGTGTTATATAAATCCAAGTTGTTGTTGAAGCAGATATTATTGAGCTGTACGCCAAAAGTCTCCCAGTGCCACAGCAAGTCAAGCGTGGTCATCAGAGGCCAACAACACTTTCCAACATGTATTGCGATCTTTGAGAATGTTGGGAACTGAGCTGAGTAGATAAAAGTTGTAGCCATCCAATAATGGAAAGGCTCCACAACACTCAAATTTTAAAACCAAATGCACGCTGAACTAGCATGCCAAATTCATAAGAGGATTACCATAATTAAGGCCAAGTCACAAAAGGCACCAATGGGTGTCACCCAAACTTCAAAAATACAAGAAAAAGCTAGAAGACAGAGTTGGAGAATAACCATAACCACTTTTGGAGTGCAACAAAGTCTGATCCTGGGATTGCAGGAATATCAAACATAAATCTTCCTTGGCATAGAAGCACAACAGTTAAACTATCTGCATAGTTCTTGGGGGTAAAACAAAGGATCTGCTCAGAATGAACCAATGGATCAGCAAAGCTATGGGAAGATCTCCTGAAAACCTGAAAATTTATCAGGGTGCTCCTGTATGCAATTTTCCTGTGACATGGAATGAATTTCTATTCCATTAAGAAATACACAGAGGTTAAACAGATTAGAATGCAAGAGAATGATTTCATTACATCTACAAAGTTCATACAGCCCAAAAATGTACAGGTCATAACGCTGTGCATTTCACTAAGGGACAGAATACTTCAAACTTTTCCATGAATACAAATGTGCGAAACAAGAGGGAAACTAAACCTAGGTCATTTTACTCCACAGAACGGTGCAGTGGTGCTCACGGGGTCTTTAAAAAACCTTAATTGACAGTTTACGTGTAAAGCAGAAGATTGCTACAAGTCTGCTCAACTTCATAACCACAACGTAATAGTTTGATGGATTGCTTATTATAGCAGGAAACAAATCATTACTTCAAAGTAATAGGAGCCAGCAGTATGCTTCCTAAGATGTAATTGTTGCTATCGCTGGAAAAATTCACAATAAAGGTTCCAGGTATAATTGTAATTACAAGCAATGTGGTAGACTTCATACAAACAGACAGAAGCTCAGGATTACCTCCAAAAGCATAAAGGGGGAGGTTAGAGGGAATTTTTTCAGACAAAAAGCTTTGCCACAGGTGGCTACTGAAACAAAGTTAACTACAACATTTAAAGGGGAATTAAACATTTGGCGGAGAGATATTAAAGGGTACGGGGAACGAGCAAGGAAATGGGATTAGAATAGATAGCTCCAGTGGGGGCGCTGATAGGAACCTTTGGACAAATGGCCTCATTTGGAAACCAAAATTTCCAAGTTGTGCTCACAAATGAAGAAAAAAGAAAACAAATTTAGTTAGGAAACAAATTGGATCAAGATCAATTTTTGGAAAAAGCACACAAATCCCCCTCCCATTCTCCAAGTGGGGCTCAGAATGGAATTCTATCAGCCTGTAGGACACAAAGGAAAACCAGAACAAATGTGACAAAAGGTTACAAATTGCAACAGACCGATATTACCAAGGACAAGCCTTGTGATAATCGTCGTCATCTTCAACAATAATTCTGGCTATCTGGTCCTGTATCAGTTCGCCTTTAAATGTAAAAATCCAGTTCCTACCATAAGAAACAGACCAAATCTAGTCATACTATTGCAAAATGTTTCATTTTAAATACAAGTGCAGTTAAAAACATCCAATTCAATCGCTTAATCCATAGTATATTAACACATACAGATCTTCGGCACAATGTACAATAGAGTGAAGGTCATAGTTAGAAATAACCTGGGCATTGTGAACAACAGATCACCTGTGGCATCGCTCACGCAAGTCGGATGACATTATTGGAGAAGGACCAGGATATACTTTGTAATGCAATGTTGTGTTCCTTTAAGGACACAAAGGAAATTACTATTGTGTAAACAATGGATGAGGTTAGTGTTTAATCATTACAAACTGTAACTCATAAGCTTGGCTTTCTTCCTAAATAAAGTGTGTTTAGTTAGGTCACTTACAGGAATTATGGCACCTGTGTGAAATACTTACTTTTGTTTCTTAATATATTTTTACTAAAGTATGACAAAATTGAGTGTGACGCTTCAAGTGCGACAGATAAGAAATGCACACTAGATATACTGTTATTAGACTCTAACTGATTAACTGTGCTTAATAAGTGTTAAAACCAAATGCTATAGTATATCAATTTATTAAAGATGGTGGACAACTCCCATATTACTAGGATTTCCAATCCAAGAAACTGTTTAAATCCTGGCGAAATGATCTCAAAGGCCAATGTATTGCAGCAAAAAAACACCACTTATTAAAAGAGTTCTGTATTACAAAGATTGTGATTAGCTATAAAATGAATAAAAATAGTCTGAGCAATTCTACATAAAGACAGCTCTTTCATTCACTACATCATTATCATGCAGACAGGCAAGTAAGATCTGACATGCTATGCATGTAGATGGAGAAGTGAAACACTCTGGCATTTTTAAGAATAATTATCACTGCTGTATGCTTGCCAATCCAGTACAGCACAAGAATCTGTCTGTTATGTGGAATCAGTGCAGACTGCCAAGTTGTGTTGAAGCAGTTAAGCAGCATACTGCAGATGTTGTCAGAAACTGTAAGACATCAGGTTAATGAAGTATAAACAGATCACAGCAAAGCTCTCTGAATCATAAAACAGGAGAGTTTTTAAATAAGATTTTTGATAAACATTCTTGGAGCAAACTAATAATTTTCAGTGAGCAAGTTCTAAAAGGTTTTAAATTTTAGAAACAGTTGTTACAAACTTCACCCTGAATTCATTTCCTGAAACAATTAACTAGATATGGGTCATTAGACCAAATTTCTGACACATGCACGCAGGGTGACGTCAGAGAAAACTACAACCATGGCGCTGTTCTGTTGCAAGTCAGCAGGTTTGAACACAGCAGCACCACCACTCAATCCATCCCCACAGATTTGATTACGGAGCTTGGATTACAGTACCAATTCTCAGTACAAACAAGGTTTGGAGAGAACAGTGAAAATAATCTCTAAACTATGCATTCGGCAACAGCATTGAACTTTATTGGTTACAAAACCTTAAAATGCTCTATTCATTGCTAAGTATTCATTTTGCTCAGATACATGATTAGTCTAAGCACTGGTAACTGAATAAACCTCTAAAACAAGATTTATACAGACATCAACTTGGATGAGATATGTTTCTCAACAAGTCCTTGTTCAGATTACCTCTTATATACACACCTGAATTTTTTACATAATAAAGTTTAGAAATGAGTGTTCATCCAGTGAAATTATATCAGCAGCCTTGAATCTAAACAAATGTACCTACTGTACTGTTGGGAACTAAATATTCCAGGATATTCAACTTTTAGGATAGGCAAAATGGAAAAGGAGATGAGGTACCCCTGATAATAAAGTAGAGGATAAAGACAGTTGAGAGAAAGGATCTTTGCTCCGAAAATCAAGTAGTAGAGTCTGTTTGGGTGAAGCTAAGAAACATCAAGGGGCAGAAAACATTGGTGGGAGTTGTTTATAGGCCCCCAAACAGTAGTTGTAATGTAGGGCAGAGTATAAATCAGGAAATCAGAGGTGCATGTAACAAGGATAATACAGTAATCATGGGGGACTTTACATATAGACTGGGCAAACCAAATTTGCAGTAATAGTGTGGAGGACAAATTAATGGAATGTATGCAAGATAGTTTTCTGGATCAGTATGTTGAGGAACCAACTAGGGAACAGGCTAATTTAGATCTAGTATTGTGCAACAAGAAAGGTTTAATTAATAACCAAGTAGTAAAGGGGCCTTTAGGGAAGAGTTACCATAATATGATAGAATTTTAAATTGAGTTTGAAAGTGATTTAGTTAAATCTGAAACTAGAGTCTTAAATGTAAACAAAGCAAACTATATAGGTATGAGGGGAGACTTGACTAAGGTAGATTGGGAAACTACATTAAAAGGTATGATGGTAGAGAAACATGGCAACCATTTAAAGAATTAATATATACAGGAAACTTTCATTTAACCGGAGGTTAAAAGTCCAGAAAGCTATCTACCGGCAAAATTCAGGAGCTGTTTCCTATACATTTTTTTACTTCTCGTTGCTTTTTTTTTTCCCCCCCAGTCAGGCTCTGCACGATCAAGCTGAAGTGGTTGCTTAGCTACAGAGACGCTTTTAAGGTGCGGCCGACTGTTTTGAAGCTGTTGCTAAGCAACAGGGTTTGTTGATTCACAGAGCTGAAAAGCTCCGTATGTTTTAACATTAGCGCTGGTTTATACGGCAGTGTTGATGGGACGGCACCAGCTCGGTCCAGTCAGTGCTGGATACCAGAAAGTTTCCTGTAATTTACAACAAATATACATTGCTTTAAGGCACAAAAACCCCACAGGAAAAGTGAAGTTAAAGATAGTATTAGATCAAAGCAAGAGGCTTATAATGCTGCCAAAAAGAGCAGTAAGCCTGAGGATTGGGAGGATTTTAGAATTCAGCAAAGGAGGGCCAAGAAATTGATAAACGATGGGAAAATAGAATACAAGAGTAAAGTAGCAATAGACATAAAAACAGACTGTAAAAGCCTCTATAGGTATGTAAAAAGGAAAAGATTAGTGAAACTAAATGTGGGTCCCTTACAGGCTGAGACAGGAGAAATTATAATGGTGAATAAGGAAATGGCAGAGAAATTAAACAAATGCTGTGCGTCAGTCTTCACAGAAGACGCAAAAAACTTCCTGGAAATAGTGGAGAGCCAAGGGTCTAGTGAGAATGAGGTACTGAAAGAAATTAGTATTAGTAAAGAAATAGTACTGGAGAAATTAATGGGACTGAAAGCCGATAAATCCCCTGGACCTGATGGTCTACATCCTAGGGTTTTGAAAGAGGTGGCTACAGAGATCGTGGATGCATTGGTTGTCATTTTCCAAAATTCCATAGCTTCTAGAATGGTTCTCACGGATTGGAAGGTAGCAAATGCAACCCCACTATTAAAGGAGGGAGAGAAAAAGGGAAACTACAGACCAGTTAGCCTGACATCAGTAGTAGGGAAAATGCTAGAATCTATTATTAAGGACACTGTAACAGGGCAATTAGAAAATAATAATAGAATTGGGCAGAGTCAACATGGATTTATGAAACGGAAATCATGTTTGACGACTCTGTTGAAGTTTTTTGAGGTTGTAACTAGCAGAATAGATAAGGGGGAACCAGTGGATGTGGTGTATTTGGATTTTCAGAAGGCATTCAATAAGGTGCCACACAAGAGGTTATTAAACAAAATTATGGGCTCATGGGATTCAGGGTAATATACTAGCATGGATTGAGGATTGGTTAACAGATAGAAAACAGAGAGTAGGAATAAACGGGTAATTTTCAGGTTGGCAGGCTGTAACTAGTGGGGTACCACAAGGATAAGTGCTGGTGCCTCAACTATTCACAATCTACATCAATGATTTGGATGAGGGGACCAAATGTAATATATCCAAGTTTGCTGATGATACAAAGCTGGGTGGGAATGTAAGTTGTGAGGAGGATGCAAAGAGGCTTCAAAGGGATATAGACAAGCTAAGTGAGTGGGCAAGAACATGGCAAATGGAATATAACGTGGAGAAATGTGAAATTATCAACTTTGGTAGGAAAAAGAGAGAAGCAGAGTATTTTTTAAATGGTTGAGAGAGTGGGAAATGTTGGTACGATAGCAAAATACTGCAGATGCTGGAAATCCGAAATAACAGAAAATGCTGGAAAAACTTAGCAGGCCAGGCAACATCCATGGAGAGAAATTAGAGTCAACGTTTCGGGTCAAAACCCTTTATCAAGACTAAAGAGGCACAGGGAATGAAATCGATTAAGAGGCCAGGCTGGGAGAGAACAAGAGACATTAAGAGGTTTTCTCCACACCTTTGTTTTGGTTTCCGCCCCCCCCCCCCCCACCTTTCCTTTTTTTCCCCTCTCTCCCACATGGCAGCTGTCTCCCATTCTGCCAGCGCATTTCACACCTAATCTAGAGCTGTCTTTTGTCTCCACTAGTCCTATCACCATCTCGTCTCGTTTTGAATACCTCTTAATGTCTCTTCTCTTTTGTTCTCTCCCAGCCCAGCCTCTCAATCTATTTCATTCCCTGTGCCTCTTTAGTCTTGACAAAGGGTTTTCACCCAAAACGTCGACTCTAATTTCTCTCCACGGATGTTGCCTGGCCTGCTGAGTTTTTCCAGCATTTTCTGTTGTTATTTGGGAAATGTTGGTGTTCAGAGGGACCTGGGTGTCCTTGCACACGAATCACTGAAAGTTAACATGCAGGTACAGCAAGCAATTAGGAAAGCAAATGGTATGTTGGCCTTTATTACAAGAGGATTTGAGTGTAAGAGTAAAGACATCTTACTGCAATTATATAGGGTCCTGGCGAGACCACACCTGGAGTATTGTGTACAGTTTTGGTCTCCTTACCTAAGGAAGGATAGAAGGATATACTTGCCAGAGGGAGTGCAATGAAGGTTCACCAGACTGATTCCTGGGATGGGGGGATTGTCCTATGAGGAGAGATTGAGTAGACTTGGCCTATATTCTAAGAACATAAGAAATAGGAGCAGGAGTAGGTCATTCGGCCCTTCGAGCCTGCTCTGCCATTCAATGAGATCATGGCTGATCTTCTGCCTCAACTCCATTCACCGGCCCTATCGCCATATCCCTTGATGCCTTTACTAGTCAGAAATCTATCGACTTCTGTTTTGAATATACCCAATGACTGAGCCTCCACAGCCCTCTGGGGTAGAGAATTCCAAAGATTCACCACCCTGTGTGTGAAGAAATGTCTTCTCATCGCAGTCCTGAATGGCCTACCCTTTATCCTGAGGCTGTGGCCCCTGTTTCTAGACTCCCCAGGCAAGGGAAACATTCTCCCAGCATCCACCCTATCAAGCCCTGTAATAAGTTTGTATGCTTCAATGAGATCCCCTCTCATTCTTCTGAATTCAAGAGAATACAGGCCTAGTTTACTCAATCTCTTCTCATACGACAGTCCCGCCATCCCAGGAATCAATCTCGTGAACCTTTGTTGCACTCCCTCTATGGCAAGTATAGAGTTTAGAAGAATGAAAGGTGATCTCATTGAAACATACAAAATTCTTACAGGGCTTGACAAGGTAGATGCAGGGAGGATGTTTCCCCTGGCTGGGGGGTCTAGAACCAGGGGTCACAGACTCAGAATAAGGGGTCGGCCATTTAGGACTGAGATGAGGAGAAATTTCTTCACTCAGGGTGGTGAATCTTTGGAATTCTCTACCCCAGAGGGCTGTGGAGCCTCAGTCGTTGAGTATATTCAAGACAGAGACCAACAGGTTTTTGGCAATCAAGGGATATGGGGATAGTGCAGTTGAGGTAGAAGATCGGACATGATTTTATTGAATTGTGGAGCAGGCTCGAGGGGCCAAATGGCCTACTCCTGCTCCTATTTCTTATGTTACGTACCACAGTGAAATTTGTACAATTGAACCCATTAAGAAAAATTGAGTGATAAAATAGGTAAGCATTTTATATAAAATTGAAGACTAATTACGACAAAGAATTGAGCATACCACATGTGCTGCCATCAGCATTGCGTCATCTGGAAGGAATATTTATGGCACTGGTTTTTAACCCCCATCAACACTGCTATTAGGTTTCTGTGCTACTTTGAAGGTTTTCAAGCAATAACACGTAATACCATCACAGAGGCAAGGCAATATTACCACTGTAGCATCACAGCCAACTCAGAGGAAAGAGTGGCAGAGCCCAAGGAATAAATGCTAGGTGTTCAATTATTTATTCACACTTTAATATTTAACTATATAGCAGATTAAGGGGCTACTCAACATAAAAAGGAGGAAGGGTAAAAAAAACAAACTCAGCTTTAAGTAAATAGACATAATAGGCTAAATATATTAAAATGAGAAATAGAAGCAATAGAAACCAAACTAAACCCATCTGATAATTCTTTAGTACTGAAGGTGAATCAGAAAATAGAGATTGATTAAATAAATAAATGCTGCAAAATAAATAAATAAATGCTGTTAGATAGATAGATGGTAGAGTACATAATGGCAGCACAGGCAGTGTGTTGGGACTTTGTGGACAGTGAGACTGACCCAGATAAGCAAACCTGTGGAAAGTGTCTCTGCTTTGAGTCACTCCAGCTCAGTCGTTGAGCTAGAGTGCATCAGAGACACTCCAACACACGAGAGGGGGAAGAATATCTAGTTTACTCCAGAACACAGTCACACCATGTAGAGAGATACAGGTACAGGACGAGGGTTGGGGGGAGTCTAATGGAGGCAGGAAAGGAGAAACCGCAGAAACTGGTCCTGTTCAGAATTTCTGAAATATATTTGAGATAGTTTTCTGGAACAATATTGTTTTAGAACCAGGGATAAGGCCATTCTAGATTTACTGATGAGTAACAAACCAGAATTAGTTACCAATCTGACTGTAAGAGAACATCTTGAGAATAGTGTCCATAATATGATTGAATGATACTAAATTTGAGGGAGAAGCAAGAGTCACAAACCAAGACTTTGAAGGGATGAGAAATAAATTGATCACAGTAAGCAGGGCTGAGCTGTTAATGGGTAAACTGTGGGAAGTAGTCAAAGATTTAGTACAATACAAAACTAATAGATTAACCCTAAAAGGCAAAAGCTCCTCTTGTGCAGTTAAGCAACCATGGGTCCACAAACAAGGTAAGCTGAAAGCTAAAAGAAAAAGCTTACAGAAATGCAAGAAAAAGTGGAAATCCAGCAGACTGGGAGAGATATAAAAACAACAATGGGATACAAAGAAAGTAATGAGGTACAAAAAGAGAGTATGATCAAAAACTTGCAAGAGCTATCAAAGCTTTTAATAAATGTATAGAGAAACAGAGTGGCAAGGGAGAGTATGGGCCCATTAGAGACAGATGCAAGTGAGATTATAATAGACTATAAGGAAATGGCAGACTTGTAAGATGAATTCTTTGCATCAGTTTTCAGTGGAGAAAGAGGACAAAATACCAGTGATAAAAGGGAGCCTAAAAAGTCAAGGGGAGGAGCTTATTGGATTTAATGTTAAAAATGGTGATGGAGAAAATAATGGGACTTAAGGTAGACAAATCTCCAGAACCTAATGGTTTTGACCTTGGGCTATTAAAAAAAACAGGTGGGGAAATTTCAGGACGCGCACCCTTGGATTGGAAAATTGCAAATGTCCCTGCATTACTTAAAACGGAGAGGGAGATACTAGAAAACTACAGATCTGACCTATATTTCTTCACTCATTCTATATTTCTTCGCTCAGAGGGTGGTGAACCTGTGGAATTCTCTACCACAGAAGGCTGTGGAAGCCAAGTCACTGAATATATTTAAAAGAGATAGATAGATTTCTAGACACAAAAGGCATCAAGGGGTATGGGGAGAGAGTGGGAATATTGTATTGAGATAGAGGATCAACCATGATCATATTGAATGGCGGAGCAGGCTCGAAGGGCCTACTCCTGCTCCTATTTTTCTAGGTTTCTTTTATGTTTCTAACAGTTTAACATCAGTTGTGGGGAAGTTACTGGAATCTATCATTAGAGACAGAGTGACTGAACATTTGAGCAAGTATGAGTTGATCAGAGAAAATCAACATGGATTTGAGATAGGTAGGTCACGTCTGACAATCCAGTTGAATTTTTTATGGAGCTCACTAACAAGGTGGACAGGGGAGTGTCTATGGGTGTTGTCTATATGGACTTCAGAAAATATTTGATAAGATCCCGTACAAGGGATTATTAGCAAAAATATTAATGCACGGAACTGAAGGTAGCCTTGGGACATGGGTTCATAATTGATTGGGAAGTAGGAGAGAGTGTAGGGATAAAGGGAATGTGGTTCTGATTGGCGAAATGTGACAAATGGCGTTCCCCAGGAATCTGTACTGGGGCCACAGCTTTTCACCATATAATTCAATGCATGGATAAAGGAATAGAGAGTTGTATATGCAAGTTTGCAGATCACAGAGTTAGAAGGAACAGCAAGTTGTGTAGAGGGGAAGTTACAAAGGGACATAGACGGATTTAATGTGTCGGCAAAACTGTAGGAGGTGGAGTTCAATGTGGGGAAGTGCTAAATAATCCAGTTTGGATCGGAGAAAGACAAATCAGAATATTTTCCATCGGAATAGCGGTAGTTTTCAGTAACAAAAACGATAGCTTGGTCTGTAACTACGTTTGTTAAACACTTGAAAACAACAATATGCAGGTGCAGCACTTGATATTCACAATATCACCCACATTGAAATCACAGCTTGCTCTTGGACATCAGCTTTTCTTGTCCTCCAAATTTTCTGCCTTTGAACGACAACACAATAGTTAGAACAATACTCTCCTTGGTTGCATATTTCTGAATACATTATGTAGATTTTCAGACTGCACTAAATAAAAACAAACTGCGATCCAAAAGGAAAGTAATAATGAATGTTGCATGAGCTGTTATTTTAGTCTATTATAAAGTATCTCTCTCACAATGATATGCTGTTTTATAATTAAAAGAGCATGATGTTATGCAATACATTATACTGTTGCTGCTGGCAAGACTAAAGTCTTAATTGCTGTAAATCCAGAGGTCAATTAGATGTTAACTGGTGTTTGCAGATTTGCACGTGCTTGTAAATTTCTGGATCCTGGTCACTAAAAACCCAACACCGAATTACATATAACATACAGCACAGAAACAGGCCATTCGGCCCAACCAGTCTATGCCAGCATTGATGCTTCACTCGAGCCTCCTCCCATCCTTCCTCATCTAACCCCATCAGCAGAACCCTCTATTCCCTTCTCCCTCATCTAAGCTACCTTCCCCTTAAATGCATCTATAATATTCACCACAACCACTCCCTGTGGTAGCGAGTTCCCCATTTGATTTCTTGGTGACTATCTTATACTGATCGCCTCTAGTTTTGCTCTTCCCCACAAGTGGAGATACTCTCTCTGTAGCCACTCTATCAAATACTTTCATGATTTTAAAGACCTCTATTAGCTCACCCCTCAGCCTTCTCTTTTCAAGAGAAAAGAGACCCAGCCTGTTCATCCTTTCCCAATAGGTATAACCTCACACAGTTCTGGTATCATCCTTGTAAATCTTTTTTGCACCCTCTCCTGTGCCTCTATATCCTTTTTATAATATGGTGGCCAGAACTGTACACAGTACTCCAAGGTTCAATACAAGTTTAGTATAACTTCTCTACTTTTCAATTCTATCCCTCTAGAAATAAACCCTAGTGCTTGGTTTCCTTCTTTTTATTCATTCATAGGATGTGGGCGTCACTGACAAGACCAGCATTTATTGCCCATCCCTAGTTGCCCTTAAGGTGGTGGTGGTGAGCCGCTGCAGTCTGTGTGGCGAAGGTACTCCCACAGTGCTGTTAGGGAGGGAGTTTCAGGATTTTGACCCAGCAACGATGAAGGAACAGCGATATACGTCCAAGTCAGGATGGTGTGTGACTTGGAGGTGGTGGTGTTCCCATGCGCCTACTGCCCTTGTTCTTCTTGGTGGTAGAGGTCACGGGTTTGGGAGGTGCTGCCGAAGAAGCCTTGGTGAGTTGCTGCAGTGCATCTTTTAGATAGTACACATTGCAGCCACGGTACGCCGGTGGTGGAGGGAGTGAATGTTTAAGGTGGTGGATGGGGTGCCAATCAAGCGGGCTGCTTTGTCTTGGATGGTGTCGAGCTTCTTCAGTGTTGTTGGAGCTGCACTCATCCAGGCAAGTGGAGCGTATTCCATCACACTCCTTACTTGTGCCTTGTAGACGGTGGAAAGGCTTTGGGGAGTCAGGAGGCAAGATACTCGCCACAGAATATCCAGCCTCTGATCTGCTCTTGTTGCCACAGTATTTATGTTGCTGGTCCAGTTAAGTTTCTGGTCAATGGTGGACCCCCCCCCCACCCCAGGATATTGATGGTGGGGGATTCGGCAATGGTAACGCCGTTGAGTGTCAAGGGGCGGTGATTAGACTCCCGCTTGTTGGAGATAGTCATTGCCTGGCACTTGGGGTGTGGCACGAATGTTACTTGCCACTTTTCAGCCCAAGCCTGAATGTCGTCCAGGTCTTGCTGCATGCGGGCGTGGACTGCTTCATTATCCGAGGAGTTGCGAATGGCACTGAACACTGTGCAATCATCAGCGAACATCTTCACTTCTGACCTTATGATGGAGGGAAGGCCATTGATGAAGCAGCTGAAGATGGTTGGGCCTAAGACACTGCCCTGAGGAACTCCTGCAGCAAAGTCCTGGGGCTGTGATTATTGACCTCCAACCACCACAACCATTTTCCTTTGTGCTAGGTATGACTCCAGCCAGTGGACAGTTCCCCCCACCCCACCTAATTCCCATTGACTTCAGTTTTACTAGGGCTCCTTGATGCCATTTCTGACCATCTGAAGTGTGATGCACACACATTAGATGCCCAACACACATATACTAAGTGAGGTCCTATCTGCCTGTTCTGGCAAACATTAACGATCCCATGGCAATATCTCACGACCAGGGATTTATCCCAGTGTTCAGGCCAACATTCCACCAAAATCAAATTGGCCTGTCACTGATAGCTATTGTAGGCTACCACATTTTCCTGTGTAATGTTAGTTATTCGACTTCAAAAGTCATTGCATGTGAAGCATTCAGATGTCTCAACATAAGGAGCAATATAAATGCAAGTCTTGCTTTAACTGTTTCTCTGCTTATTTCCCAATCTAAACCTGATTGTGTTGTGTCATCTTTCCTCCCCCCCGCCCCTCATATCGTTTTCATTGTGGTATCGGTCTCAGTTTGCATCTAATTCTTTGCTCATCACGTTTTCTCTAAATCGCTCCTCCCGTCTTTTCCATCTCTCCCGATGTCTCTGGCACCCTCTCACACATGGACCTCTACTGATGTACCAGCACATCATGCCATGTCTTACCTTTGTTAAAGTCAAAGAAATACAGAAAGATGGCATCCAATTCAAAACGGGTCTGAAATGAGTACAGGGATTTAATGGAGACAGACTGTGTGGGAGCTGCTACAATATGGGCAGTTGAGAAAAACTGGGGCATTGGGACTTGGATTGATACCAGACAGAAGTTGGGGGACTGGGTGGTACATGGATGGAGTGGAAGTGGAGAATTGGGGGGGGGGGGGGGGGGGGGTGGTGAGGCCTTAAAGGAAGTGGGCAGGTTACATTCAGGTTGGGGTTTGGGAGCAAGCAGACAACTCGGGCCTAGAGCCTTGTACATCTGGGAGGCTGGGACCACAATAGCATTCAGGACAGGGTACGAGGTAGGAGACCTCGCGTCACTTTGGGGGGAGGGGGGGGGTGGAAGCTTGAGCGAGCAATACTCTGGGAATAGAGAACAGGCAACACACATAGGGAAGGCCTGGTAAAAACCCCAGAACTGGGAATCTAGTGGAACTCCAGCCTCATACCCAGAGATGGGCATAGTTATGCGCAGGAAAGTTATTACAGGAATTTCAAATGATGGAAGGTTTATGAGGTTTGGGTTTCTCTGGAAATTATGTGTGTGTTTGCTATAAATTAAGTTACTTTCGTGCATTAGAAATTATAACTTCAGTGTTTCAGTTGCTCGAAAAGCAACAGATATCAGGAGAGGTTGGAACAAACTGTGTTGAATGATTTGATTGTTGATTTTATGGTACTTGCTGGTTGGTGAATGGCATCTTTTCCTACTAACGGAACTGGGTTTAGACTAGTTCACATTTAACCCATTGGATATTTGAGTAAATCAGCATAGTTAAATTAAGCAGTGCTTATTTTAGCCAACCACAATTCTTTACCCTATAGGGCATGTGACATCTCTGAAGTGCCACACCTTTGAAAGGTGTCACAATAGAAGAATGCATATTTAAAAAAAACACAACCTTCCAGCTGCCCTTCACGCTCATATTGTATGCACTGACTTCCACCACTCTAACATAACCCAGTTTTACGTTCACAGCCAGCTCCCACACTGATTTATGCAAAGCTTTCACTTTTAATTAAATTGCCGCATACAAGAACATATGAACAAGAGTGTCAGATCGCCCCCTCAAAGGAACAGATTTTGTTGTTTCCCTGCACCCGAGTGTATGAAGATATGATTGAATTACATTTCAATTTTATTTTCACACGTGGCAAATTAAATGAAATAAACCATTACAAGATACATGCATAAAGAGAGCAATTCTGGACATCTAAGATCATCTATCCAAAACATAGTTCCCTCATCCACCCCATCACAGCATCAAGGTTTTTGCCTCCACTATCCTAAAGTCTATTCCAATACAGAGTGGAAAAGACCTTCCTGATATTGGTTTCAAATTTCACAAATTAAAATCTATTCCCCATTTCCTTAGTTACCAATTAATTACCTTGTAGCAGTGCTTCAAATTTACTTGTTCCTACTTAGTTTACCACCTTATATACTTCTATGAGTTCCCCTATTTGATCGTTTTAAGACTGATTAGCCCCAGTTTCTTCAGTACAGTATCTACCTCTGATGCTATGAATCAGCCTCATGGCTCAGCGCTTTCCTTTAAATACACTGTGAACATATGAATTACTAGACAAAAACATCTAGATACTTTTTGGTTTTCATTACGTAGTAATATACACAATCCAAATGCACTTTTGGTTACCTGCCTATTCAGCACCTTAATTATACACCACAAATGCTGGGGCAAAGCAACAACAAACTAAGGAGATAGGGTACATTCTGAATGATGGTTTAGCATTACATACACTGTGTACTGCTACAGGATTTGTCGTCTTAGTGTTTAATTTCTGACAGCTAAAAAAAAAAGAGAACAGGAAACTAAAATCACTTCCCGATTGAAGCCATTCCTGTGGCTGGGGCGGTTGTCGATTCCTGGTGAGACTAATAGTCACTCTGCACCAGGCGGCAGGCACTCTGGCTCTGTGGGCGGGAGGAGGAAGCAGGGCTCGGGGTCAGGCTGGGCCGTGAGCTCAGCTTGGCTTAGTTGTTAGCTCAAAGCAAGTGGCTACTACTTCTATCTAGGGAGCCACCACCTCTCAGCCAGAGACCGCCCACAGCAGTGGGGCTCTTGGAAACAGTACCTCGTTGATTTTTTTTTTACATAAATATAATTTTCCCATGAGCAATGCAAACAGAGACTGCTGGGAAACACATGTACATATTGTAAAACATTTTTCTGGTAACATTAGAAACATCCCCTGTCCTTACTTTTATAGGACATCCTCAACTGTATAGAGAACAATATGCACCTTTAAGAGTACAAACAACATGCCGTGCCCATACATTCAGAGAAGCTAGTTTGTTAATGTCCTCCTCTCTTACGGTATTGAGGTAACACTTCCATCAATGACTTCTCACTAACAACAATGGGACTAAAAGCCAATTACGGAACAAACTCTTGCCCTTTTCCCCTAATCACAAAGTGTAAACTTCTAACACCAATGATTAATGGTGGGCTAAAAGGTCTACTATGCCAATTAGCTCCACACTGCTTCATAATCCACATAAAAAGATTTCAGATAAAGTTTTCACATAAAAACAATTTCAGATCATAACCTCGGCCCCTATTACATTTTCACTTATTTTTTATCCACACCTTTGTTTTGGTTTTCCTCCTCCCCCTACCCTTTCCTTTTTTCCTCTCTCTCCCACATGGCAGCTGTCTCCCATTCTGCCAGCGCGTTTCACACCTAATCTAGAGCTGTCTTTTGTCTCCATTAGTCCTATCACCATCTCGTCTCGTTTTGAATACCTCTTAATGTCTCTCCCAGCCTGGCCTCTTAATCTATTTCATTCCCTGTGCCTCTTTAGTCTTGATAAAGGGTTTTGACCCGAAACGTTGACTCTAATTTCTCTCCACGGATGTTGCCTGGCCTGCTGAGTTTTTCCAGCATTTTCTGTTGTTATTTCGGATTTCCAGCATCTGCAGTATTTTGCTATCGTATTAAAAAGATAAGCTCATCGGCTTGTTCCACACTGAACATTGGCAAAGTATGTGAAGCACATGTTTTCTGTGCCTGATAGGTCCTTGGTCACTAACATTAGGACAAAAAAACCTGGTAACATTTCTACTGACATTTAGACGCTGCAAACCCACAGGTTTTAAATTAGAAAAACTCTCCAGAGTTACAGAATTATCTATATAATTAAAAGTCGTGCATCTAGCAGATTATAATGTGATGCTGCAGACCCTTGTCGCATTGCCAGATCCTAAGCCGACTCTTCTTCCCCCTCACCAGTTATGTCACCAAAACCCGTCTTATACTATAATACTACGATCCACCTCCACTAGTACCTCTCACACCTAGAGGCTCAGTTTTACTAATGGTCTCTCCACTTCTACCCTCCATAAACTATAATTCATTCAGATTGCCACTGTCCCGTCTTTGTCCCCCTCAAACCGCCAAAGTTCCATTACCTTGATTCTCATGTCAGGCTTCACTCACTCCCTGCGCTCCTACAAAATCAACTTCATGATCCTTGCCCTCACCTTTAAACGACTCCATAGTCTCACCCTGCCCTACTTCAGTAAGATTCTAGTCATATGCCCCTGCTCGCACCCCTGACATTGGTCTCCTCCTTATTCCTTGCATTCCTCACTCCAGTACTGGCAGCTGATGTTCAGCCAGCAGCGCCCTGAAAAATTCCCATCACCTTCCTGCTTTCAAAAGTCCACTAAAGATTTTTCTGTTCAGCCACTCTTTTAGCCTGTCCCCAACTCCATTCTACCTCTTCGTTCCAACCTGTTTCCGATCCATGCTATCTGTTCTCTCTCTCTCTCCCTCCCACTAGATGTCTATTTCCTTCTCCATGTCAAGTATTCAGGTGTTTGTCTAAAGTGAGTACGGCTATAGAAATGTAAGCAATTGTTCCCCCACCCGAGCTCTTCCCCAACCACCAGTTTTATCCTCTGCCGTCACTGTGCTTGGCTTCCTGCTGTTCTTGATGCACTACAGCTGCCAAGTACAGTATTGGAGCCAAATCTGTGCATCTCAGCCGGTTTAGTCATTCTCGTATCCGCCTGCCCACTTGCCTTTTTATTCACATATCCTGAATGCTTCCTGGCCTATTTGTTCATTTTCCCAGCTTTTTTTTTTAGTTAAAGTGGGGGCAGGGAAAAAGGTAGCAGAGCACAAAGGGGGGCCTCTTGCGCATCCCCAATTTTAATCACTCCACCATTGATGGCCGTGCCTTCAGCTGCCTAGACCCTAAGTTCTAGAATTCCCTCCCTGAACCCCTCTGCCTTGCTACCTCTCTCTCCTCCTTTAAGACACCCCTTAAAACCTACCTCTTTGATCTGCCCCAATATCGCCTTTTGTGGCTCGGTGTCAAATTTTGTTTGATAACACGCCTGTGAAGCACCTTGGGATGTTTTACTATGTTTAAGCGCTATATAAATGAAAGTTGTTGTTGTGAGGGTTGGAGAAAGAAAGGAGCACACGAGGGAGGAAAGAGCACCTGGGGGGAGGAAGGTTAAGGGTGTCATAGAATAGCAAGATCAAAGTGTTCTTCAATTTCCTATAAATTATATGCAATTTGAACTTCCCAGCTCAAGTTATGCAGTATTACAGTAACTAAGTGCACTTTACACATACATTACTATCAGGCAGCATGTCAATGAATGGTATCCAACACTCTGGGTATCACACTTTCATTTCTTTGCATTACTGACAAAAAATTTGAATTCAATGTAGTTTCAGCCATGTTCTTTTCAAGCTGCCCTAGCAAATTTCAAACCTGCCCTTTTTATACGTGTGCATAATGTTTCTGCTTGGCCAAAGAAATGGAATTTACTGGAAGGAAATAATCAGCAACGCCGCATCAACAAACTATTTAATTCACAAGAAAACACATTAAAATTTAAGTGCTACTGACAAACACAAAGGTGTAAATAAGCAGTTCATTTTAGCAGTTATTCCATTACAAATGAAGTTAACAGATAAGAGAATAAGCATGGTTGAATCCGTATCCCTGTTCATTTGTACGTATATCGAGTGGATCTTGGGGCTGTGATTTAGAATTTATTCACGAATAAGACAACAATGATAAAAACACCCCTTTCCAAATGTCCAGCAATGGCTCCAAATCCAAAAATAGTGTGTGTGTGAAGCTTTTTTGGGAAGGTCCAGGAAATAATAAGGCACTATATAAATGAAGCTTCTTTCGCTTATTGCAACTGCCCAATGTTATTCCAATCACAAGCGATTAAAGTAAAAGATTGGCATGGTACATTTATTTTGTCGGCAAACCTGCCTTAGAGAGGCATTCTTTACATGGAATCCATGCACTGTTTACTGGCCTGTTGTGTATCCCCAATTTTCATTGCTCCACTACTGGCAGCCATGAGTTCAGCTGCCTAGGCCCAATGTTGTGGAATTCCCTCCGTAAACCTCTCGACATCCTTCTCCTCCTTTAAAGGTTCCTTGAAACCTACCTATTTGACCAAGGGGTCACCTGTCCTAATAGCTCATGGCTCGGTGACACATTTTGTTTGATAACGCTCCTGTGAAGCATCTTGGGATATTTTACTATGTTAAAGGTGCTATATAAATGCAAGTTGTCATAGCTGTAGACCAGACTGTGGCTTAGTACAGTAAAAACTGAAACAGAACTTACACCAGAACACTATTGTTGCAACTGGGCCCCTGATCATTGTTAGGACTGCATGGGTTGTGTGAATCGCCTGTATTCAGAAAAGCCGCACCAATTTTTTTTTTTTTTTTTCAATAAAAAGACGATCAAAAGAAAAATACTGCTGCAAAGTTAGCAGCAGCTCGCCATTAAAATCGCTGAGTTCCGAGTCAAGAATTATATTAAATGCCCACCGCTGCTGTCAATATGTACACCTCACGTACACAGCTGCAACGCGCAAAACGTAATCAAACATTAGCATTAGGTGACACACTGCTTTATAATGTGTGATGTAGATAAGTATCGCTCGTGTCTACAGACCTTATGACATACTACATTTTTTATATACTCTTGAAATAAACTCTGAATGATTGCAGTCACTACTATATCAATATTAATAACAAACACAATTATCAGATTATCAGGAAGCGTGTTTCAGGTTACCAAAAAGCAAAATAATAAGGGTAACAGATCTGCACAAATGTCAAGACCAAAGTCTAGACACAACAAAGTGGGTGCAAAGAAAAAATTGTAAATCATTGAATCTAAAATAAGAACAGAAATTGCTCAAATACAGCTTATTGCCCATAGTTTAAAGTTCTTCAATTCAAATTATCTGATCAATTTTTTCAGCACTAAATTCCTACTTTCCTTATTTACATTAATCATTTGAATTACATAATTTAATTTTTTTCCACAAAAATATCAGTAGACTGTGCACAGCAGATCCGTCAGCATCTGAACAGAATCGTTAAATCAAAGCTTTGAAAGCATTTTCTTTCCTTATTTAAGATACAAATACTAGACAACTTCAAGGACTTAATAGATGAAGAGCTCAAGCTCCATCACAAAGTATACAAGAACAATTAGCACTTGACTTTCAGGCTTGTGAAGGGGGCCTGGAAAATCGACCACCCATCGTAATCATGTGACCCAAACCAGGCACTATCCAAACTCAACTTAAGCTCATGGCCACTTCAGGTACAGGGACTATTCGGCAAGCATTTTATCTACATCCACAATTGCTGCTTAAAACTATCAGTGCTCCACTTCACTCAAAAATCTTGGAGCAGTCAATTCCACACAAGTATAGATTCTATATAAACACAGTTACTTTGAGTCCTATTAACTTCATATCAGATCAGCCCAGCCACTTACTTATGCCTTTTGGGACCAAAATCCTACATCACTGGCTCATTCACTGAGGACTATATTCTGCTGCTACCAACTTACAGGCAAAAAACTATTCCCAGAGGAATTGCTCTTAGCCAGTCTAATCTCAGACATGCAAATTAATCTTGGTTGTGCTCAATCCTGCCCTGGGCAGATGGGTCTCCTTATGTAGAGCACACTAGAAAAATGTGGATTAACTCACTGCAGAAATTATTTTTCAAATGAATGTTATGTCCACAAGTCACTTCCTGCTGTCCAATTGCTGAAGGGTTTATAGGGTTCTTGGTTGTGCAAATTATTTAGCATTCAGGTTTAGAATGAATTCCCTGATTTCTATGAGATACTAAGTAGAGTTTACATATTCACTCATTTACATTCTATATTATTAAAAGCATGTATTTTATAAATCTTAAGAACAAGTGTGCAGATGAATGCTGAAAATGAAGTCCCGGTTAACAAGCAGGGATTCTCCCCATTCCTACAGATCAAAGAGGTCACAATGACCTCTGAACAGACCAACATCCAAGAATGCCTCCTCCAGTTGACAGAAACGGAAGACACAGCAAACAAAAATTTACATGCATTAGATCATTAGATGTATAAACGGATTTGTCCCCTCCTAGAATCATAAAATGATACAGCAGAGAAGGAGGCAATTCAGCCCATCGTGCCGGCTCTTTTAAAGCACTATCCAATTAGTCCCATTCCCCTGCTCTTTCCCCATAGCCCTGCAAATTTTTCCCCTTCAAGTATTTATTCAACTCCCTTTGTGAAAATTATTATTGAATCTGCTTCCACCACCCTTTCTGGCAGTGCATTCCAGATCATCAATTGCTGCGTAAAATAAATCCTCGTCATGTCGCCTCTGGTTCTTTTGCCAATCACCTTAAATCTGTGTCCTCTGCCACTGGGAACAGTTTTTCCTTATTTACACAAATCAAAATCATGAAGGTTTTGAACACCTCTATTAAATCGTCCCTTAACCGTCTCTGCTCTGAGGAGCCCAAGCCCAGCTTTTCTAGTCTCTCCATGTAACGGAGGTATAATTCTAGAAAATCTCTTCCGCATCCTGTCCATGGCCTTGATATCATTCCTAAAATGTGGTGCCCAGAAATGGACACAATACTCCATCTGGGGCTTAACCAGTGATTTATACAGGTTTAGCAGAACTTCCTTGCTTTTGTACTCTGTTTATAAAGCCAAGGATCCCATGTTCTTTTTTTAAACAGCCTTCTCAACTTGTCCTGCTACCTTCAAAGATTCCAATCCACCTGGGCCTCATCCCCTTTCAGCTCGATGAAATTAGCCCTCCTCTAGCTGAGTATTTTCACATTTGATTGTTCCTTGTCCTTTTCCATAACGATTCTAAACCTAATGATATTGTGATCACTATTTCACAAATGCTCCCCCACTGAAACTTATTCCACTTCCCCCACTTCATTTCTCAGAACCAGATTCCTCATTGGGCCAGAAACACACTGATCAAAAAAGTTCCTTTGTACACATTTCAGGAATTCCTCACCCTCTTTGCCCTCAACACTGTTATTTTCCCAGTCTATATTAGGATAATTGAAGTTCCCCCATTATCACGACTATAGTTCTTACATCTTTCTGAGATTTGCCTGCACCTGTAAACCCTACTCCAGCAAGCAGTGGATGCCTCTCGATGAGAAAAGGAAGGAAACAAAAATCTGGGGGGGGAATTGAGGTTATAGAAGTAGTATAAAGTGGCAAATACACTACAAGGTATGATGGCTGCTGTACCCAAGGTCTGAACATAGCAGCAGTCCAAAACTGAATGGTGGAGAGTTTTGCTTGATCATTTTTGAAGGATCAGGGAATAGTTAAGAGTGGGGCAAGTCCATGACACAGTAAATAGTACAACCAGAAGGAGGGTTTGTGGGGCCAAATTAGCCTTATCTCATGCCATGCTCTTTCATGCTCCGACAGCAAAAGTATGAGCTCAAAAGGTTAAGTCCATCAAGGGACTGTACAAATAAAATCCCAGTATTGGGGATGTTAAACCAACTCTAAAATTACACCAATGACTTTCCATCCACTTATATTGAACTTCCTGTGAACTTTTCCAATTGCTGATGTGAAAGACTGAGCTTCACAGTTGTGTAGACATTCCCTCCAAAATCTCAGCGAATCTATGCATACTGGCCAGCCGGCCATGTTGTTACTCAATGGCAGGAATGGAAAATTAGTATCTGCCCAAAGCAGAAAGCAATTTCTAACATTTACAGCAATGTTTAAATCCAGTTACTAACTTCTACGCAAGACTACATAACCGAATAATGAAGCAAACATGGGACCTCTTATCAATGTGGAAGAGTTCATGTGTGAATGGGGAAGGTATCTTGATCAATGGCACAAGAGGAAAGTGAAAGTCACTTGGACAACATATGACATCATTCACAGCAACAGCGGTTTAAATAACTTATTCATGCAACTTTTCCTATTCATAAATTAGCTATACTTCTAGTCATACCTAGAGGCTATCCATAAAGAAGAGAGACTTATGATGGTGTTAAGTACTGGTCGATCAATAAAAAGGGTACTCTTCTGTATTTCAGGCACATAATTTACATGCCATCTACCAAGTAAATTATTTGGAACCAACTGCTTTTCTTGTAGGTCCCTTACCATCATCCTCCACAAGAGTATGGAAGAGAGACTTTTCTATATTCATAGTCCATAAGAGAGCCAACTCATGAAGCAAGGCAGAAATTCCTTGCTCTGTTCCTTCAAGGTGGACCATCACATTAAAATGCAGTTATCTGACCAGTCAAGGCAAGTTCATGTAGGACGCAGTGCTGGGAGGCAGTGCTGGGGCGTTTATTCTCAAGTGTCTCTCAGCAGAAGCTTTATTCCTTCATGAATATTGGGCTGGCCAAGTTATTTCCCAATGGGCATTTCATAAGCTCGCCTTTTCAGTAAAACACAAACTAACTTTAGCACACTTAGAGGTGCATAAACATTTTACCACAGCTAAACAAAGTTACTTTTCTAGTCTTCTCCCTCTCCCCCATGATGAATGGTACTCAGCTGAAGTTCCGCCAGCAGAAGTAGCTCCCCCCTCATTACCTTGTTCAAATGGCTATTCATGTGCAAGCTTAGACAACAAATATTGGCAGGCTATTCAATCAGATGGTTTGTCACAGCAAAGCCAAACCCTGTCCAAGTCCAGGTTCCCACCTGCACACTTTCTAACAAGATACACTTGATATTAATCTGGAGCAGGAATCTTGGATGGGTATTTCTCTAATTAAACTGAAGATGCTAACATCAAGCTGCAATTGTTCCCCATTACCAACCTATCTAAAATCATTGATTCACCTATTCAGGAGGAATGCTCAGAAATGAACAATCCTGTCAAGAGATTTGTTCAAGGGGAATTGGGGTGGGGGAGGGGGAAGTACTGCAGTTTTAACTACTTTATTGGAAGAGTAAAATTGTTCCTTAAATATTCCAACTGCTCTGTGGCACAGAATATTAAAACCATTTGAAAATTACTAGCACATCTCCTGTGGCACTGCGCATGGCAAGTCAGAAGATAAGCTGTGCCATGTAAACAATGACATCAGGGCCATTGATTTACAATGACTGAATCAGACTAATTTTTATTAAATGATATTCTGGGATTTTTACTGGTGTTTTGAAGAATGAATTCTATAATGGTCTATGATTTTGCAAAACAGAAGACAACAACTTGTATTTATATAGTGCCTTTAAGGAAGTAAAACATCCCAAGGGACTTCACAGAAGCGTGATCTAACAAAATTTGACACCGAGCTACATAAGGAGATATTTGGGCAGATGACCAAAAGCTTAGTCAAAGAGGTAGATTTTAGGGAGCGTCTTAAAGGAGGAGAGAGGGGCAGAGAGATTTAGGGTCTCGGTAGCTGAAGGCACGGCCGCCAACCGTGGAGCAATTAAAATTGGGGAGGCTCAAGAGGCCAGAATTGGCGGAGTATAGAGATCTCGGAGGGTTGTAGGGCTGAAGGAGATTACAGAGATAGGGAGGGGCGAGGCCTTGGAGGGATTTTAAAACAAGGATGAGAATTTTAAAATTGAGACGTTGCTTAACCGGGAGCCAATGTAGGTCAACGAGCACAGGGGAGATAGGTGAACGGGACTTGGTGCGAGTTAGGACATCTTATATACTAGTCGATCGCCCATGGCATCACACACATGGAGTCAAGACCATATGCAATCTCCAGGTGAAGCACGGCAGATGTCTGGACCCGATGAAATTTTAAAGTCACATATTCAGTCTTATTTTTGAATAAAATACTTTGGATTGATATTTATAAATAGCAAAACTCACAGCAATTCAGGAAGCAAAGAAGTAGAATTGGTTGGTGCATAGGATTTTCAATGCACACAGATCCAAAATGTTTAATATATTATGGATATTATATATACATATCTATTACCCACTGGCTGGGTAACATTATCAGCAATGCTGGAGTGAAACAAACATACAAAACTGACAGACAGGAAAAGATCAGCCAGTCCTTTAGTGACATCGTTACTAAGTATCATGACCCCTCAATGTTCCCCACCCACCAAACAGCCAAGTAATCTCCTATACAAAAGAGGCACAAAACAGATTAAACAATCCAGAGGCCAATTAGTGTTATTGGTGATCAAAAACACAAAATAAATCCTGGAATTACACATTGCTTTGTATACTCTTACACTATAACAAGTCAATGGAAAGTTTTTGAAACCAAAATTATACCATAAAATGCCTTTCATTGTCATTTTTAAAATCTGTTGCTAATCTAGCATGCACCAATACTTCAGTTAAAAATACCAGTTTTCCCTGACAACAATCAATACTTCACTGTGCACTAAAGAGAGAGTAGTGAAGCTTGAAAAAATATCCCAGAGTTTATATATAGGCAATGACACATCTACAAAAAATTTCAACAGAAATAAGTTACACAACCACTTTTGAGTAGGGGACTGCAGTGGGCACTCTAGTAAAACTGGATACAAGAGTGACAATGTAAACAGAAAGGTGGTAATATTTAGATATTTTCAGTTCAATATTCATCCTTTATTGGAAAATCATTCCAGATGAAAATACAGATTAAAAGTCTTAATCCATTAGTTATCAAAAACAGAGACTAGCCAATCCATCATCAAAGCAGTCTGCACAGACAGGCTGTAATGCATCATATGTACATTTGATACAGTCAGAGATCTTGTTCTACTTAAGACTGCTGACAGCTTCAAAAACAGAATGCTGTACTGAAATGCAGTTTTAGTCTACTAAGTGTACACTATTTGAATTCCAAGCAAGGTCAGCTTATTACAACATAGATTTATTACTTCAGTAAAAACTAAAAGAGCATTGCAATCAGGAAGGCAGTACCATTTCTATAACCGTTATAGGTTCAAAAGTATTTTTCTTCAAAAGAAAATACACAATTACAAAATGTCCAATGAACTATTGATTAAAAATGTTTTCACGAATTCTGTTCCAATAGTCCAAGGTAATGAGCCAAATTGTTAAACCTTCCAACTATCTGAACATTTGATCATTCAGTGTTCATTTCAACACTTTCTTGTTGCAGACAATCTACGCAGTAATATGGGGCAAAGATTACAAGGTAGTGATAATTTCAGATTAGCTTAACTTTCTACAAAATCGGTGCATAAATCAGAGAATAAAAAAATACGGAAAGACACAGTAAAGGCATCTGCAGTAAAATGGGAAGAACCCCATTATACTTATGCAATGTGACTTGATTTGGTACGGTTAACAAAATTCACCAGGCCATGGCAATACTACGACTGCCTAAAGCAACATTAGTCATGAATCTTGCTTTTTGGAATTTCACAAGTGGTTGTATAATCTGACCTTGATCCTCACCCTCTGCTCGATACAGAAACCCCATCTTTAACCCTTCTGCGAGACTAAGCAAAGTGTTTTATTCATCTCACCTACCAATAAATGCTAATTACCAAAACACAGAACTAAGAATGTAAAAGTCAAACTATCAAAATAGTTCTCAGCATTCCAACAGCACCTTATGAGAAAAAAACGACTTCTTCAAAAAAAAAATGTACTCTTCTCCTGATCAATGTACTGTACATGTCTGTGACACAAAATAATGAGATTTTTTTCACAGCTGGCCAGCCAGGCATTTGACAATGCGAATCTCAGCACGGTGCTCAAATGTCAGCTTAGCTCAGTGGTACGAAACTTGCCACTTGGTCAGAAGGTCATGGGTTCAATCCCCACTCCAGGTTGGAGCACAAAATGTAGGTTGACACTTCAGTGCAATACTGAAGTGCTGCAGTCTTTTGAAAGAGGCAAACAGATGCCTGCTCAGATGGACATAAAGGATCCCAAGATACTACTTGAAGATCAGCAGGGGACTTCTTGCAATGCCCTAGCCAATAGTTATCCCTCAACAAACACCAAAAACAGATTAGCTGTTCATTTATCTGATGGATAATTGTGGGCCCCCGCTGTGCATAAATGGGCTGCTGGATTTGCCAACAACAGTAACTGCACTTCAAAATAATTCACTGGCGGTGTAGCATTTGGGGATGCCCTAATGGTGGAAAGGCTGCTATATAAATGCACCATCTACCTTTCAAAGAGTCTCCAAACCAAGCTACTGAGAATTCCACAGATTTGGAGTTTCTATTTACCAGCTATGGAGTGCACATTTTCTCACCACAGGAACATATTATACTTGCCCAAGTCCAAAGAGCCAAGGCTTTGGAACGGTCAAGAAGCAGGATCACCCTAACCATTAGGTTACTGACCTGTAAGGTTATCTGCAGTAGAATGGGAAGAACCCCATGATGGGTCTCCTTCGCCATTAATGAACACAGTTGGCTGGTCAATTTTCAATAGGACCTGGATTTCTAGGAACCCATCTGACTCTCAGCAGATTACCAAGTCTGCCATGGAGAACTGACTGTTCTAACCTTTCATCACCTGGCCATTAGAGCCAACTCAGCCCTATTTCCCACTACCCCCAAGGAGGACAGTCATTAGTTGGTCAACAACAACTTGCAGTTATATAGCGCCTTTAAACCTGTAAAACGTCCCACGGCACTTCACAGGAGCATCATCAAACAAAGTTCGACACCGAGCCACATGAGCAATTAGGACAGGTGACGGGTAGGTTTTAAGGAGCGTCTTAAAGGAGTAGAGAAAGAGAGAGAGGCAGAGATGTTTAGGGAGGGAATTCCAGAGCTTAGGGCCCAGGCAGCCAAAGGATGAGAATTTTTTTTTAAATCGAGGCGTCGCCAGATCGGCAGCCAATGTAGGTCACCGAGCACAGGGGCGATGGGTGAACGGGACTTGGTGCGAGTTAGGATACGGGTAGCAGAGTTTTTAATGAGTTTAAGTTTATGGAGGGTGGAAGATGGGAGGCCAGCCAGGGAGAGCATTGGAATAACCAAGTCTAGAGGTAATAAAGGCATGGTGAGGTTTCTCGCAGCAGATGAGCCGAGGCAGGGGTGGAAGTAGGCAGTCTTGGTGATGGCGCAGATACGTAGTCGACAGATCATCTCAGAGTCAAATAGGACGCCATGGTTGCGAATGGTCTGGTTCACTCTCAGTAAGTGACCAGGAAGAGGGATGGAATTGATGGCTAGGGTACGGAATTCGTGGCGAGGGCCAAAGACAATGGCTTCAGTCTTCCCAATAGTTAGTTGGAGGAAATTTCTGCTCATCCACGACTGGATGTCGGACAAGCAGCGTGACAAAACAGAGGAAGTGGAGGAGTTGAGAGAGGTGGTGGTAAGGTAGAGTTGGGTGTTGTCAGCTCACGTGGAACTGAGTGTTTTAGAATGATGTCACCAAGGGGCAGCATGTAGATGTGGAATAGGAGGGGGCCAAGGATAGATCCTTGGGAGTTTCTAGAGGTAACTGTGCGGGAGTGGGAAGAGAAGCCATTGCAGATGAGTATAGATGAGTGCAATTCCAACAACACTCAAGAAGCTCGACACCATCCAGAACAAAGCAGCCAGCTTAATTGGCACCCCATCCACCACCTTAAGCATTCACTCCCTCCACCACCGGCGCACCATGGCTGCAGTGTGTACCATCTACAAGATGCACTACAGCAAATCGTCAAGGCTTCTTTGGCAGCACCTCCCAAACCCACGACCTCTACCACCTAGAAGGACATTGGGAGCAGGCGCATGGGAACACCAGCACCTCCAAGTTCCCCTCCAAGCCACACACCATCCTGGCTTGGAAATATATTGCCATTCCTTCATCGTCACTGGGTCAAAATCCTGGAACTCCCTCCCTAACAGCACTGTGGGAGTACCTTCACCACAAGGACTGCTGCGGTTCAAGGCGGCGGCTCACCACCACTTTCTCAAGGGCAATAAATGCTGGCCTTGCCAGTGACGCCCACATCCCAGGAACAAATTTTTAAAAGTCACATAGGGTGTTATGACACTGATGAGGGCCATTTCAGTGCTGTGGCAGGGGCAGTAACCTGATTGGAGGGGCTCAAACATGGAGTTGCGGGAAAGATGGGCACGGATTTGGGAGGCGATAACACGTTCAAGGACTTGAGAGAAAGGGGAGGTTGGAGATGAGGCGGTAGTTTGCAAGGACAGAGGGGTCAAGGGTGAGTTTTTTGAAGGGGGGGGCGGTAATGGCAGCAGATTTGAAGGGAAGGGAGACAGTACCGGAGGAAAGATCAGCTAACATGGCAGCCAGGAAGGGAAGTTAAGTGATCAGCAGTTTGGTCAAATGTTTGCTAGCTATACAACAGATACCAGGAATTCCTCAAGCAGCCCAGCTCACCATAAAATATGAGTGTGAGAGTGAGTGTCAGTCATTCTTCCAACCACAACATGAATTAATGGAACACTCCATTTAACTCTCTCCAAAACCCAACATTGGCAGGCACCGAACCTTTGATACAACAATGCGCAACCCCATCCCCAACCTCCAGCTAACACTTTACAGAAGCTACTGGCCCAAGCCCTGCAGAGTTATTACAATGTGATGTACTTCCTTAAATTAATATACTTGAAACTGGCAGCCAGTTTGTGGGTTCACATTCAAACCAGTTTAAAAAAAAAAATCGTATGTTGCTGTTCTAACTTCCTTCTGCCTTTTTGTAAAAGAAATGAAAACCTACTTGAAGAGTTACTGATGCCATGCTCATGGTACCCAAACAGCCAAAGGCAACATAGTTATCACGAACATGAAGATTACACAGGATCTAAGGAAATTATTAGTTAACGTTGCAAAATGAATTTCAACATAACTGGCATTTGCAACATTGTTCAAATTCGCTCAAATTTTAATCAAAATTCAAGGCACACACAGGGTCATTGGCATCACACACTGTTGATAAACTCCACATCAGGAAAGAAAGCAGGTAAGCAGAAGTTGGGCATTTAACTAATGTGTCTACATTGACACCAGCAGGTGAATGTAGCTTATGTCACCAATTTCAGAACCCAGTAGAGTTGTGATAAACTGAGCTCATATTTTGGGATAAATGTACCCCCAACCTCCAATACAAAGAGTGTTATTTAAATGTAACAAATTACTCCTGAAGCTTGTCAAAAAGGTGGGGTTATCAAAATTTCTGTTTAAAAAGATGACCCAAAAAAGCATCATCATCATCAGGAAGAGACACACTGGGCAAGGGGGTGGCGGGGTAATTTTAGCCCAACTCACTGGACGGGAAACTCACAGGATCGGGTAGAACGTCAATTTTACACCTTGCACAATATTACTCTCAATTGACTTCAGCTTCCCGACGATGAGTTAGGCTAAAATTGCCCCCCTGTATTTGTCTGATCTGCCGCTCTCAATGTAGCGCCTACTGGAACTCCTGAACGTGTCTACACTATGGCCTAGAAATTGCGGTCGGAGGTGTAGGGAATCCCCTAATGATATGCAATGTAATCCTGAAACCTATAATTATACAATTTACAAAAATTGAATTTTATTCATAAGTATCTTCATTGTACCAACCTCAACAAAAATTTAATTTTTTGATAATTTTATACATTAAGACTGTAATCTGGGCCAATAAACTCATTTAATAAAGTAAAGTGTATGTGGAAAATTTAAGATATAAAAGTGTTTAATTTAAACCTTAGATATCCCCTACACCTGCTTGCATCAACTGTGAAACTTACATGGGCAATTGCTGGCCAGTCGCTGGGCAAAAAGCCCAACTCTGCACCAGCGATTGCTTTTTCGGACAGCCCGTGGATGGCCTGTCAACGCGTATATTGACAGGCTGCAAGTTCCGGATCTCGCGCGTGCGGAAATCGGGAACTTGTGGGGTATTTCAAAGGGAATAAGACGGCGTACTCAGAGTATGCCATCACAGGCACCGCAATTACAAGGCCGACATGTTCTTGACACAAGAAACCAGATTATTGTATAATATACATAGGTGTGCAGTTTTATTTTGAGAGTACAGATTATACTATGTAATGTACACCACAGTGTCACAACTGTAAATATAAAAGGCAGGGGGGGTTAGTAGGTAGCACATTTGACTTAGAAAGCTTTCATATTTTAGAACTAGGTTAAGGTCCAACCTAACAGGTGAGGTGCTCATCTCTTCCACATCGAAAAATCCAGTGCGAAAAAGCACTGGAGCAGTCTCAATGCAGTTCCTGGTGAGTTCAGGGCCCAAACAGAAAACTGGCTACAATCCAGCACTGAAAAGCAACCTGGTTCAGCTACAGTATAACTGATTTGATGACAAATGTGTCACTGGGATAAAGTCTACTCTACATTTGGCTCTTGCTGTATCTGACCTGAAAATGCTCGATGCTGGTAGTGTGTGCCCAAAGCCCAGTGAAAGTGTTCCATTACTCAGTGCTGAAAACCTCTCAACTTTGACCACAACAAATCACAATTTTAGACAAGGGCACATAGCAGTTATGTGTTCAGGTAATATTTACCACTTGAGCAGAATACCAACAGTCTCTGTTAGAATACCTTGCAGTAGCCAGATCCCCATTATATTTAAATCAAGCGCTGGATTATTTCTTCAGTTAATGTCAGTGCAGTGCATGCATTCAATATATATTCCTTGGTTTTAAGCTATGAAATGCACACCACAAGGCCTCTAAAGCCTGAATTAACAATCATGCATAAAAATACGTGGGCACAAAATGATTTACAAAATAAGGCATTAAACCAATCACAAGCAACCACTAACATGCATTTGCACCATAGATTATAAGCATATTACCTCTTCTTTCCAAATCAGTACAAATTCGTAACTTCTTATTGAAAATGGTTGCAATGTTAGAAAAGGTCAAGTTTATTGTAGAGAATTATATTTACCCATTGATTGAAGTTGATTTTACAGGAAACTAATCCAAAAATGAAACATCAAGTCAAATTCAAGTCTAACATAGAACAACAAAAGTGAAGGTAAAGTGCATTAAGTTTTTATATAAATTGAAAAAAATTTAAAAATACATACTTTTAATTAACATCCAAATCTATTTAGGAGCACAAAGGACATTGAAATACTCTATCCAATTAAATTTAATACCCTCAATGGTGTAATGTCACCCATGCATTCATTTCTGTCTCGGATACTCAAGTTTCTGACTGCTCACGAGTGCCTTCCCATGTTTCAGTGATGTCAACCTAAGCTGGCATCAACAACTGCTGCAGCATCTTTCAACAGCTATTAATCTCAAGATCAAAAATTGTACCAAGTATCTGATCCTCTCTTACTTCTCTCTTTCCACCCCCCCAAAAAAATATCAAAAGCATCATAATGGATTCAAGCTACAAAGGAAAAATGATACCTGCACCAGGAAGCACGAGCTCACTACTTCCAGACAACAGGCAAGCACATCAGTAAGCAGGCAGTCATTACTGAGGCCTTGGTGTTGAGTTTGACCCAGAGATGAGCTTGAGACGACCTATTTGCTCCATCACCAAGACTCCCTAATTCCACCTCCGTAGCATCGCCCGACTCCACCCCGGCCGCAGCTCATCTGCGGCTGAAACCCTGATCCATGTCTTTGTTACTTCTAGACGTGACTATTCCAATGCTCTCCTGGACAGGCTCCCATCTACCACCCTACATAAATAAACTTGTGCTCATCCAAAACTCTGCTGCCTGGATTCTAACTCGCACAAAGCCCCGTTCACCCATCACCCCTGTGCTTGCAGACCTACATTGGCTCCCACTCTGGCAACACCTCAATTTTACAATTTGCATCCTCGTTTTCAAATCCCACCATGGCCTCGCCCTTCCCCATCTCTAACCTCCTCCAGTCTTACAAGCCTTTGAGATCTCTGCGCTCCTCCAATTCTGGCATCTTGCGCTTCCCTGCTTTTAATCGTTCCACCATTGGCTGCTGTGCTTTCAGCTGCCTGGCCCGAAGCGCTGGAATTCCCTCCCTAAACCTCTCCGCCTCTCTTTCCTCTTTTAAGATGCTCCTTAAAACCTACGTCTTCAACCAAGCTTTTGGTCATCTGTCCGGATAGCTCCTTCTTTGGCTCGATGTCAAATTTTGATTGATATCGCTCGTGAAGTGCCGTGGGACATTTTGCTATGTTAAAGGCGCTATATAAATGCAAGCTGTTGTGTCAATCTGTACATGAAGTGCTCATAAGAAAGTCTAAATATGTATATTTATCTTTGAAAACACCATGAATCCAGATGATGGATAGACTTGTACACAAAGGGACTCACAATTCAAAAATCCTTTGCTTCAAAATAAAACTTGTGACAAGCGATATTATGGGACCACTGAGCATCAGATGCAGACAGTAAACAACTGACCGTAGTATAATTTAAATAAATTCTATGCACACCTAGAGTGCTGGAAGCACATTATGGAGTGCGCCAGATGAGGTAGCCCCAAAGGCTGCTGGGAAAAATCAGAGATATGCAATCACTTAAAGATAAAGTTGTGGTATTTGGGAGAGGGTAGAGGGACAATTTCTTATTTTAAAAATTCAATTTTGTCTGGGCAAGAGATACAGGGGGGATGTGAGGAATAACTTTTTTATGCAGCGAGTGGCGAGGACCTGGAATTCGGTGCCGACGGAAATCACAGAAATCACAGAAACCCCACAGTGCAGATAGAGGCCATTTCAGCCCATCGAGCCTGCACCGACACATATCCCACCCGATCCCCGTAACCCCACGTATTTAATCCCCCTAACACTAAGGGTCAATTTATCATAGCCAATCATCCTAACCCGCACATCTTTGGACTGTGGGAGGAAACCGGAGAAAACCCACGCAAACACGGGGAGAATGTGCAAACTCCACACAGACAGACAGTCGCCCAATGCCGGATTCGAACCCGGGTTCCTGGTGCTGTGAGGCAACAGTGCTAACCACTATGCCACCGTGCTGCCCGGAAGTGGTGGAAGCGGAGACACTCAATGTTTTCAAGGGGAGACTGGATAGGCACTTGAGGGAAGCAGGGCTACGGGGATAGAGCGGGGGAATGGGACTGACTGGATTGCTCTACATAGAGCTGGCACGGACTCGATGGGCCGAATGGCAGCCTTCTGTGCCATTACGATTCTACATGCATTTTCCAAGGGCTTTGTACATCAACCTGCTGTAATAACACTTACCGACACCCAGGATGGACTTCAGGTTGGGTAGGTGGCACCCATTAACAACATCTTTTATTTTGGGAAATGCGACAATGTGGTAACCTTGGGCAGCTGTGTCATGCAATTCCAGAGGAAATGAGTACAAGTGCAGGCTATGCTGACAGCTGTATTGGACACCGGTTTGATTTGTGAGCGGATTTTGCAGTGCTAGTCGCCAATTGGCCACAGCAAAACAGTTAAGGGAAGTGCTGCCTCTGTGCTGCAACTCATTTGCAGGTGTGCTTGCTGTAGGTGGTAATGCTCTGCAACTGGTATCCTGTTATCCACAGGAAGCAGAGGCAGTTGTCCTCAGTCAAAGCGCGGTGCACTATTGTCTGCATATGGGTCTACGGTCTGCTGATCTCCAGCATGCTATCATATTGTACCACCTAAACCACAAAATATTGGCACTTTAAAAACAGAGTAAAAACTATTGCCCCATCCCCCAAAGTTTTTCCTAATATGGATAAAATTGAATCAGCAATGTTAAAAAAATGTGATAATGGCAATAATGCAGTAAAAATATACTGTAAGCATTAAAAAAAGGTTTTGCCACTTTATGAACTGTGTCCCTTGCTGCCATTCCAAACAGCACTGGAGAGAAAAAAGGCAAAGTTGGCATAAATACTGCATTATGGAGCTATGCCCTCTTAAAATATTTTTGCATGAAATCTAGGGTCTTAATGAGACTTGACCATAATTGGTGCACAAGCCTTCAACATCACAGGCACTTCCCCATTGCTCTGCGCTCAATGGGAGTACAGATTTCGACTCCAGATAATGCGGAGGCAAGAGCCAATGGGGGATGCTCAGTGCTGATATCCAAGACAATTTGGCACTGAAATTTCAAACAAGAAGCCTTAATGACATTTCAGTTTTAGACAGGAAGGCTGGTGTTCTGACCACAGGCTTGATTTGCTTCAACATATTTCCCAAAACCAGCTTCATTATACGTATTAAAAAGCAGCTGTTTCAAGTGCCACTTATCTAGAACAGACAACAGATCACCCAAACATCACTTTCAGCATAAACAAGCATACGATCACTGGAAGCTCCAAATTGAGGCCTGACCACACTCCGAAAAAGACAGGGGCATATGCCACACTGCAGAGGATAAGATCAAGTTGCTAAAATGTTATCTAAAATCTATTGTTAGCTACCAAATTTTCCAATCAGCTGAATTGGCTAAGTGACAGGAAACAGAGAGTAGTGGTGAACGGTTGTTTTTCGGACTGGAGGAAGGTATACTGTGGTATTCCCCAGGGGTCGGTTCAAGGACCACTGCTTTTCTTGATATATATTAATGACTTGGACTTGGGTGTACAGGGCACAATTTCAAAATTTGCAGACACAAAACTTGGAAGTATAGTGAACAGTGAGGAGGAGAGTGATAGACTTCAGGAAGACAGACAGGTTAGAGAAATGGGCAGACACGTGGCAGATGAAATTTAACGCAGAAAAGTGTGAAGTGATATATTTTGGTAGAAAGAATGAGGAGAGGACATATAAACTAAATGGTACAATCCTGAAGGGGGTGCACGAACAGAGACCTGGGGGTATGTGTGCACAAATCGTTGAAGGTGGCAGGGCAGGTTGAGAAAGCAGTTAAAAAGGCTTGCAGGATCCTGGGCTTTATAAATAGAGGTATAGAGTACAAAAGTGTGGAAATTATGAAGAACCTGTATAAAACACTGGTTCGGCCCCAACTGGAGTATTGTGTCCAATTCTGGGCATTGCACTTTAGGATGTGAAGGCCTTAGAGAGGGTGCAGAAAAGATTTACGAGAATGATTCCAGGGATGAGGGACTTCGATTACGTTGATGGACTGGAGAAGCTGGGGTTGTTCTCCTTAGAGCAGAGAAGGTTGAGAGGAGATTTGATAGAGGTGTGCAAAATCATGAGGGGTTTGAACAGAGTAGTTAGAGGGAAACTGTTCCCGTTGGCAGAAGGGTCAAGAACCAGAGGACACAGATTTAAGGTGATTGGCAAAAAAGCCAAAGGGTGGTGGAGGCAGATTCAATCATGGCTTTCAAAAGGGAGCTGGATAAGTATCTGAAGGAAAGAAATTTGCAGGGCTACAGGGAAAAGGCGAGGGAGTGGGACGAGCCGAAGTGCTCTTGCCGAGAGCCAGCACGGGCTCGATGGGCCGAATGGCCTCCTTCCGTGCTGTAACCACTCTCTGATTCTATGAATTGAGGTCAGTTACAAGAAAACGAAGCATAACTGAGCAACTAGTAGCTTCCATGGCTCATCCACTTTGACTGTTACTATTAACTTAGTTTTGTCCCATTTGAACAGAAAACAGGAAGGAATAGAAGTGTGAAAACTACCAATCAGGATCTCTCCTGCTAATCGCATCAAAGCTCATGGAAACCAGTGAATGATGAGCTTATACCACATCTGAATCATAACCTATCAGAGCAAAACTGTCTATTGTGTGGTGCACAAGAGATGTGGCAGATTGAAGACCGTCACCCAAGCCATGTTGAGAAGCCGGCCTCTTATGATACATCACAAACTTTTGACCCAAGTACACATCTTCCTCACAGAACATGGGTATCAAGTCATGGACAATCACTTTATCACAACACTTGCTGGAGTAAGTGTGTTTGCCCTTTTATGTTACTCGAGTTTAATGAATAACCCAAGGGAGGTTATCAAAAGTATTTCAGTTCCGTTTGCTTTGTCACTGCATACAGAAGAACAGACAGTCACAGTTAGGCAGTGGGCAAAAACTAAGCCAGTCTCATTGTGTATATTTAAAATAATTATGTCTACTTATCCATTTTGAGACAAGGAGGTAAAGCAAGTCAGATTTTTAGTTTATGCTCTTGATCAACTAGTTGATCCAAAATGACCCAGTGAACATCAGCTACAAAGCTTTACATACCACTCCTCCTGCAAACAAATCTCCCCCCGACAGAATCATCATCTGAAAGGCTGTTCCAAGTGCAAAGGCAGGGTTCATAGTCGCCTACATACTGCAATAAGTGACAATGGGAAATCTGCAATTTGCCAATTGACACCCCACTACAATTGTCTTTCTATGCTCCCAGCCACCAGGATCACATCGGAGAGACATCCATCCCCATTAGTCATCTGTTGCTGCAGCTTATTATAGATTCATAGAATTAAACAACACAGGAGGCCGCCATTTGGCCCACCATGCCTGTGCCGTCTTTGAAAGAGCCATCCAATTAGTCCCACTCCCCCGCTCTTTCCCCATAGCCCTGTAATTTTCCCCCTTCAAGTATTTATCCAATTCCCTTTTAAAAGTTATTATTGAATCTGCTTCCACCACCCTTCCAGTGCATTCCAGATCACAACAAATCACTGCGTTAGAAAACATTTCCTTAGGTCGCCTCGGGTTCTTTTGCCAATCACCTTAAATCTGCGTCGTCTGATTACCGACCCTTTTTTTAAAAAATTGTTTATGGGATTTGGGCGTCGCTGGCAAGGCCAGCATTTATTGCCCATCCCTAATTGCCCTCGAGAAGGTGGTGGTGAGCCGCCTTCTTGAACCACTGCAGTCCGTGTGGTGAAGGTACTCCCACAGTGCTGTTAGGTAGGGAATTCCAGGATTTTTACCCAGCGACGATGAAGGATCAGCGATATACTTCCAAGTCAGGATGGTGTGTGATTTGGAGGGGAACTTGGAGGTGGTGGTGTTCCCATGCGCCTGCTGCCCTTGTCCTTCGAAGTGGAAGAGGTCGCGGGTTTGGGAGGTGCTGCAGTGCATCTTGCACAGTACGACGGTGATGGAGGGAGTGAATGTTTAAGCTATTGCATGAGGTGCCAATCAAGCGGGCTACTTTGCCCTGGATGGTGTCGAGCTTCTTGAGTGTTGTTAGAGCTGCACTCATCCAGGCAAGTGGAGAGTATTCCATCATATTCCTTACTTGTGCCTTGTAGATGGTGGAAAGGCTTTGGGGAGTCAGGAGCGGAGACACTCGCTGCAGAATACCCAGCCTCTGACCTGCTCCTGTTGCCATAGTATTTGTGGCTGGTCCAGTTAAGTTTCTGGTCGATGGTGACCCCCCAGGATGTTGATGCTGGGGGATTGAGCGATGGTAATGCCGTTGAATGTCATGGGGCGGTGGTTAGACGCTCACTTGTTGGAGAGTCATTGCCTGGCACTTCAGTAGCATGAATGTTACCTGCCACTTATCAGCCCAAGCCTGAATGTTGTCCAGGTCTTGTTGCATGCGGGCATGGACTGCTTCATTATCTGAGGAGTTGTGAATGGCGCTGAACACTGCAGTCATCAGCGAACATCCCCACTTCTGACCTTATGTTGGAGGCAAGGTCATTGATGAAGCAGCTGAAGATGGTTGAGCCTAGGACACTGCCCTGAGGAACTCCTGCAGTGATGTCCTGGGTCAGTGATGATTGACCTTCAACAACCACAACCATCTTCCTTTGTGCTAGATATGACTCCAGCCAGTGGAGCGCTTTCCCCGATTCCCATTGACTTCAGTTTTACGAGGGCTCCTTGATGTCACACTCGGTCAAATGCTGCCTTGATGTCGAGGGCAGTCCCTCTCACCTCACCTCTGGAATTCAGCTCCTTTGTCCATGTTTGGACCAAGCTATAATGAGGTCGGGAGCAGAGTGGTCCTGGCCGAGGTCGATGCCGGGTGGTCCATCTGGTTTCATTCTTATTATTGTGTTTTGTAGCAGTTTGTTACAACTGAGTTGCTAGGCCATTTCAGAGGGCAGTTAAGAGTCAACCACATTGCTGTGGGTCTGGAGTCACATATAGGCCGGATTTCCTTCCCAAAAGGACATTAGTGAACCAGATGGGTTTTTACGACCATCCGATAATTTCTCCTTATTTACTCTATCAAAACCGTTCCACGATTTCGGACACGCCCATCAAATCTCCTCTTAACCTTCTCTGCTCAAAGGAGAACCACCCCAGATTCTCCACATAACTGAAGTCCCTCATCCCTGGTACCATTCCCGTAAATCTCTTCTGCATCCTCTCGAAAGCCTCGACATCCTTCCTAACCCTGGTTAAGCCACACCTAGAGTACGGTGAGCAGTTCTGGGTATCACAACTTAGGAAGAATATATTGGCCTTGGAGGGAGTGCAGTGAAGGTTTACCAGAATGATACCCGGATTCAAGGGTTAAGTTACGAGGAGAGATTACACAAATTAGGATTTAGAAGGTTAAGGGGTGATCTGATCAAAGTGTTCAAGATATTAAGGGGAACAGATAGGGTCGATAGAGAGAAACTATTTCCACTGGTTGCGGATTCTCGAACTAGGGGGCATGGTCAAAAAATTAGAGCCAGACCTTTCAGGAGTGAAATTAGGGAACACTTCTAGTTCTACACACAAAGGGTGGTAGAAGTATGGAACTTTCTTCCGCAAAAATCAATTGTTAATTTTAAATCGGAGAGCGATAGCTTTCTGTTAACCAAAGGTATTAAGGGATATGGGCCAAAGGCGGGTATATGGAGTTAGGTCGCAGATCAGCCATGATCTCATTGAATGGCGGAACAGGCTTGAGGGGCTGAATGGCCTCCTCCTGTTCCTATGTTCAAGTGTGGTGCCCAGAATTGAACACAATGCAATACTCCAGCTGAGGCCTAACCAGTATGTTATAAAGGCTCAGCATAACCTCCTTGCTTTTGTACTCTATGCCTCCATTAATAAAGCCAACGATCCCATATGCATTTTTAAACAGCCTTCTCAACTTGTCTGGCCACCTTCAAAGATATGCGTACATACACCTCCAGATCTCTCTCTTCCTGCACCCCCTTTAAAATTGTAACATAGGCAGAAAGAGGGTCGAGGTCCTGCAGGCAAGCTATAGGGAGCTAGGAAAGAGATTAAAAAGCAGGACCTCAAAAGGTAGTAATCTTCAGATTACTCCCGGTGCCACGTACGAGTGAGTACAGGAATAGGAAGATAGAACAGATGAATGCGTGGCTGAAGAGATGGTGCAGGAGGGAGGGCTTTAGATTCCCGAGGCATTGGGACCATTTCTGGGGAAGGCAGGACCTGTACAAGCTGGATGGGTTACAGCTCAACAGAGCCGGGACCAATATTCTCGCGGGGAGGTTTGCTAGTGCTGTTCAGAAGGGTTTAAACTAGCTTGGCAAGGGCATGGGAACCAGCATATAGAAGTAGAAAAGAGGAATAAGGTGCATAAAAGTGAGTGTGTTGGATAGTCCTAGAGAACAAAGTAGTACTAGAGGTGGAAGTAGTACCATATTAGATAGGAGCAGACTACGAAAAATTCAAAAATGGGTTTAGAATGCATGTACGCAAACACACAAAGTGTGGCAAATAAGGCTGGTGAGCTACAAGCACAATTAGCTGTGTGGCAATAACGGAAACGTGGCTTAAAAACAGTGAGGACTCGGCACTTAATATTCAAGGCTACAAGGTGTTCAGAAAAGATAGGGAAGGAAAAAAGGGAGGTGGGGTGGCAGTGCTGATTAAGGAAGACATTGCAGTGTTGGAAAGGGAGGATGTTCTTGAGGGGACAAGGACAGAATCCATTTGGTTAGAGTTGAGGAGCAAAAAGGGTATGATCACACTATTGGGGGTATTCTACAGGCCTCCAAATGTGAGAAGGAGGTAGAGGGGCAAATCTGCAGGGAAATTGCAGAGATCTGCAAGAGCTATAGTGTGGTGATATTGGGGGACTTTAATTAGCCAAATATAATTTGGGATAATGCTGGGGTAAAGGGAAAGGAGGGGGAGGAATTTCCAAAATGTGTTCAGGAGAATTTCCTTGACCAGTATGTTCTTGGCCCAACTAGGAAGGAGGCATTGCTGGATCTGGTGATGGGGAATGAGATGAGCCAGGTCGACCAAGTGTCTGTGGGAGAACACTTGGGTACGACTGATCATCGTATCATAAGATTTAGATCAGCAGTGGAGAGGAGCAAGGAACAATCTAGAGTGGAACGTCTAAACTGGAATAGGGCTAACTTCAATGGGATGCGAAAGGATCTAGCCAGGGTAAAATGGAACCAAAGACTGACAGGAAAAACTGTAACAGAACAATGGGTGATCTTTAAGGCAGAGATGTTCCAAGTACAGGCTAGGTACATTCCAACAAGAGGGAAGGGTAAGGGAACCAAAGCAAGGGCTCCTTGGATGATGAGGGAGATAGAGAAGATGAAACAAAAGAGAGAGGGTGTATGATGAATGTCAGGTGAATTCTTCAAGGGAGAACCAGACCAAATACAATAAGTTGAGAGGGGAAGTGAAGATGAAAATAAGATTGGCAAAGAGAGAATATGTGAGTAGAATGACAGTTAACATAAGGTGATATATGCTTAGAGGCGCAGGGCAAGGCTAGAATACTCAATGAGTACTTTGTATCGGTGTTTACTAAGGAGGTGGATGCTGACAATATATCAGTACAAGTGGAAAAAGTAGAAGCAATGGAAGGGGTGAGAATTGATACAGGATGTACTGGAAAGGTTGGGTATGCTTAGAGTGGATAAGTCGCCTGGTCCAGATGGCTTGCATCCCAAGTTGCTAAGGGAATTGGGGGAGGAGATAGTGGAAGGGCTTGCCATAATTTTCCAATCTTCCCTAGATGCGGGGGAGGTGCCCGAGGATTGGAAAGTGGCAAATGTGACACCATTGTTCAAGAAAGGGCATAAGGACAATCCTAGTAACTACAGGCTGGTCAGTTTAACATCCGTGGTGGGTAAAGTTTTAGAAACAATAATCAAGGGAAAAATTAACAGACACTTGGAGAGGTTTAAGCTAATTATTAAGGAGAGCCAACACGGATTTGTAAAAGGCAGATTGTATTTGACTAATCTAATTGAATTTTTTGATGAAGTAACAGGGAGGATTGATGAAGGGAATGCAATGGATGTTGTCTACATGGATTTTCGTAAGGCATTTGACAAAGTACCGCATAGAAGGCTGGTTAACAAAATTGAGGCTCATGGAATAGGTGGGTCAGTGGCAGCTTGGATAAGGAATTGGCTTAAGGACAGAAAACAGCAAGTTGTGGTAAATGGCTGTTTTTCAGACTGGAGGATGGTAGACAGTGGTGTTCCCCAAGGGTCAGTGCTGGGGCCACTTACATACATATATAAATAAATAAATAAATGATCTGGATATTGGAATACAGAGTAGAATTTCTAAATTTGCAGAGAACACCAAACTTGGGGGTGTGGCAAACGGTGATGATACCAATCGATTGTAACAGGACATAGAAAGGCTAGCAGAATGGGCAGACAAGTGGCAGATGGAATTTAATACAGAGAAGTGTGAGGTGATGCATTTTGGCAGAAGGAACAGGGAGAGGCAATATACATTTAATAGCACAGTTTTAAAGAGTGTACAGTGACAGGGACCTGGGAGTTAATGTGCATAGGTCCCTGAAGGTGGCGGGACATATTGAGAGAGTGGTTAGCAAAGCATATGGGATCTTGGGCTTCAAAAATAGAGCTAGAGTACAAAAGTAGGGAAGTTATGCTGAACCTTTATAAAGTACTGGTTAGGCCACAACTGGAGTATTGTGTCCAGTTCTGGTCACCACGCTTTAGGAAGGATGTGAAGGCCATTGAGAGGGTGCAGAGGAGATTTACCAGAATGGTTCCGGGAATGGGGGATCTTAGCTACAAGGACAGGTTGGAGAAGCTGGATTTGTTTTCATTACAGCAAAGGAGGTTGCGGGGTGATTTGATAGATTAGGACGGGTTTGGATAGGCTCGACGGGGAAAGGCTGCTCCCACTAGCTGATGGTACAAGGACTAGAGGACACATTTAAGGTTTTGGGCAAGAGATACAGCGGGTATGTGAGGAAAAATCTTTACGCAGCGAGTGGCGAGGACCTGGAACTCACTGCCGACGGAAGGGGTGGAGGCGGACACACTCAATGTTTTCAAGGGGAGACTGGATAGGCACTTGAGGGAAATAAACTTGCAGGGCTACGGGGATAGAGCGGGGGAATGGGACTGACTGGATTGCTCTAGAGAGCCGGCACAGACTAGATGGGCCGAATGGCCTCCTTCTATGCAGTTATGACTATGTCCACTCCTCATGCTTCCTACCAAAATATATCACTTCACACTTCTCTGCATTAAATTTCACCAGCCTGTCTATGTCCTCCTGAAGTCTGTTGCTAACCTCCTCATTGTTTACTGCATTTCTGAGTTTCATATCATCTGCAAACTTTGAAATTATGCCCTGTATATCAAGTGCAGGTCATTAAAATACATCAAAAACAGCAGTGGTCCCAACACCGCCCCCTGGGGAACATGACTGTATACCTCACTCCGGTCTGAAAAACAACCGCTCACCACTACTCTCTACTTTCGGTCCCTTAGCCAACCCTTTAATATGTTTTAATTTTGCTTACATGTCTGTTATATGTGGTACTGTGTCAAATGTCTTTTGAAAGTCTATATACACATCAATCGTACTAGTATCCACACACAAATTGCAAATGAATCATCAAATTAATAAGGGATAATTCCAATTCGGGATGTGAAGTTCCAAATCTTGATTTTGGTTTAGTGCCTTGAGCTTTAAAACTCTGCCTGAGGCAACCTACACTTTTCACTGCCCGACACTCCTTCAGCCTCAACTTTGCTTCTCCTTAACATTTAGTAGTTGCTGTAGCAAACAACATTTTGTAAATGCTGTAGCAAACAACATTTTGTAAATGCTGCTAGTCTACGTGAACAAAACTGGAAAAACAAGCTTCCATCACACCCCAATTGCTGAAACATCGCTCATGGTTAACTGCACCTAGAAGCAACTACCTCCTTAATTTCAGATGTTTTAGGAAAGAAGTAGAAGCTTTTGTTTGGTAGTACAGCATATTAGTTCTCCACTGCACTGAGCGAGACAGACACACTAGAGAGATAGACACAAGACACAGAGAGACAGAGAATGAGAAAGGTGCATTTATATAGCATCTGATCACCTCCTCAGAACATCTCTCAGCCAATGAAATAAAGTGTAGTCAGTTGTTTTGTAGGCAAGTGTGGTAGCCAGTTTGCACACAGCAAGGGTCCACAAACAGCGATGAGATGAATGATCAGTTAATGTATTTTGTTGGTGTTTGTTCAGGGATGAATGCTGCCCAGTACACTAGGAGAAATCCATTCTCCTCTTCGAATAGTTTCCATGGGATCCTTTATGTCCACCTGAGCGTGCAGACAGGGCCTTGGTTTAATGCACCATCCAAAAGATGGCATTTCAGGCAATGCAGCACTCCCTTGGCACTGCAATGAAGTGTCAGCCTAAATGATGTGCTCAAGTCCTAGAGCAGGGCTTGAAGCAAAGCAAGAGTGCTACCACCAAGCCAAGTTGACAAAGAGGTAAAATATCAAGCTGCCATGAATCATCTAAGATTTCCACTGGGAAGAACACAAGAATAGCAATGAGCACAAATCTCCTTCCCACCCTCTGATAAGTGTGTGGCATGGTAAGTGAGAAGACTCTCACTATATTTAAGAAAAGGATGGCAACTGGAAAAGTAGTATTTGCAGCACAGAATTAAACTACAAATTTGTGCAATGCTCACAAATGCTGCTCCATAATAAGAGTTTAGAGGTTGCAGAAATAACTCAAAGATACTATACAACAGGAATATCCTATTGCAAATATATTGTGTGACTTGGTCACCGAAACAGTCACTGAGTTCAGCTTGCACCCTGCGTCCACAAGTACTCAACTCAGAAGTGTTAAATATCTGCTTTCTTTTATACTTTGGTAAAAAGATTTCCCATTTTACACAGCTTATAGTTTGAGCAAAAGCTGTACTGCATTCACCTTCTTGGTCCGCAGCAGAGGTCGCAAAAATCAGATGACCAAACAGCTGATCTGTTAACTGGTGCTGAAGTACTTCTAATAAAAATAATGATTGCAATAAAGTGCCTTTCAAAGGACCATTACAATTTACATACCTAGCAAAGTATTTTCTGTTACTTGTTTTACAGCAGTCACCTGGCCTCCTGTTATATGCAGGCATGCAAAGGTTTGAGCACAAAACACAGCACAAGATTGCATTACTTTTAAATGTCTATTTTGTGCATGAGTTTAGTTCAATGTTTAGAGATTCAAACAGCAGTTTCCAATGTCTACAGTGATGAGCTGAAGCAGCTTTGTTATATTGAGGGGAGGGGTTACAGCAAGAAGCAGATAGAAAAAAGTGCCAAACACAACTGATTGTTAAGGTACTAAATTTTGTCCAGCAGCAAGCTATGAGAGGATACTGCAAAGTTTGTACAATTGTATCGCTGTCCTCATTCTGTGGCTGACAGGAATACACAACAAAATATACTGGTAACTGATTAAGTATACAAACCAAAGGCACTATTCAAAGAAGAGCAGGGAAGTTCTCCCGGTGTCCTGGCCAATATTTATCACTCAACCAACTCGTAACACAAATGAACTGGTCATTTGTTTAATTGTGGGAGCTTGAGGTGCACAAATTGCCTGCCGCGTTTCCTACATTACAACAGTGACTACACTTCAAAAGTACTTAATTGGCTGTAAAGTGCCTTTGGACGTTTTGAGAATGTGAAAGCCGCTATATAAATGCAAGTCAGTCTTTCTTTGTAGTCAGACACTTGCCCCACTGAGGAACTCACCAATACAGGCCACGCAGGTCCCAGGCTCAATCCGCAGTCTGTACTGAGTTAGCTCTTCTCAGCCAGAGTGGTGGCACTGGTGCGACAAATAGCCTCAGACCCCTGGGTAAGGGAGGGGAGGAAGGGGATAAAAATCTCACTCCTGATCACCATCTAGCAACCCATGTGCTGAAAGTATGCATTTAGGCATCAGTTGCAAACAGAAGTTGACTTAACTGTGACACTAACATTTACCATTAAGGTTCACACATCAATAATGGCCACAGGTGGGATAGTGGAGGCAGATCAGCACCCGTGAAGCCATACCCAAACAAGTCAAAGCTTTCAGAAGAGGAAAAGGGGAAAATGTAAAATTGCCTGAGAAAATTGCAGAGGAAAGGGGGAAAAATCTTTAAAAATGGGCCAAGTTTGGGCAGAACTGGTCGCCATAGTTTAACATAGAAACATAGAAGATAGGAGCAGGAGTAGGCCATTCGGCCCTTCGAGCCTGCTCCGCCATTCAATGAGATCATGGCTGATCATCCAAATTCAGTACCCTGTCCCTGCCTTCTCCCCATATCCCTTGATCCCTTTAGCCTTAAGAAATATATCCAACTCCTTCTTGAATATATTTAATGAACTGGCCTCCACCGCCCTCTGTGGCAGAGAATTCCACAGGTTCACCACTCTCTGGGTGAAGAAATTCCTCCTCATTTCAGTCCTAAATGGCTTACCCCTTATCCTTAGACTGTGTCCCCTGGTTCTGGACTCCCCCGCCATCGGGAACATCCTTCCTGCATCTAGTCTGTCCAGACCTGCCAGAATTTTATAGGTTTCGATGAGATCCCCTCTCAATCTTCTAAACTCCAGTGAGTATAAGCCCAATCGACCCAATCTCTCCTCATACGTCATTCCTGCCATCCCAGGTATCAGCCTGGTGAATCTTCGCTGCACTCCCTCCATGGCAAGAACATCCTTCCTCAGGTAAGGTGACCAAAACTGCGCACAATCCTCAAGGTGCGGTCTCACCAAGGCCCAGTACAACTGTAGGCCACCTTCGGCTCAGATCTATGCACAGAGTGAGTTATGGGTTTATTGGATTAATCAAATTTTAATAATTTCTTTAAATCCTTAAAACTAAGATGTCTGGTTGTAGGGTTAAACCTACTAAGTTTCTCCCACAGATTACTTCTAAAATTAGGGAGAAACATGTAAATGTGTTTAGCACATTCAATTCTGATGCGACGCACATTGCCACTTCCCTTGCTTGGCACAGGGAAGATTTAATCATTTCTTGAGATTGATGGGCAGCATCAAATACACACTAATCACTTACTAAGTTCCTGCAGGAGGGGGCGTGGAAAAGTGGTGCTGAAGATCCAGCTAATGAGGCACCTCAACTACTTTTTGGAACTACATTTTGTGAAGACAGTTGTGTTCATTAAACTATTTTACTGCGCCTTCCAAAATCATTTTGCCATTTAAGCTGAAGTTTCCTGCTTACCCGCATCACTTTATTTTGACCCAAAAAAGAACCATTTTGCTCACTGTTTATTTCACCAGATTTGTGACCCTCACTCAGGTCAAAAGAGCATTCAGATGGTCTCCTGTTTGTTATCGGCACCACAGTACTAAACTTTTTGATCAGAAGTTAAATAAATCATTCTGCACCAATAAACCCGGCAGGAAATAAAAAAGTGACATTTTCACTGCAGTATGCATGCTTACCTACATCAGACACAAAATTAAAACCACAGATTAGGTTTATAAACACCAGAAAGTGGTTGCAAGCTTTGCCCAAAGGGAAACTATTTTTAAACTCAAACAAGCTAAAGGCCATTGCACATGCACCATCTTTACAACACAAACACCAGCTCTAAACAAGATCTGATGCTTGAAAAATACTGAAGACCTCTTCTTTACTGTCAGGTGCTCCACTGAAACATTGCAGGGTGGGACCAATTATTGTGAACAGGGAAATCTTGATCCTCAGCAAGCACACAGTTTTAAGTAGGCACAACTATGCTAATAAACCTACTCAATACAGTGCTGTGAGCGCAAAAGTGCAATGTTTCAACTAAAATTCAACCTTTATGAATTCTTTGAAGATGTAGCAGAAAAGAAAGACAGACTTGCATTTATATAGCGCCTTTCACAATCTCAGGACATCCCAAAGTGCTTTACAGTCACTCAATGAAGTACTTTTGAAGTGTAGTCACTTATGTAGAAAAAGCAGCAGCCAATTTGCGCACAAACAGCAATGTGATAATGACCAGATAACCTGTGTGTTTTTTTTTTTTTTAAAGTGATGTTGATTGAGGAATATATATTGGGCAGAACGCCAGGACCCCTGCTCTGCTTCAAATGGTGCCATGGAATCTTTTACGCCCACCTGAGAGCAGAAGGGGCCTCGGTTTAACGTCTCATCCGAAAGTCGGCACCTTCGACAGTGCAACACTGCCTCAGTACTGCCTAGATTTTTGTGCACAAGTCTCTGGAGTGGGACTTGAACCCACAACCTTCTGACTCAGAGGCAAGAGTGCTACCGACTGAGCCACGGCCGACACGGGTAGAAAAGGGTAATGCAGTAGACGTCATATATTTGGATTTTCAAAAGTCCTTCGATAAGGTATTGCACAGTAGACTCATGACTTCGGTCAGCAAGTGGAATCGAGAACAAGTAGCAGAATGGATAGCAAGCTGGCTACAAAACAGAACACAGTGAGAAGGGGTTAAAGTAGTTACGCAGACTGGCAAACGGTGGGAAGTGATGTTGCACAAGGATTTGGGACCAATGTTGTTCACCATTTACCTAAAAGATTTGGACTCGTGAATCGGAAGTACATTTTCAAAATATGCAGACAATGCCAAATTTTAGGGGGGGGGGGGGGGTGTCTTTAATACAGGAAGACGTTGGGGCAGAAATTCCAATCCCTACGGGTGGGTACACGCTGTGTACTCAGCCGTAAATGCCGGTTTCAGGCATGCACTGCACATGCGCTGGAAACCAGCATTTCCGATCTGTCAAGAAAGCTCTTGACAGATCCTCCGGCTGCGCTAGAGCAGGGTCTCTGCGGGTGGAGAGTACCGTTTTTTGGAGACCCTCTGCCCGCAGAAAACACTTACAATTCTTGCGCCTGCTTTTACCAGGACAAGAGTTGAAAAAAAGTGGGAAAAAAAATTTCCACTGATTTATCATTTAAAAATATTTTAAAGGTAAGTTTATTTTTAGCCCAGTTAAAAACTTAAACAAAAATTTTTGAAAAAATAATTAGAGTTAATTTATGTAATTTCAAGTCATTTTTGCACACCGGCAGTTGGGAGGCGCCCAGGCAAGGAACTCTGCGCCTCCCGAGCGCCTTCCAGTCCAAGCGCAGATTTTTCCAAATCGCAGCCCTCTGCCTGCGGGAGGCCTGCGAACGGAATTTCTGGGCTGTTAATAAACTTGCAGAATGGGTGTGTAATTGGCAAATGAACTTCAATATAGATAAGTGTGAGGTGGTGCATTTTGGTAGGGAGAATAAGGAGGCCACATACACCTTGGAAAATAAAAGTGACTAAATGGGGTGGAGGAGCAGAAGGATCTAGGGGTACAGATACACAAATCACAAAGGCCATAAAAAAAGAACCTTGGTTAGAACACACTTGGAGTACTGTGAACAGTTCTGGTCTCCAGCCTGGAGAAGGTGCAAAAAGATTTATAATGATGATACCAGAACGGAGAGGTTATTTGCACAGGCTGGGGAACTTTCCTCTAGAAAAGAGAAGACTGAGGGGTGACCCGATAGAGGTCTTTAAGATTACGAAAGGGTTTGATAGGGTAGACGTAGGAGAAGCTGTTTCCACTTGCAGAAGAGACCAGAATTAGGGCCATAAATATAAGATAGTCACTAATAAATCAATAGGAAATTCAGGAGAACCTTCTTTACCCAGAGAGTGATTAGAGTGTGGAACTCGCTACCACAAAGAGTACTTAAGGCAACTAGCATAGATGCATTTAAGCAGAAGCTAGATAAACACTGCTGTAAATACTATGTAAAAAGCCAATGCCAATTTATTTTCAAAAGGAAAAAATTAAGTTTCACCAGGTTTTCAGCAGCCAGCCGGTCACATGCCATTGATTTCCATTTTAACTGTACAAAATGTCTCACCAATAAACCAACTTTCAGGTCACTACCACCTTCAACTACAGAAACAATTAGGCGTACGCACAAGACTACCAAATGCTGAAAGCACTTTTAGTCCTCCAACGACAGGCAGATGTAATAAAAAGGAGAGCGCGACAGTCAGAGTTCATGAGTTTCACTTAAACCAGCAGCAAGATAAAAGTCTTCTGCTATAACTGAAGTGATTTTTTTCAGTTAAATCCCCCAAAGAGTATCTATAGGCACTGCTATACTATTGCCGGGAGAAAATGAAAGAGAGGTATCTATGTATCATTCTCAACATGGACCAGAGCGTGGAGTGCACCTATATTATAGCATGCGGCTGACTGAACACAATCAATGTAAAAGCAAAGGCACCTTGAGAAACCCAAGGATTATAGAAAAGCCATAGAACCAAAAGCCAATAGATTATTGCTGTCCTGTAGTAAAATCCACTGGTTTGTCAACAAAAGGCGGTTTCTTAGAGGCAGTATACAACAGAAAACCCCACCAAGCAGTTGCAGTGCATGATAGTACATTAAAGAACAGGCCTTAGTTTGCAGCATGTTTACATTTGACCATCACGAGCCCACTGCTAAATAAACTACTTTTTAATTCAGCAGCCCAGTTATTGTCAAGCTTGGGACAATGACGGTCATTTTTGGCAAATCAAACGTTGCCATATTGTGATAAAATGCTACATCTGGAGTCAAATTCAGATGGTGAGTATGCACTCAAACACAGTTGTAGAAGCTTGCAAGATATTCAAGTGTTAAAGGTGCAGTGGGCAGGCTCAACATGAAGAATGGCCACTTGGGGGTCAAGGTAGGCACATGGCAACAGCATCTTCAGAAGATGAAAGGAAAAAATTGGAAGTGGAGGAGGAGGCAAGGGAAGCAGAGTGCAGGGTTAAGATTGCATTAGTGCTTAAGTGACTGTTCAGCTAGCCGAAAGCAAACTTTACCCTAATGTGCTTAGGTTAACACCAAATATAAACCTCTGCAGCACAAAGTGACAACTCTGATACTGACACGTGGCAATTTCAGAGACAAGCTAACCAACAACCAGTTGGTAATCAAACTAATTTAGCAGCAGAATTCAGTAACGGTGGAAATCATGCAAAAATATTGCTGGAACATTAACCTTCCAAAAACTAAATTATATTTCAACATAAAAATTATAACAGGAGGGAGCAGCGGAGTCACAGACCAGATTCAATGCCCAGTTAGTGCCGATTTCAGCTCTAGTGGCAGGAGTACAGCAAGCGGCCTCCGCACCCCTGGTTGGATGTATCGGCCTGGGTTCTTATTCCAGACATTCAACAAACCTTGCCAGAAAGTTCACAAGCGGGAGTCAGGCAAGTACAGGATTGGGCTCAGCTGTGAGCCATCCAGATTCAGTTACAGTTGCTTCATGTCAACTCAGACTTGACTATCCCATACTTTTCTAGCCAGCCTCCCATCCTTTACCCTCCAAAACTCTGCTGCCTGCATCTTAACCTGCACAAAATCCTACTCACCCATCACCTCGGTGCTTGCTGACCTACATTGGCTCCCAGTCCTCCAATTTAAATTTCTCATCCTAGAGTCCAAATCCCTTCACAACCTCGCCAATATCTTTGTAGCTTCCTTCAGCGCTTTCTCTCCCACCACCCGCCCGACCACAAACTCCTCAAACTCAGGCCTCTTATGCATCCCCAACTGCCTTCACCCCACTACTGGCCGCTGTGCATTCAGCTGTCTAGGATTCAAGCTCTGAAATTACCTCCCTAAAGTGCTCTCTCCTTATTTAAGACCCCCCTTAACCAAGCTTTTAGACACTCCTCCCCAAGTATCTTCTTCTTTGACTCCGTCATTTTTTGGCTGATTACACTTCTATGAAATGCTTGGAGACATCTTCCTACGTTAAAAGGTGCTTATAAATGCAAGCAGTTGTTGGCCCCCCTCACCTAGTAGATTTGCAATATTTCCTTAACATGCAAGTACCTTCCCTGCTTGTACCCCAAAACTTTTTTCTCAAGTTATTTACATAATTATGAAATACACATTTCTCCACTTAAATCCAATGGATTTGCAGTCCTTGAAGGTGTCGGTCTAGCACTGCATGAGGAAACTCATCACCACACTAAGCCTCCAGTGACTCGAACTTTGAACGTGGTCCAGGGCTGGTTGACTCTGGCCAATATGTCAAAGTTCTGCATTAAAGTGCCCAAAACATCCCTCTGCCAGGCCAGCACGAACATCAATCTCCCTCAGTGATGCGAGAAAAAAAGAACTCTCATCCTAGACTCAATTTTTATTTAATGGCTTAAACTGTACAGAACCCTTCATTTATGTCTCTTGCTTCACCAGCACTTACATTTCACTGCCATGTTAAAAGTTGTCTTCTTGGCCAGTCCCTCGGAACCGAGGATGACTTGCTTCCATGCTAAAAATAAGTTCTCAGGTGACTGATGAGTCCAATACAGGAACTACGGTCTCTGTCACAGGTGGGGCAGACGGTGGTTGAAGGGGCGGGTGGGTGGGGTGCTTGGGTTGACGTGCACTCCTTCCGCTTGGCTTCCGGCGAAGAGACTCGAGGTGTTCGGCACCTCCCCGGATGCTTCTCCTCCACTTTGAGCGGTCTTGCGCCAGGGATTCCCAGGTGTCGGAGGGGATGCTGTACTTTTTCCAAGGAGGCTTTGAGGGTGTCCTTGAAGCATTTCCTCTGCCCACCTGGGGCTCTCCTGCCATGTCGGAGCTCCGAGTAGAGCGCTCGTTTTGGGAGTCTCGTATCGGGCATGCGGACAATGTGACCCATCCATCGGAGCTGTGAGCGTGGTCAAAGCTTCGATGCTGGGGATGTTGGCCTGCTCGAGAACACTGACTTTGGTGCACCTAAAAATCTAGCACCCAGGGCACTGCCCTTCCACAGAAGCAAGGTGAAAACTACAGCTCCCATAACATTTCTCAGAGAATTTGTCAAAGGGCCTTGAAATCCCAACACCTCAATAGTCAAGTGAAAATTCAACCCTTGAACTGAAACATAACTCAGGCCCCAGTTGAGGGGGCTTGGCCCCCAGAAACAAACTAATATGAAATACCCTATGGACCAATGGTTATAAAAAAGATTTGATATTACAGGACTTTAATTGTCAACATAAGTGATTAATACCGTACAGAATAAGGTAGCACTGATGTAATGCAAACTGTGAGGGATGAATAAGGATAAGCTGATCTCCGTTTTCACGTGAATAGCTTGTAGATCAGAAATAAATTGGTTTTGTTCCCTCTTTGAAGTTTTAAATTGTACACCCGCCTCCTTCATATCATCAAGTTATGGACTGTCCACAACAGTAGAAATTACAGGAGCTGTTGGAAGGAATAGGTTTGATGGGTCAAATGCCCTTTTTCTGTTCCACTTTCATGCTGCAGTATCCATTAGAAATACACAAGTGATCGGAGTGTATCTGACAGAAATTCTCCTCTAACCATCAATAGGCGAAATGGCCTTTTCTTCTCCAAAACATTGTTTCCACCGCCAGCCCCCGCCACTCCCCCCCAAATATTCCTTGTGGGGAGCAACTAGCATTCAAAGGCATCCCAGAATTTGGAAGTCTGTGCATTATTTGAAAAGCAAATGTGCTTTCACATTGTCGTATCACAGATAAACAGTTGCATAAAAGGCCGAGAAAAACGACCTTGTGAGCAAGTAAGACTCCGCGTGCAAGAGAGATTTACAAATAGACACAAAGAAAAAGGGGGGTGTGGAAGAAAGTGAGCAAGCACTAAAACAACACTAATCAAAGTTACAAATGACACCTGCTGTGACTGACAGCAGTGTATTTTCCATCCTCATCCTCTCTGCAGCCTTTGACATGGTCTACATCATCCTCCAATACCTTTCCTCCACTAGCCATCTTCGCTTGGTTCCACTCTTGCCTATCAAACTGTAGCCAGCATTCTCTTCCTGCCCCACATTGTTACCTCTGGAATCTCCCAAAGATTTATCCTTAGCATCCTCCTCTACCTCATTTAAATGCTGTCCCTTGGTGGCATCACCCGAACACACAGGGTCAACTTCCACATGTACCCTGGCGATATCCAGCTCTACCTCACTCAATCCCTCCACTGGCTCTGTTGATAGACTGTTTGTCTGGCATCCAATCTTGGATGAGCCGTAATTTCCTGCAGTTAAACATCAGGAGGATCAAAGCAATCATCTTCAGCCCCCGCTCCGCACCCTTGCCATCTTCAGCCCCCGCTCCGCACCCTTGCCATCTTCAGCCCCCGCTCCACACCCTTGCCATCTTCAGCCCCCGCTCCGCACCCTTGCCATCTTCAGCCCCCGCTCCGCACCCTTGCCATCTTCAGCCCCCGCTCCGCACCCTTGCCATAGATTCCAGTTCCCACCCTGGCCACTATCAGGTTGAAAAACTGTTTGCAACTCGGGAGATTTCCTGAATCCCCTCCACCTCACTCAACACCCTCCTTAAAATCCCCCCTTTCCACCTAATCCTTCCCAAAGTGATCAATCGCCACATTTCCAGCTTAACTCAACCTGCAGTCCAAGGCTCTGCCATCCCAATCCCATCCCATTCCTCGAAATCCCTCCTGGGCTGAACAGCTAGTCACTCCTTCAGTCAGAAACAGCATTTATGAATCTTTGTGAGCCAAGGACCCCACGGCTTGGGGAACATGGGGGAAAGGAGACCGTGATCGAGAAAGAAAGAGATAGTGTTTGAAGGGACACAGAAATACATGCAGAGGAGAGGGAATGTGCTTGTAGGGAAGGCATGCAGAAAACAGAGTGACAGCTGCCAACGACCGGAAGCTGAGCATTCATCTGGAACCGGAAGCTTCTTTTTTTTCCTCCCCAGAGCATTTTTCCTCACAGCCCGCTCCCTCCCGGCATTTTTCCTCACAGCCTGCTCCCTCCCGGCATTTTTCCTCACAGCCGGCTCCCTCCCGGCATTTTTCCTCACAGCCGGCTCCCTCCCGGCATTTTTCCTCACAGCCGGCTCCCTCCCGGCATTTTTCCTCACAGCCCGCTCCCTCCCGGCATTTTTCCTCACAGCCAGCTCCCTCCCGGCATTTTTCCTCACAGCCCGCTCCCTCCCGGCATTTTTCCTCACAGCCGGCTCCCTCCCGGCATTTAATTTTTTTTTAGCCGAACCCATTCCCGTGACTAACTGGCAGCATGCATGCACAATCCGCTTCCGGTTTGTTGGCAGCAGTCGCGCCCTGCAGAAAAAGGGAGACATATCAGCATTAAACAGATAGAGACAAGAATGAAAATAGGGAGACAAAGTGGAAGAGATAGAGAAAAAGAATCAGACATTAAAGGAAGAGTTGTAGGGAAAGAATTTTATTCTGTTCATGAACACCAGGGAAGATCAGTGAGTATTAAAAAAAAATTACATTGTATAAGACTCTACTCAAGGTAAGTCGTAAGTTTGCAAGTGATATCGTTACAGGCCAAATTTTGTGCAAAGAAATCCTGCAGCATGTCAAATTAGACTCGTCATCTGGGTTTTTTTTGTGAGCCATGCTACCTAAAAATACAAAAACCCTAATTTCATGTATCTAGCTATTTGCCTTCATAAAACTTTGAATTTTCTAGCATCATTCGCGAATTACACTGCTGCTCTCATCAGGTTCCAAAGTTTCATTAACAGTTTAATCTCCCAACACCTCCCACCCCAGCATCCCATCCCTGCTTAACTGTTAGAAATTGGGTTATAAAAGGTTCTACCATCTTAATGTTCACTCCCACTAGCTGCAATCACAGGTATCTAAACTAGAAATTCTGTCAGGAGCGAATACCAAGAGAAACATGATGTCCATTTCTTGATCAGTTATTGGTAACACCAAGGGTTTTCTTTAGCGAGCTGTGAATTAAATGCAGCCCTCCACATTATTTCAAGCAGCACCTTTAAATTCTTATGATGATGGCAAATGTCTAGACAAAGATTTGACTAGAATAATTCCAACAAGATTTTAACAAAAAACAGCTTCCCTCTTCCCAAGGTCATCCAAAGGAAACAAGTTCCTATTGAAAGAAGATTGATCATTTGAAGTACAGTATCATTCCAAGCCATCCCATAGCAAGCAAAAGGATAAAAAACGCCATAGTAAATTCGCGTCCATCCGTTCTGAGGTTATAATGTGCTACATGTTTTAGTGCGTGCGTTTACATCGAACCTTTAAGTCTTGGAATGAACAGGTATGGTAACGTTTGTAGAAATGGGGAGGGGGGTGGGGGGGGGAAGCGAGAAGCTGATCATGTTGATCACAATGGTTTGACAGGCAGCCACAAACACTTCATAAATAGCTCCCAGGATGTCATTGCTGAACTGGTATAAACTTTGACACACATAACACAAGAGTGAATTTAACGCTCTCTTTTGCAGGGACTCCATTATTGCCAGTTTCAATTTTTAAGTACAGCAATAAAGCTCTTCCATGATGTACCCTATATCTGAAAACTTTATATCATACAACCTCTCTGCCACTCCCCTCCTGATCTCAGTCTTTCCCTCCTCTGCTGGGCAGTGATTTATGCTGGAGTAGAGTTCTGCAGGCATCAACAGCCTTCCAGCAGACTCCCATTTCTCAAGTGAATCTAAGAAATTTAGTGGGGGGGCGGGGGAGCGCATCACAACCTCATCATAACCTGCGTCTCTCACACACTTTCCAGCAGGGATGACTAAACAGAAATAGGTGATGGCACTCAGTGATTCTCCCAGTCTCTCCAGCCCAGTAACACCAGTCAACTGGGCCTTAACCACTGCCCAGTTCAGATCCATTAACTCAAGGTTAACTAGGGATCAATTCATCCTGGCTCAGTACCATACCCCACAGTGCATATACCTAGTGAACAGAAGGGATGGGGACTTACAACTATATCTCTACATTCTGAAAGTCAATCTGTAGTCTTTCTTTTGCAACAGAACCTTAAGTTTTCCCACATACAATATGCACACTTACATATAACATGTACTTATTTGTTTCCCCCCCCATCCCCATTTTCTAATGCAAAAAATGCATTTTATGGGAAAATAACAGGTCTGTATATGCAAATGAATGCACACTTCCATTCATATCAAGCTTACTTTGACATAAAATACAAGTCTTGAGGGGAAAGAATTACAGTAAACACTGCAATGTTTTAGTTTTTAATTCAGATCAATATATCATTGATTTTTTTGCAAATTCTTTTAGTAGAATAAAATATGCATTTACAGATACTTAAAACATGGAAAATGGAACAGATACTGGTAATTCATAAAAACAAAAAGGAAAAGATTGAATTCATATTCTAGGAGCTTTCAGTTCACACTATCTTTGGCAGTCATCTTTTTATCTGAATCCATCAACCATCTGTTAAGCATTTGTATAAACTTTGGCACGAGGCACCAGTTCTGCAGCAGCTCCATGCCAATCACCAATGAAAGGGGCGGTAGAACCAAGCCCCCTGTTCAGAGTGCTATAGCATTACACTATTCCATAGCAATGTAGGGCAGGCCAGCCAAACAACTGGCTGATTCAGTGTGCAGCGTTCAGCTCATATTCTACACGGGTCAAATGTCACCTTCTAAACTATTTTGACAGTGCAAGGCAACTCCTCCTTTTTAATCCTAACTTCATAACTAATGGAGGCATAAAAGATTCTTCACAAATTAGAAACTAAAAATACTTTTAAAAAATCCATGTGCCCTTCCATGGCAATGCTCTATCATTCAAAGTCAAGTTAATATGACCGATAAACACTGGGTATCATTCAGTTGCACAACTGCAAAGGCCAACTCATTGAACAAGAAGAAATTATTTCTTTAAGAGCTGAATTATTCCAAAACAGGAATACTTCAGCTATGCATAACTTTGATGTCCTGCAATTTTTCAACTACTTTTCTCCCTATTTCCTATCCTGAACCATCAACTGCAATGGGGCTGAGCATCTGACAAATACTGATAGTTACAACACAAGGTCTGTACAGTGAAGGAAAAATTACAAGTCTTTTTTCTAGTTGTTTACATTCTTGAGGTCATTTTAAATGTCGATGTTTTGGCTATTTTGTAGAAGATTTTATAGTCCCACTCTTTCTTTTGCAGTCTACAAACTGTTATAATCTTACTAAACTGCAGTATTTTGAGGTTATTTTTATCTAGTAACGGTTAACTTAAGAATTTTAAAAAAAGTTGTGTCTACAGAAGTGTGAGAAGCGTCATTTTAACTTGTGATATCAGTGTCCAATGTGCAATTAAATACCTCTGAAGAAAACTATTTTTTAAAGAAAAACACCGCTGTTCGAATTATTAATGTAAAACATATCATTGTCTGGAACATGTAAACAGCAACCACAGTTCAAAGAATTAAATGTGCAAAATGCAACAAATGCTAACCACGTTTCCTGTAGAAAAAGTATTTTATATGCAAACATGGAGCTTACACTTTTTACACACACACACACACACACACACACACACACACACACACACACACACACACACACACACACACACACACACACACACACAAACAGACTATGCCAAAACCTACTCTTACCTGTCATCTTCACCATCCACAGGTTGCATGGACAGTGGCAAGGTCTTTAAAGGAAGTAGCGATGCAGAAGCAGGTAGGTTGGCGCTGCTGGCAATTTCCTGGACCAGAGCAGAAGCGGCACTCAGCACACTTTCTCCAATAGCTACCTGATGTACATTCAGCGTTGGCTGGTCTGCAGGTCGGCGGGAATTTTCCACGGCATTCAACAGTGACTGGATGGGACCTGGGTACTGAGCAGAGACTGGCACCATTTTCTGTGGTCCTCCTTGTACCACAGGGAGGGTTACATTTGTTGGTATGGAAGGCTGACTGGCATTCTGAATCAAATTGCCATTCTGCACAACAGAGGTCTGCGTAGTGGTTTGTTGTGGAACAGCGTTTGCAGGTGCAGCAGGTACACTGGTAGATACATTAGATCCAACACTGGGCAGGTTGGCAGTAACAGTAGATGGTGTAGAACTTATTCCAGTTATCTGCTGATTGTTCACACTTTGAATAATACACTCAACTCCTTGACCTTGAGGTTGTGATGACAACTGTTGTTTCTGTGGTGCCATAGTTACTTGCTGCACAAGCCCTGATGCACTGCCCGGCTGCTGTACCATCCCGCTCTGCAAAGGCTGTCCTACTTGCTGTGCTGGGGCAGGTTGAGGAGCACTTGGCTGCAAGCCGATTGGTGCTGACTGGTTAATAGGTGGTGAAGACTGCTGTAACAAAGAGATTGTATTCCCTTGTTGACCCGTTACCAGCTGCCCGTTGGCAGCACCAGCAGGTGGCATCATTGCTGAAACATGTCCCACAGGCTGACTTGGTGCCAGTCCAGATTGTGCTTGGCCTTGAACAATTTGCGGTTGGCCTGATGGTGCTGCTGATCCTACCCCACCACTGCTCTGCTGCATGGCATGGGCAGAGGGCTGCATTTGAGGGTGCTGCACATATTCTGTAATGACAGCACTTGTATTTGATGACATAATATGCTGTGTTGTCATCTGTGAAGCTGGCTGTTGCTGAGGATACGATAGTTGCTGTGGCTGGGGCACAGCTGACATGGTCTGCGAAGGCTGTTGTTGCTGAGAATATGGTAACTGTTGTTGAACTGGGGCTTGTTGAACACTAGTTACATTACTGATAGTTGTTCGACCAGAGAGGGAAGCACTTGGCTTCTGCTGCGAATGCATAACGTCTTGCGAATGCAACTGAATTTGTGTAAGCTGTGGCTGGGAAACACTTTGTGGCAGAGCACCACCGCTGCTAAAATCCAACTGCTGGTTACACAGTGCTTGAAAGGCCTGTTGCTGAGGTGCAGAAACCAACCCTGGCTCTCCATTACCAGCATTTTCTATATAATAACCAACTGCACTCAAAGTACTGCTTACCGAACTCCCTCCACTTGTACTCTCCCGTTCCAGATTTGCATCAATGGCAGCTTGCTTTACACTTTCCACTGTCCTGTTCACAGATGTGCCTTCAGTGAGAACAGTGGCATTTTCCTTGTCATAAAATTCAGTGCAAACCCACCGACCCTTCTTGTATGGTTCAGTAGTATTAGAATCCAGTTTCACAACTCTAAATCTGGAACTGCCAGCTGCAGGCTGCTGGCTGACTGCAAGCACTTGGCCTCCTGCTGCACTTGTAGAAATTGCAGTATTCGAAGAAGCCCCAATGACACTAGTAGTACTACCAACAGCATTGGTGCCACCACTTGTCCCAGCAACATTGATGTTTACATTACTACTCACACCGCTCAATCCACTTACAGTTCTGGCATTACCATTACTTGGGGTACTGATGTTGGATGCCAGTGGTGCAGGAGTACCAACTGAGCTGCTCACTAATCCAGACATGGGGGCACTGATGCCATTTTTTTCAGTACTAGTGGTAACATTTGCAGAAGGGATTATTCCTCCTCCTGAAGGTGCAGCAGCACTGACTATCCCGGGCCCTGCCACCATGGCAGGGTGATGGTGGTGGTGGTGATGGTGGTGAGGATGAGGGTGATGGTGGTGGTGTGGATGGAGGCCGTGGATGCTGCCGTTAAACAAAGTTGTCTGATGCTGAGGCAGGCGAGGCTGATTCGGAGACAGAGCGCTGGGGGTCTCGGCGTCCCCGACGTTGTTTAAAGTTTCCTCGGAAGAGCTCCGCTCCGGCTCGTAGTCGGTGGCCCTGGAAACGTCCAGGATCTCGGAAGACGACAGGTCCTCAGTGTGAGACTCGTCCATATCGTCGTAGCTCTCGGTATCCTCGGCGATGCTGTTGTTGGAGCCGGCGTTGTTCTGCGCCGGGGTCACGCTGGTGATCTGAAAGCCGCTCTTCTTCTTCATCTGGGCCCCGGCCATGGAGACGGGCGGCACAGCAGCAGCAGGAGAAGGAAGAGGATGGAGGCTCAGACTCTGCGGCGGATGCGGCCCGGCCGAGGCAGCCGGCACGGAGCTGGGGATCGGACCCGGGCCAGGTCCAGGGCCCGGCACAACCGCGGCCGAGCGCACGGTGGCCGGCGGCACGTCCTCTGGGTGCGGGCGGCCGGCGGAGGCGGCGCCCATCAGGCTGGTGAGGGAGGCCGAGGAAGGAGCAGGAGCGGCGGCAGCGGCTGTGTTGCTGCTCCGCCGAGGGTAGAGCGGGTGCGCCATCTTCCTGTCCGCCGCGCTTTCCGACTGGTGCATCATCGCATTAAGAATGAAAAGAAACCCCCAGGACCCCGGCTCCACTCCCCCCGAACACACAACACACCCACCCCGGGACCCGGCTGCGGCAAACTAGCCAAATGCAAGCGGGGGCCGGGGATCTGAGCTGACCGACCCACCCGGCCGGCCGGCGTCTGCTTTGAGCCCACCCCCTCTCTCTTTCCCACTGGCTGGCTGAGCGCTGCCCTCTTTTCAAATGAGACGCCTCCTCCCTCTCTCCTCCCGCCGGCTCATCTCAAGCCGCTGCCGACATTTTAACCGGGGTGTGTGTGGGGGGTGGGGGCGCCGCCGCCGGTTGGAGATGATTCCGCTCGCCTTTCACTCAAGGGAACGGGCCCCGAGCGCAAGCCAGGCCGGAGCGGACTCGTCAGTTTGACACTTTCCTCAAGCCTCCTCACACAAACTCCGCACACCGCCCGGCGGCAGCATCGCAGGCCCAGGTCCCCGCTGCTGAGGGCGCCGCTCCGCCGGCCGTTTTACCGCATCATTCAAAATTTATATATATATATACTGATAATAATGGAGAGGGGGAGGAGGCGGGACCGTTCTCTGGTCGGGGCCGACTAACGGCGCGGCCTGTGCGGAGAGGCAGGCCCCGGTTGCTAGGGGAGAGGAGAGTCGCGGCTCCTCGCCTTTATTATGATGATGATGATGATGAAGCTGATTTCCACTCACAGTCCCTGTCACTGGAACACGGAGCGCCGGCAAGATGGCGGCCGCGCAGGCGCACCACCGTTCCCCCCGCCCCGCAGACCAAGCAGACATAAAGCCGTCTGGAAACAAGGCAGGAGCCCCGAGCACTGACGGAAATTACCGAGCCCAACTTCGGGCGGGGCCGGGCAGTGGGAAACTGCCGATTGTCGGAGCGGCTTCCGAGCTGCCACTCGATAACAGCCGAGTAGCTTCGGGCCAACAGTCGGAAATGACCGAGCGGCTACGAGGCCAGTGCCAGAGGATTGCGGTCCTGCCAAGCGCCAGTCGTACGGAGCGACGCGGAAACAACAACAACTTATTTTATATATATATATATATAGCGCCTTTAACGTAGTAAAACGTCCCAAGGCGCTTCATAGGAGACACGGGAGAAGAAATGGAGTTTCCTTCATTTAAAAAAAAAATCTGATCTATGTCACCTGAAAATAAAAGCGGCTCCATATGGCTAAATGGGTTTTCTATCCGTGTCACTTCTGGTGATCATAAATCTTACTAGTTTGAGGTATCGCAGTCTTAAACAGTTCCATATGTGTTAAATGGGTTGTCAATGTGTTACTCTCACTAATTGCATAAATCTTATTCCTAACATTTCTTTGATGTTGGCAGCTTTAGGGGACTGATAGTTTTTAAAAACGCTCTCAGATTTGATAACTGTCCTCACAAGTGATTCAGTCTCAGCTCATTATCCAAAATACTTTTCTCATTAAACAATGAGGCAAATCATTTTTGACTCATTGCCCTCAAAGATTAGCCACTCCCTTTCCTGTCGCTGTATCTTGTCATTCCATTCTTCACAATGATTACACTTCAAAAGTACTTCATTGGCTGTAAAGCGCTTTGGGAGGTCCTGAGGTCGAAAGGTGCTATATAAATGAAAATCTTTTTTAAATACTCTCATCCAGTGCCTCTGCTGCAGGTGACAACACAGAAGAACATAAGAAGGAGTAAGCCATTCGGCCCTTTCGAGCCTGCTCTGCCATGCAATGAGATCATGGCTGATCTTCTGTCTCAACTCCATTCACTGTCCCTATCGCCATATCCCTTGATGCCTTTACTAGTCAGAAATCTATCGACTTCTGTTTTGAATATACCCAATGACTGAGCCTCCACAGCCCTCTGGGGTAGAGAATTCCAAAGATTCACCACCCTCTGTGTGAAGAAATGTCTTCTCATCTCAGTCCTGAATGGCTTACCCTTTATCCTGAGGCTATGGCCCCTGGTTCTAGACTCCCCAGCCAAGGGAAACATTCTCCCAGCATCCACCCTATCAAGCCCTGTAATAATTTTGTATATTTCAATGAGATCTCCTCGCATTCTTCTGAATTCAAGAGAATACAGGCCTAGTTTACTCAATCTCTTCTCATACGACAGTCCATACATAGCACCCATAAAATTATGGTTACACCATCATTAGTGCTTGTACTCCCTGTCACACGTTAGGGGGTGGCTCTGATCTGGGAGGTTGGCTCTGATCTTAGGGGGGGTAATTCTGATCCCTGGGGTTGGTGATTCTGATCCGGGCGGTGATTCTGATCTCGGGGTGAGGGCTCTGATCTCTGGGGTGGGTGTGAAGGCTCTGGGCTCTGGAGAGGTGGAGGCAGACTGAAAGCAGCCCAGGCTGATTTTGTGGAGCCTGGAGGAGCATGCTCTGCCCGGTTCAGTCCAAAAATGGCATCAGGGTCCTATTGACATCGTAAGACCCCAAGTTAAATAAATAAGCTGTTCATCCTCTTCAGGAAGCCACACAAGCCTCCTATTCGGAGGACTCCAGCAAAATGGAGATGGCAACAATGATGCCGAAAATGGGGCAGTAAGTTTTCGGAGCCCAATGCCTCATTTCCACTGGGAAGGAGGCCTGAAAATTAACCTGTCCACTTTTGCAGTTGGTGGTGAATGATGCAAAAAGACCACTAGACAAGGCAATGAGAGAAAATATTGATTTAAATGTCTCAAAGAGGAATTCCCAATCTTAAAAAAAACAGAATAAAATTAATTACCTTGCGAGAGACTGATATGACTACATCAGCACGGTCAATGTGTATATAATGAGCACTGCTTATTCACAGAATATGAGCCTGTTTTGAAGAATTAACAGGCAGGCATTGTAAACAAATTGTATCCAGCAACTCCAAACAAATATAGTCATTAATCAAACTTTACTGTTGAAGCTGACAGGAGTCAGCTTAACGTCACTGCTCAAATAAACATGGCGGTAGCTGTGTCGCAAATCTCAGCAAACCAGAATAATATCCTATATCCTCATACATCAAATGCCTTAGAAGACAGATTGAAGTGCTCTGATATCCATCAAGATAAGTCTGAATGGTTCTCATGGGAGGAAGCCTCCAAATTGATGTTTCACAATGGGAGTGTAGGGAAAAAAATATGTGTTTTAATTTAGAAGACATTGCTACTATAAGTAAAGAAAGCCCCTGTGGAGGGGAAATCAATCAGGTCCACAGAATTGTCTCCAACTGCTACCGGGAATGGTAGAATAGTGGTTATGTTACTGGACTAGTAATCCAGAGGCCTGGACTAATGATCCAGAGACATGAGTTTAAATCTCACCATGGCAGCTGGGGAATTTAAATTCAATTAACTAAATCTGGACTAAAAAGCTAGTATCAGTAATGGTGACCATGAAACTATCGGATTGTCGTAAAAACCCATCTGGTTCACTAAAAGGGAAGGAAATCTGCTGTCCTTACCTGGTCTGGCCTATATGTGACTCCAGACCCAGCAATGTGGTTGACTCTTAAGTGCCCTCTGAAATGGCCTAGCAATGGCCTAGTTGTAACAAACAGCTACGAAAAACAATAATTAGAATAAAACGGGATGGACCACTCAGCTTCGACCTAGGCACCAGCTTCGGACATGACAACGGCACACCCAGCCCAATCGACCCTCCAAAGTCCTCCTCACTAACAACTGTGCCAAAATTGGGAGAGCTGTCCCACAGACGAGTCAAGAAACAGCCTGACATAGTCATACTCACCGAATCATACCTTTCAGCCAATGTCCCAGACTCCTCCATCACCATCCCTGGGTATGTCCTGTCCCACCAGCAGGACAGACCCACCAGGGGTGGAGGCACAGTGGAATATGGGAGGGAGTGGCCCTAGGAGTCCTCAACATTGACTCTGGACCCTATGAAGTCTCATGGCTTCAGGCCAAGCATGAGCAAGGAAACCTCCTGCTGATTACCACCTACCACCCTCCCTCAGCTGATGAATCAGTATTCCTCCATGTTGAACACCACTTGGAAGAAGCACTGAGGGTAGCAAGGGCACAGAATGTACTCTGGATGGGGGACTTCAATGTCCATCACTAAGAGTGGCTCGGTCGCACCACTACTGACCGAGCTGGCCGAGTCCTGAAGGACATAGCTGCCAGACTGGGCCTGCAGCAGGTGGTGAGAGAACCAACATGAGGGAAAAACCTACTTGACCTCATCCTCACCAATCTACCTATCACAGATGCATCTGTCCATGACAGCATTGGTAGCAGTGACCACCGCACAGTCCTTGTGGAGGCGAAGTCCCATCTTCCCACTGAGGACACCCTCCATCATGTTGTGTGGCACTACCACCGTGCTAAATGGGATAGATTCAGAACAGATCTAGCAGCTCAATACTGGGCATCCATGAGGTGCTGTGGGCCATCAGCAGCAGCAGAATTGTATTCCACCTCAATCTGTAACCTCATGGCCGGGCATATCCCTCACTCTACCATTACCATCAAGCCAACCCTGGTTCAATAAGGAGTGTAGAAGAGCATGCCAGGAGCAGCAGCAGGCATACCTCAAAATGAGGTGCCAACCTGGGAAAGCTGCAACACAGGACTACTTGCATGCTAAACAGCGGAAGCTGCATGCTATAGACAGAGCTAAGCGATCCCACAATCACAGAATCACAGAAACCCCACAGTGCAGATAGAGGCCATTTCGGCCATCGAGCCTGCACCGACACATATCCCACCCGATCCCCGTAACCCCTACACCAACACATATCCCACCCTATCCCCGTAACCCCATGTATTTAATCCCCCTAACACTAAGGGTCAATTTATCATAGCCAATCAACCTAACCCGCACATCTTTGGACCGTGGGAGGAAACCGGAGCACCCGGAGGAAACCCACGCAAACACGGGGAGAATGTGCAAACTCCACACAGACAGTCACCCGAGGCCGGATTCGAACCCGGGTCCCTGGCGCTGTGAGGCAACAGTGCTAACCACTATGCCACCGTGCTGCCAAATCAACGGATCAGATCAAAGCTCTGCAGTCCTGCCACACCCAGTCGTGAATGGTGGTGAACAATTAAACAACTAACGGAAGGAGGAGGCTCCATGAATATCCCCATCCTAAATGATGGCAGAACCCAGCATGTGAGTGCAAAAGTCAAGGCTGAAGTGTTTGCAACCATCTTCAGGCAGAAGTGCCGAGTGGATGATCCATTTCGGCCTCCTCCTGAGATCCCCACCATCACAGACCAGTCTTCAGCCAATTCAATTCACTCCATGTGATATCAAGAAATGGCTGAGCGCACTGGATACAGCAAAGGCTATGGGCCCCGACAACATCCCGACTGTCATGCTGAAGACTTGTGCTCCACAACTAGCCTCTAGCCAAGTTGTTCCAGTACAGCTACAACACTGGCATCTACCCAACAATGTGGAAAACTGCCCTGGTCTGTCCTGTCCACAAAAAACAGGACAAATCCAATCCAGCCAATTATCGCCCCATCAGTCTACTCTCAATCTTCTTCTTCTTCTTAGGCAGTCCCTTGGAACCGAAGATGATTTGCTTCCACATTAAAAATTAGTTCTCAGGTGACTGACGAGTCCAATGCAGGACCTACAGTCTCTGTCACAGGTGGTTGAAGGGGCGGGAGGGTGGGGTGCTTGGGTTGATGTGCGCTCCTTGCACTGTTTGCGCTTGGCTTCCGCTTGCTCCCGGCGAAGAGACTCGAGGGATTCGGCACCTTCCCAGATGCTCCTCCTCCACTTTGTACGGTCTTGGGCCAGGGATTCCCAGGTGTCGGTGGGGATGTTGCACTTTTTCAAGGAGGCTTTGAGGGTGCCCTTGAAGCATTTCCTCTGCCCACCTGGGGCTCTCTTGCCGTGTCGGAGCTCCGAGTAGAGCGCTTATTTTGGGAGTCTCATATCGGGCATGCGGACGATGTGACCCGTCCATCGAAGCTGATCAAGCATGGTCAAAACTTCGATGCTGGGGATGTTGGCCTGAGCGAGAACACTGATGTTGGTGCGCCTATCCTGCCAATGGATTTGCAGGATCTTGCAGAGGTAGCATTGGTGGTACCTCTCCAGTGCTTTGAGGTGCCTGCTGTACATGGTCCATGTCTCTGAGGCATACAGCAGGGCGGGTATCACTGCTGCTCTGTAGACCATGAGCTTGGTGCCGGGTTTGAGGTCCTGGTCTTCAAACACTCTCTTCCTCAGGTGACCAAAGGCTGCACTGGCACATTGAAGGCGATGTTGGACTTGACGCTTGCGTCTGCGCACACTCGGAGATCAAACTCCAAACCATCGTTAACACCTTCACCGAAGCATACGAGAGCATGGGCCTTACACTAAACATCCGTAAGACAAAGGTCTTCTACCAACCTGCCCCCGCCACACAGCACTGCCTCCCATTATCAAAATCCATGACAAGGCCTTGGACAACGCGGACCACTTTCCATACCTCGGGAGCCTACTGTCAACAAGGGCAGACATCGATGACTCTCAATCATCACCAAAGTGATGGAAGGTGTCGTCAACAGTGCTATCAAGTGGTACTTACCAATAACCTGCTCACCGATGCTCAGTTTGGGTTCTGCCAGGACCACTCGGCTTCAGACCTCATTACAGCCTTGGTCCAAACACGGACAAAAGAGCTGAATTCCAGAGGTGAGGTAAGAGTGATTGCCCTTGATATGAAGGCAGCATTTGACCGAGTGTGGCATCAAGGAACCCTAGTAAAATTGAAGTCTATGGGAATCAGGGCGAAAACTCTCCACTGGCTGGAGTCATACAAAGGAAGATGGTTGTGGTTGTTGGAGGTCAATCATCTCAGCCCTAGGACATCACTGCAGGTGTTCCTCAGGGCAGTGCCCTAGGCCCAACCATCTTCAGCTGCTTGATAAATGACCTTCCCTCCATCATAAGGTCAGCAGTGGGAATGTTCACTGATGACTGCAGTGTTCAGCGCCATTCACAACTCCTCAGATACTGAAGCAGTCCATGCCCGCATGCAGCAAGACCTGGACGACATTCAGGCTTGGGCTGATAAGTGGTAAGTAACATTCGCGCCACACAAGTGCCAGGCAATGACTATCTCCAACAAGCAAGAGTCTAGCCAGCACCCATTGACGTTCAAAGGCATTACTATCGCCGAATCCCCCACCATTAACATCCTGGGGGTCATCATTGACCAGAAACTTAACTGGACCAGCCACATAAATACTGTGGCAACAAGAGCAGATCAGAGGCTGGGTATTCTGCAGCGAGTGTCTCACCTCCTGATCCCCAAAGCCTTTCCACCATTTACAAGGCACAAGTCAGGAGTGTGATGGAATACTCTCCACTTGCCTGGATGAGTGCATCTCCAACAACACTCAAGAAGCTCGACACCATCCAGGACAAAGCAGCCCATTTGATTGGTACCCCATCCACCACCTTAAACATTCACTCCCTCCACCACCGGCGTACCATGGCTGCTGTGTGTACCATCTACAAGATGCACTGCTGCAACTCACCAAGGCTTCTTCGGCAGCAGCTCCCAAACCCGCGACCTCTACCACCTAGAAGGACAAGGGCAGCAGGCGCATGGGAACACCAGCACCTCCAAGTTCCCCTCCAAGTCGCACACCATCCTGACTTGGAAATATATCGGCAATCCTTCGTCGCCGCTGGGTCAAAATCCTGGAACACTTCCTAACAGCACTGTGGGAGTACCTTCACCACACGGACTGCAGCGGTTCAAAAAAGCGGCTCAACACCACCTTCTTAAGGGTAATTAGGGATGGGCAATAAATGCTGGTCTTGCCAGCAAAGCCCACATCCCAGGAACAAATTTAAAAACCGACATCTGCCCTTCAAATTATCCAGGAATACTGAGCACATTGTGAAGAAAAAGAATCCACCTTGACTGGGAATGAGAAATAGGTCTGCTATGTACAGTCAATCATTCATCAGTTCATACTTTTCTACAGAGCTGCAGAAGCAGTGTCATTGCTGGCCAATGGCCCAGTGGCTGAATGCACCAACTTGTAGCACCGAGACATGTAAATCTGGAAGATTCCAGATTCGACCTCCAGAGCTGATGGGCAGCCAGAATGGCCTGAGCTACAGAAGGAAATAAATTGGCAAATATTCTTATTCTTTGATCACTACCACTGACTCTTTCTGGATGTGGGTGTGTTTGGGTGTCAGATGAGATAGACTTGTGTCCTGCCATGGTGGCCCAACAATCAAATTGTCAGCTGTTCAGAGTCACACACAGAGAGTCAGACAGGACACCTCCAAGGTTAAAAAAAAATCAGAAACTTCTTTACCCAAAGAGTGGTGGGAATGTGGAACTCGCTACCACAGGGAATGGCTGAAGCAAATAGTATGGATGCATTTAAGGGGAGGCTGGACAAGCATATGAGGGAGAAGGGAATAGAGGGTTACGCTGATAGGTTTAGATGAGGAAAGACGAGAGGAGGCTTGAGTGGAGCATAAATGCCAGCATGGACTGGTGGGGCCGAATGGCCTGTTTCTGTGCCGTATATCCTATGTAATGATTCAGTGAGACCAAGCTTAGATTTTGAAAGAGTAAGAAGAAAGGAAAGATTGGGGGAGGAAAGGAGTTGCACAGTTTTGAGGTCCTAGGAAAGAATACAATAGAATAGGAGACTGTATGATGGATCTTCATTTAAACACAGTGGAGATATGGGGAGAAGGAAGAAGATGACATATTTGGACCTTAGAAGAAACAAAAGAGATAAGCTCAGAGGAGTGCTGCATATTTGTCATTGTTTGTCTTTTGATATTGAAGAAGACAGCCAGAATATCATATCATTTTCTGTAGTGAGTTCTTTGGTGACTGATGAGATCAGTTTTTGCTCGGATTGGGCGTCCACAGATTGATCAGTGGATCCCAGATACATCAGGTTGGGAATCTTGATTTTTCAAGCGAGACTTCTTCAGCTGATGTTTTTATTCAGCATCAGCAATGCGATGGACCTTATAGTAGGAGGTGTCTTCATGGATGGTTTATCGCCATGCTTCCTTAACTTGAGCAAGTTGTTCCCTCTTATGGACGTCTATTTGGCACTGTTTCTGAGTTGCTTTTATGTAGTCTTTATATCTCTTTTGTTGACCACTGACGTAATAAAACTACTACGCACTTGGTCTGAGTATAAAACAAGGCTTTAATCAACTGTTTCACGACCATGAGTTCTAGTTACATCACTAGTTCCTGGTTACAAAAACGTCCTGAGCAAGCTGGGCCCACGCCTGAGTATTTATACTTTCCCTGGACGGCGCCACCAGCTGGCCGCCCAGTGTTATCTCATGATTCATTTCTACATGAATGGTAAGATTCATGACAACCACCACAAAATCGCTTCCATAGTTACCAATGCGCCATAAAAGATCTTCTCTGGGATTTGTTCATCAGACATTCACACCACATGACCTGACCATCATAGCTGTGCCTTCATGATCAGAGCATCCATGCTCGGCCTGTCAGCTTTTTTAAGGACCTCGGTGTCAGGGATCTTGTCTTGCCGTCTGATCTTCATTAGACATTTCAGGCAGCTTAGGTGAAAGTGATTGAATTTCGTGAATATGTTGTGAACTGAGAATGGCAAGAAAGGTTGTGATAGGGAGAAAGAGGTTGGGGGCTAGACGTGAGACAGGAACCACACATTACACAACAGCTTTTTCTTGTAGACTATCAAAAAGTGTGAGAGGAGCTAGAAGGGTCTCCCCAGTTATGGGAGCAGTGTTCAGATTTTTAATGTTTTTAGGTTTTATAGACAGTTATTAAGAGCTGTGGGAGTCCGGGGGAGCAAATAAGCATTTTTTCAAGTAACTAAGAGCTAAGATTCTTGGAGGCAGCTTTAATAATGGAAGAATTGGTTCACTTCAGATCAGAGAAAATAATGAGGATGGAACAAAGAGTAAGAGGTGGTAGTTGTTGACTAAACTTGTGAAAACCATGAAGAAACTATGGCCCTGAGTTGTGGCTTATCGTGGCATTTTTGGAGATAGTTTCTGGGTTGGGACTCATTTCTTTCAGATTTACACCTCATAATGGCAGCACTGTAGTTTCAGTCCCAATCTGGAGCCCTTCAAGTGAGCGCTCGCTGACAGGAGCTCATTATAATAATATTAAGATGAGGGTGACTGGCATCGGTGTCCCCAAAACCTGTGACATATGCTCTCGCTGTGCCACAGGTAATTAACAAAGAGCTAAAAAGGAATGCCCATTGTCAACATCAGTTGAGACTGGCAGAAGTGTTTATTTCGGAGCCAGCAGCTTGAAGAAACTTTGAGAAGTGATTGCTGGAGTTACACAAGAGCTTTTAAAGTGTTTTTTTGTTTTGCCTTGCACCTGGATAGTGCTGGACATGCCTCCAACAGCCTGAGGGCCTGTGAGATCATCAGGATATATTTGCTTCCAAAAATATCCCAGTGGTCTCACAGGCCCACAGGCTGTTGGAGGCATCCCCACCCGCAGTGAGCAGTTCTGAATCTTGGGTATCGTATGTTCGACGGGCATTCCTTGTTTGTAACTTTAATGGAGGAAGAGGAGGAGCAGTGCAGGATGGAGGAAAGGAGAGTGAGGCAGCATTTGAGGAGGATGCACCATATGAAGTATTACCCCCTCCCCAGGGCCACCCTGTTTTATCGTGTTGTTGGGTGCAACAGATGGCACTCATGCAATATAGTGAACTCCTGTAGGTAACCTTCTAAACATTCTTAATAGAAAGGGGCACCACTCACTGTATGTCCAAATTGTGTGAGACCAGATGCCAATAATCCTCCAAATCAATGTCAGATATTCTGGACGTTGCTATAATTCATTCATCCTCAGCAATTCTGCCCCCCATGAGTTCTTCAAGGAAGATATTCAAGGGAACAAATGGTTTGTGGTGACTAGGCATACTCTTTCTGTCATTGACAATGACCCCATTAAGCATTGCAAGAACAGCAGCTGGGGATTGCCATACTTCAACCAGAGTAGTCATTGGGAGGACTATTGGGACCTAGAAGGGGCACTTTTGCTGCCTTGATAGATCAGGAAGAGCTGTGCCGTATGCTACTGCTTGTGCATCCTGCAAAGTTGTAGCCCTGCACAATTCTACTATCCAGAAAGACCTGGACTTGGAGATTCTTGGGGAGTGGCCCTAGCTGCTTTAGAGCAGAAGAACCTGGAGTGGAGCAGCGGGAAGGCCATCACTTGGAGGAATCCTCAGTGATGGCTTCACGGGGCATCAGAACTCAACTCATCCATGAAGTATCTCAGAAAATGCTCGAAATACTCAGCAGGTCAGGCAGCATCTGTGGAGAGAGAAACAGAGTTAACGTTTCAGGTCAATGACCCTTCGTCAGAACTGGAAAAAGGTCATTGACCTGAAACGTTAACTCTGTTTCTCTCTCCACAGATGCTGCCTGACCTGTTGAGTATTTTCAGCGTTTTCTGTTTTTATTTCAGATTTCCAGCACCTGCAGTATTTTGCTTTTGCATTTGAATGAAGTATCTCATCTGTTTGCCACAGTCTGTAATTGTCACCACCACCAGAACTCCTTTTCTCCCACCTTCAAATAAAGAACAACTCCTTCAATCCAGTTCCCTCTCCTAGAACAGTTCAACACATCAGAACTCTTTGGCCCCACATGACCATGCAAGTCCACATAATATGAATGAATAACTGCACACAACATAAGTACACCCTTTCCTGCATGCGTATAATCTCTACAAATAGCACAAAATTCTCCTTTATTACAAGCAACTCAAAAGTAAACATAAACCATCCGACGCTTTCTTCATAGCTGCAATCTGTATTTCCATGGAAACTGTTTGATCTATCAAGACTATGAACATTGACTAAAGTCTCCAAACAAATTATACGGGAACTTTTGCATGTTGAAGAGCACCCTCACCTGATGATGGATAGATTAGCGCCTATAGGCTTACTATTAGTCTGAAGAAGACTGAAGTAATGTATCAACAAATTCCTGGGAATCAATCTGTTGGACCATCGACTGGTGAAATGGGATTGAATGCGGTCAAGGTGTTCACCTATCTTAGAAGTTTTCTATCTGATCATGCAGAGATTGGTAAGGAAGTGATGCTCAGAGAGCAAGCATGGCCTTTGGTGGTCTGTCCAAGCATGTTTGGAATCAGCGCGTGTCAAAGTTGCCACTAAATTGAAGGGTTACAACAAGGCCGGTGTCCTTAGAAATCATATTTATGGATCCGAAATATGGACATTCCAGAGAAAGCACATCAACACCTGGAAAGGTTTTACATCTTCGTATTAGATGGCAGAACAAGATCACCAACAATTAAGTACTGGAGTGTGCTGACAGCACCAGCACTGAGGTTATGATAATCAATGTTCGGCTAGACTGGACATTGTAATAATCAATAACATGTCATTCTATAGTGGACACTAGGTGGAGCCATAGAGCTGTGTAGAGCTGTATATAGCTGTATGTATATAAGACTACACTACCCAGCTGTATAGATATTAAGACTACATTACCCATGAGGCACTAGGCTACCCACAAGACAACAGTCAAGATGGCAGCCTGCACACAGGAGCACACATGCTGCATCTCTACAGATACTGTACCTAGAGAACGTGTACTGAATAAATGACTAGCTAGAAGCTAGCTGTGTTCATAATAAGAATGTCTAGTTATTAATGAACATAAGAGACATGTTGTTAGGATAGATGGCACACAGTTGCTGATGATTTATGGAGAACTGGTGGATGGCAGAAGAAAGCAGGGTGGACAACAAAGGTGCTAGAAGGACACACAGAAGATTCACTTGAAGCAGAGCAACATGGTCATTGATTCTTGACAAACACTGGCCATTGAGGGCTTGATGCTATGCCCTTCTAAGTAAATTATGGCTCCCCATCAAAGTTTTGCTTATGGCTACCTGGTTTCCTCTCAGATTGTTCTATTTGTTCTGTGATTGACTGCAATGGCATGCTGATCTGAGAGAAGGAACAAAGGGCTTTGACCTACTTCTCCTCTTCATCATTATCTTCCTCCTTTTCCTCATCCTCTGCTCCTGTTGCTGGGATGGATCTTCAGGAAAAGAGAGTCCAAGCTAAGAATGCATAAGCATGACCCCCTTGGAATTAAGGAGACAGAGAAAGGGGTGAAAGGTTCTGGCTGTGAACTGCTTCACAGAGATGTCGCAGTGATTATGCAGGTGATACGCTTATCAATTACTCCATAAAAGACGATGAATCAGGAAGGTGATGAAAAGGCTTTTATTAACTAGAGAACAGAGCATGCCTCTCGTGGGTGGCTGGTTCCAAGAAGGAAGTGAGTCGGCGAAACCCCCACCTTTATACCTGGTCATGTGGGCGGAGTCAGCTGAGGCATGCCTTGGTACACAGCGCCACCCAGAGGTAACAATATACAATAACAGTGGTTTACCACATTCACCCCTTGTTTAAAATTAAGTCCGGCGGGGTGAAGGGTACTACAAGTTTGTGTAGTTAAGTCTATCAGGAGGCCTTGTCTGACGTCCTGATCGTCGTGGTGGCGGCGGCGGTGTTGCAGCATCCAACGTCGGATCTGGTGTCTGGGTGGTCAACGAAGGGTCCTGGGGCTCCGGCATGCCGTCTACAGGGGTTGGATTGGGAGGGGTGGTGGGGGATAACGGTGGTAGTTCAGGGGTACCCGAGGGTGCGAGATCTCGTATGGAGACCGTGTCCTCCCGCCCGTCTGGGTATGTCACCCAGGCATACTGGGGGTTGGCGTGTAGGAGGTGCACCCTCTCGACCAGGGGGTCCATTTTATGGGTCCTTACGTGCCTCCGCAGTAGGACGGGCCCAGGAGAAGTCAGCCATGCCGGTAGCGAGGTTCCCGATGTGGACTTCCTGGGGAAAACGAACATTTGCTCATGAGGGGTGGCATTAGTGGCAGTACAAAGCAGTGACCGGATGGAGTGGAGCGCCGCAGGGAGGACCTCCTGCCAGCGAGAGGTCGGAAGGCCCTTAGATTTTAAGGCTAAGAGGACGGCCTTCCAAACCGTCGCGTTCTCTCTTTCCACCTGGCCGTTCCCCCGGGGGTTGTAGCTGGTGGTTCTGCTCGTAGCAATACCTCTCGCTAGCAGGTACTGCCGAAGTTCGTCGCTCATGAAAGATGAGCCCCTGTCGCTATGTATATAGCTAGGGAACCCAAACAAGGCGAAGAGGTCATTCAGACATTTGATGACCATGGTACTGGTCATGTCTGGGCAAGGGATGGCAAACGGGAAACGGGAGTACTCATCAATTATGTTGAGGAAGTACACATTGCGGTCAGAGGAGGGGAGGGGCCCTTTAAAATCGACGCTCAGGCGCTCGAAGGGGCGAGTGGCCTTGATCAGGCTTGCTCTGTCCGGCCTATAAAAGTGCGGTTTGCACTCGGCACAGATTTGGCAGTTCCTGGTCATGGTCCTGACCTCCTCGATGGAGTAGGGCAGGTTACGGGATTTGATGAAATGGAAGAACCTGGTGACCCCCGGGTGGCAGAGGTCATTGTGGAGGGTCTGCAGTCTATCAACCTGCGCGTTGGCGCATGTACCACGTGATAGGGCGTCTGGGGGCTCATTTAGTTTCCCGGGCCGGTACAAGATATCATAATTGTAGGTGGAGAGTTCGATTCTCCACCTCAAGATCTTGTCGTTCTTGATTTTGCCCCTCTGCTTATTATTAAACATAAAAGCTACTGAACGCTGGTCAGTGAGCAGGGTAAACCGTTTTCCGGCCAGGTAATGCCTCCAGTGACGCACCGCTTCCACAATAGCCTGGGCCTCCTTTTCGACAGAGGAGTGTCGGGTCTCGGGGCCCTGGAGGGTCCTTGAGAAAAAGGCCACGGGTCTGCCCACCTGGTTAAGGGTCGCAGCTAGGGCGAAGTCGGATGCATCGCTCTCCACTTGGAAGGGGATCGACTCATCCACTGCGTGCATTGTGGCCTTCGCGATATCGCACTTGATAAGAGTGAAGGCTGCACACGCCTCTGGTGTCAGGGGGAAGGAGGTGGATTTGATGAGGGGTCTAGCTTTGTCTGCATAGTGGGGAACCCACTGGGCATAGTAGGAGAAAAACCCCAGGCATCTCTTCAGTGCTTTTTGGCAGTGGGGGAGGGGTAGCTCCATTAGGGGGCGCATTCTGTCGGGGTCGGGCCCGATGACTCCGTTCTCCACCACGCAGCCGAGAATGGCGAGGCGTTTGGTGCGAAACATACATTTCTCTTTATTGTACGTTAGGTTCAGCCGTTGGGCCGTACGGAGGAATTTTTCTAGATTAACGTCATGGTCCTGCTGGTCGTGGCCACAGATGGTGACGTTATCCAGATAGGGAAAGGTGGCCTGCAGCGCGTTCTCGTCAACCATCCGGTCCATCTCCCTTTGGAAGACCGAAACCCCGTTGGTGACGCCGAAGGGAACCCTAAGGAAGTGGTAGAGGCGGCCGTTCGCCTCGAAGGCAGTATACTGGCGGTCCTCATGGCAGATGGGGAGCTGGTGGTATGCTGACTTAAGGTCAATGGTGGAGAATACTTTGTATTGCGCAATCTGGTTGACCATATCAGATATGCGAGGAAGGGGGTATGCGTCCAGCTGAGTGTACCGGTTTATGGTTTGGCTGTAGTCAATGACCAGGCGGCGTTTATCAGTGGTTTTAACGACTACAACCTGGGCTCGCCAGGGGCTAGTGCTCCCTTCGATAATGCCCTCCTTCAAGAGCCGCTCCACCTCAGAGCTAATGAAAGCTCTGTCCCCGGCGCTGTACCGCCTGCTCTTGGTAGCGATGGGTTTACAGTCGTGGGTGAGGTTAGCGAACAAGGGAGGGGGGGGGACTTTTAGTGTGGAAAGGCTGCAGGTGGTTTGCGGCGGGCGATTTAAAAGGTGTTGGTTGCAGACTGTGAGTGGGGGGAGGGGTCCACCGTATGCTAATGTGACACTTTTAAGGTGGCACTGAAAATCCAACCCTAGCAGCACGGCAGCGCAGAGACGGGGCAGGACTAGAAGTTTAAAATTTTTATATTCTGTGCCCCCAACCGAAAGGGTCACCACACAGTAGCCGCCGACGTCCATTGAATGGGACTTGGACGCCATAGAAATCCGATGGCGCGTCGGCAGGACCGTGAGGGAGTGGCTACGTACCGTGTCTGGGTGAGTAAAACTCGCTGTGCTCCCGCTGTCGATTAGGCAAGTGGTGGCGCGGCCGTTTACCGTGATATCCATCATGGAGCTGGATAGATGATGAGGGAGGGCTTGATCCAGCGTAACGGAGGCCAGTGTATGGCTTAGTGAGTCGGTATGGTCGTCCGACGAGACGGTGGTCGAGTCCGGAGACGAAGTGGCGGTTGAGTGCGGCGAATAAAATGGCGGCAGCCATGCGGCCGGAGGTGCACAAAATGGCGGATAAGATGGCTGCCCCCATGGTTCGCACGCGGCGCTGCTGGCGTTCGCTGGTTTCCCCCTGCAGGCATTGGCGTAATGGCCTTTCTTCCCGCAGCCCGAGCAGGTAGCGGTCTTAGCCGGGCAGTGCGCTCTAGGGTGTTTTAACTGGCCACAGAAATAGCATTTTTGGGCCTGGTTACGGGGCATCGCTGCGGTTCTTACCGGGGGCGGCTGTCCCAGTTGATTTCGGGACATCGCTGCAGCAGTTGGTGCCGGGGGCAGCGGTCCCATGTCCCACGGTCGCGATGGCCATGGCGCGGCGCCGTTACGTGAGTATGCTTCGAGGTTTCGGTGGGCCGCATCTAGCGAGAGCGCAAGGGCTACGGCCATCTTCAGGTCGAGCTCCTTGCTTTCGAGCAGTCTCTGCCGGGAGTAGTCGGACTGGAGGCCCCTGACGAAGGCATCACAAGTAAGTCCCTCCGCGTGCCCCGCAGCCGTTACCTCCTTACAGTCGCAGTCTCTGCAGAGTGTCTGTAACGCCCGTAAAAATGCCTCTACCGATTCCCCCGGTTGCTGCCTGCGGGATCCCAAGAGGTGTCTGGCGTAAATCGTGTTCACTCGGTGCGTGTATTGCCCTTTTAGTAGTTCGAGGGCCGCCGTGTACGTAGTAGCGTCCCGGATGAGCGTATATACTTGAGGGCTCACCTGGGCGGTCAAAACTTTTAGTTTGTTCTCCTCCGATGTCACGGCGGAGGCTCCTAGGAAGGATTCAAAGCAGCTCAGCCAGTGTTCGAAATTGGTTGATGAACCCGCTGCTTGAGGGTCGAGGTCCAGGCATGCCGGTCTGAGGGCTCGCAGCAACGCCTGCTGTTGTTGCTGTTCAGGTGTCGCCATTTTACTTCTAGTTAATAAAATTGATACGCTTATCAATTACTCCATAAAAGACGATGAATCAGGAAGGTGATGAAAAGGCTTTTATTAACTAGAGAACAGAGCATGCCTCTCGTGGGTGGCTGGTTCCAAGAAGGAAGTGAGTCGGCGAAACCCCCACCTTTATACCTGGTCATGTGGGCGGAGTCAGCTGAGGCATGCCTTGGTACACAGCGCCACCCAGAGGTAACAATATACAATAACAGTGGTTTACCACAGCAGGTATGCACCCACTCACCTGCTGCCTGCACTGTACCACTGACCTCACCATCTCGCATGACTTGAGCAGAGTGCTTCTCCATCAGCTCCATGGCTTGATCCTCATAAGAGATCAGCTCCACCCCCCACCACCATGCCTTGCATTGTGAACAAATTTCACCTGTAAAACGATTAAGTGAATTAGGTGAAGATTAGCATTTGAGGGATGTCTCCCTGGTGGCATTGAATAGCTGATGTAATTGATCTGCTGGTACCGCCATATTAAAGCAATTACTGTTGGGGCGATGCCAGAACATATATTATCATATCCAGAATTTTCCCTCCATAAACCCCTTTGCCTTTCCACCTCCTTCTCCTTCAAGACCCTCCTTAAAACCCAGCTTTTTGGTCGCCGCTCCTGATATCTCGCCCTTTGGCTTGGCATCTGTTTATTTTGATTATGCCTCTATGACGAGCTTTGAAATGTTTTCTACATTAAAGGTGCTACATAAATACAATAGGTTGTTGTTGCTATTGCAGTTGTTGTAGTAGTAATAGTCGTAGCAGTGGCCTCTCAACCACCGCACAGTGTGAAAGATGACTTGTGCAGCTTATAGTTTAAGAGGGTGAACAGTTTGTTAGTGCCCAGAGAAGAAAAGGGAGGGTGGTCACCTTGCCTGCCTTCGTCAAGTCATTGAAGATTATCCAGCAGTGGTCTGCAGTTCTGGGGATGAGAGAGGTGGTGGCACTGCCACCTCCCTCCACATGGCACATGACACACTTTTTCGTGGCTTCCTCCAAAGGTCACCCAGCAGTCATTCTTTTATTTGTTACATCTCATCCAGGAGGGTTTGTAGATCACCATCATTAAAATGTTGTACTCTTCTTTTCTGTCCCTTCCATGTGTTGCAAAAACTCACCTGATCTACACATACCAAACAGTTACCTTAGTTTGGCAATATGTTCACTGCTTATCTGCTACTGCAATCTTTAGCCATCTCAGCTCTTTAAAGGCCTACACCTGAAATTTCCATTTCACCTGTTGTAGAACTCCTGTGTTCCCCAGGATTTACACTCAAGCAACATCAAATGATATGCAACTGACCCTGTGATTTATGGTGGGGTCAGCACTTGAGAGGATCATTGGGTGGAAGAGCCCAAGGTACAAAAATGATATAAATGGTATAGTGGATTGTTAGGACCTGGGATTTTTGTTGTCCAATTGAAGAGCATGGAGAAGATTGAAGATGAAGCAATTCAGCTATTGCACTGCAAGGTGACAGGGTTGTCAGCAGGGATGGTGTGTAATGTAAAGGAAGTTGATGAATGTAGAGTGGAATCATCAAGAAAAGAGTAGATAGATTAATGGCAAGTGGTGGAGATCATTGATATAAAGAAGAAACTGGGGAATCCTTGAGTTAATGGAAAGACAGTCCGAGGATGAGCAGTCAACCACAGAACAAATAGGACAATCTGAGAGGAAACCAGGCAGCCATAAGCAAAACTTTGATGGGGAGCCATCATTTATTTAGAAGGGCATAGCGTCAAGCCTTCATCATCGCTGGGTCAAAATCCTGGAACTCCCTCCCTAACAGCACTGTGGGAGTACCTTCACCACACGGACTGCAGGGGTTCAAGAAGGCGGCTCACCACCACCTTCTCAAGGGCAATTAGGGATGGGCAATAAATGTTGGCCTTGCCAGTGATGCCCACATCCCATAAACAAATTTTTTAAAAGGCTTTGGAGATCACAAGATCAATGTGGATAAGGGGTAAGCCATTTAGGGCTGAAATGAGGAGGAATTTCTTCACCCAGAGAGTGGTGAACCTGTGGAATTCTCTGCCACAGTTTTTCAGGGCCATAATGGAGGCCAGTTCATTAAATATATTCAAGAAAGAGTTGGATATATTTCTTGAGGCTAAAGGGATCAAGGGATATGGGGAGAAGGCAGGGACAGGGTACTGAAATTGGATGATCAGCCATGATCTCATTGAATGGCGGAGCAGGCTCGAAGGGCCGAATGGCCTACTCCTGCTCCTATCTTCTATGTTTCTATGTTTCTATGAAAGCCCTTTGGCCCATTTGATGTCATCCTTCCAGAATTTTGACCCATGAAAATATCTTAATGGCCCAGAATTTGCGGTCAGTGGCGAAGCGACGGCAATCACCACTGACCTCGGCGAACGCTGCCCATAAAGATCTCACGATCTCGCTGGGGAAAACCTTAGTTTTCTCAACCTTAATTTGATTATAGTCTGTCAAAAGGGGATTCTCCAACGTAGAGCAGCAGTGATGTCATCAAGCTGTCTAAGCAGCCAATCACATTGAAGAATTCTCACAGACAGCAAACCAGGAAATAAAAAGCAGCTTTTATCATTCACCTTTTAAAATTTTTACAGAGAGCAAAATAAAGATTGGGACATACACATGGGGTTAAGGTAGAAGCTGAAATATCATAAACAAACTTAATAAAAAACAAATATTTTGAAGTATTTTAAAAATCTATCAATCAAATATAAAATTAGTTTTTCAGGGCCATAACGGTTGTTCAGCAGTTCAGCAGGGTACAGTAGCATAGTGGGAATTTAAATTTAATTAAAATAAATCTGGAATAAAACCCTAGTATCAGTAATGGTGACCATGAAACTACCAGATTGTCATAAAAACCCATCTGGTTCACTAATGTCCTTAAGGGAAGGAAATTTGCCATCCTTACCTGGTCTGGCCTATATGTGACTCCAGACCCTCAGCAATGTGGTTGACTCTTAACTGCCTTCTGAAATGGCCTAGCAAGCCACCACCTTCTCAAGGGTAATTAGGGATGGGCAATAAATGTTGGCTTTGCCGGTGACACCCACATCCCATGAATGAAAAAATACGGCATTAAAACTCCAGTTATACCTCTTTCAACAAGGCGTAACTTTTTATGGGATGTTCAGCAGGGACATTAGAGTGGAAAAGGGGAAGTTTTCGTCAGTTCAAGTAATTTCACTGATTACCGGCTATGGGGAGTTCCACAGTGCAGCCTGTGGTGGAGCAGAGAATAACTGACTGCAACTTTAGGAGTTCCGTGTTTATCTGTGCATGCATTAAATCCTGAAGTTACAGTCAGATTGAGATGGATATTGACAGTGAACACTGACAGATTTGCCGTCATTACTGTGACCATCTTCAAGAAAGGTGACAAGTCCGATTGCAGCAATTACAAAGGAGTTTCCCTGCTGTCTGCCACAGGGAAAGTCATCACAAGAATCCTCCTCAATCGCTTTCTCCCAGTGGCCGAAGAGCTCCTCCCAGAGTTGCAATGCGGATTCCGCCCACTAAGGGGCACAATGGACATGATCTTCACCACACGTCAATTACAAGAGAAATGCAGGGAACAGCACCAGCCACTGTACATGGCCTTCTTTGTTCTCACAAAGGCCTTCGACACTGTCAACTGTGAGGAATTATGGAGTGTCCTCCTCAAATTCGGCTGCCCTCAAAAGTTTGTCACCATCTTCCGCCTGTTTCACAACGACATGCAAGCCGTGATCCTGATCAACGATTCCACCACAGACCCAATTCATGTACGAACCGGGGTCAAGCAAGGCTGTGTCATCGCACCAACGCTCTTCTCGATCTTCCTTGCTGCAGTGCTCCATCTCACCCTCAGTAAGTTCCCCACTGGAGTGGAGCTAATTTACAGAACAAACAGGAAACTGTTCAACCTCCATCGCCTCCAGTCCAGATCCAAGGTCGTCCCAGCCTCTGTCGTCGAATTACAGTATGCAGACGACACTTGCGTCTGCGCTCACTCGGAGGTCGAACTCCAAACCATCGTCAACACATTCACCGAAGTGTACGAGAGCATGGGCCTTACACTAAATCCGTAAGACAAAGGTCCTCTACCAACCTGCCCCCGCCACACAGTACTGCCCCCCGATTATCAAAATCCACGACAAGGCCTTGGACAACGTGGACCACATTCCATACCTTGGGAGCCTACTGTCAACAAGGGCAGACGTCGAAGACAAAGTCCAACACTGCCTTCAGTGTGCCAGTGTAGCCTTTGGTCGCCTGAGGAAGAGAGTGTTTGAAGACCAGGACTTCAAACCCAGCACTAAGCTCATGGTCTACAGAGCAGTAGTGATACCCAACCTGCTGTATGCCTCAGAGACATGGACCATGTACAGCAGGCACCTCAAAGCACTGGAGAGGTACCACCAACGCTGCCTCCGCAAGATCCTGCAAATTAATTGGCAGGATAGGCACACCAACATCAGTGTTCTCGCTCAGGTCAACATCCCCAGCATCGAAGCTTTGACCACGCTCGATCAGCTCCGATGGACATCGTCTGCATGCCCGATACGAGACTCCCAAAACAAGCGCTCTACTCGGAGCTCCGGCAGAGCAAGAGAGCCTCAGGAGGGCAGAGGAAACACTTCAAGGACACCCTCAAAGACTCCTTAAAAAAGTGCAACATCCCCACTGACACCTGGGAATCCCTGGCCCAAGACCGCACAAAGTGGAGGAGAAGCATCCGAGAAGGTGCCGAACACCTCGAGTCTCTTTGCCGGGAGTAAGCGGAAGCCAAGCGCTAGAAGTGCAAGGAGCACACGTCAACCCAAGCACCCCACCCACCTGCCCCTTCAACCACCATCTGCCCCACCTGTGACAGAGACTGTAGGTCCCGCATTGGAATCATCAGTCACCTGAGAACTCATTTTTAATGTGGAAGCAAGTCATCCTCGGTTCCGAGGGACTGCCTAAGAAGAAGAAAGAAGCATTACCACTGCAAAATCCAGGTCATTGTTTCTTAAATGAGTCATTATCCTGGCCTCAAGCACTATTCCTGGTAACCAATTCCAGCTTTTGATCATCTTCTGTATTAAGAAATATTTCTTTGCATCTGTCCTACTATTGTCCTTCACAACTTTGAACCTACACACCGCCTCCAGCTTCTGAATTGTCCCATATGTCTCACTGACCAGAACTATACACCGGAAGAGATATCCAAGGCAATGACTAATGACTTACCAACGTGTTTATACAGCAATCGGGCATAAATAAATGCCCACAATCTTTCTTCTTTTAAGGTCTCCCAACAACAACAGCTTCTATTTATATAGCGCCTTTAACGTAGTAAAACGTCCCAAAGTGCTGCACAGGAGTATTAAAAGACAAAAAAAATTTATCACCGAGCCACATAAGGAGAAATTAGGGCAGGTGACCAAAAACTTAGTCAAAGAAGTAGGTTTTAAGGAGCGTCTTAAAGGAGGAAAGAGAGGTAGCTAGGCGGAGAGGTTTAGGCAGGGAATTCCAGAGCTTAGGGCCTAGGCAACAGAAGGCACGGCCACCAACGGTTGAGCGATTATAATCAGGGATGCTCAAGAGGGCAGAATTAGAGGAGCGCAGATATCTCCAGGGGTTGTGGGGCTGAAGGAGATTACAGAGATAGGGAGGGGCAAGGCCATGGAGGAGTTTGAGAACAAGGATGAGAATTTTGAAATCGAGACATTGCTTAATGGGGAGCCTGTTGTGTATGTACCTTTAAGAGAAGAACTGATTCTATACTGCAGTACCGGCAGTGACCACCCCTGTATATAAAGCCATAGCAGGCTTCTGTATTTCAGTCTTGAGTTCCCCTCTGTTCAGTAAATACCTGTTTTATTGTTCTCCTGCAGTCCGAGTATTATTGATACCCGGACACTACACTGGTGACGGGCAGGTTCGAACTCACCTGCAGTACTGCATCACCTCACAGGGATCTTTTCTCTGAAGAGAAGCTTCTTGGAGGTCGAAGTCAGAACGGCGGGCGTCGACCGCGGGCAACCGCCCAGAGATCCATCGGAGAGTGGCAGGGGAGGCTGTGGAGAGCTGGGCCTGGCTCCCCAGTCGAGGTGTTCCAGCAAGTCATGCTGGTAGCAGGTAGTGCGCTGACCCTTCCGGACTGCAGCGGGCTCGGGCTCGATTGAGCGGCTCTGCAAAGGGGCTGTGCAGCATCGTCGGGAGGAAGAGAGAGAGAGAGGGTGGAGCGCACAGGGCGCGGTCGGTGCTCAAGAACCGGGCAGCGTGGAGAGGATAGAACGAGGGGAAGGAAAAGTGATACGCGCCGAAGCCGCGGGTCACCGCCATTACCCTGTAGAACGCTAGGAGCAGCGTGGCAGCAAGGGGAAGAAGGAAAAGCGTGGGAGGCGCCATTTTATTCCATTGGGGAAGAAGGAAAAGCACGGGAGGCTCCATTTTATTCCATTGGGGAAGAAGAAAAAGCGCGGGAGGCGCCATTTTAAATCACTCAAGATGCCGAAGAGTGGCAGTATCACTGCTTTCAACAACGAGGTAGAAGACTGGACCACGTATGTGGAAAGAATTGAAGTGAGGTGGCCGATGGAAAGAAGGCGTCGGTATTATTAAATTTCATGGGCGCGAGAACGTACGGCCTATTGCGGAATTTAATTACCCCAGCTAAACCAACGGAGAAAAGTTTTGAAGAGATTGTTAATATCTTACAGGAACACCTAAACCCTACACCGCTGCTGATAGCAGAAAGATTCAAGTTCCATAAAAGAAACCAGCACAAAGATGAGAGCAATGCTGACTATCTTACGGAACTACGCAAGTTATCGAAGCACTGCCAGTTCGGAGCAGGACTGGCAGACGCCTTACGGGATAAGTTTGTCTGCATGCTCCAGAGTGAAGGAACCCAGAAACGACTACTTTCGGAAAAGGACCTGACGCTAGAACAGGCTTTCAGCGTGGCAGTATCCTACGAAGCAGCAGCACGGGGAGCTGCGGAAATACAACAGAAACCACAGGAATACAGCGCTAATGAAATGGCGTATGGAGCAGAAAAGTGCTATCGCTGCGGCAGAACAACCCATGATCAGAAGGACTGCTGGTTTAAGGACAAAGTATGCAGGCAATGTGGGAAAATGGGATACATAGCAAGAGTCTGCAGGTCGAGAAAGAAATTCAACACTACAAGAACTACTAAGGAAAAGTACATGAAAGTAAAGAAATTGACAGACAGTAGTTCGGAAGATCAGGAGAGTGATAAGGACTCCGGGAGCAGGAGACTAAGTTGTCTAAAGTTACACAACGTGATCGCAAAGGAGGATCACCGAACCATTTGGGTCACCCTCATGATAGCAGGGTCCCCAGTAAAGATGGAATTGGACACAGGATCAGCCCTAACTGTCATGAATCGACGAGACTATGAGCGGCTATTCTCAAACATACCCTTGAAGGACACGTCCATTGTATTGAAGACATACACAGGGCAAAAAGTCTACCCCAGAGGAAAAATAAGGGTGCCAGTTGAATACAACGGCAAGGAAACACAGAAACTGTATCTATATATACTACCAGATGGAGGACCACCATTATTGGGATGTGAATGGATCCGAAAAATACAATTGGATTGGCATTCCATTCAGGCGCTAACTGTGACTGATAAAAAGGATGATGACGTCACACCTGGACGACTGTCAAAAATTCTAACTGACGCGAAAGAGGTGTTCCAACAAGGACTTGGGACTCTAAAAGGAGTAACGGCAACGATAAAAATCAAAGATAACGCAAACCCAAAAAATTTTAAGGCCAGACCGGTACCTTATGCGAGCCGCCCAGCCGTTGAAGCAGAGCTGGAGAGTCTGGAGCGTTCGGGTGTGCTGTCCAAGGTGGACTGGAGCGAGTGGGCCACACCCATCGTTCCTGTAATGAAGAAATCATTGTGCAGCACGCCTGGGGAACCGAAGAAGGTTCGCATCTGTGGGGACTTCAAGGTAACTGCGAACCCAGTCCTGCACACAGTACAATATCCACTTCCACGGATAGAAGATAGTTTCGCCTCACTATCTGGAGGGAAACGCTTTACAAAGATTGATCCGGCCCAACCGTATCTACAAATGGAGGTGGAAGAAGCATCTAGGAAATACCTCACGATAAACACTCACAAAGGCCTTTACCAGTACAATCGACTGGTATTCGGGGTAGCATCAGCCCTGGCTATTTGGCAGAGGGCGATGGAACAAGTCCTGCAAGGGATCCCGGGGACCCAGTGTTATTTGGACGACATCCTGGTTACGGGCGAAAATGACAGTGAACACCTTGCCAACCTGGAGCAGGTGCTCACGAAATTACAGGAATATGGGCTACGAGCCAACCGCCCCAAATGCGAGTTCTTCAGGAGACAAATCTCGTATTGTGGCCACATGATTGATGAGGAAGGGTTGCATAAGTCGCCGGACAAGATTAAGGCTGTAGTCAAGGCTCCAGCACCAGAAAATGTGTCGCAACTGAGGTCGTTCCTCGGGTTGGTGAACTACTACCATAAGTTCTTGCCGAATTTATCTACAATTCTGCACCCACTGAACGCCCTGCTGCAAACTGGAGTAACATGGAAATGGAGTGATGAGTGTAAGCGTGCCTTTCAGAAATGTAAATGCCTAATCACTTCAAAAGAAGTATTGGCCCACTACAATCCAACACTACCGATTCGGTTGGCATGTGATGCGTTTCCCTACTGCATTGGAGCGGTGCTGTCACACAAATTCCTTGACGGTTCAGAGAGGCCAATAGCCTTTGCGTCGCACTCGTTAACCTCAGCCGAGCGTAACTACGCCCAGATTGACAGGGAGGCCCTCAGCCTGGTGTGGGGGGTGAAGAAGTTCAATCACTATCTGCACGGGCAGAAATTCACCCTACTGACTGATCATCAGCCCCTGGTCTCCATTTTTAACCCAAAGAAGGGCGTTCCGGTGATGATGGCGCAACGGCTGCAAAGATGGTCACTTTTTCTAGGGGCACATCAGTACGACATAGAGTACAAGGGTACGAAACAGCATGGAAACGCTGATGGGCTGTCGCGCCTACCGTTGCCTACGGTAGAGGAAGCACCTGCAGTGGACCCTGTTGAGATATTCCATGCGACCATAGTCGAATGTCTACCTGTTACAAACCCAAGTATAGAGAAGGAAACCCGAAATGACCCGACACTCTCTCCGGTCTATGATTTGATGGTGAAGGGATGGCCAGCACATGGCGACTCACTGTTGCCAGCATTCTCGCCAAGGAGAGAACAGCTGTCAGTGTGCCGGGGGACCTTGATGTGTGGATCCCGAGTGGTTATTCCACCCAAGTTGAGAGATAGAGTGCTCAATGAGCTTCATGAGGGTCATCTGGGAGGGGTAAAAATGAAGAGCCTAGCCAGGGCATTTGTGTGGTGGCCGGGAATCGATAAAGAAATCGAGGATATGACCAAGAGATGCACAGGATGCCAGAAGGTCCAAAATGCTCCACCACATGCCCCGCTACATCCATGGGAGTGGCCCTCATCTCCATGGCAACGGGTACACATTGATTTTGCTGGTCCATTTATGGGCTCAATGTTCCTAATCGCTGTGGACGCCCATTCGAAATGGCCAGAGGTCATCAAAATGTCCTCCACCACCACGGAGAAAACTATTGCAGTCCTACGGACCATCTTCGCCAGGAATGGCTTGCCAGAACAGATTTGCTCCGACAATGGGCCACAGTTTGTGTCCGAGGATTTCCGGAGGTTTCTGAGGAATAATGGGGTAAAACATTACACATCTGCCCCATATCATCCAGCCACAAATGGATTGGCTGAGAGGTTTGTTCAGACCTTTAAAAAGGCAATAAAGGCATTGTATAATGACGACATACCACTACAACACAAGGTGGATAATTTCTTGTTTGCTTACCGGAATGCGACACATGCAGTCACCAACCAAGCTCCAGCCATAATGTTCTTCAACCGAAGGCTAAGATGTCGCCTGGATTTGCTTAAACCAAACATAAGACGAGATGTTGAGGATAAGCAATTCCAGCACATAAATGAGAAGCCAACCAGGAGCTTCAAGATAGGGCAACCAGTCTTGGCCCGCGACTACCGAACAGAAAAATGGCAGCCAGGAACGATATGCACACAGCAGGGACCACTAATGTACACAGTGGACGTTGGAGAGAGCATCGTGAGACGCCATGCTGACCAGATTCTAGAGTCACAGGAACAAGCCAAACCCATACCACGAGCAGGTGCACCTGGTAATCAACCCGAAGTACAGATTGCGTCTACCTCAGAAGCAGTGGTATTGGAAGCTGACGAACCAACCAATGACAATGAGCCAGAATCAACTCCGCCGCAAGAACAGGATACTCGAGAAAGGCGCTATCCAGTCAGGATCAGGAAGCCTCCTCAAAGACTGAACTTGTAAATGACTATTTCAGTTGATGTATATAGTACAGAGAAAATTGTAATTGTAATTAGTTATTATTTAGTTGTTAAATGAATGTTATGTACTGTTTATCTAAAAGGGGAGGAATTGTTGTGTATGTACCTTTAAGAGAAGAACTGATTCTATACTGCAGTACCAGCAGTGACCACCCCTGTATATAAAGCCATAGCAGGCTTCTGTATTTCAGTCTTGAGTTCCCCTCTGTTCAGTAAATACCTGTTTTATTGTTGTCCTGCAGTCCGAGTATTATTGATACCCGGACACTACAGGGCCAATGTAGGTCAGCGAGCACAGGGGTGATGGGTGAACGGGACTTGGTGCGAGTTAGGACATGGGCAGCCAAGTTTTGGATGACCTCAAGTTTATGTCGGGTCGAATGTGGGAGGCCAGCAAGGAGCGCATTGGAATAGTGAAGTCTAGAGGTAACAAAGGCACAACAACATGAGATGAGCACTGGAAGCAGTGCAGAAAGAGTTCTATGATCATAATCTAGTAAAAGTTTGGGGCCTTCAGAAGGACTCAATTGGCCTAAAAATTCGGTTGCCTTGCGCCTCCCATTATCACCCTAAGAGGGCGCTAACTGGGTGCAAAGCAATTAGCGCCTGGGCGCAGCGCCGCCAATGCCTCCCGCGAAATTCAGCGGGTGGTTAGCGGCGGCAGTAACCGTTAGCACCCTGCGGCACTGCACCACCGACAATGACATCATTGCTGTGCACAGCACCCCGTTCGCACCACAGCCGCAATCTTCGGTAGCACCCCCTGACTTACCGGACGCTATGTCTGATGGGTTCAGGGGGGCCTACCTGCGGCCGGGGCGGCGCAAATTAAAGGGGAGGTGCCAGGCGGGAATTTTTGTCGCTGGCCGCCTGTCAGCACCTGGCCCTCTGCCGTCCCCGGCCTCCTCTGCGGCCCCGCGGGGTGCCGGCTGCGTTCCATGAGCCCGGCATTCTTCTTGAGTGCCGGGGTGTTTTGCCGGCACTCTGATCCCTGGTGGCCCAGCTGGACCCTGACTTGCGCTGAGCTTGGCCCTTCCCCTTTAATAAGAGGAGGAAGGCTTGCAGTACTGTGGCGCGGTGTGCCGCAGAACGTGGTGCTGCGGCATGTAGCGCCGCGATATTCACTCGCAGCGCCTCCCTCTTGGGGTGCGGGGATACTAATTTTTGTTAGTGCCTCAAAGGGGGCGCGACCCAATTTTTCCCACCAAGGGTCTAATAACAGCTCTTAGCTGGTGCAAGTTCTGCTGGAGACTTTTAAGGTCGTAGAGAGCAGAATTTTGCCAGGATAGCCTGAGAAATCTCTCCAGACATGCCCCTTGAGATAAGTTCCACCACAAATTTTTTCATGGGTGAAAATCAAGTTTTCTGCCCTCTCCAGCCACATGAATTTTGGGGCCTAAAACTTTAAATAATCATTGTTTTTGAATTTTCAGTATGAACAAAATAAAACACAGGTGATGTAATCATCTCTGTCTGTCTATCGGACTGTCGCTCACTCAGAAGCCTTGCTCCTTACAATAAACAATAAACAAGTAAAAATAGTTTCCTGTACAACCTATGGGTGAAATTCAACTTCGGTGGGGTTGCAAAACGGGCAGTATCAGATTGGCTGGCCGTTATATACCCGTCCGATTTCCTTTTCCATCGAAAGGAAAATCAAGCGGGTTGTATAACGAGCAGCCGGCCCACCACCGCCTGTTTATGTACCCTCACCGAAGTTGAATTTTACCTAACTTACCTCAGAAAGGTTCTAAAATTAATGCTCCAGCTTGATTTGGAATCAATTGGAAAAACAAGATATAAACAAATGGTGTTGTAGCCTGAGCAAAGACACTTCCAGTGGTTCCACTGAAGAGAATCACACTGATACATGCTGGGATATACTCCACACTACACTGCGACTTCCTGGGAGTTAATTTCCAAGGAAAGGCCACATGGAAGTCTTGTGTCACCACAATCCAAGAGAGGATCGATTACCTCATCTGAAGAGTAAATGGCTATGTTAGGTGGCACAGTAAGTACTGTAGATAGGAGCATAAAATTGCAAACGGACATTGATAGATTAAGTGAGTGGGCAAAACTGTGGCAGATGGAGTTCAGTGTGGGGAAATGTGAGGTCATTCACTTTGGATCTAAGGAAGATAGATCAGAGTATTTTCTAAATGACAAGAAGCTGGGAACTGTGGAGGAGCAGGGAAATTTATGGGTCAATGTGCAGACATCACTACAAACTAGTGGACAGGTACAAAAAATATACTAATGGAACATTGGCCTTCATCTCAAGGGGGCTGGAATACAAAGGGGTGGAAGTTGTGCTATATTTGTATAAAGCTCTGGTTAGACCACATCTGGAGTGCTGTGTTCAGTCCTGGGCACTGCACCTCAGAAAGAAAGGCCCAGATTTGGTTTGCTCCAATTGTTAGACATTTTCCCTCATCCCTCCGCTCAAAAAGGGCAACAAGGTATCTGGGACCTTGGTGAACGATGAGAACAACAGTCTACCTCCTTAACCAATGAGATTTAAGGATTGAGATAGAAACAGAGGAACCATGAAGAAGGAAATAGGGTGAATTAGAGCCAAATCAGGTACAGAAAGAGAAATAAAGTGAGGGAAAGAAAGATTGGATTAAGAGAGGGAGAATAAAGAGACAAAAAGTTACAACAAAAATATAATTTTAAAAATCTCTCGGAACTATTTACCACCTGTAGGAATGAGGCTCCACAGTTTCAATTGTTCCCTTTCTGGATCAGAGAGATTGAGTGCCATTGCAGGAGCATAAATCTCTTCATTAAAAAGGTACTTACTCTGTTAAGTACCAACCCTAACTTTCTATAACAAGGTTAATGGGTAATTAATGTGCAAATGCATCAATTTCTTGAAACTCACAGGGAGGTTGAGGGCGAGCTGCTGCTTTTGTGAGGTGAACAGTGGAGCGGCGGAAATCATCCAGCAACTTGTGGCGATTCGCAATTCAGTGGTATTTCTTCCTCGCCACAAATTGCTGGCCGATTTACACATTAATAACGGCGTGTGCATTAAACTCGCTGTTATTTTGGCAGCAAAATCTGGGCTGATATATTGGCCTTGGAGAGGATGCAGCGCAGATTCACCAGAATGATACTGGGTTAATTATGAGGACGGGCTGCACAGACTAGGCTTGTATTCCCTTAAGTATAGAAGATTAAGGGGTGATCTAATCGAAGTGTTTAAGGTGATTAAAGGATTTGATAGGGTAGATAGAGTGAAACTATTTCCTCTGGTGGGGGAGTCCCACTGCTCTTCCACAGTTCCTACCTTCTCATTTCTAGGTAAGTACTGTTCTGAGGTTTTCCTAACTTTTTTAATTTCTTCCTCTAGTCTTCAGGTGTTAAATGATAAGCAGTGAGAATCACACATTTTACAGTTACATATCTGCACTGTCCATCGGGTCCATGTGAAAACTCAGTCGGTGCTTTACTTTCAGTGACTAATCTTTCCGCTGAAATGCCATTGTCCCAATACATGGTTCATATTCAAAAGCCATTAAAGGTCTATCTGTATTGTTTCCATGGAATGGATCAACTGGACCATCACTTACCAGACTCATGGTCAGTAAGCTTATCGCTGCCATTTCAAGGGCAGGTCGGTGATGCTTCTCCTTTCTCAGACTTATGTAGAGGCTTCACATGCTGGCAATGGTGCTCCTTTTCCTCCTCGCATTTGAGTTATTCCATTTCTTTCTTCAGTTTGTTCCTCCTGAAATCTACCTCCTCCTTTTTCTACATTACAACAGTGACTTAACTTCAAAAGTACTCATAGAAACATAGAAGATAGGAGCAGGAGTAGGCCATTCGGCCCCTCGAGCCTGCTCCGCCATTCAATGCGATCATGGCTGATCATCCAAATTCAGTACCCTGTCCCTGCTTTCTCCCCATACCCCTTGATCCCTTTAGCCTTAAGAAATATATCCAACTCCATCTTGAATATATTTAATATATTGGCCTCTACTGCCTTCTGTGGTAGAGAATTCCACAGGTTCACCACTCTCTGGGTGAAGAAATTCCTCCTCATTTCTGTCCTAAATGGCCTACCCCTTATCCTTAGACTATGACACCTGGTTCTGGACTCCCTGACCATCGGGAACATTCTTTCTGCATCTAGTCTGTGCAGTCCTGTCAGAATTTTATAAGTTTCAATGAGATCCCCTCTCATTCTTCTAAACTCCAGCGAGTACAAGCCCAATCGTCCCAATCTCTCCTCATACGTCATTCCTGCCATCCCAGGTATCAGCCTGGTGAATCTTCGCTGAACTCCTTCCATGGCAAGAACATCCTTCCTCAGATAAGGCGACCAAAACTGCAAACAATACTCAAGATGTGGTCTCACCAAGGCCCTGTACGACTGCAGCAAGACATCCTTGTTCCTGTACTCAAACCCTCTCGCTACAAAGGCCAACATACCATTTGCCTTCTTAACTGCCTGCTGCACCTGCATGCTTACCTTCAGCGACTGGTGCACAAGGACACCCAGGTCTCGTTGCACTTCCCCTTCTCCCAATCTATTGCCATTCAGATAATAATCTGCCTTCCTGTTTTTGCCACCAAAGTGGATAACCTCATATTTATCCACGTTATATTGCATCTGCCATGCTTCTGCCCAATCACCCAACCTGTCGAAATCATCCTGTAGTTTCTCGGCATCCTCCTCACAGCACACACGCCCACCCAGCTTTGTGTCGTCTGCAAATTTGGAGATATTACATCTAGTTCCCTTGTCTAGATCAATATATATTGTGATTAGCTGGGGTCCAAGGACCGATCCCTGCGGTACCCCACTAGTCACTGCCTGCCATTCGGAAAAAGATCCGTTTATTCCAACTCTTTGCTTTCTGCCTGTCAACCAGTTCTCTATCCAAGTCAATACCTTGCCCCCAATCCCATGTGCCTTAACTTTACACGCTAATCTCTTATGCGGGACCTTATCGAAAGCCTTCTGAAAGTCCAAATACACCACATCCACTGGTTCTCCCTTATCTATTTTACCAGTTACATCCTCAAAAAATTCCAGTAGGTTAGTCAAGCACAATTTACCTTTTGTAAATCCATGTTGACTTTGTCCAATCCTGTCACTGTTTTCCAAGTGCTCTGCTGTTACATCTTTTATAATGGACTCTAGCATTTTCCCCACTACCGATGTCAGGCTTACCGGTCTGTAATTCCCCGTTTTCTCTCTACCACCTTTTTTGAATAGTGGGGTAACATTAGCTACCCTCCAATCCATGGGTACTGTTCCAGATTCCATCGAATGTTGGAAGATGATCAGCAATGCATCTAATATTTCTAGGGCCACTTCCTTAAGTACTCCATTGACTGTAAAGTGCTTTGGGATGCCCTGAGGTTGTGAACGGCGCTATATAAATGCAAGTCTTTCCCTCCTCCTCATGATATACCGTGTTTTATCCTCCTCGATCCCAGCCTGAACACGTCTAATTGGTTCTTATCTCTTTTCGTCCACAAGCAAATGCGTTAACTCAAGATCATGATCTATTTCTTTCATACCCCTAGGATTCATTTTTCAATACTGCTGTTATGTTTCGTGATCTACTGATATCTTTGAAAAGTTTGCGCCACTGCAGCCTGATCCTCCTGACAACATCCCTGCTTGTGTCCTCCTTTGCAATGTGCAACCAGGCTGCATTGGTCTCCTGAACACAGAACACAGAACACAGACACTCCACAGTGCAGATAGAGGCCATTTCGGCCCATCGAGCCTGCACCGACACATATCCCATCCGATCCCCGTAACCCCTTCACCAACACATACCCCACCCTATCTCCGTAACCCCACACATTTTAATCCCCCTAACACTAACGGTCAATTTATCATAGCCAATCAACCTAACCCGCACATCTTTGGACTGTGGGAGGAAACCGGAGCACCCGGAGGAAACCCACGCAAACACGGTGAGAATGTGCAAACTCCACACAGACAGTCACCCGAGGCTGGATTTGAACCCGGGTCCCTGGCGCTGTGAGGCAACAGTGCTAACCACTATGCCACCGTGCTCTGAAGAGGTCTCATCCGCCTATTGGAAGGGAAGAAAACCTCCCTGCGTGATGTAACTCCCTCCATAAGCATATGAAGGGAGCCATGGGAGAGCCTGGGTGCAGCTGTGCACCTTTGTGCCATGCTTGTCAGTGTTTTCAGCACCTCAATGTTGTAGAACACTGACAGCACAACTGTCGAAATCAATTTGCGCATGGCCCCTTTAAGGAAACTGGCTGATGACACGTCTTCAAATTATGTCATCAGATCCGCTTCCTTCAATTGGCCGGCAAATGCACCGGGTGGGCTTAACAAGCCCAATCAATATAAAATCATTCTACACAGCGGGCTGGAGTCAGCAGCGGGGTCGGGACCCGCCACCGACGTCGCCCGCCACAGACCCGCCAAGGTAGGGGAAATCGCGGCCATTGTCATTGGTCCCCACCACAAACTCCATTCCCTAGCCACCAACTCCATCCCTCACCCTGGCCACTGTTTCAGACTGAACCAGACCGTTCACAGCCTTGGCGCCCCATTTAATCCTGAGCTGAGTTTCAACCCCATATCTTCTACCTCACCAAGGCCGCCTCTGTAATATCGCCCATCTCCATCCCTGCCTCAGCTCATCTGCTGCTGATACCCTTATCCATGCTTTTGTTCAACTCGACAGTTCCAATGCTTTCCACTCACCTTGCACCTTCTGTAAACTTGAGCTCATCCAAAACTCTGCTGCCCGCATCCTAACTCACACCAAATCTCGTTCACTCAGCACCCCTGTGCTCGCTGACCTAAATTGGCTCCCGGTCCAGCAATGTCTCGATTTTAAAATTCTCTTCCTTGTTTTCAAATCCCTCCTTGGCCTCACCTCTCCTGTTCTCTGTAACCTTCTCCAGCCCTACAACGCTCCAAGACGTCTGCGTTCCTCCAATTCTGACCTCTTGCGCATCCCCGATTTTTATCTATCCACCGTTTGCGCCCATGCCTTCAGCTGCCTAAGCCTTAACTCTGGAATTCGCTCCCTAAACCTCTCCACCTCTCTACCACTGTCTCCACCTGTAAGACACTTCTAAAAACCTATTTCTTTGGCCAAGTTTTTGGTCACCTGTCCTAATGTCTCTTATGTGGCTTGGTGTCAAGTTTTGTTTGATAATGCTTCTGTGAAGCACCTTGGGATGTTTTATTACATTAAAGGCGCTATATAATCGCAAGTTTTTTGTTGCTGTTGTAGACCAGACTGTGGCTTAGTACAGTAAACACTGACAAAACAGAACTTACACCTAAACATCCAAAGCAGAATTAGATCAATTCCAGATTGAATAATTAGTAGAGGGATGTGGGGTTGTGGTATGAAAATGATGGTCCGATCAGATCCTGAAATAACACCCAATGAAGATGAGTTTTTTGGCACTTTCTCCTTTCTACATTCATGTCCTTAATTCTCTTCCACTTTATGCAGCAGTGCGCCATGCCAAGACAGTCTTGGAAATATTAAGGTACTGAGGTAATAGTGTAATTCAACCCCACATCGGTAATTTTTGGATATCAATCCCTTGTGACTCTTCCCCTCACACGTCAAAATTAATTGGGCTGCATCTCAATTTGTCAAAGTGTCTCATTCAGCAAACAAGCCTGACCCACTTTGACTTTTCAGTGGTGGGTGGATATGTCAGAGCTAAAGTTTTGGGAAGATTTTTTTCAGACACAATTCCAGAGGCAGGCTAACATTTGAGACCATTTTAGAGTCACATTTGGGGGTCTTCGCTGTTTCAGAGGGAGAGCAGTTGATCAATCCTGATCAAAGAGAATCTCTTCTCAATAAGGCCAGTGTTCCTGTGGGACCGATTTAACATGTAGAACAGGTTCGCAAGTGAATGAAGGAGGTGGGTTCACAGTAACATGTAGTGACTATGATCAATTATCCACAGGGCTTTTGTCCAATTTGACTCCAACAAGAGCTGAATGTCTCATACTTTAGTTCCTGACTCTTGTTTGTGTATTAATTGAAAACATGCACACTCAGATTTGTGATTGCTGTGTATTTCAATCTCAATATTTTTTGGAAACTTTGAACTGTGGTACAAACAGAAATTCATCAGGGTCCTGTTAGCAAAGTTGCAAGCACTTCATTTAAATATTATAATGCTTTTAGGCCGAAATTTTCTGTACCTGGGCGGGTCGGGTGAGGGCAGTCGCCATGGCGGGTCGCGACCCCGTTCTTCATACCATGCCGCTCCTCAGGATGACTTTCCGTTAATGGGGCCTACTAAGGCCGCACTACGCGTTACTCAGCCCTATTAAATGGTGCGGGTCTGATGATGTCATCAATTACGCTTTTTTAGCCGGGATATTTAAAGGAGCCATGGCCACATTTCATTTGAAGGTTCATCTAGGAGTGTGCAGACAGCACACTGCACAATTGTGTAATGTATATACCTTTAAGGGGAGAACTACTTTTTACAGCTCATGTATACTGTAGTACCGGCAGTGACCACACCTGTATGTAGCACTGAGTAGTAATCTGTACAGTCAGTTCCACTGTGAGCCACGTTGAGTAAACACCTGTTGTACCGTTTCTCCTGCAGTCTGTGTCTTATTATACAGAGACACAACATTGACGACGAGGCAGTTCAAACCTACCTGCAACTCTGCATCACCTCCCGGGGATTCGTTCCTGGAGATCAGTGGATTGGAGGTCAAGGCCAGAGACTCGGGCGTCGACCACGGGCAACCGCCCAGTTATCCAGCAGAGACTCGAGAATTGCGGGGAAGGTTGTCGAGAGCCAGGCTTGGCTTTCCAGTCGAGGTGGTCCAGCGAAAGGAGCTGGCAACAGGTAGTGCGCAGACCCTTCCCGGACAGCGGCGGGCTAGAGCCCGACCGAGCGGCACAGCAAAAGGCCGAGCAGCGTCGACGGGGGAGAGAGAGAGAGGGCAGAGTGCACAGGGCGCAGCCGGGTGTTCAGGGGCTGAGCAGTGTCGAAGAGAGGGAGAGAGAGACGCGCAGAAACCCGCGAGGCGCCGCCATTGCCACGAGGACCACCGAGAGCGGCGTTGGCAGCAGCGCAGGAGAAGCGCACGAAACCTACAGGGCGCCGCCATTGCCACGAGAACTGCCGGGAGCAGCGTTGGCAGCAGCGGGGGAGGAAGGAAAGCGCGGGAGACGCCATTTTAAGCCATTGGGAGATGCCATTTTAAACCACACCCAAAATGCCAAAGAGTGCCAGTGTCACCGCATTTGACAATGAAGTTGAAGATTGGACTACATATGTCGAATGAATAGAGGTGTACTGCAAGGCAAATGAGGTGTCAGATGACAAGAAAGCGTCGGTATTGTTAAATTTAATGGGTGCAAAGACGTATGGTTTATTACGAAATCTAGTAACCCCAACGAAGCCAATGGAAAAGAGTTTTGAAGACATAGTAATGATACTACAGGGACATTTAAACCCCACACCGCTGCTGATAGCAGAAAGATTCCAGTTTCACAAACGGAACCAGCATAAGGATGAAAGCAATGCTGATTATTTAACAGAACTGCACAAACTATCGAAACACTGCCAGTTTGGAGCGGGACTGGCAGATACCTTAAGGGACAAGTTTGTGTGTGGGCTTCAAAGTGAAGGAACCCAGAAACGGCTTTTATCTGAAAAGGACCTTACGCTGAAAAAGGCTTTCAGCATTGCAGTATCATATGAAGCAGCAGCACGGGGCGCTGCAGAGATACAACAGAGACCGCAAGAATATGGCACAAACGAAATGTCATATGGAACAGAGAAGTGCTATCGCTGCGGCAGAACAACACACGACCAGAATGATTGCTGGTTCAAAGACAAAGTGTGCAGACAGTGTGGAAAAGTAGGACACATAGCAAGAGTCTGCAGGTCGGGAAAGAAAACCAGCAATAAGAAACCTACCAAAGGAAAGTACAAGAAGGTACATAAGATGACGGAGAATAGTTCAGATGAACAAAAGAGTGATAACGACTCTGAAAGCAGGGAACTGAGTTGTCTGAAACTACATAATGTGATCACAATGGAGGATCACCGAACCATTTGGGTTACTCTCAAGATAGCAGGAGTCCAGGTAAAGATGGAATTGGACACAGGATCAGCCCTAACAGTCATAAACCGACGGGACTACGAGCGGCTATTCTCACACATACCCTTGAGAGACACAAAAATTATTTTGAAGATGTACACGGGGCAAAAAGTCTACCCCAAAGGAAAAATAAGGGTGACCGTTATATATAACGGTAAGGAAACATCAAAACTAGACCTGTATGTATTGCAAGATGGATGACCACCATTACTGGGACGTGAATGGATCCGGAAAATACAACTGGATTGGCATTCCATACAGGCACTGACTGTGGCTGACAAAAAGGATGACAACGTCACACCTGGGCGACTGTCAAAGATCCTAACTGAGGCGAAAGAAGTGTTCCAGCAAGGACTCGGAACACTAAAAGGCATGACAGCGACGATTAAAATTGAAGAAAACGCAAGTCCAAAATTTTTTAAGGCCAGACCGGTACCTTATGCGATCCGCCCAGCCGTCGAAGCAGAGCTGGAGAGTCTGGAACGTTCAGGTGTACTGTCCAAGGTAGACTGAAGTGAGTGGGCTACACCCATCGTCCCTGTGATGAAAAAGTAGTTGAGCAGCACACCTGGGGAACCAAGGAAGGTTCGCATCTGTGGGGACTTTAAGGTAACAGTGAACCCGGTCCTTCACACCGTACAATATCCACTTCCGTGGATTGAAGATATTTTCGCCTCGCTATCTGGAGGGAAATGCTTCACTAAGATTGATCTGGCCCAGGCGTATCTGCAAATGGAGGTAGAAGAAGCATCAAAAAAATACCTCACTATCAACACCCATAAAGGTCTCTACCAATACAACCGGCTGGTATTCGGGGTAGCATCAGCTCCAGCCATTTGGCAGAGGGCAATGGAACAAGTCCTGCAAGGGATCCCAGGGACCCAGTGTTATTTGGACGACATCCTGGTCACGGGCGAAAATGACAGTGATCACCTTGCCAACCTGGAGCAGGTGCTCACTAGATTGCAGGAATATGGGCTCCGAGCTAACCGCCCCAAATGCGAGTTTTTTAGAAAACAGATCTCGTATTGTGGCCACGTTATCGATAAAGAGGGGTTACATAAGTCCCCAGAGAAGATTGAGGCAGTAGTCAAGGCTCCAGCACCGGAAAATGTGTCACAACTGAGGTCGTTCCTCGGGCTGGTAAACTACTACCATAAGTTCTTGCCAAATTTGTCTACAATACTACACCCACTGAACACCCTACTGCAAACTGGGGTGCCATGGAAGTGGAGTGACGAATGTAGACGAGCTTTCCAGAAGAGCAAAACACTAATTACATCGAAAGAGGTATTGGCCCATTACAACCCAGCATTGCCAATTCGGTTGGCAGGTGATCCGTCACCCTATGGCATTGGAGCGGTGCTGTCGCACAAATTCTCGGACGGCTCAGAGAGGCCAATAGCCTTTGCGTCACGATCACTAACCACAGCCGAGCGTAACTACGCCCAGATTGACAGGGAGGCCCTCAGCCTAGTGTGGGGAGTGAAAAAGTTCAATCACTATCTGCACGGGCAGAAATTCACCTTGCTGAGTGATCACCAGCCTCTTGTCTCCATTTTTAATCTGAAGAAGGGCGTTCCGGTGATGACTGCACAATGACTACAAAGATGGTCACTTTTTCTAGGGGCGCACCACTATGAGATTGAATATAAGGGCACGAAACAGCATGGAAATGCTGATGGGCTATCATGCCTGCCACTGCCTACTGCGGAGGAAGCACCAGCAGTGGATCCTGTCAAAATATTCCATTCGACTATAGTTGAATACCTACCGGTAACTAACGCTTGTATCGAAAAGGAAACCCGAAATGACCCGACACTGTCTTGGGTATATGATTTGACGGTGAAGGGATGGCCAGCACATGGTGACTCACTGTTGCCAGCATTCTCGACAAGGAGAGAACAGCTGTCAGTGTGCCAGGGGACCTTGATGTGTGGATCCCGAGTGGTAATTCCACCCAAGTTAAGGGATAGAGTGCTCAATGAGCTTCATGAGGGTCATCTGGGAGGGGTAAAAATGAAAAGCCTAGCCAGGGCTTATGTGTGGTGGCCAGGAATCGATAAACAAATCGAGGACCTGACCAAGAGCTGCTCAGGATGCCAGAAAGTCCAAAATGCACCACCACAGGCCCCTCTACACCCATGGGAGTGGCCCTCATCTCCATGGCAACGGGTGCATATTGATTTTGCTGGTCCATTCATGGACTCAATGTTTTTAATAGCCGTGGATGCGCACTCGAAATGGCCTGAGGTCATCAAAATGTCCTCCACCCCACGGACAAAACTATTGCAGTCCTACGGACCATTTTTGCCAGGAATGGCTTGCCAGAACAGATTTGCTCCGACAACGGACCACAGTTTGTGTCCGAAGAGTTCCGGAGGTTCTTGTAAAAGAATGGGGTAAGACATTACACATACGCCCCGTATCATCCAGCCACAAATGGATTGGCTGAGAGGTTCGCACAAACCTTTAAGAAGGCAATAAAGGCTATGTACAATGACAACATTCCGCTGCAGCACAAGGTGGACAATTTCCTGTTCGCCTACCGGAATGTGACACATGCAGTCACCAACCAGGCCCCAGCCATGATGTTCTTTAACCGAAGGTTAAGATCTCGCCTGGATTTGCTCAGACCAAACGTACGAAGAGATGTTGAGAGTAAGCAATTCCAGCACATCCATGAGAAGCCAACAAGGAGCTTCAATGTGGGGCAACCAGTCTTGGCCCGCGACTACCGAACAGAAAAATGGCAGCCAGGAACGATATGCACACGGCAGGGCCCACTAATATACACAGTGGATGTTGGGGAGAGCATCGTGAGACGCCATGCTGACCAGATCATAGAGTCACGGGAACAAGTCAACCCCATGCCTCGCCCATACGTACCTGGTGATGAACCCGACGTACAGGTCGCATCTACCCCAGAAACAGTAGCATCGGAAGCTGATGAACCAACCGACGACAGGGGGCCAGAATCGCCTCTGCACCAAGAGCAAGACACTCGCGAAAGGCGCTATCCAGAAAGGATCAGGAAGCCTCCCCAAAGACTGAATATATTAATAGACTATTATCAGCTAATGTTGCATGTTAAAAGTGTTAATTGTAATTAGTTTGATATTTAATTGTTAAATGTGTGTTATGGTACTGTTAATCTAAAAGGGGAGGAATTGTAATGTATAAGGGGGGAACTACTTTTTACAGCTCATGTATACTGCAGTACCGGCAGTGACCACACCTGTATATAGCACTGAGTAGTAATCTGTACAGTCAGTTCCACTGTGAGCCACGTTGAGTAAACACCTGTTGTACCGTTTCTCCTGCAGTCTGTGTCTTATTATACAGACACAACAAATTGGATTGCTACAAAGAGTGCCAAACATGACTGCACAGAGGCAGAGGGCTGCACACAGGTTATCCGATGACTCCCTCCATATGCTTGTGGAGGGAGTGAGAGCAAGCAGGGAGGTCCTCGTCCCTTCTAATGGGTGGAAGAGACCTCCCCAGGAGACAAAACGAGCCTGGCTCCAAATAGCAGGGATGTGGTCAGGATGACCTGGGTGCAGTGCCGCAAACACTTCAATGATCTCATTATATCAGGAAACGTGAGTACAAAGCCACACTCAACTTCATCCTGCTACGCCTCTCATCACATCCCCATCACTCTGCTTTCCCAACCCTGTTCCTGCACATCATTACTCACACCAACATACCGTGCACGTCCACCCATCCCTCTCTATCTACATTATCACATCCCCATCTGACTAGCCGCCCCTCACACTCACGCTCATCCTAATGCAATCATACCAACTAACAACACACATTCATAGTCACCCTCTAATGATATAACCCATCCATTCCTTACACTCATTCCATCACTCTCTCTCAACCTTCTCTTCTTTCCCTCCTTGCAGGAAAAGAGAGCCCACAATAAGAGGGAGAGGGAGAGAACCGGAAGTGACTGTTATGTTCATTAATAAATTGACATTCTTATTATGAACACAGCTAGCTTCTAGCTAGTCATTTATTCAGTACACGTTCTCTAGGTACAATATCTGTAGAGATGCAGCATGTGTGCTCCTGTGTGCAGGCTGCCATCTTGACTGTTGCCTTGTGGGTAGCCTAGTGCCTCATGGGTAATGTAGTCTTAATATATATACAGCTGGGTAGTGTAGTCTTATACATACAGCTATATACAGCTCTACGCAGCTCTACGGCTCCACCTAGTGTCCACTATAGAATGACATGTTATTGATCACTACAGTGACCCTTCATCATTGGCCACCCTCACAACAGCAGAGGAGGCTGCCTTGGAAGTCTCTGGAGCCACTGAACAGCTGGGAGTGGGAGGCAGAGAGAGGGGGGCATCTCAGCAACCTGGTGACAGAATTACATATCAAACAGCTACATGGCATACAGCAGTCACTCATATGGGGACTGATGTCAGCAGCCAGTGAATGGTCATCATGTGCATAATGGTATCTGTACCCATTCTTCATGTGGCATATCTAACTCATCTCTTTACTCACCCACAGGTCCATCAAGAGCTTTCCCCACTGTCCAGGAGGAAGAGGAAGACAACTCCTCAGAGGAGCCGCCAGCCTCTGAGGGTGCACCATCACCAGACATAAGCGCACCCAGCGCCAGCACAGATACGCACACCTCGGTGGGTCTCACACGAGATAGAGTAGTGTTGTCACCTGATATCTCACAAGTCACAAGTGAGCAAGAGCAGATAGTGGAGACAGGGACAGCAGTGGAGTCTCCTCACCGGAGGGCACAGGACACTCCCAGCTCTGCTCAGCTGCATGTAGATGCTGAGCCTCGGGTGGGGGGGGGCATCCAGAGAGAGAGCATTCCTGGAGGTGTAACAAGAGGTGTGGGAGGCTTTGACAGGGTTTGCGAAGGCGATGTCTGGAAATGTCCAGAGAATGGAGGAGTCCATCTCCAACATGAGCACCACCGTGTCACAGGCGATGGCGACTATAGGCTCTTCCATGGAAAGGATGGCCACCTGCATGGAGCAGCTAATGCCTCACTCCCATGAGCATATGGTCTCTATGGAGAATAGATGGCTATCTATGGTGAATAGATGGCAGAGGCTCATAGACGTCCTCTCTAGGAGGGATGTTAGCATAGATGTGCATCCTCATGGCCCCACTGCTGTGCAGCAATGTGGTCTCCAGCTCCTTGGTAGCTGGGTAGTGTGGGTGGCCCATGAGAGGGATGATGGTGAGAGGGAACATGCAAGTGGGGGCTCCTCTCAAAGCACTCACACTTCTCCCCCATTGCACACCCCCCTCAGTCAGAGCCCCAGATGCCTCCTTGGATCGCAATGGCTGAGTCTGCCCCTGCACAGTCGCAGGAGGAGCAAACTTTGGTGGGGCCATCACAGGCTCCAAAACCCAGAGGATGTCCACCAAAAGTGTGTATGCAGTCACAGCAGGGAAGTGAGCAGGCTGCCTCCACCTCTGCTGAAGCCACAGAGGTAGCACCTCATAGAAGCACGTGTAAGAGAAAGATGAAACACAAGTAGATTCACAAGGGTAGCCTCTTGGGTGTTTTATTAAATGTTTCTGTAAAGTTTCCATCACTGTCATGTCACAGATAAAAATCTTTATTTTCACCATGGTCAAATTTGTGTGCACCTTTGTAAGTGGCTTAATGAGTTGGAGTGAATGGTGAGACATTACGGTATCTCCAGCAATGGTGGTGACTGTGAAAGGAATGGATTGGTCATTGTAGGGATGCTTTATGGTGTTGCGTGGAGTGGTGCCAACCTGACGCGGCATGTGGCAGCCATATGGGTGTACTGTGTAAAGTTAAGTAAAACTGGCCATGATGAGCCCATCCCTGGCCTCCCGGGCAGCACTGTGCTTGGATGCTGGTGGGATCTGGACCATAGGTTCCTCCTGCTCCTCCTCCTCCTCATCTTCCAGCTGATGCTCCTCCTCCTCCTCCTCCTCTGAAAAGGCTGTGGGCTCAGTGCCTTGCTCCTCATGCAGCGCTAATCCTCGCAGCTGCGCTATGTTATGCAGCGTGCAGCAAACAACGATGATTCTGGAGACCCTGGCTGGTGCATACTGAAGGGCTCCTCCAGATCTGTCAAAGCATCTGAAGCGCATTTTCAGCATGCCTATTGTCTGCTCTATGACACATCTGGTGGTGGAAATGTGGCTTTCAGTATATCTCTCCTGGGCCTCAGTACTTGGCCTCCTCAAAGGTGTCATGAGCCACATCTTCGGTGGATAGCCCTTGTCTCCAAGCAGCCAGCCGAAAAGTCTGTTTGGAGGTGCGAAGACCCGAGGGAGGGTGGACTGGCGCAGGACGAAAGAGTCATGACAGCTGTCAGGGAATTTGGCACGCACATGCATGATGATCTTCCTATGGTTGCAGACCAGCTGCACATTGCGGCTGACAAAGGGGTGCCCTGATGGTCACATATGTACAGTCGATGACGCCCTGCACCCATGGGAAGGCAGCCAGAGTGGCAAAGCCGAGCGCACACTCAGTAACACTGGTTTCATCGGTGGAAAAGTTGATATAATTAACTGACTTGTCAAACATGGTATCGGTGGCCTGTGTGATGCATCTGTGTGCGGCTGACTGCAAGATGCCACAAATGTCTGCTGCAGATCCCTGGAAGGAGCCTGAGGCAAAGAAGTTGAGGATGCTGGTGACTTTGACAGCCACTGGTAAGGTGTGCCCACCCGCTCCTCTGGGCTGCAGGTCTTGCTCCAAAACTGTGCAAATGTGTGCGACAGCCTGGCATGATAGCCTAAGCCTCTTTTGGCACTGCTGCTCAGTCATGTTGAGGAAGCTCATCCTCTGCCTATGTACCCTATGTTGGGGGTATCACCTCCGGCGCAGTGCAGCCCTGCGCTGATGCCCTCTGTCCTGTGCAGCACCAGGTGGTTAAGGAGAAGATTGGTGGTGTTGTTATTGGTGCTGCTTTTGTGCCTGGTGCTGCTGGTGTTGGGGCTCATCATAGTCCGATTCCGCGGACCGAGGTGAGACAGTATAAATGACACCCATGCTGATGTAATAGATGGCAGGTCAAGTAGAGATGACAGAAGCAATCTGTCAATGGTGTGATAGGTTCTACCAATGAGGTGACAGTAGATCCCGACTTTGCTGGAAACACTTGCAACCTCTAGAAAGCTAAATCTGTGCTGACAATGCACTCAGCAACATCATCTGCTTTAGGAAAGTGACCAGCTGTCAGGTTGGAGTTTTTATTGTGCTTTTCATGCTGTACACTAATGAGCTGGATCAATGGCCACTCAACTTCCGCCTCAGGTTCACAGACGTGGTTCCCGAGCTGCGTGATTCCCATGCTCATCCAGGGAAATTTGAAAGGTAGGGTGAAAAAGGCACTTAAGGGTCTGACAAGTACCTCATAATGATTTAAATTAGCTCACCCGCACTGCACCAGCAAACGCGCCTGAGGGAAAGGCGCGTGGGAGCGGGACGATGGCGGGTTCCCGAGCCGCTGCAAGATTTTTCAAATTTCCCACTTGACCCGCCTCCAATTGTGTCCGCACAGACCCCAGAAAATTCTGCCTCAGATGGGATTGTCCTTCTTTGGTTCACCTGGACTGGGCCTAAGGAAAGCATCATGTCCAATGGTGTTCTAAAAGTGGCAGAGGCTTTTTGGCCATATTTTAAACTATCTAGTTTTGCAGTCTGCTTTTAGCACTGGTTTTTATTATTATTAATTTTATGTTATGTTTGTGAATTTTGTAAAAGAAAATTGGAGATTTTTTTTGGCGTAACAATAGGTAATACTTAGCTGGGACTAGAAACATCTGAATGTTGCCTGATAATTTGCTGGAAAACCAACTGTAATTGAAGCATTTATAAAATCTACAGAATAAGAAAAGCTCCAAAAAAGGAGGGATCTGAAAAGTAGCTCAAACTGTCACCGGAGCTCAGGGGGTGACAAGGCACCTAAGTATAAGCTACAGAGACCCATGGCAGTGGGCAAGTCCAATTAACATTAATGATGGGGTTCGTTTTGATGTACCCCAACTATTTGGCTGAGGTGGCACAAGATGAATGAAGGCATGCCTGAGCGATCAGCAGATACCAGAGTGAAACTGTGCTCGCTGGCCATTATTCCACCTCCATGGCCTCTCCCCTCCCTATCTCTGTGCCCTCCTCCAGATCTACGAGCTCTTTGCGTTCCTCCAATTCTGGCATCTTGAGCATCTCCGACTTCCTTCGCTCCACCATTGGTGGCTGTGTATTCAGCTGCCTAGGTCTTAACTCTGGAATTCCCTCCCTAAACCTCTCCGCCTCTCGACCTCTCTCCTTTAAGACGCTGCTTAAAACCTACCTCTTTGATAAAGATTTTGGTCACATGTCCTAATAGCTCCTTCTTTGGCTCGGGGTCATATTTTGTCTGATAATGTTCCTGTGAAGCACCTTGGGGCGTTTTACAATTTTAAAGGCGCTATAGAAATGCAAGTGGTTGTTGTTGCCTTCAACCATATATGCAGGTCCTATCACATCTATCTGGCATTGACCAAAGGCAACTGGATCTGCAGGTTCCAGGTCAGCAGAGAGCTAGTCATGGGGATTTGCTATCAGTTGGAAGGACACCTGTAACTATGCACTATAGGGAAGACACTGAAGGCCCCCTCCTGCCTCATTTTTTCTGCCTCTACCTCCTTCTAAGCTACCGTAGTGTCAGCTAATGTGTGGCCCAACTATATATCAAACAGCATGGTCAGCAATGTTGTCTGCTTTCCTACTGAATAATAATATAGCTACCAATATCACTGCATTGCTGCATTTTCCAAAATAAACGCCTTCAGGTCTTGCTCCTCCTTTACCCCTGCCACTTTATCCTCTTAATCTGTGACTCACTCAGGACAGTACTGAGGGAGTGCTGCATTGTCAGAGTTGCTGTCTTTCGGATGATACGTTAAACTGAGTCCCTGTCTGCTCTCTCAGGTGGAGGTAAAAGATTCCATGGCAGTATTTCGAAGAAGAGCAGGGGAGTTATCCCTGTTTATCCCTCAACCAACATCACTAAAACAGATTATCTGGTTATTATCACATTGCTGTTTGTGGGATCTTGTTGTGCACATATTGGCTGCTGCATTTCCTACATTACAACAGTGACTACACTTCAAAAGTCTGTAGGATTCGCAAAAATCCATGAAATACAGTATACGGGTAGGGCCCCCTGAAGTGGCCACATTGTGAGAACACAGAATGGAGTTGGCAGTTCTCATGGCCCAGTTCAAAAGGACACACACACAGTACCTAACAGCAGTCTGAGTCATCATCGATTAGAAGAATCCAGAACCTTACTGTTTTTGATATTGTAATGTGGTTACAGCAGTAAACAAAACTATTAGCACCTGGAGGTGCGCTAATCGCTGGCAGAGCGGTAACCGATCTCAGAAACCGCTGAGCACACACAAACGGAGGGACACTAAATGGATTCCCATTATGACAAAGCGGTAACCGATCTCAGAAACTGCTGAGCACACACAAACGAAGGGACACTAATCGGATTCCCATTAGTTCGATTTGCGAGCAGTTAAAATTAATGTGCTTGCTTTTGTTAAAGCAACCGTAACAAAGGAAAACGGTTGATTTGGCGCCAAGATTAGGGCCAGAAAAGAGTATAACCGTTCAGGTAAATCGTCAGCAAGTCAGTCTAAGATTCGACCAGAGTAAGGAAGACTTCTCCGGAGACGGTTCACACCGTGAAGTCCAAGTCCAGTTACCATCAGGAGTTCGAGGACCATGCGGAACAGAAAACGGCTCGAGGATTTCGGAGGACTTCCAAAGTTTGTACAGGAGAGCGAGTCCAGGAGCCGGTCCCATAAGGAAGGTCGGAGGTCCCGGACGACACCAAGTAACAGGGTCCAGGAGCCGGTCCCATAAGGAAGATCGGAAATTCCAGACGTAACAAGAAGTACCAAGGTCCAGAAGGGTTTTGAAATTCTGGTGAGCATAAAGGCCCAACTCTACCTAACTGACATAATTGAGGTATATTCAGTAACGGGAGGGTTTGTAACGTTAAGGGTATTTGTAAGTCAGGAGTGTGATTTATCCCTCGATGTGTCCGTGCGCTTCCCTCACCCCCGCTTTTAGCTTATCGCTATTTTAGAACTGTTTATATGCTTTAAAGTTATTTTTCTCAGTGTATAATTTAGTCCTCTGTGAGAAACGTTATTTTTCGTCTGCATTTATTCTTGCCATTTTTCTCTGTGTACATTCTCTTTCAAAAATAAAGATCGTTTTGATTTAAAACTCAATCTGTCTCATCTGACCATTTGTCTTCCGAGTCACGAGTTGGGCCAACACACAAAGGTTGTCTGGCAATAAGCCCAGTGTCTAGAACCGTGAAGGGGGAGTGCTTCGAAACCGCTCACGAGTACTGCGAAAATCAAAACCGATTTAGCACACCATAAGCTCGTTAAAACGACCCCTTACAAGTCCTTCATTGGCTGTAAAGCGCTTTGGGACATCCTGAGGTAATGAAAGGCGATATACAAATGCAAATCTTTCTTTTTTCAATGCTACCTCTTCAAGCTTGCTAACCATGTCCTCTGGGTTGGATGTAGCTGTACTGGTGTTTGCAAGCATTGGTGAGAGGGACACAGGGTACAAAGAGGTTCCATCTTGTCCTGGGCCACGTCACTGTCAGCAAGCTGCTCATTCAGACCTACAAAGACAGAAAGAAACAAATGTTTGAATGCTGGCTCTAAACAGAGCTGGCATTGCAAGTTACTAATTGTACTTGTATGATATTTCTGTGGTGTGTTGTGTGGAGGTGCACGAGAAGGAAACCATAAGAGCTGGGTGGTACTAGCCCTAAGCTTGAGGGAGGCTTTTGGCTTCACCTTCCCCTGCTCCCTCCATGGCCTTATACACAAGGATGTCCACGGTGACCTCTGCCAAGGGAACCTAAAGGAAAGCTCACTTCCAGTTTGAGTCCCTTGTATTATGTGCTATTTTGTTTGCAAGCAAAGAAGTCGTTTTCAGATGTTGTAAGCTGAAAGAACACATGCATAGTGATAGACATGTGCTTGATCTAGAGCTCATCCTATATGACAGTAAGTGGCCAGCAGCATGCAGCTAGCTTGTGTTACAATGATTTGTTTTGAAAATGTGAGTGTGGTAAAGCTTTCTACTGTAAGTTGCAGCTTGATTGTGTGCACTGCAGTAGTCTGGGTACACACAAGAAGCGATAAAAGAATTGTCAGATTGTGCGAAGGCTGGGCCAGCAGTAAATATGGAGCAATGTTAGGCAACACTTTGTGGCAGGGATGCCTGGACCAACTGCCTGGTAAGTGGCACTGTTGGGTGTCTTACCTTGGCAGCTTCCTTAAGCTATGACATCTTCCACATCTCATGTCAGGTCAGGTGGGTGGTGCACAGAGCTTTAGTCTGCTCACCACCTCCTGCTAGCATTCTGCGCTGCTGTTTATTGGGGAGGACGTGCTGGAGTGCTAAACAAGGCAACTTTCTTCACACAGCAGCACTTCTACTTCAGCAACGGCCCAACAGAAGGTTTCGGTGCTCAACAGGTACCCACAGAGTTTGCTTCCTGTCTCCCCATTTGTTTTGTTTCCACTTGGTTTTTACCAGCCACTTCTGGATCCCATATACAGCCTTTGGGAAAGGCTGAAAAATACATTCAATTACTTGCATCCTTTGGAAATGCTGAAACAATTCCCCCCCACCTCCAACTTCCCCCACCCCACACATATGTGGCCACTTACCTTTAAGTGGAAACATCCCTTTAAATGTTGCTTCCAGTGCTTTGAGGGCTCAAGGCGCACGTAGACTCCCTCCTCCATTTAATGAGCTTCCAACACCCGACCTATATCTGGGCCAAGAGCTTGTCATGCATGTCTAATTAAGGCTAACCTCAGGAAATCCTACACAAAATCCTACACGATCAACCCTGTGGGAAGTTGGTGGATGCTGAGCTGTGCTCCATTCCCAGCTTTTGTACAGCACGGCGCTGGGAATTTTACCCCAGTGTTTATTGAACAAACAAAGCTGTTGCACCTTATCAGATCAGGACTTCTTGCTTGATCAAAAAATATTCCACAGAACCCTGACATTACCCGACATTTACTGCACGTCTCTGGAACACCCCAACAATTACTGATCGGCATCAGGGCAGTTTGAGGGTTACTGAATACAGTTTGCATCTGAAGAAATGCAGAAGTATTCGTCAAGGTACTTTGTGCTTGGATTAGGATTTTATAGTCTCTCCTGATAAAGGGAGCCAGGTTGCAGATCTTTGCACAACAGCCCATTCACTCAATCCACTTAACCATCACTCAGCAATCCAATCTTAGTGAGGCAGATAACACCAAACACAAGCACTAACAAAAGCAATTGACTTCTAAAATGTGCCGATGCATCATCTGAACTTTGGCAGTGGATTCTCTACACTTATGTTGCTGAGCATTAAGAACAAATAATTGGGGGAAACTATATGCTTGGAACAGGACTTTGCATTGCACTGTTCTGCTAAGGTCAGGACTTTGTTTTAACTAGGAATCTGTCTATCTTGAAGAATCACAGAATACCTTTTTGGTGGTCCGAACAGGGTGAAAATTCAGATTTCTGCTAATTTGGGGCAGAAATAGTTCACAATGGGACATCTGCCCAAATTGCTGCACACGGCCATTCCCACCAGCCTGAATTTTCACTTTTACAGCTAATTAGTTATGCAGCACAATTTCCTGCTCACCTGTCTCACATGAAGCTAACCGGAATTTCTAGGTGCTGCAGCAGATATTTAGAGGGCTGCAGCAGTCAATTAAAGAGCAGCAGGACTAATACTAAAAAAAACGCCACAGCTCTGGAACAAAACTGAGTTTTTTGCTTTGTTATGCCCAAGCGGAAGAATTGTCAGATTCATTTATACAGAGTAAAGATGCTACTGTATGAAGTGGATGCAAAAAGATTTGTTCTGTTGGAAACGTGAATACAGAAATGAAATTCTGGAGGGGGAGGGTGAACAACCAGTTGTCATGGTGCATATGGGTACCAACGATATAGGTAAAAAATGGAATGAGGTCCTAAAAGCTGAATATAGGGAGTTAGGAGGTAAATTAAAAAATAGGACCTCAAAGGTAGTAATCTCAGGATTGCTACCAGTGCCACGTGCTAGTTGGAGTAGAAATAGAAGGCTATTTCAGATGAATACGTGGCTAGAGCAATGGTGCAAGAGGGAGGAATTCAAACTCATGGGATATTGGAACCGGTTCTGGGGGAGGTGGGACCAATACAAACTGGACGGGTTGCACCTGGGTGGGACCGGGACCGATGTCCTAGGGGGAGTGTTTGCTAGTGCTGTTGGGAAGGGTTTAAACTAAAATGGCAGAGGGTTGGGAACCTGTGCAGGGAGACAGAGGAAAGGAAAGCAAGGATAGAAACAAAAGACAGGAAGGAGAAAAGCAAAAGTGGAAGGCAGAGAAATCAAGGGTGTAAATCAAACAGGGCTACAGTAAATATCAATTCTAAAAGGACTTAGAATGTTAAAAAAACAAGCCTGAAGGCTTGGTGCCTTAATGCGAGGAGCATTCGTAATAAGGTGGATGAATTAGCTGCGCAAATAGATGTAAATGGATATGATGTAATTGGAATTACTGAGACATAACTCCAGGGTGACCAAGGCTGGGAATTCAACATCCAGGGGTATTCAATATTCAGGAAGGACAGGCAAAAAGGAAACGGAGGTGGGGTAGCATTGCTGGTTAAAGAGGAGATTAACACAATAGTAAGGAAGGATATCAGCTCCGATGATGTGGAATCTGTATGTGTAGAGCTGAGAAATACCAAGGGGCAGAAAACGTTAATGGTAGTTGTATACAGACCCCCAAACAGTAATGCTGTGGTTGGGGATGGCATTAAATGGGAAATTAGAGACGCGTGCAATAAGGGCACAGTAGTTATCATGGGTGACTTTGATCTACATATAGATTGGGCTAACCAAATTAGTACCAATACTGTGGAGGAGGAATTCCTAGAGTGTATACGGGATGGTTTCCTGGACCAATATGTCGAGGAACCAACTAGAGATCAGGCCATCTTAGACTGGTTATTATGTAATGAGAAAGGATTAATTAGCAATGTTGTGTGAGGCCCCTTGGGGAGGAGCAATCATAATATGATAGAATTCTTCATTAAGATGGAGAGTGAAGTAGTTGACTCAGAGACTAGGGTCCTGAATTTAAATAAAGGAAACTACAATGGTATGAGGCACGAGTTGGCTAGGATGGATTGGGGAACATTACTTAAAGGGTTGACAGTGGATAGGCAATGGCAAATATTTAAAGATCACATGGATGAACTACAGAATTTGTTCATCCCTGTTTGGCATAAAAATAAAACAAAAAAGGTGACTCAACCGTGGCTAACAAGGGAAATTAGGGATAGCATAAGATCCAAGGAGAGGACATATAAATTGGCCAGAAAAAGCAGCAAACCTGAGGAATGGGAGCAGTTTAGGATTCAGCAAAGGAGGACAAAGGGATTAATTAAGAGGGGGAAAATAGAATACGAGAGTAAGCTTGCAGGGAATATAAAAACTGACTGTAAAAGCTTCTATAGATATGTGAAGAGAAAAAGATTGGTGAAGTCAAGCGTAGGTCCCTTGCAGTCAGAATCAGGGGAACAAAGAAATGGCAGACCAATCTTTGGTTCTGTCTTCACAAAGGAGGACACAAATAACCTTCCAGAGATGTCGGGGAACATAGGGTCTAATGAGAAGGAGGAATTGAATGAAATCAGTATTTGTAGGGAAATGGTGTTAGGGAAATTGATGGCATTGAAGGCCGATAAATTCCCAGGGCCTGATAATCTACATCCTAGGGTACTTAAGGAAGTGGCCCTAGAAATAGTAGATACATTGCTGGTCATCTTCCAAAATTCTATAGACTCTGGAATAGTTCCCATGGATTGGAGGGTAGCTAATGTAACCCCACTATTTAAAAAAGGTGGTAGAGAGAAAATGGGGCCTGACATCGGTAGTGGGGAAAATGCTAGAGTTCGTTATAAAAGATGTAATAGCAGAGCACTTGGAAAACAATGACAGGATTGGACAAAGTCAACATGGATTTACAAAAGGTAAATCATGCTTGACTAATCTACTGGAATTTTTTGAGGATGTAACTGGTAGAATAGATAAGGGAGAGCCAGTGGATGTGGTGTATTTGGACTTTCAGAAGGCTTTCGATAAGGTCCCGCATAAGAGATTGGCGTGCAAAGTTAAAGCACATGGGATTAGGGGTAAGGTACTGACTTGGATAGAAAACTGGTTGGCAGACAGGAAGCAAAGAGTTGGAATAAATGGGTCTTTTTCCGAGTGGCAGGCAGTGACTAGTGGGGAATCGCAGGGATCGGTGCTAGGACCCCAGCTATTCACAATATATATTAATGATCTAGACGAGGGAGCTAGATGTAATATCTCCAAGCTTGCAGACAACACAAAGCTGGGTGGGCGTGTGTGCTGTGAGGAGGATGCAGAGAAACTCCAGTATGATTTGGACAGGTTGGGTGATTGGGCAGATGCATGGCAGTTGCAGTATAATGTGGATAAATGCGAGGTTATCCACTTTGGTGGCAAAAACAGGAAGACAGATTATTAACTGAACGGCAATAGATTGGGAAAAGGGGAAGTGCAACGAGACCTGGGTGTCCTTGTGCACCAGTCGCTGAAGGTAAGCATGCAGGTGCAGCAGGTGGTTAAGAAGGCAAATGGTATGTTGGCCTTCATGGCGAGAGGATTCGAGTACAGGAGCAAGGATGTTTTGCTGCAGTTGTACAGGGCCTTGGTGAGACCACACCTTGAGTATTGTGTGCAGTTTTGGTCGCCTTATCTGAGGAAGGATGTTCTTGCCATGGAGGGAGTGCAGCGAAGATTCACCAGACTGATACCTGGGATGGCAGGAATGACGTATGAAGAGAGATTGGGTTGTTTAGGCTTATATTCGCTAGAGTTTAGAAGACTGAGAGGGGATCTCATTGAAACTTATAAAATTCTAACAGGACTAGACAGACTACATGCAGGAAGGATGTTCCTGATGGCGGGGGAGTCCAGAACCAGGGGTCACAGTCTAAGGAAAGTGGTAAGCCATTTAGGACTGAGATGAGGAGGAATTTCTTCACCCAGAGAGTGGTGAACCTGTGGAATTCTCTACCACAGAAGGCAGTTGAGGTCAACTTATTAAATATATTCAAGAAGGAGTTAGATATATTTCTTAAGGCTAAAGGGATCAAGGGATATGGGGAGAAGGCAGGGACAGGGTACTGAGTGTGGATGATCAGCCATGATCTCATTAAATGACAGAACAGGCTCGAGGGGCCGAATGGCCTACTCCTGCTCCTATCTTCTATGTTTCTATGAAATAAGGAAATATATTTCAGGTGCAATGTCATGGGAAATATTAAAAACCTTCTCAGAGACTATACTTCCTCCTGTCAAAATTTTTGAGTAACTCTTTTATGTCAACACTTCAAGCCAACATTTCAAATCAACATTTGAATGTCAATATTTACATAAGATTGCATAGGATTACATAAGATACACGGCACAGAAACAGGCCATTCAGTCCAACCAGTCCATGCCGGTATTTATGCTCCACTCGAGCCTCCTCCCGTTTTTCCTCATCTAACTCTATTAGCATAACTCTCTATTCCCTTCCTCCTCTCAGGTGGATGTGATTATCTAGCCTCCCCTTAAATGTATCTATACTATTCGCTTCAACCACTCCAAGGAGCCAATCCTTCATCTTCTCCTTCTTAAAACTGTGATATTTGATTGCATCAAAATGAAATCATCACCCACAATTCCCAGGCATCAGTGCATTGATGTGTGTTATTTCCTGCTGGAGAGGTCACCCTGTGCATGTTGATGGAAGAAAAATATTCCCGATTGTGAAATTTCATAGCATTATTGGTTGATGCATAATTGGCTACAGGCAGGCAGTCCATGACCTTGGGGAACCCACATTTGGTAAAGAAAACTCTCACTTCTCCTGCTCCTGTTCTTTCTGACCTCCATTACAGTGGATGGAGGTGTGTTCTGTGATAAAATAGGGCTTCAGCTAACTGCTTAATGCAGCTAGGAAATACATAGCAACTAGCTCCTATGACATTCCCTGTAGATGATTTGAAAGTCGCTACAGCATAAGAGTTAAAGGCAGTGATGACATCCACTGCCAACATTAGTGCAAAGAAGATGGTTGACTACACATAATTACAGTGGCAACAAGAGCAGGTCAGAGGCTGGGTATTCTGCAGCGAGTGTCTCACCTCCTGACTCCCCAAAGTCTTTCCAACATCTACAAGGCACAAGTAAGGAGTGTGATGGAATACTCTCCACTTGCCTGGATGAGTGCAGCTCCAACAACACTCAAGAAGCTCAACACCATCCAGGACAAAGCAGCCCGCTTGATTGGCACCCCATCCACCACCTTAAACATTCACTCCCTCCACTGCCGGCGTACTGTGGCTGCAGTGTGTACCATCTACAAGATGCACTGCAGCAACTCACCAAGGCTTCTTTGGCAGCACCTCCCAATCCCGCGACCTCTTCCACCTAGAAGGACAAGGGCAGCAGGCACATGGGAACACCATCACCTCCAAGTTCCCCTCCAAGTCACACACCATCCTGACTTAGAAGTATATTGCCATTTCTTCATTGTCGCTGGGTCAAAATCCTGGAACTCCCTACCTAACAGCACTGTGGGAGTACCTTCACCACATGGACTGCAGTGGTTCAAGAAGGCGGCTCACCACCACCTTCTCAAGGGCAATTAGGGATGGGCAATAAATGCTGGCCTTGCCAGCAATGCCCACGTCCCATAAACAAATTTTAAAAAACACCCACTACCCAGTAGCGCATTGTTGAATCTGAGCCTCATCATACACTTGTCCTCTATTCTGCTCCCTCTGTTGCAGTGGAACCACTTCCCTGAATTGAAAAAAAAATTGCATTTCTGTAGCGCCTTTCACAACCTCAGGATGTTCCAAAGCGCTTTACAGCCAATGAAGTACAGTACTTTGGAAGTGTAGTCACTGTTATAATGTAGGAAACGCAGCAGCCAATTTGTGTACAGCAAGCTCCCACAAACAGAAATGAGATGATGACCAGTTAATCTGTTTTTTAGTGATGTCGGCTGAGGGATAAATACTGGCCAGGACACTGGGGAGAATTCCTCTGCTCTCCTTCGAAATAGTGCAATGGGATTTTTTACATCCACCTGAGAGGGCAGACAGGTTTAACGTCTCATCTGAAAGATGATACCTCCGACAGTGCAACATTCCCCCAGTGCCGCACTAGAGTCTCAGCCTATATTTTTGTGCTCAAAACTCTGGAGTGAAACCTGAACCCACCACCTTCTGACTCAGAGGCAAGAGTGCTATCAACTGAGCCACGGCTGTCACTGTTTACTCTGCAACTAGTGCACCTCCTGGGTTGCCTGTACTGTGATCTAGCCAACAATGGTCATGATGCTTATTCCGTGGGGTGAAATATCCTCCACATAAATCACTCTTAGTAGTGCAACTCTTGCCCTTCTTTCTATCACAACTTCCATTCTGAATGGGAGTTCAGGATAATTTTTTTGCTTATATATTCCCTTCCTTACTTACACATGATTGTGTTTCTTAACATCTGACTTTAAAAAATGCCTTCACAGTGATTAACAAGCCCTTAATGTGCACTTATTATTTTGCTGCTTACACCCATTTCAAGCTGTGAAAAAAACTAAGGCTAAAGGTTACAGCAGGAAAGTCTACTGACTCCCTCATTCAGTGGTTTGGTTACATTTGTTTTTCTTTTCCAATTAACATTCAGAGAAAAATGTACCTTTGTTTTCTGTACAATGATTACAATGAATCTCTATAGTTTCTATACAATGATCAAAATGAATCTCTATCGTTTCTGTACAATAACTATAGTTTCTGTACAATGAATACAATGAATCCCTATAGTTTCTGTACAATAACTACAATGTATCTCTGTTTTCCATACAATTAATACATTGGCCCATATTTTCCGATCCTTACGGGTGTGTATGAGCTGTGTACACACCCGTAGGGACCTCGCAAGTGCCGGTTTCAGGCGTGCGAAGCGCATGCGCTGAAAGCCAGCACTTCCGATGTCAAGAACCCTCTTGACAGATTGCACGCCTGCCCTGGAGAAGGGCCTCTGCGGGTGGAATGTTCCGCTTTCTGCAGGACCTCCACCTGCTGAAATCCCTTAAAATCTTACGCCACCTGTAGTGTATGTGCCTTTAAGTCAGAACTACTTTTACAGCTCCTGTATACTGTAGTACCGGCAGTGACCACACCGGTATATAAGCTTTGCGCATGCCTCTGTACCCCCAGTCTAGAGATTACCCTCCTCCAGTAAAGACCTGTTATTTGTTAATGTACAGCATCTGTGTGATTATTTAATAATAGCATATCCACTGAACCACGGATCCAACAGTGGCGACGAGTGTCGATTCGAATCTACCTGCAACATAAAAAAAAATAGTCAAGGCCAGGAACACGGGCATCGACCACGAGCAACCGCCCAGCAGTCAGGCAGAGATCCAACTTCGCAGGGGAGGCTGTGGAGAGCCGGGCTTGGTTCCCCAGCCACAACGAGCAGTAAGAGACCGACGACAGGTCCAGCGCAGACCCTTCCCGAGCAGCGGCGGCTGGAGCCGACCGACGGCGGAGAGAGAGCCGAGCAGCGTCGACGGGGTAAGACAGAGGGTGAAGAGCGCAGGGCGCAGCCGGGGGTTGAACACCGAGCGGCATCGAGGAAAATAAAACAAACCGGAGAGAGAGAGGGTAAGAAACAGTCGGGTTCTAGACTGAGCGGCGTCGAAAAATATAAAAAGAAGAACGCGCAGAGCACAGCCAGTGCTCACGGGCTGAACAGGGTCCGTGGGGCGAAGAAAGGGGAGACGCCATTGAGCCGCGGAGAAGAAGGAAGAGCACGGGAGACGCCATTTTTAGAAGCCGCAGCGGAGAAGAAGGGCGAGCGCAGGAAGGAAGGAAAGTGCGGGAGACGCCATTTTGTGCCAGCGGAGAAGAAGGGGCAGCGCGGGAGGCGCCATTTGTGATAGTTAACGCACACCCAAGGATGCCGAAGACTGGCAGTATCTCTACGTTCGACAATGAAGTCGAAGATTGGGCGACATATGTGGAACGTATGGAAGTGTACTGCAGGGCGAATGAAGTGCCAGATGCTAATAAAGCACTGGTTCTGTTAAATTCCATGGGTGCAAAAACTTATGGGTTACTGCGAAATCTAATAACCCCAGAGAAGCCGGTAAACAAGAATTTTGAAAGCATAGTAGAAATCCTACAGGACCACTTAAACCCCACACCGCTGCTGATAGCAGAACGATTTAAGTTCCATAAAAGGAACCAGCATAAAGACGAAAGCAATGCTGAGTACCTAACGGAACTGCGCAAGCTATCGAAACACTGCCAGTTTGGAGCGGGACTAGCAGACACGTTAAGGGATAAGTTTGTGTGTGGGCTACAAAGTGAAGGAACCCAGAAACGGCTTCTATCAGAAAAGGACCTTAGGCTGGACAAAGCTTTCAGTATGGCAGTATCACACGAAGCAGCCGCAAGGGGCGCTGCAGAGATACACCTGGACGACTGTCAAAAATGCTAACTGATGCAAAAGAAGTGTTCCAGGAGAGATTAGGAACACTAAAAGGAATAACAGCAACGATTAAAATAGAGGAAAATGCAAGCCCAAAGTTTCTGAAGGCCAGACCAGTGCCTTATGCGATCAGACCAGCTGTTGAAGCAGAGCTGGAAGGGTTGGAACGTTCAGGAGTACTGTCCAAAGTGGACTGGAGTGAGTGGGCTACACCCATCGTTCCTGTAATGAAGAGGTCGTTGAGTAATACGCCTGGGGAACCAAAGAAGGTCCGCATCTGTGGGGATTTTAAGGTGACAGTGAACCCAGTCCTTCACACGGTGCAATATCCGCTTCCACGAATTGAGGATATTTTCGCCTCGCTATCTGGAGGCAAATGCTTCACCAAAATTGATCTAGCCCAGGCGTACTTGCAAATGGAGGTAGAAGAAGCTTCGAAACATTACCTTACGATCAACACTCATAAAGGTCTCTATCAATACAACCGGCTGGTGTTTGGAGTAGCCTCGGCTCCGGCTATCTGGCAGAGGGTGATGGATCAGGTCCTGCAAGGGATTCCAGGGACCCAGTGTTATTTGGACGACATCTTGGTCACGGGCGAAAATGACGGTGATCACCTCGCCAACTTGGAGAAGGTGCTCAGCAGATTAAAGGAGTATGGGCTACGAGCTAATCGCCACAAGTGCGAGTTTTTCCAGAAACAGATCTCGTATTGTGGCCACGTCATCGATGAAGAGGGGTTACATAAGTCCCCTGACAAGATTGAGGCAGTAGTCAAGGCTCCAGCACCGGAAAATGTGTCACAACTGAGGTCGTTCCTCGGGCTGGTAAACTACTACCACAAGTTCTTACCAAATTTGTCTACGGTATTACACCCGCTGAACACCCTACTGCAAACAGGGGTACCATGGAAGTGGGATGACGAACGTAGATGAGCTTTCCAGAAGTGTAAAGAATTGATCACATCAAAAGAGGTGTTGGCCCATTTCAACCCAGCCCTACCAATTCGTTTGGCATGTGATGCATCACCCTACGGTATTGGAGCGATGCTGTCGCACAAATTCCCAGACGGGTTGGAGAGGCCAGTAGCCTTTGCATCTCGGTCACTAACCTCAGCCGAGTGCAACTACGCCCAGATTGACAGGGAGGCCCTCAGCCTAGTATGGGGAGTAAAATAATTCAACCACTATCTGCATGGGCAGAAGTTCACCTTGCTGACTGACCACCAATCACTTGTCTCCATCTTTAATCCTAAGAAGGGCGTTCCAGTGATGACTGCACAGCGGTTACAAAGATGGTCCCTGTTTCTAGGGGCGAATCAATATGAAATAGAATATAAAGGCACGAAACAGCATGGGAACGCTGATGGGCTATCGCGCCTGCCACTGCCTACTGTGGAGGAAGCACCAGCAGTGGACCCTATCGAGATATTTTATTCGTCAATAATTGAACGATTGCCAGTAACAAACGCGGATATAGAGAAGGAGACCCGCAATGATCCGACGCTGTCACGGGTATATGAATTGACGGTGAGGGGATGGCCAACACATGGCGACTCACTGTTGCCAGCATTCTCATCCAGAAGAGAACAGCTGTCAGTATGCCAGGGGACAGTGATGTGTGGATCCAGAGTGGTGATTCCACCCAAGTTAAGGGAGAGAGTGCTAAATGAGCTACATGAAGGTCATCTGGGGGGAGTGAAAATGAAAAGCCTTGCTAGGGCTTATGTGTGGTGGCCGGGAATCGATCAACAAATCGAAGACCTAACTAAGAGCTGCTTAGGATGCCAGAAGGTCCAAAATGCACCACCACATGCCCCTCTACACCCATGGGAGTGGCCCTCCTCTCCATGGCAACGTATTGATTTCGCTGGTCCATTCATGGACTCAATGTTCGTAATAGCAGTGGATGCTCATTCAAAGTGGCCTGAGGTGATAAAAATGTCTTCAACCACTACAGAGAAAACGATTGCAGTCCTACGGACCATATTTGCCAGAAACGGTTTGCCAGAGCAGATTTGCTCTGATAATGGACCACAGTTTGTGTTCGACGAGTTCCAAAAATTCATGAAAAGGAATGGGGTAAGGCATTATACATCCGCCCCGTATCATCCAGCCACAAATGGATTGGCTGAGAGGTTCGTACAAACCTTTAAGAAGGCGATAAAGGCCATGTGCGACGATGAAATTCCACTACAGCATAAGATGGACAATTTCTTATTAGCCTACCGAAACGCGACACATGCAGTTACCAACCAGACCCCGGCCATGATGTTCTTTAACCGAAGGTTGAGATCTCGTCTGGACTTGCTCAGACCAAATGTGCGAAGAAATGTTGAGGATAAACAATTCCAGCACATCAATGAGAAGCCGACAAGAAGCTTCAATGTAGGGCAACCAGTCTTGGCCCGTGACTATCGAACAGTGAAGTGGCAACCCGGAACGATATGTACAAGGAAGGGGCCATTAATGTACACAGTGGATGTCGGGGAGAACATTGTGAGACGCCACGTCGATCAGATCTTAGCGTCACAGGAACGCGTCAATCCCATGTCTCGAGTACCTGGGGATGAACCCGACATATCGGTAGCATCTACTTCAGACCCAGTAGCAGTGGAACCCGATGAACTACCCGATGAAAAGGGGTCAGAATCGCCTCTGCACCAAGAACAAGAACCTCTGGAAAGGCGCTATCCCGAAAGGGTCAGGAAGCCGCCCCAAAGACTGAATCTATAAATGGACTTTTGTTGTTTAATGTACATGTTGAAATGTTAATTGTTATTTGAATATTAGGGGTATTACTAATCTAAAAGGGGAGGAATTGTAGTGTATGTGCCTTTAAGTCAGAACTACTTTTACAGCTCCTGTATACTGTAGTACCGGCAGTGACCACACCGGTATATAAGCTTTGCACATGCCTCTGTACCCCGAGTCTAGAGATTACCCTCCTCCAGTAAAGACCTGTTATTTGTTAATGTGCAGCATCCGTGTGATTATTTAATAATAGCATAGCCACTGAACCATGGATACAACACCACCAGCATAAGAGTTTAGAAAAGTAAAAAAATCATTTGTTTTCACTCATTTATAATGTAAAAAAATACTTTTAGAAAAGGTACGTTTATTTTTAGCCCCGTAAAAAAAATTAATTATTTTTCAAAGAATTAAATCTTTGTTTAAAATATTTAATTTAATGTAATTTTAACTCATTTTAAAAATGTGATTAAAAAAAAAAATTATTTAATGTAGTGTCTTTTTTCAGTGATCCCCATTCAGGGGGATTCCCTTCTCCCATTGGCTCACCTGGCCCACGTGATCCCAGGGACACTTGCGAACTGCCTGCGCCCCTGGGATACCTGGGTCTTTGCGCGCGTGCACCAGGAGAGGCCCAGGAGCGGAAGAGTCTGGACCTCGGGAGCCCTCAGGTAAGGGCATAGATGTTTTCCCAATAGGAGGCATTCGCACGCAGGATGCCTCCTGTCGGAAATTATGGGCCAATGAATCTCTATAGTTTCTGTACAATAATTACAATGTATCTGTTTTCTGTACAACGAATACAATGAATCTCTATCATTTCTGTACAATAACTGCAATGTATCTCTGTTTTCTGTACAGTTAATACAATGAATCCCAATAGTTTCTGTACAATGAATACAATGGCCGCGATTTTATCAATGGAGGCAGGTTGGCTGCGGGTCAGGTGGTTTCCGGCTTCTGCCCCCAGCTGCATCCGGCCCACAGACGTAATTTTGCCTTGATTGACCTTGTTAAGCCCACCCTGCGGGCTTGCCAGCCAATTAAGAGGAAGCAGGTCAGATGACGTCATTTGATGACGTGTCATCTGCCGGTTTCCTTAAAGGGACCACATACAATTTTATTTTGACAGTTGATTTCTCAGTGTTTGACAGCATTGAGGTGCTGAAAACACTGACAATCACTGCACAAAGATGACCTCTTGCACCCAGGCTCTCCAATGACTCCCTCCATAGGCTGGAATAGATGGCAGCTGCAGGTGAGGTGACATAAGCGGTGAGAGAGGTTCTCCCAGTGAGGTGGCACTGGACATGGATTTAAAAACTTGTAACCTAAAGAAAAATGTAAATGTATTAAAAATGCAGTTCCCAACATCTTCTTTCCTCTGAGACTCACCAGGTGCAACATTGGATCCTTCACACCACTTCTGCAGCTGTCATCAATCCAGAAACATTACAGCAGACTCACAACACACCACACTCACCTGGCGGGGTGTCCGGATGTTGGGAAACCCGAGCCAGAAGTGGCAACATTAAAAAATAGGCTGTCAACTACTGGCAACTGCCTGTTAATAGGCAGGTAATTGCCTTTAATCCTCTTCCCGCTGCTAGGTGTCGGGTCCATTCGCAAATTGGGGACCCGACACTTGGGAAAATTGTTTGGAGGTGGGTTGACGGCGGGATCGCAACCCACCGTCAATCAAAATGATTTTAACCTTTGACCCGCCTCCAAACCCATCCTCTGAGTGCTGGCAAAATCCAGCCCGTACGATTCCCTACAGTTTCTGTACAATAACTACAATTGTAAAGTCCGCGCCTCAATAATACACAGACTTCGGGAGAACAGTTTAACAGGTACTTTACTGAACAGGAGGGCAACGTCAGACTGAAATACAGAAGCCTGCTAGGGCCTTTTATATAGGGGTGGTCACTGCCGGTACTGCAGCCTAAAACCAGTTCTTCCCTTAAAGGTACATATACAACAATTCCTCCCCTTTTAGATAAACAGTACATAACATTCATTTAACAACTAAATAATAACTAATTACAATTTTCTGGATATTATATACATCAACTGAAATAATCATTTATAAGTTCAGTCTTTGAGGAGGCTTCCTGATCCTGACTGGATAGCGCCTTTCTCGAGTATCCTGTTCTTGCGGCGGAGTTGATTCTGGTTCATTGTCATTGGTTGGTTCATCAGCTTCCAATACCACTGCTTCTGAGGTAGACGCAATCTGTACTTCGGGTTGATTACCAGGTGCACCTTCTCGTGGTATGGGTTTGGCTTGTTCCTGTGACTCTAGAATCTGGTCAGCATGGCGCCTCACGATGCTCTATCCAACGTCCACTGTGTACATTAGTGGTCCCTGCTGTGTGCATATCGTTCCTGGCTGCCATTTTTCTGTTCGGTAGTCGCAGGCCAAGACTGGTTGTCCTAGCTTGAAGCTCCTGGTTGGCTTCTCATTTATGTGCTGGAATTGCTTATCCTCAACATCTCGTCTTATGTTTGGTTTGAGCAAATCCAGGCGACATCTTAGCCTTCGGTTGAAGAACATTATGGCTGGAGCTTGGTTGGTGACTGCATGTGTCGCATTCCGGTAAGCAAACAAGAAATTATCCACCTTGTGTTGTAGTGGTATGTCGTCATTATACATTGCCTTTATGGCCTTTTTAAAGGTCTGCACAAACCTCTCAGCCAATCCATTTGTGGCTGGATGATATGGGGCAGATGTGTAATGTTTCACCCCATTATTCCTCAGGAACCTCCGGAAATCCTCAGACACAAACTGTGGCCCATTGTCGGAGCAAATCTGTTCTGGCAACCCATTCCTGGTGAAGATGGTCCTTAGGACTGCAATAGTTTTCTCCGTGGTGGTGGAGGACATTTTAATGACCTCTGGCCATTTCGAATGGGCGTCCACAGCGATTAGAAACATTGAGTCCATAAATGGACCAGCAAAATCAATGTGTACCCGTTGCCATGGAGATGAGGGCCACTCCCATGGAAGTAGCGGGGCCTGTGGTGGAGCGTTTTGGACCTTCTGGCATCCTGTGCATCTCTTGGTCATATCCTCGATTTCTTTATCGATTCCCGGCCACCACACAAACGCCCTGGCTAGGCTCTTCATTTTTACCCCTCCCAGATGACCCTCATGAAGCTCATTGAGCACTCTATCTCTCAACTTAGGTGGAATTACCACTCGGGATCCACACATCAAGGTCCCCCGGCACACTGACAGCTGTTCTCTCCTTGGCAAGAATGCTGGCAACAGTGAGTCGCCATATGCTGGCCATCCCTTCACCGTCAAATCATAGACCCGAGAGAGTGTCGGGTCATTTCGGGTTTCCTTCCCTATACTTGAGTTTGTAACAGGCAAACATTCAACTATGGTCGCATGGAATATCTCAACAGGGTCTACTGCAGGTGCTTCTTCTACCGTAGGCAACGGTAGGCGCGACAGCCCATCAGTGTTTCCATGCTGTTTCGTACCCTTGTACTCTATGTCGTACTGATGTGCCCCTAGAAAAAGTGACCATCTTTGCAGCCGTTGCGCCATCATCACCGGAACGCCTTTCTTTGGGTTAAAAATGGAGACCAGGGGCTGATGATCAGTCAGTAGGGTGAATTTTTGCCCGTGCAGATAGTGATTGAACTTCTTCACCCCCCACACCAGGCTGAGGGCCTCCCTGTCAATCTGGGCGTAGTTACGCTCGGCTGAGGTTAGCGAGCGTGACGCAAAGGCTATTGGCCTCTCTGAACCGTCAAGGAATTTGTGTGACAGCACCGCTCCAATGCCGTAGGGTGACGCATCACATGCCAACCGAATCGGTAGTGTTGGGTTGTAGTGGGCCAATACTTCTTTTGAAGTGATTAGGCATTTACATTCCTGAAAGGCACGCTTACACTCATCACTCCATTTCCATGTTACTCCAGTTTGCAGCAGGGCGTTCAGTGGGTGGAGAATTGTAGATAAATTCGGCAAGAACTTATGGTAGTAGTTCACCAACCCGAGGAACGACCTCAGTTGCGACACATTTTCCGGTGCTGGAGCCTTGACTACAGCTTCAATCTTGTCCGGCGACTTATGCAACCCTTCCTCATCAATCATGTGGCCACAATACGAGATTTGTCTCCTGAAGAACTCGCATTTGGGGCGGTTGGCTTGTAGCCCATATTCCTGTAATCTCGTGAGCACCTGCTCCAGGTTGGCAAGGTGTTCACTGTCATTTTCGCCCGTAACCAGGATGTCGTCAAAATAACACTGGGTCCCCGGGATCCCTTGCAGGACTTGTTCCATCACCCTCTGCCAAATAGCCGGGGCTGATGCTACCCCGAATACCAGTCGATTGTACTGGTAAAGGCCTTTGTGAGTGTTTATCGTGAGGTATTTTCTAGATGCTTCTTCCACCTCCATTTGTAGATATGCTTGGGCCAGATCAATCTTTGTAAAACATTTCCCTCCAGATAGTGAGGCGAAAATATCTTCTATCCGCGGAAGTGGATACTGTACTGTGTGCAGGACTGGGTTCACAGTCACCTTGAAGTCCCCACAGATGCGAACCTTCTTCGGCTCCCCAGGCGAGCTGCTCAACGCTTTCTTCATTACAGGAATGATGGGTGTGGCCCACTCGCTCCAGTCCGCTTTGGACAGCACACCTGAACGCTCCAGACTCTCCAATTCAGCTTCAACGGCTGGGCGGATCGCGTATGGCACCGGTCTGGCCTTAAAAAATTTTGGGTTTGCGTTATCTTCAATCTTTATGGTTGCCTTTACTCCTTTTAGAGTCCCAAGTCCTTGATGGAACACCTCTTCCACGTCAGATAGAATTTGTGACAGACGTCCAGGTGCGATGTCATCATCCTTTTTGTCAGTCACAGTTAGCGCCTGAATGGAATGCCAATCCAATTGTATTTTTCGGATCCATTCACATCCCAATAATGGTGGTCCTCCATCTCGTAGTATATACATATATAGTTTCTGTGTTTCCTTGCCGTTATATTTAACTGGCACCCTTATTTTTCCTCTGGGGTAGACCTTTTGCCCCGTGTATGTCTTCAATACAATGGACGTGTCCTTTAAGGGTATGTGTGAGAATAGCCGCTCATAGTCTCGTCGATTCATGACAGTTAGGGCTGATCCTGTGTCCAATTCCATCTTTACTGGGGGCCCTGCTATCATGAGGGTGACCCAAATGGTTCGGTGATCCTCCTTTGCGATCACGTTGTGTAACTTTAGACAACTTAGTCTCCTGCTCCCGGAGCCCTTATCACTCTCCTGATTTTCCGAACTACTGTCTGTCAGTTTCTTTACTTTCCTGTACTGTTCCTTAGTAGTTCTTGTCATGTTGGTTTTCTTTCCCGACCTGCAGACTCTTGCTATATGTCCCATTTTTCCACATTGCCTGCATACTTTGTCCTTAAACCAGCAGTCTTTCTGATCATGGGTTGTTCTGCCACAGCGATAGCACTTTTCTGCTCCATACGCCATTTCGTTAGTGCTGTATTCTTGTGGTTTCTGTTGTATTTCCGCAGCTCCCCGTGCTGCTGCTTCGTAGGATACTGCCATGCTGAAAGCCTGTTCTAGCGTCAGGTCCTTTTTCGAAAGTAGTCGTTTCTGGGTTCCTTCACTCTGGAGCCCGCAGTCAAACTTATCCCGTAAGGTGTCTGCCAGTCCTGCTCCGAACTGGCAGTGCTTCGATAACTTGCATAGTTCCGTAAGATAGTCAGCATTGCTCTCATCTTTGTGCTGGTTTCTTTTATGGAACTTGAATCTTTCTGCTATCAGCAGCGGTGTAGGGTTTAGGTGTTCCTGTAAGATATTAACAATCTCCTCAAAACTTTTCTCCATTGGTTTAGCTGGGGAATTCCGCAATAGGCCGTACGTACTCGCGCCCATCAAATTCAATAATACCGACGCCCTCTTTCCATCGGCCACCTCATTTGCCTTGCAGTACACTTCAATTCTTTCCACATACGTGGTCCAGTCTTCTACCTCATTGTCGAAAGCAGTGATACTGCCACTTTTCGGCATCTTGGGTGATTTAAAATGGCGCCTCCCGTGCTTTTTCTTCTTCCCCAATGGAATAAAATGGCGCCTCCCGCGCTTTTCCTTCTTCCTCAACGGGATAAAATGGTGCCTCCCGCGCTTTTCCTTCTTCCCCTTGCTGCCACGCTGCTCCTAGCGTTCTACAGGGTAATGGCGGCGACCTCCAAGAAACCTCCTCTCAGGGTGAGATCCCCGTGAGATGATGCAACACTGCAGGTGAGTTCGAACTTACTCGTCGCCACTGTAAAGTCCGCGCCTCAATAATACACGGACTTCGGGAGAACAGTTTAACAGGTACTTTACTGAACAGGAGGGCAACGTCAGACTGAAATACAGAAGCCTGCTAGGGCCTTTTATACAGGGGTGGTCACTGCCGGTACTGCAGCCTAAAACCAGTTCTTTCCTTAAAGGTACATACACAACAACAATGAATCTCTATATTTTCTGTAATTTGACTACAATTCCATGTTATATTCCTATCTGCAATCATCACTCCCACCTTGTAAGGCTACACTGGGAGCAAAGCCTTGTAAAATTACTGCTAATATACGTACAACAGCAATGTAGAGTAGTATTTTCAGATTTCTGGGTGTTATGGCACTTTGGTAGTTATGCAGCAGCAAGTGTGCACAGTTGGTACCCAGCAAGGGACACTGCGAATTGCAGTACACAGTACACAGCATCTTAAACCTTAGATTGCCAGCAGGCCCAGGGAATTTTCAGGCTTCCTGGACTGGCCCCTTTTTAAACTTTTCACCTCTCACACCCTAACACTGAGGGGGGAGAGTTCCCATTTTCCACTGCCCTTTGTGTGAAAAAGTGCTTCATGATTTCACTCCTGAATGGCCTAGCTCGAATTTTAAGATTATGCCCGTCATTCTTTTCCTTTTCCCCACATCACCAAACTGTCAACAACACTCAGCTTACACATGACGTTGGTAAGCCCTTGACATTGAAAAATTCTGTAATGTCAAACAGGATTGTTGTGAAATGATTTTGTTGCCCTGGAGAAGGTGCAAAAAGGATTTACAAGGATGATACTGAGAGGTTATAACTTATAAGACTGAACAAGCTGGGGCACTTTTCTCCAGAAAAGAGAAGGCTGAGGGGTGACCTAATAGAGGTCTTTAAAATTATGAAGGGGTTTGATAGGGTAGATGTAGAGGGGCCAGAAATTCGGGTTGGAGGCTTCCCGCAGGCACAAGCCCCCGACCTGCACTTACATAGCGCGCCTGTCATTGTGCTGTGGGCCCACGTGGGATTCCGATCCTGGGCCTCCTCCAGCTGCCGGTGTGCAGTGCTCGCATATCCCAGGGGCGCAGTTAGTATGAATAGAGATCGGCCCCAAAACCTAAGTAAAACTTCAAATAATTTTTTTTTAAATCAAATTTTTAAAATAACTATAAATTACATAAATTAACTATTTTAAACAAAAATTTTAATTTTTGAAAAAATTAATTAAAGTTTTTAATGGGGCTAAAAATAAACTTACCTTTCTTTAAAGTATTTTAAAATGATAAACCTGTGGAAAAAATGTTTTAATTTTACTTAATTAACCTCTTACCTTGTTAAAAGCAGGCCTTGCGCCTGCTTTTTCCACGCGCAGCTGCTAGGGACTTACCTGCACAGAGAAACCTGTAAAAAAATCAGAAGTTCCAGGTCGTTTGACCTCCGAACCCCTTCCTTCAAGGAAACGGAAGTTCCGGTTTCCAGCGCATGCACGAAACCGGAACTTCCGTTGGCCTTACGGGTGAGTACACAACACGTACTCACCCGTGGGGACCCGAATTCCTGGCCCAAGATGTTTTTACTTGTGGGGGAGTCTAAAGCTAGGGGCTATAAATCACAGAAATCACAGAAACCCCACAGTGCAGATAGAGGCCATTTCGGCCCATCGAGCCTGCACCGACACATATCCCACCCGATCCCCGTAACCCCTACATCAACACATATCCCACCCTATCCCCGTAACCCCACGTATTTAATCCCCCTAACACTAAGGGTCAATTTATCATAGCCAATCAACCTAACCCGCACATCTTTGGACTGTGGGAGGAAACCGGAGCACCCGGAGGAAACCCACGCAAACACGGGGAGAATGTGCAAACTCCACACAGACAGTCACCCGAGGCCGGATTCGAACCCGGGTCCCTGGCGCTGTGAGGCAACAGTGCTAACCACTATGCCACCGTGCTAGTCACTAATAAATCCAATCGGGAATTCAGGAGAAACTTCTTTACACAGAGAGTGGTTAGAATGTGGAACTTGCTACCACAAGGAGTGGTTGAGGCAACTAGCACAGGTGCATTTAAGGGAAAGCTAGATAAGCACGTGAGGGAGAAAGGAATAGAAGGCTATGCTGATAGGGTTAGATGAAGAGGGATGGGAGGAGGCTCGTGTGGAGCATAAACACCAAGATGGATCTGTTTGGCTGAATGGCCTGTTTCTGTGCTGTAAATTCTATAAATTCTATGTAATATTCAAAAAACGGAGTGACTGCTGCCAACGACCAGAAGCTGCGCAGAAGCGTTCAGCACATAAATCTGTGGTGGTTTAAGTATGAATGTATAATAAGATAGTCATATCGCATGCCTAAATCTATGGAATCTATGGAGCTATAGGTTGGTTTAATAATGCATAATAATAGCGCGGGTTGGTTTAAGTATTAATGTATGATATTTTCGCAGTGGGGGGGTTGCAGAGATTTATTTGTACGGTGCACAGGCTCCGTGTGAAGGGGAAGGAGAAGAAAATTAATAAAAATTGACGTTTACGGTGTTTTGCTGGCGCAGATTTTCTTTTCCTGATGTGGCTGTGTTCGGCCGTAGCGATCTCTTTTCACTACCCCCTTCCCTCCTTTCTCTCTGGAAGTGTTTTCTTTGTAATGGTGACAATCTTTTCTTTTCAGTTAGCGAACAACCAAAAAAACACTGAAACTGCGCATGGGCAACTACTTCAACTCTGTTGGCAGCAGTCGCATCCTAAAAAAAGACATTGCTGGAAACGTACATGATAAAATTATTGCTGTATACATAACAGGCCCGAAATTCCAATGTCCCATCTCTGCTGCTAGAAGTGCAATTCCCACACACCAACCTACTGCCCCCATCCCATAGTCAGGGCATCTTTACAGGCACATCAGGGGCACCCTCCCTATTGTGCCAGTGCTGCTCTGAGTGGCACCTGACTGCTCTAGAGGGACCCCAGACCCAGAGGACTGGGCAAGTATTTTTTTTTAGAATGCTCCAAAGGGAGTAAAGCACCATTGTTTTAAAGATAATCCATTTCTTTCAGGATAAATTACTTTTATGTCGGGCGAACTTGGGGCCTTCTTAGGGCCTAGTAGGGGGCCAACATCAGCTCTGTGGTTCTGCTGGGCCTATTGGAGGGCACACAGCACCCCAGCAACAACCCCCAGATATACCCAGATACACCCAGAAAGTCTCTGACAGATGGCAGGGGAGCAGATGCAAGAATAGACCCTCCCTCCATCCATAACGATAATTTGGAACAGAGAGGAGACAGGGTGGAAACTAGCAGATCTGGATTTTGTCTCAAATTCCTGCCCCTGCTCCCCCATCGGGATAAACTCACCTTTTCCGCCCTCCCCCAACCCAGGAATTCTGGCCTCAATATGTCTATTAAATTTGCTTAGAAGTATTAAATGTGATTTTTTTTTGCAGGAACTGGATTTTAAAACATACTTTAATTGCACTTCAGCCACAGTAGCACTTAAAAGGTAATAATTCACCAAATTGTGAATGTGGCATAGTGGTTAGCACTGTTGCCTCACAGCACCAGGGACCCGGGTTCAAATCTGGCCTCGGGTGACTGTCTGCGTGGAGTTTGCACATTCTCCCCGTGTTTGCGTGGGTTTCCTCCGGGTGCTCCGGTTTCCTCCCACAGTCCAAAGATGTGCGGGTTAGGTTGATTGGCCATGATAAAAAAATTGACCCTTAGTGTTAGGGGGGATTAAATATGTGGGGTTACGGGGATAGGGCTTGGGTGGGATGGCTGTCGGTGTAGGGACCGGGTGCTAGGGTTTGGATGATCAGCCATGATCTCGTTGAATGGCGGAGCAGGGCCGAATGGCCTACTCCTATCTTCTATGTTTCTATGTTAACAAAGAGAGAACTTGCATTTATATGGCAACTTATTGCATCCCCAGGATATCCTAAAGCATTTCACATCCATTGAAGTGTAATCACTATTGTAATGTAGGCAAATGCAGCAGCCAATTTACACATGGCAAGGTCTCACGAACAGCAATGATGTGAATGGGAGTGTCGGTTGAGAGAGGAATGTTGCCCCGCACACTAGGACAACACCCTACTCTTTCTTAAGACCTTTCACGCCCACAGTAGAGGGGGTCTTGGTTTAATGCCTCATCCAACAGGCAGCACCTCATGTACTGCACTGAGGTATGAGCCTAGACTACATGCTTAAATCTTAGAATCAGGCTTCAACTCACCATCTTCTGACACAGAGGTGAGAGTGCCAACAACTGAGCCGAGCTGACACTTCAAAGCAAAGGGTGTAAGTAACGCCTTGTCGAATAATGGACCAGAATTTGCTGAAAAAAATTATGCATGTCGTTATTAATGCGTAGAGAAGCCCAGCAATTTGTGGCAAGGACGAGATATACCGCGAGTTTGCCGGACGATTTACGCCGCTCCGCCCTCAGCTTCGTAAAAGCAGGAGCTCACCCTCAGCCTCCCCGTGCATGTCAAGAAACTGCTGGATTTGCGCTGTAAAAACTAATTAAACTTGCCGCAGAAAGTTCGGGCCGCTATTTCATGGCATAAGGACCCTGTTAAAGGGGTAATTTATGTTTCCAATGGCCATCCACTTTGAAACCAGTTAGCAAGTAATGATAATTGTTCTGCACTTGCCACATAAAGCATGCAACCGGGATGCAAGTTAAACAGGGGAAATTATAAAAGGAAATAAATCCTTCACAGAGAAATAAAAATGCATTAGGGAATGTGACTAAATAATATAACTGACAGGAAACAAAGAGAGCACAGATTGGAAAGCGCTTTACTGGACGCGAATGTTGCTGATTGAGAATACGTGGGTTCGTAACTGCCTGGCATAGCAAGAAATGTTTCTAACCAGCAGAGAGAAAGGTCATCAAATTTGATTTGTTGTGAATTGCTATAAAATAGATAGGTTTTGCATGTAGACAGCAGCTGCCTTCGGTTCCAAATTATAAAACAATCTGAACCCTGGACAGGAGGCTGCCTTATTCATATGTCTATGTGTCATGTTCCATAGGCAAAAACACTTAGAACTAGACATTTTCCTCCATGTAATTCTGTGATATTTTAATAAACTTTGTTTAAATTGTCAGATGTCCAAGCTGACACTTCACGGCTTTGCTAACCATTCAAATACTGAAATCTCAGTGGTTAAGGAGATAGACTATTGGTCCCATCATTCACCAAGGTCCCGGATGCCCCATTTGCGGCGGAAAATTAATTGGAGATGAAGAACGGGGAAAAAGAATCCAACTGACGGTGCTCATTGCAAGATGCCCTGTTCCAGGAAATTCTGGGCCAATGTGTGTCTTAACAAGTGTAGATTTATATTGATGCTCAAGAATAGGTTAGCTTAGGAAAACAAATGGTATGTTGGCCTTCATTTGAGGATTTGAGTATAAGAGTAAAGATGTCTTACTGCCATTACAAAGGGCCCTGGTGTGACCACACCTGGAGTATTGTGTATACAGTTTTGGTCTCCTTACCTAAGGAAGGATATACTTGCCATAGAGGGAGTGCAACAAAGGTTCACCAGACTTGTTCCTGGGATGGGGGGATTGTCCTATGAAGAGAGATTGAGTAGACTAGGCCTATATTCTCTAGAGTTTAGAAGAATGAGAGGTGATCTCATTGAAACATACAAAATTCTTACACGGCTTGACAGGGTAGATGCAGGGATGATGTTTCCCCTGGCTGGGGAGTCTAGAACCAGGGGTCACAGTCTCAGAATAAGGGGTTGGCCATTTAGGACTGAGATGAGGAGAAATTTTTTCACTCAGAGGGTGGTGAATCTTTGGAATTCTCTACCGCAGAGGGCTGTGGAGGCTCAGTCATTGAGTATATTCAAGACAGAGATCGATAGATTTTTGAATATTAAGGGAATCAAGGGATGTGGGATTAGTTCAGGAAAGTGGAGATAAGGTAGAAGATCAGCCATGATCTTATTGAATGGCGGAGCAGGCTCGAAGGGCCAAATGGCCTACTCCTGCTCCTATTTCTTATGTTCTTATGTATGGTCTTACCAATTGTAAAGTACTATCAGAGCCTTAAGACCATACTGAAATATAAAATGCATTTGTAGCCAGTGTTTTATCAACAAGAAGCAAGCCATTCATTATTTAATTTGTTCATGAAGGACACAGAGAGGCCACATGACTAACCAGAGTGTCAAATGTCAGTAAGTACTTTTACTCCTCCAGGCTACAAGCTCACTGCCAAATTCCAGCAGCAAATTAGTTGCACTTTTCTGCAGATGCAATCTATAAAACTCACCAAAGCAAGACAACCTGCACGCTGACAGGGGAAGCAGTGAGTGGGGCCAGGCTCCGCGGGGAGGGGGCAGGGATGGAATTTTACTGAGCTGCCTTGCCTGCCCACCATGCAAATCATAAACTGGGGCGCACAGTGCCACGGATTTCTCACCTTTTACTTGGCTCCCTGCTGGTAGTGTGTCAGTCATTGAGTTTTGGTAGCTTAGCTAGATCGATGCAACATTGGCAGAAAGGTTCCAAGTTAGACAGGCACTCCTCTTTTGCATGTCAGCTCCCCAGTGGTATATTGTATGAGAAAGGAATCTTGAAATCAGCAGGAAACAAAGCAGAACTTTATTTCTGTTTCGTACGAAAGTTTGGTTCCATGCTAATTTCCTTAAACAAGATAAGATGCCTGCCTCAATTCTTCTGATTTGTCCTCCTCCCACCCTCAACTCAATCACTTCACTGCCCTTCTGAAGGGAGAGGGTTAGGTAGTTACTATTAGGAAATGACATTTTCTCTTCTCACTTAGCACCAGTGAGACTGGCCTACAACCTCTGAACCTGTACGTTATACATCTAGCACTAGCAGCACTTTTCTTCACTGAATCACTGAAATATTTAAGAGGAATGGTATAGATTACCAGCTACCTTCCTTGGATACTCATTTGCTTTGGTAAATTTGAGCTAAAGGGGATGGCGATTGAGACTGCAGAGATGTGTGGTGTGCAGATGAGGAGGTGACAGTCCTTGGCAGTGGCAATGAGACGTAAGGCCCCATTAATATTCCTACCCAGTTAAGGCATCCTGCCACTGCTCGGTGCCCTCTGCTGTCCTTGAGTCCAGTTCTGACTCAGCTTCACCTCTTTCCTTGCTGCACACATTGCTCGTAGACAAGTCAAGCAGCATCTCTCCAGTTGAATTTGCTCAGATTCATGTTGATTATCTTGAAGATATATACTCCAAGGTCTCCTCCTCCTGACTAGCATCCAGTGACCTCTGTGTCTGCAGAGATATCAGGAGAGGGTAGGATCGGGCTGAGTTATGATGTCACATATGGTCAAACACTCAGGCCCAGTTTTACTAATGTAAAGGCATTGGTAACTCATTCCCTGTCTCGGCCTACACATCAGGAATGGCCAGTTGGACACAGTAGAGGACAGTTGATGGGACGATGGAACCATACCTCAGCCTTCAAGAGAGATGGATGACTTAGATGAGACTGCCCAACCTCATTTCACATTGGTCTCTTACAGTCAGCAGAAAGGAAAGACTGGACTGGATTTCAGCCCAGATCCTAGAAATAAAAGGGCTGTGTACCTACCCCACAACAGCCCACAGACAAGAAGGAGTTAGATATATTTCTTAAGGCTAAAGGGGTCAAGGGATATGGGGAGAAGGCAGGGACAGGGTACTGAGTTTGGATGATCAGCCATGATCTCCTTAAATGGCGCAGCAGGCTCGAGGGGCTGAATGGCCTACTCCTGCTCCTATCTTCTATGTTTCTATGTTTCTAAGTCCCCTGAAAATCATAGAAAATCAAAGAATCATAGAAATTTACGGCACAGAAGGAGAGCATTCAAGCACAATAGTCTGTGAGGCTGTAAAATTCCATAGCAAATAAAACTGTAGCAGCAAAAGGTAATTTATGGGAAAAGAAAAGAACAAAGAAAGAAAGAATTCAAAATTTCAAAAGTGCCTTTCACGACCTCAGGACGTCCCAAAGCGCTTTATAGCCAATGAAGTACTTTTGAAGTGTAGTCACTGTTGTAATGTAGGACACCGGGAGAACTCCTCTGCTCTTCTTCGAAGTAGTGCAATGGGATCTTTTACACTCATCTGGAAGGCCTTGGTTTAACATCTCATCCGAAAAATAGTACCTCTGATCAATGTTCCCTGTAATTTGTTTTTGGGCAGCACGGCCCCTTTAACGGGCTGCGTGGCCCATTCAAAAGTCTGCGCACATATGCCTTTTATTCAAGTTAAAAGCCGGTTCACCAGCTGTGCGGGATCCCTAGAGCGCTGCACGGTCGCGCGGCTTAAAGGGAACATTGCCTCCGACAGTGCAGCACTCCCTCAGTACTGCACTGGAGTGTCAGCCTAGAGTTTTGTGTTCAAGTCTCTGGAGTGGGACTTGAACCCACAAACTTCTGACTCAGAGGCAGCGAGAGTGCTACCCACTGAGTCACGGCTGACACCTTAATTAAATTATTAATTAATTATTTTATTAATTTGGCAAGAATATAATAAAAGCATTAAATATCTAGAACATTTAGATATCAGAAATGCATTTCAGGCACTTGACTGGAGCATCACATGGCGCAGTGCATTTAATCACATTTCTCCTCAACAAGAGAACATGTTTGAAGAATTAGCTGGCGTATCAGGGCATATCCACTGTCACCTTGCAAATAAAGAGAATAATTCCACGCAGCTATCCAAAACCTGCTCACCACAGTGGTTCCTTTGATACTATTATGAGAACGATGATTGAAGGTGTAGACATCGCCTTTCAGGACAACAAGGTCTCTTCATTCGGTGGGTAACGGAAACAAAACGAAAGAGTTCCTTTTTGTCACAAGACTTTTTTTTTATTCATTCATGGGATGTGGGCTAAAGGACAATGGGTGATATTATTGAGTTAGAGCAGAAATCAAAACACAAATAGTATAAAGAAAAAAATTAGTGTGCCATTGCTTAGTGATCTTAAACTGAAATCATCCATGTTGCCCTCTCTCTGAATCCTGTCCATTTCCTACATTACAACAGTGAATATACTTCAAAACATAGAAACATAGAAGATAGGAGCAGGAGTAGGCCATTCGGCCCCTCGAGCCTGTTCCGCCATTTAATGAGATCATGGCTGATCATCCAAATTCAGTACCCTGTCCCTGCCTTCTCCCCATATCCCTTTAGCGTTAAGAAATATATCTAACTCCTTCTTGAATATATTTAATGAATTGGCCTCAACTGCCTTCTGTGGTAGAGAATTCCACAGGTTCACCACTCTCTGGGTGAAGAAATTCCTCCTCATCTCAGTCCTAAATGGCTTACTCCTTATCCTTAGACTGTGACCCCTGGTTCTGGACTTCCCGCCATCGGGAACATCCTTCCTGCATCTAGTCTGTCTAGTCCTGTTAGAATTTTATAGGTTTCAATGAGATCCCCTCGCATTCTTCTAAACTCCAGCAAGTATAAGCCTAATCGACCCAATCTCTCTTCATACCTCATTCCTGCCATCCTGGGTGTCAGTCTGATGAATCTTCGCTGCATTCCCTCCATGGCAAAAACATCCTTCCTCAGATAAGTTGACCAAAACTGCACACAATACTCAAGGTGTGGTCTCACCAAGGCCCTGTACAACTGCAGCAAGACATCCTTGCTCCTGTACTTGAATCCTCTCGCTTTGAAGGCCAACATACCATTTGCCTTCTTAACCGCCTGCTGCACCTGCATGCTTACCTTCAGCGACTGGTGCACAAGGACACCCAGGTCTTGTTGCACTTCCCCTTCTCCCAATCTATTGCCGTTCAGATAATAATCTGTCTTCCTGTTTTTGCCACCAAAGTGGATAACCTCGCATTTATCCACATTATACTGCATCTGCCATGCATCTGCCCAATCACCCAACCTGTCTAAACCATACTGGAGTTTCTCTGCATCCTCCTCACAGCACACACGCCCACCCAGCTTTGTGTCATCTGCAAACTTGGAGATATTACATCTAGTTCCCTCGTCTAGATCATTAATATATATTGTGAATAGCTGGGGTCACACAGAATCACAGAATCACAGAATCACAGAATCTACAGTGCAGATATAGGCCATTTCGGCCCATCGAGCCTGCACCGACACACATCCCACCCCATCCCCGCAACCCCACGTATTTAATCCCCTAACACTAAGGGTCAATTTATCACAGCCAATCAACCTAACCTGCACATCTTTGGACTGTGGGAGGAAACCGGAGCACCCGGAGGAAACCCACGCAGACACAGGGAGAATGTGCAAACTCCACACAGACAGTCGCCCGAGGCCAGATTTGAACCCGGGTCCCTGGCGCTGTGAGGCAACAGTGCTAACCACTATGCCACCGTGCCCCCCTAGCACTGATCCCTGCGGTACCCCACTAGTCACTGCCTGCCACTCGGAAAAAGACCCGTTTATTCCAACTCATTGCTTCCTGTCTGCCAACCAGTTCTCTATCCAAGTCAGTACCTTACCCCCAAACCCATGTGCTTTAATTTTGCACGCCAATCTCTTATGCGGGACCTTATCGAAAGCCTTCTGAAAGTCCAAATACACCACATCCACTGGTTCTCCCTTATCTATTCTATCAGTTACATCCTCAAAAAATTCCAGTAGATTGGTCAAGCACGATTTACCTTCTGCAAATCCATGTTGACTTTGTCCGATCCTGTCACTGTTTTCCAAGTGCTCTGCTATTACATCTTTGATAATGGACTCTATCATTTTCCCCACTTGATTGGCTGTAAAGCGCTATGGGGCAACCTGAGGTCATGAAAGGGGCTATATAAATGCAAGTCATGCTTTCTTTCCTTTTACTTCTATGGGGGAAAAATTGTGTGTTGCCCATTTTGGGGCGCTAATGTCACCGCGCATCTCCGCCTGAAATTCAGTTTTAGCGCCGCAAGCAGAAGGTGGAGCGCTACAGGAAGCACTGCCCCTCCTTCTTGGGGCGCTACAACTGAATATCATGGCGCTACGTGCAATAGCGCCACGCATGTCAGCACGTAGCGCCACGTCATTGCAGGCCTCCTTCCCTTGATTAAAGTGGAGGGGCCTAGCGCTGCGCACACTGGGGCCCTGCTAGACCAGCGGGGAGCGGGGTGCCGTGAAAACAGCCCGGCACTCAGCCTGCTGGAAAAACGCCCCCCTGACCCTGTCGGACATATCGTCCGGCAATAGGTCAGGGGACGCACCAAAGATTGTGGCGGGGGTGCGAGTGGGGCGCAGCGTACGGCGATGACATAATCGCCGGTGGTGCAGCGCCACAAGGAATTACCGGCTACCGCCGCCACTAACCTCCCGCTGAATTTTGTGAGAGGTGTTAGCGGCGCCACGCCTGGGCGCTAGATTTGCGCCCCATTAGTGCTCCCGGGGGTGCTAACGAGAGGTGCAAATCAACCCAATTTTTCCCGCTATATCTTTTCAGAAGCATTCCACCTGTGGCCTCACCATTTTTTCAGAGAGTATTCAGTGCCAGATTTCCAACTATCCCAAATGCTCTTCCAACTGCTGTCCCATACGATGTCTGGCATTTTGAGTGTTTACCTATCTGTAACATAATGATGACTTGTTTTTTCTTTTCCTAGCAGGTGAATTTTCAGTACCATTTGCCATTCCCCTCTCTAATTCTAAGTCTTTGTAGATCTTTGAAATTGTATTCCTTTCCTTAAAACATACTTCTTTCCACGTGCTTCACTTTATCTACAAATCTCCAATTCTGATTTCAATGCCACCATCAAGGTCATTTATAAATGCTCTACTGTGAACAGCAGTGATAGCAGGACATATCCCTCTGATAATCAAGGCTAGCTGATTAGCACCACCTCCATTGATCACTAGCCTTTACTTGATCTTACATAGCCAGTTGATTTCCTTATTTACAGCTGCCTCTTTTGACCCACGTTGGCCACCATCCTATTATCAGACATTTTGTCAAATATTTTTAGAAAGTCAGATTGTATCACATAAATATCTATCAATTCCGTCACCTCCTCAAACGGCCTTTAAAAAAAAGGTTTTTCTAAACTTGCTAGCTTGAATGATTTCCTTTACACAGAACTAACAACATAGGCTATTCGGCCCAACTGGTCTCTGCCAGTGTTTATGCTCCACACGAGCCTTCTCCCACCCCTCTTCATCTCACCCTATCAACATATCCTTCTATTCCTTTCTTCCTCATGTGCTTATCCAGCTTCCCCTTAAATGCATCTATACTATTCGCCTCAACTACTCATTGTGGTAGCGAGTTCCACATTCTAACCACTTTCTGGGTAAAGAAGTTTCTCCTGAATTCCCTATTAGATTTATTAGTGACTATCTTATATTTATGGCCCTTAGTTTTGAACTTCCTGGCACCCCATCCTCCACCTTAAACATTCACTCCCTCCACCACTGGGGTACCGTGGCTGCAGTGTGTACCATCTACAAGATGCACTGCAGCAACTCGCCAAGGCTTCTTCGGTAGCAGCTCCCAAACCCGCGACCTCTTCCACCTAGAAGGACAAGGGCAGCAGGCGCATGGGAACACCATCACCTCCAAGTTCCCCTCTAAGTCATATACCATCCTGACTTAGAAGTATATCACTGATCCTTCATCGTCGCTGGGTCAAAATCCTGAAACACCCTCCCTAACAGCACTGTGGGAGTACCTTCACAACACGGACTGCAGTGGTTCAAGAAGGCAGCTCACCACCACCTTCTCAATGGAAACTAGGGATGGGCAATAAATGCTGGCCTTGCCAGCGACGCCCACATCCCAGGAACAAATTTTTAAAAATCTTCTCTACGTTGACCCTATCAAACCCCTTCATAATTTTAAAGCCCTTTATTGGGTCACCCCTCAGCCCTCTCTTTTTTTAGAGAAAAGTACGCCAGCTTGTTCAGTCTTTTTTGATAGTTCTAGTATCATCCTTGTAAATCTTTTTTGCACTTTCTCCAGTGACTATCTTATATTTATGACCCATAGTTTTGGATTCCCTCTTTAGATTTACTCTTGTGAAATGGATTTGAATTGTTGGCTATATAATAGACTCCAATGTTTTTCCTACGATTCACGTTAAACTAACAGGCCTGTAATTCCCAGCACTATTCATCTGACCTGAACTTGGAACATTAGCGACTTCTCCAGTTTTCTAGTACTACCCTTGTGTTCAATGAGCTGTGAAAAAAACACTGTTAGAACTTCTGCCACTCATTTCCTTAATTGTATTTGGATGTATTCCATCTGGTCCTGTTGGCTTACGAATGGTAAAACACTCTTGTTTTTTCTTAACCATTTCATTACCAATCTCCATTATTTCCGTGAACTTGAATGCATTCCCATCTTTCCAGATAGCGGGAGAGGAATATTACCACTATTTTCTGTATTGAAAATTATTATGAGAAAATCTTTGAAGGTGGCAGGGCAAGTTGATGAGGTAGTTAAGTGTATGGGATACCTGGCTTTGTAAATAGGGGCATTGAATACAAAAACAAGGAAGTTATGCTAAGCCTTTACAAATCACTGGTTAGGCCTCAGCTGGAGTATTGTGTACAATTCTGGGCACCACACTTTAGGAAGGATGTCAAGGCCTTGGAGAGGGTACAGAGGAGGTTTACCAGGATGATACCAGCGATGAGGGACTTCAGTTATGTGGAGAGATTGGAGAAGCTGGGATTGATCTCCTTAAAGCAGAGAAGGTTAAGGGGAGCCCTAATAGTGGTATTCAAAACAATGAGAGGTTTTGGTAGAGCAAGTAGGGATAAACTGTTTCCTCTGGCAAGTGGGTCAGTAACCAGAGGTCATAGAGATTTAAAATAAGTGGCAAAAGAACTAGAGGAGAAGTGAGGAGAAATTATTTCACACAGAGGGTTGTTAAGATTTGGAATGCACTGCCTGAAAGAGAGGTGGAATCAGATTCCGTAGGAACTTTCAAAAGGGAATTGGACATGTAGTTGAAGAGGACTAATTTGCAGGGTTATGGGGAGAGAGCAGGGGTGTGGGACTAAATTGGACAGCTCCTTCACAGAGCCAGCACAGGCACAACAGGCCAAATGGGCCCTTTCTGTGCTGTAAGATTCTGGAGGAAATTTTAATGTGGAGTAGCGCATTGGTTCAGGTGCGGGTGGGGGGTTAAAGTAGCTGAAAATGCATTCACATCCAGAAGTCGGCTCCAATGTGTTGACTTCCAGTTTAACTAGGGTGCATTCAACTGGTTGCACATAACTCCCTCCAGAGAGGCGGGTTATCAATTTAAATATGTTAATTGCTCAATTCCATTGATAATTCAACCTACCTTCAAATTTAACGGCACATCCACAGGTTTCCCGGGTTTCCTGAAACTCGCCATTGATACCAAGGCGAGATCACAATGACATTTCATGGAGCTCATTAAATTCAGGCAAATACACCAATAAATACTCAGCTGCTTTCTTACCTACCACTGGGAGAGGGTTTGTTCACAGTACTTGTGGTGAGAGGTTAGTTTGGTGATTTTCAGAATCAGATTAGAATGGGTAGCGCCTTGACTACCTTAGACTGGACCTCAGATGAGGAACAAGATGACCATCAGCAGCCTGTTGTGGAGAGACCTGCAGGTGGTCAGCAGAGAGGAGAGCAGCAGAGGGTCAAGTTCGCAGAAGGCACTAGCCAAGTAACAGGATGTACAGGCAGAGGCTCAGCTTTCTAGAACTCTCGGAAGAGCAGTGTTTCCAAAGGCTGAGGTTGTCGCATCAGGTGATGGCAGACATCTGCAGCCTTCTGTCTACTGGACCTGGTAACCACGCATTACCTGTGGCTGTGAAAGTGACCACCACCCTCAACTTTTTTGCCTCTGGATCCTTCCAGGGAGCTACTGGAGACATATCCAAGATCTCCCAGTCAGCTGCACATAAATTCATAAGGCAGGTCGCTGATGGATTGTTTGCCAGGGCCAGCAATTGTGTCAACTTTGCCTGTGATTTCAGTAGTCGGAATGAGTGGGTGCTCAGGTTTGTGTCTCTGGCTGGCTTTTCATAGGTACTTCTTCTTCTTGGGCAGTCCCTCGGAACCGAGGATGACTTGCTTCCACACTAAAAATGAGTTCTCAGGTGACTGATGAGTCCAATGCGGGACCTACAGTCTCTGTCACAGATGGGGCAGACGATGGTTGAAGGGGTGGGTGGGTGGGATGCTTGGGTTGACGTGCGCTCCTTCCGCTGTTTGCGCTTGGCTTTCGCTTGCTCCCGGCGAAGAGACTCGAGGTGTTTGGCGCCTTCCCAGATGCTTCTCCTCCACTTTGTGCAGTCTTGGGCCAGGGATTCCCAGGTGTCGGTGGGGATGTTGCACTTTTTCAAGGAGGCTTTGAGGGTGTCCTTGAAGCGTTTCCTCTGCCCACCTGGGGCTCTCTTGCCGTGTCAGAGCTCCGAGTAGAGCACTTGTTTTGGGAGTCTCGTATCGGGCATGCGGACGATGTGGTCCCTCCATCGGAGCTGATCGAGCGTGGTCAAAACTTTGATGCTGGGGATGTTGGCCTGAGCGAGAACACTATCGTTGGTGCGCCTATCCTGCCAATGGATTTGCAGGACCTTGCGGAGACAGCATTGATGATACCTCTCCAGTGCTTTGAGGTGCCTGCTGTACATGGTCCATGTCTCTGAAGCATACGAGAGCATGGGCCATACACTAAACATCCGCAAGACAAAAGTCCTCTACCAACGTGCCCCCGCCACACAGTACTGCTCCCCGATTATCAAAATCCATGACGAGGCCGTGGACAACGTGGACCACTTTCCATACCTTGGGAGCCTACTGTCAACAAGGGCAGATGTCAATGACAAAGTCCAACTCCGCCTTCAGTGTGCCAGTGCAGCCTTCGGTCGCCTGAGGAAGAGAGTGTTTGAAGACCAGGAGCTCAAACCCAGCACCAAGCTCATGTTCTACAGAGCAGTAGTGATACCCTCCCTCCATAGGTACAGGGTGTCATCGACTGCACACATGTGGCAATCCATGCACCACCAGATCAACCAGGAGTATCAGTAAACCGCAAGGGGTTCCATTCCATCAATGTGCAACCACAAGAAAAGGTTTATGCAGGTGTGCGCCAGATTCCTGGGGAGCTGCCATGATGCTTTCATCCTGCAGCAGTCTAAGTTCGACGACCTCTTAAGTAGACTTAAGGGTTGGCTTCTAGGAGATAAAGGTTACCCCCTTCAAACTTGGCTGATGAGACCCGTGCGGAACCCCACCAATGAAGCCCAAGAGTGACACAACGACACCAATATGACAACCAGATGTGTCATTGAGTAAGCGATCGGCATGTTCAAGAAGCACTTTAGGTGCCTGGTCAATTCAGGAGGCACCCTTCAGTACTCGCCAGCCAGGGTCTCCAGAATGATCGTGATGTGCTGCACAGCATTGTGCAACAACGAGGATTGGAGCTGCAGGAGGAACAAGGCACTGAACACACATCGACTGCAGACCAATCCGAGGAGGAGAAGGAAGATGGTGACCACAATGCAGCGCCAGCTGCTCACTTTGCTGTCCGGGATCCAGGAATTCCCTTATAGCTGTATTGTTCTGTTAGTCACCACCACTGGACCAACGTGACAATCACATCCAATGGCCACTCCCCTGCCCCAATCCCACTGACACAAAGCAGTCTTGTAACCAACCATCCACCCATTGCACATTCCCCCATTGGTCCCCATCAATTCATGCCTTCCCATTCATTAACAAGCAACTGAAAAGGCGAATTGCGACCCAGCAACCAAGAATGGGCAACAGGAAAAGTGGTGCAAAGTACAAAGTGATTCTATTAAAGAATGGAAAAATAACAACATAACTTTTTCTCAAACACCCATGTGCATACTCTTGTGGAACTACAAAGCGTTACTCTTCTTTTTCCTACTGCTGCCACGTGATGCAACCCCTGTGGCTCCAGCAGATGTAGCGGCAAGCTGCTCAGATCCCTGCTCTGATAGTTGAGATGCTCTTGGCCAACGACCTCTGTGTGTTGGAGCCCGTGAGAGCCTTACCAAAGACTGCCCCACCTGCACCTGTGGTCAAGGCGTGCATGGACTCATTTGATTATCACGATTGATGTTCCACGGAGCTGGCCACTCTACCCATGGAAGATATTCTCGCAATGCCCTGCGACATCAACCCACTCATGCTTGAGGTGGACTCTTCCATTCCCTTGGCAGTCGTGGTCAGTCCTGTCAGTAAATCACACATTCGCTGCTGCCCCTCAATGGTTAACCCTTTCATCGATGACCTCCGGGGTACAGCATCTGTGTCCAGCTGAGCAGAGCTTGGAGAGGGCTGTGCCCTCCGACGCGAACTCTCCACTGCTGTCCCTGCCACCTCTGTCTGCTCTTGCTTACCTGTGAACTGTGAATCACAAGGTGAAATCCTAACTGGACCCACCGAAGTGCGAGTATCTGCGCTAGTGCATGGTAAGCATGAGTCCTGTAACAGTCCCAGACCTGAAACTTTAACTCTGTTTCTCTCTCCACGGATGCTGCCTGGCCTGCTGAGTGCTTCCAGCATTTTCTGTTGTTATTTCAGATTTCCAGCATCCGCAGTGTTTTGCTATTGTGTTGTGATGTGATAGAGTTGGCTTGAGGGGGTGGGGTGATGCGTACAACAAGATGTAGGTGAATGTGCAACTGTACTCATTTTTCCTGACCTGGTTAGGTCATTAAAGCGCTTCCTGCACTGAATCCAAGAGCGTGGCACCCAGCTCCTGCTGTGACCACCTGGCGACCTCCGGCCACACCTTCTTTGCAGCAGCAGCAGATTTCTTCATCCCATTGCTGGGGAAGAACATCTCTCTCTGACTCCTCACAACCCCCAGCAGTACATCAAGGGAGGCATCATTAAAATGGGGCGCAGCCTTTGAGTGTCCTGAGCCCATATTCTGCAATTACTGTTTTGGTACCAAACTTCCAACCTCCTCCAAATTCCATCTTTGGATTGGCCCTTTAAATATACCAGTTAAGATCGCATCATGTGGGTCCACACCATGCCCACTCCCCGCATTCGACAGCAAACACAGAACACAGCCGCTTTCTGGCTGGAATATGCGGGATGGAATCATCCGCCTGCGGTACCAGTGACCACAACCGCAATTCTATTTTCAACATTTGTCCCACACCTTACCTTCCCTCTGATACTGACCATCACAGCGTCCTCTTGGCCACAATGCTGAAATAAAAGCCGCCACAAAGCAAACTTTCCAATCCAACTTTATGCATCTGTCCATCTAATATTACATAGCAAAGTCAACTTATCACCCTTGTGCATTCCCTTAGTGATTGTCTTGTGTGTGCCTTTGCCTGTCCCAGTGCTCCTACAAAGTGCTACCCCAGTGGCTGCAGCATGGCTGGTGGAAGGCTGCTGACTTTCAGTGGGGGACACTACAAATGGCCTTGCTGTTTGACCTTGAGGAGCTGGTGGCTGGGAGTATGAAATCGAGTGACAGTGTTTCTTCTTCTTCACTCTCCTCGGTCACCCACTGGCTGAGCAGGCTGCATTTCTTGTGTGTGGGAAATGAGGAAGGCACAAGGGTGGAGTTGTGGTGACGGGAAGGCGGGAAAGCAAGAGGTGCATGCCAGAAGGAGGATAACACACAAGGTTACCAGCATCTTGTATCCTTTCAGCCCCACCACTGGCCAAGGGCTCAGCCATGCCCCTGCCCAGAATAGCTTTCACCGTCTCCTCCAAGGGGGTGAGGTGAAGCTATGAATGGGATCTGTGCCTCATGTTTGGTACAGATTGTTGGTAGGTGAGTGATTGGGGTGGGGGTCATGCATTGAGCAGTGTGTGAGACTAGTGGTGAGGTGGGTAGGAGACAGCTTTTGAAGGTGCATTCACTGACCTTGACCACTGGTCTGAGGTTATGAAGCTTCTTTGGGCACTGGAGCCAGGTGGTGGGGTCGACACTGCTGGCAGTGATGACCTCAGTGATGTACTCCCACATCGTTCTTTCTGGAGAGCCTCCTGGCCCCTGTGGGTAGAGGGCCAGTCTTGCAATGTTGACCCTCTGCACAAAGCTGGAGTGCTGCGTGCGAGACCCTGGGTTTCCCTTCCCTGGCTTGCTGAGCCATTTGTGTTAGTGCTGAAGAACATTTCCCATTTTTTTTAGGTGCGGATGGGAATTCAGCTTTAAGAGCTGAAGACTCCCATTTGGGAATTATTTTTAATGTTAATTTCTTTTTCAGAAGGCATTTGTGCTGTAAGAGCTAAAAACTGCCAATTTGTACATGACTTTAATTTTTTTAATTTCAGAAGGCAGTGCCCCTTTAAGAGACCGAACTGTTTTCTGAAATGACAGCTTCGCTTTCAGAAAGGCTGTTCTAGCTGCAATGCACTTCAGCCACGCTACATTGGGGCCTCCTGCCGGGACGAATGCCACCAGACAAGCGTTGCACTGTGAGTTAAGTGCTGGGCTAATGTTAATTAGTCCACAGCGCCAATTTTTCGGTCCTCCCAACGCCACCATTTTCAGCGGCTGTTAACACCCGGCCACGTGGCACTGGCAGATTTTGTGGCATTCACAAATTTCTAGGCCCATGTCTTTTAAGAACATAAGAAACAGGAACAGGAGTAGGCCATTTGGCCCTTTGAGCCTGCTCCGCCATTCAATAAGATCATGACTGATCTTCTACCTCAACTCCACTTTCTGCACTATCCACATATCCCTTGATTCTCTTAATATTCAAAAATCTGTCAATCTCTGTCTTGAACATACTCAACGACTGAACCTCCACAGCCCTCTGGGGTAGAGAATTCCAAAGATTCACCACCCTCTGCGTGAAGAAATTTCTCCTCATCTCAGTCCTAAATGGCCGACCCCTTATTCTGAGACTGTGACCCCTGGTTTTAGACTCCCGAGCCAGGGGAAACATCCTCCCAGCATCTACCCTGTCAAGTCCTGTAAGAATTTTGTATGTTTCAATGAGATCACCTCTTATTCTTCTAAACTCTAGAGAATATAGGCCGAGCCTACTCAATTTCTCCCCGTAGGACAATCCCCCCATCTCAGGAACCAGTCTGGTGAACCTTCGTTGCACTCCCTCTATGGCAAGTATATCCTTCCTTAGGTAAGGAGACCAAAACTGTACACAATACTCCAGGTGTGGTCTCACCAGGGCCCTATATAATTGCAGTAAGACGTCTTTACTCTTATACTCAAATTCTCTTGTAATAAAGGCCAACATACCATTTGCTTTCTGAATTGCTTGCTGTACCTGCATGATAACTGTCAGTGATTCGTGTACAAGGGCACGCAGATCCCTCTGAACACCAACATTTTCCAATCTCTCACCATTTAAAAAATACCCTGTTTTTCTATTTTTCCTACCAAAGTGAATGGCCCAGAAATTAGGATCGGGGGCTTGCCGCGCGTGCAAGCCCCCGATGTGCACTCACCCGGCGCGCCGACATCTGAAGCCTGGGCCTGCTTGGAATTCCTGTCACTGGCCCGGTTCAGATGTCGGCGCGATGCGCTTGCCTGATCCAGCGGCGTAGTTAGTGCGATGTGCCGGCTGGGATCAGGTGAGCACTGTGCAGCCAATCAGGGGAGGGGAAACTTCATTCATGAGTTTGATAGTAAGAACTGTCAAACTCATGAAAAGTACGGGCGCCCAAAAGACTAGTTTAACTTTAAATAAAATTTTTAAAAACATCCCAATAATTAAATAAACTATAAATAACTTTAAAAAAACTATTTTAAACAATTAATCAAATTTTTGAAAAAAGTAATTTTTTAAGAAATCGGGTCTAAAAATAAACTTACCTTACTGTAAAGTCCTTAAAAACAATAAAGCTGTGGGAAAAATGTTATAATTTTAAATAATAGACCACTTACCTTAAAGAATCAAGTCCTTACGCCTCCTTTTTATATGTCTAAAAAGTTCAGGCCCTTGCACACGGGCAAACCTGTCAAAAAGAAGAAAGTTCAACGTGTGCGCGCAGAGTCCTGCGCACACGCATTGGACCTCTGAACCCCTTGGAGGAAATGCCGGTTTCCCGCGCATGCGCTGTGCATGCTGAAATCCGGCACTTCCAACGGGCCCACGCATGAGTACACCGTCCGTACTCACGCGTTGGGACCGGAATTACTGGCCCAATAACTTCATATTTCTCCACATTATATTCCATTTGCCATGTTCTTGCCCTCTCACTTAGCCTGACTATACCCCCTTGAAGCCTCCTTGCATCCTCCTCACAACTTACATTCCCACCCAGCTTTGTATCATCAGCAATCTTGGATATATTACATTTGGTCCCCTCACCCAAATCATTGATGTAGATTGTGAATAGCTGAGGCCCAAGTACTGATCCTTGCGGTACCCCACTAGTTACAGCCTGCCAACCCGAAAATGACCCGTTTATTCCTACTCTCTGTTTTCTGTCCGTTAACCAATCCTCAGTCCATGCCCCCCAATCCCATGAGCCCTAATTTTGTTTAATAATCTCTTGTGTGGCACCTTATCGAAGGCCTTCTGAAAATCCAAATACACCACATCCACTGATTCCCCCTTATCTATTCTGCTAGTTACAACCTCAAAAAACTCGAACAGATTTGTCAAACACAATTTCCCTTTCATAAATCCGTGTTGACTCTGCCCAATCCTATTATTATTTTCTAAATGCCCTGTTACCATGCCCTTAATAATAGATTCTAGCATTTTCCCTACTACTGATGTCAGGCTAACAGGTCTGTAGTTCACTGTTTTCTCTCTCCCTTCTTTTTTAAACAGTGGGGTTACATTTGCTACCTTCCAATCCAGTTCTAGAATCTATGGAATTTTGGAAAATGACAACCAATGCATCCACTATCTCTATAGCCACCTCTTTCAAAACCCTAGAATGTAGGCCATCAGGCCCAGGGGATTTATTGGCTTTCAGTCCCCTTAATTTCTCCAGAACTATTTTTTTACTAATACTAATTTCTTTCAGTTCCTCATTCTCGCTGGAGCTTTGGTTTTCCACCAATTACAGGATGTTTTTTGCGTCTTCTTCCGTGAAGACAGACACAAAGTATTTGTTTAATTTCTCTGCCATTTCCTTATTCCCCATTATAATTTCTCCTGTCTCAGCCTGTAAGGGACCCATATTTACTTTCACTAATCTTTTCCTTTTTGCATACCTATAGAAGCTTTTACAGTCTGTTTTTATGTCTCTCGCGAGTTTACTCTCATATTCTATTTTCCCTTTCTTTATCAATTTATTGGTCCTCGTTTGCTGAATTCTAAAATCCTCCCAATCCTCAGGCTTACTATTCTTTTTGGCAGCATTATAAGCCTCTTCCTTTGATCTGATACTACTTTAAATTCTCTTGTCAGCCACGGTTGGACCACCATTTCCTGTGGGGTTTTTGTGTCTCAAAGGAATGTATATTTGTTGTAAATTATGTATTAATTCTTTAAATGCTAGCCGTTGCTTGTCTACCGTCATACATTTTCCAATCTACCTTAGCCAACTCGCCCCTCATACCTACATAGTTTGCTTTGTTTAGATTTAAGACCCTAGTTTTGGATTTAACTAAATCACTTTTAAACGCAATATAAAATTATATCATATTATGATCACTCTTCCCTAAAGACCCCTTTACTACAAGGTTATTAATTAACCCTTTCTCATTGCACAATACTAGATCTAAAATAACCTGTTCCCTAATTGGTTCCTCAACATATTGATCTAGAAAACTATCTTGCAAGTGTAATACCCACTGGAAATGTTATGTACGCTAAGTATGGTTATCAATCTTTAACTTAGACACTGTATTATCATTGTTATAAATCCCTGGGTGAAAGTTGCCCATGTGAAGGTACGGCAAGAACTTTTAAGGACACAATGTGACTAAGAGCAGACTTTCCATAATTCTGCACCAGTATCAACTGTTGCAGACAGTGAGGCTGCGCAGTCTCCAGGCAGAAACCCCAGGAGGAAGGGGTGGAGTCGGGGCTTCCAAACTCAGCCGCCGCCCTTCGTATTAGTAGCTCTGCATCCAGAACTCAAAGTGGGATTCAGCGATCGTGAAGAGAATTCAACGAAGGGGTTCAGAGTCGTAAGTCTTGCAGACATTATACATACCATGAGCTCCAACTTAAGTGCGCCAACGAAAGAGTGCACTCGAATTTGGACAGAGGGACAGATTCTCCTTTGAATCCATATAAATGGAGAATGTATGTTTATTATGTCTAGATTCATTCTAATGTATGCAAATGTCTAATTTAGGTCATTGACCTGTAATCTTCTTATACTGTCTGACGTTAAATATAAAGTAAGATAATTAGAATTAAGCCATTGTAGTAGTGATCTCCTTACTGGACTATAGAATAATGTCTACAACAGAGACCACATCTCACATATATCTAGAGAACCGTGAAGGGGTTACACATACATTCCTTGTATTCGTCCTCCACACTATTACTGCAAATTTGGTTTGCCCACTCTATATTTAGATTACTGTAGTGCCCTTGTTACATGCGCCTCTAATTTCCTGATTTATACTCAGCCCTACATTACAACTATTGTTTGGGGGCCTATAAACAACTCCCACCAATGTTTTCTGCCCCTTGCTGTTTCTTAGCTCCACCCAAACTGATTCTACTTCTTGGTTTTCAGAGCTAAGATCCTTTCTCTCTACTGTCTTTATCCCATCCTTTATTATCAGGGCTACCCCTCCTCCTTTTCCATTTTGCCTATCTCTTCTACAGGTTAAGTATCCTGAAATATTTAGTTCCCAACCGTGGCCACTTTGCAACCACATCGCCGTTATGCCTATTAGATCAAACCTGTTAATTTCTATCTGTGCTATTAATTCAACTATTTTGTTGCAAATGCTTCGCACATTCAGATATAGTGCCTTTAGCTTTGACTTAGTTCTATTTTTCCCTGATGTCACCTTAGTCACTGATGCCTTATTACCTTTGTTGCTCTCTCTGTCCCTTCCTGACCCACTCTGCTTATTTTTACCTAAAACTCTACTCTGCTCTAGAGCCTTGACATTTCTCTCGCTGCTTTTAAATTTACTCTTTCCTGAATGCTCCAACCCCCCACTTCATTAGTTTAAAGCCCTGTCTACTGCCCTAGTTATTCGGTTCGCCAGGACACTGGTCCAAGCCCAATTTAAGTGGAGCTCATCCCAACGGAACAGCTCCCTCTTTCCCCAGTACTGGGGAATAGTAGTATAGTTGATGTAGTCTTCTCTTCAATTGACTGCACTCAGGTGAAAGATTTTTTCAGAGACACATGAATATATGGCAAGGTTGTAGCTGAGGACTGATGAATGATTCCATACATGGCATTCCTTGTTGAAGTACATGACTTTGTGAGTCAGTGTCTTTGTGCAATATATCTAGGGCTGGTAGGGTGATTTACAGTGTATTGGTTCCCATCAGAAGTTCACCTTACTATGCTGAGAGTGTAAGCTTATCAAACAAGGAAAGTACACCCGACATCCATATCAAGCCACAGCTCCACTGGGGTTTGAGTGCAGAAGCCATGAGTGAGTGTGGGAATGGTGTGGGAAATGAGAGCGTGATGATCACCTGCATCACAGAATCACAGAAACCCCACAGTGCAGATAGAGGCCATTTCGGCCCATCGAGCCTGCACCGACACATATCCCACCCGATCCCTGTAACCCCTACACCAACACATATCCCACCCTATCCCCACGTATTTAACCCCCCTAACACTAAGGGTCAATTTATCATAGCCAATCAACCTAACCCGCACATCTTTGGACTGTGGGAGGAAACCGGAGCACCCGGAGGAAACCCACGCAAACACGGGGAGAATGTGCAAACTCCACACAGACAGTCACCCGATGCCGGATTCGAACCCGGGTCTCTGGCGTTGTGAGGCAACAGTGCTAACCACTATGCCACCGTGCTGCCCTCCTTGGAAAGCATTGGCTTGCAGTCCAATTTTAACTCCGAGCCAGTTTTCAGAGGATGAGCTGCTGCTCTAGCAATGAGACCTGGGGTATTTTAGATCCCGGACATCATTTAAATCCCGCTGGAGGACTTCCCACCCAGTGTGGTCAGGAAATGGCAGCAAATTGCATGGTCCAGAGTTCGCCCAGGTAGGAGGTGGGATGGGCTGCTGGGACCATCCTGTGAGGGGTCTCAAGATGGGGAATGGGGACGGGTGGTGAGTCTATGCCAGAGGAGGACTAAGTTTTCCATTCAGGGCCCGGTGGATCACTGGCCCTCCTGGCCCCACAAGCAAAGTGGCCCCGATCCTCTTCAATCTCACTGCAGCTTCCCACACAGACCACTGGGTTAAAATTGCAGTCGGGTCCCGATGACCTCATCTGGACCAGGCATGCATATGAAAAATAAAGGACCCCGCAGCGTGATGCCTGCTCAGTGAGCTGATTGAAATCAGGAAATGTTAGCCCCTTGCCATTCAAGGGCGTATGAGTAACCTCGGTGATGTTAACTGCCCGCCCACCCAGTTGCCAGCCCGGCCGGTTCCCTGCCTGCCCGGTTCCCCACTCGCCCGGTTCCCCGCCTGCCCAGTGTCCCACTCGTCTGGTGGCCCACTCGCCCGGTTCCCCACTCGCCCGGTTCCCCACTCGCTTGGTTCCCCACACGCCCGGTTCCCCACTCGCCCGGTGTCTCACTCGCCCGGTGTCCCACTCGCCCGGTGTCTCACTCGCCCGGGTCCCCACTCGCCCGGTTCCCCACTCGCCCGGTTTCCCACTCGCCCGGTGTCCCACTCACCCGGTTCCCCACTCGCCCGGTTCCCCACTCGCCCGGTTCCCCACTCGCCCGGTGTCGCACTCGCCCGGTTTCCCACTCGCCCGGTTCCCCAATCGCCCGGGTCCCCACTCGCCTGGTTCCCCACTCACCCGGTTCCCCACTCGCCCGGTTCCCCACTCGCCCGGTTCCCCACTCGCCCGGTGTCCCACTCACCCGGTGCCCCACTCGCCCGGTGTCCCACTCGCCCGGTGCCCCACTCGCTCGGTGCCCCACTCGCCCGCTTCGCCACTCGCCCGGTTCCCCACTCGCCCAGTGTCCCACTCGCCAGGTTCCCCACTCGCCCGTTTCCCCACTCGCCCGGTTCCCCACTCGCCTGGTTCCCCACTCGCCCGGTGTCCCACTTGCCCAGTTCCCCACTCGCCCGGTTCCCCACTCGCCCTGTTCCCCACTCGCCCGGTGTCCCCACTCGCCCGGTTCCCCACTCGCCCGGTGTCCCCACTCGCCCGGTTCCCCACTCGCCCGGTTCCCCACTCGCCCGGTTCCCCACTCGCCCGGTGTCCCACTCGCCCGGTTCCCCACACGCCCGGCGTCCCACTCGCCCGGTTCCCCTCTCGCCCGGTTCACCACTCGCATGGTTCCCCACTCGCCCAGTTCCCCACTCGCCCGGAGTCCCACTCGCCCGGTTCCCCACTCGCCCGTTGTCCCACTCGCCCGGTTCCCCACTCGCCCGGTTCCCCACTCGCCCAGTGTCCCACTCGCCCGGTTCCCCACTCGACCGGTGTCCCCACTCGCCCGGTTCCCCACTCGCCCGGTTCACCACTCGCATGGTTCCCCACTCGCCCGGTTCCCCACTCGCCCGGAGTCCCACTCGCCCGGTTCCCCACTCGCCCGGTTCCCCACTCGCCCGGTGTCCCACTCGCCCGGTTCCCCACACGCCCGGCGTCCCACTCGCCCGGTTCCCCACTCGCCCGGTTCACCACTCGCATGGTTCCCCACTCACCCGGTTCCCCACTCGCCCGGAGTCCCACTCGCCCGTTTCCCCACTCGCCCGTTGTCCCACTCGCCCGGTTCCCCACTCGCCCGGTTCCCCACTCGCCCAGTGTCCCACTCGCCCGGTTCCCCACTCGACCGGTGTCCCCACTCGCCCGGTTCCCCACTCGCCCGGTTCACCACTCGCATGGTTCCCCACTCGCCCGGTTCCCCACTCGCCCGGAGTCCCACTCGCCCGGTTCCCCACTCACCCGTTGTCCCACTCGCCCGGTTCCCCACTCGCCCGGTTCCCCACTCGCCCGGAGTCCCACTCGCCCGGTTCCCCACTCGCCCGTTGTCCCTCTCGCCCGGTTCCCCACTCGCCCGGTTCCCCACTCGCCCGGTGTCCCACTCGCCCGGTTCCCCACTCGCCCAGTTCCCCACTCACCCGGTGTCCCACTCGCCCAGTTCCAAACTCGCCCAGTTCCCCACTCACCCGGTGTCCCACTCGCCCGGTACCCCACTCGCCCAGTTCCCCACTCACCCGGTGTCCCACTCGCCCGGTGTCCCACTCGCCCGGTTCCCCACTCGCCCGGTTCCCCACTCGCCCGGTGTCCCACTCGCCTGGTTCCCCACTCGCCTGGTTCCCCACTCGCCCGGTGTCCCACTCGCCCGGTGTCCCCACTCGCCCGGTTCCCCACTCGCCCGGTTCCCCTCTCACCTGGTTCCCCACTCGCCCGGTGTCCCACTTGCCCAGTTCCCCACTCGCCCAGTGTCCCCACTCGCCCGGTTCCCCACTCGCCCGGTGTCCACACTCGCCCGGTTCCCCACTCGCCCGGTTCCCCACTCGCCCGGTTCCCCACTCGCCCAGTGCCCCACTCGCCCGGTTCCCCACACGCCCGGCGTCCCACTCGCCCGGTTCCCCACTCGCCCGGTTCACCACTCGCATGGTTCCCCACTCGCCCGGTTCCCCACTCGCCCGGAGTCCCGCTCGCCCGGTTCCCCACTCGCCCGTTGTCCCACTCGCCCGGTTCCCCACTCGCCCGGTTCCCCACTCGCCCAGTGTCCCACTCGCCCGGTTCCCCACTCGACCGGTGTCCCCACTCGCCCGGTTCCCCACTCGCCCGTTTCCCCACTCGCATGGTTCCCCACTCGCCCGGTTCCCCACTCGCCCGTTGTCCCACTCGCATGGTTCCCCACTCGCCCGGTTCCCCACTCGCCCGTTGTCCCACTCGCCCGGTTCCCCACTCGCCCGGTTCCCCACTCGCCCAGTGTCCCACTCGCCCGTTTCCCCACTCGCCCGGTGTCACACTCGCCCGGTTCCCCACTCGACCGGTGTCCCCACTCGCCCGGTTCCCCACTCGCCCGGTTCCCCACTCGCCCGGTGTCGTACTCGCCCGGTTCCCCACTCGCCCGGTTCCCCACTCGCCCGGTTCACCACTCGCATGGTTCCCCACTCGCCCGGTTCCCCACTCGCCCGGAGTCCCACTCGCCCGGTTCCCCACTCGCCCGTTGTCCCACTCGCCCGGTTCCCCACTCGCCCGGTTCCCCACTCGCCCAGTGTCCCACTCGCCCGGTTCCCCACTCGACTGGTGTCCCCACTCGCCCGGTTCCCCACTCGCCCGGTTCACCACTCGCATGGTTCCCCACTCGCCCGGTTCCCCACTCGCCCGGAGTCCCACTCGCCCGGTTCCCCACTCGCCCGGTTCCCCACTCGCCCGGTTCCCCACTCGCCCGGTGTCCCACTCGCCCGGTTCCCCACACGCCCGGCGTCCCACTCGTCCGGTTCCCCACTCGCCCGGTTCACCACTCGCATGGTTCCCCACTCGCCCGGTTCCCCACTCGCCCGGAGTCCCACTCACCCGGTTCCCCACTCGCCCGGTGTCCCACTCGCCCGGTTCCCCACACGCCCGGCGTCCCACTCGTCCGGTTCCCCACTCGCCCGGTTCACCACTCGCATGGTTCCCCACTCGCCCGGTTCCCCACTCGCCCGGAGTCCCACTCGCCCGGTTCCCCACTCGCCCGTTGTCCCACTCACCCGGTTCCCCACTCGCCCGGTTCCCCACTCGCCCAGTGTCCCACTCGCCCGGTTCCCCACTCGACCGGTGTCCCCACTCGCCCGGTTCCCCACTCGCCCGGTTCACCACTCGCATGGCTCCCCACTCGCCCGGTTCCCCACTCGCCCGGAGTCCCACTCGCCCGGTTCCCCACTCGCCCGTTGTCCCACTCGCCCGGTTCCCCACTCGCCCGGTTCCCCACTCGCCCGGAGTCCCACTCGCCCGGTTCCCCACTCGCCCGTTGTCCCTCTCGCCCGGTTCCCCACTCGCCCGGTTCCCCACTCGCCCGGTGTCCCACTCGCCCGGTTCCCCACTCGCCCAGTTCCCCACTCACCCGGTGTCCCACTCGCCCAGTTCCCCACTCGCCCACTTCCCCACTCACCCGGTGTCCCACTCGCCTGGTGTCCCACTAGCCCGGTGTCCCACTCGCCCGGTTCTCCACTCGCCCAGTTCCCCACTCACCCGGTGTCCCACTGGCCCGGTGTCCCACTCGCCCGGTTCCCCACTCGCCCGGTTCCCCACTCGCCCGGTGTCCCACTCGCCCGGTTCCCCACTCGCCTGGTTCCCCACTCGCCCGGTGTCCCACTCGCCCGGTGTCCCCACTCGCCCGGTTCCCCACTCGCCCGGTTCCCCTCTCACCTGGTTCCCCACTCGCCCGGTGTCCCACTTGCCCAGTTCCCCACTCGCCCAGTGTCCCCACTCGCCCGGTTCCCCACTCGCCCGGTGTCCCCACTCGCCCGGTTCCCCACTCGCCCGGTTCCCCACTCGCCCGGTTCCCCACTCACCCAGTGCCCCACTCGCCCGGTTCCCCACACGCCCGGCGTCCCACTCGCCCGGTTCCCCACTCGCCCGGTTCACCACTCGCATGGTTCCCCACTCGCCCGGTTCCCCACTCGCCCGGAGTCCCACTCGCCCGGTTCCCCACTCGCCCGTTGTCCCACTCGCCCGGTTCCCCACTCGCCCGGTTCCCCACTCGCCCAGTGTCCCACTCGCCCGGTTCCCCACTCGACCGGTGTCCCCACTCGCCCGGTTCCCCACTCGCCCGTTTCCCCACTCGCCCGGTGTCGTACTCGCCCGGTTCCCCACTCGCCCGTTGTCCCACTCGCCCGGTTCCCCACTCGCCCGGTTCCCCACTCGCCCAGTGTCCCACTCGCCCGGTTCCCCACTCGACCGGTGTCCCCACTCGCCCGGTTCCCCACCCGCTCGTTTCCCCACTCGCCCGGTGTCACACTCGCCCAGTTCCCCACTCGACCGGTGTCCCCACTCGCCCGGTTCCCCACTCGCCCGGTTCCCCACTCGCCCGGTGTCGTACTCGCCCGGTTCCCCACTCGCCCGGTTCGCCAATCGCCCGGTTCCCTACTCGCCCGGTTCCCCACTCGCCTCTTTCCCCACTCACCCGGTGTCCCACTCGCCCGGTTCCCCACTCGCCCGGTTCCCCCCTCGCCCGATTCCCCACTCGCCCGGTTCCCCACTCGCCCGGTGTCCCACTCGCCCGGTGTCCCACTCGCCCGGTTCCCCACTCGCCCGGTTCCCCACTCGCCCGGTTCCCACTCGCCCGGTGTCACACTCGCCCGGTGTCACACTCGCCCGGTTCCCCACTAACCCAGTTGCCCACTCGCCCGGTGTCCCACTCGCCCGGTTCCACACTCGCCCAGTTCCCCACTCACCCGGTGTCCCACTCGCCCAGTTCCCCACTCGCCCAGTTCCCCACTCACCCGGTGTCCCACTCGCCCGGTGTCCCACTCGCCCGGTGTCCCACTCGCTCGGTTCCCCACTCGCCCAGTTCCCCACTCACCCGGTGTCCCACTCGCCCGGTGTCCCACTCGCCCGGTTCCCCACTCGCCCGGTTCCCCACTCGCCCGGTGTCCCACTCGCCCGGTTCCCCACTCGCCCGGTGTCCCACTCGCCCGGTTCCCCACTCGCCCGGTGTCCCACTCGCCCGGTGTCCCACTCGCTCGGTTCCCCACTCGCCCAGTTCCCCACTCACCCGGTGTCCCACTCGCCCGGTGTCCCACTCGCCCGGTTCCCCACTCGCCCGGTTCCCCACTCGCCCGGTGTCCCACTCGCCCGGTTCCCCACTCGCCCGGTGTCCCACTCGCCCGGTTCCCCACTCGCCCGGTGTCCCACTCGCCCGGATCCCCACTCGCCTGGTGTCCCACTCGCCCGGTTCCCCACTCGCCCGGTTCCCCACTCACCCGGTTCCCCAATTGCCCGGTTCCCCACTCGCCCGGTGTCCCACTCGCCCGGATCCCCACTCGCCCGGTTCCCCACTCGCCCGGTGACCCCCTCGCCCGGTGTCCCACTCGCCCGGTGTCCCACTCGCCCGGTTCCCCACTCGCCCGGTGTCCCACTCACCCGGTTCCCCACTCGCCCGGTTCCCCACTCGCCCGGTGAAACCCCCTCGCCTGGTGTCCCACTCGCCCGGTGACCCCCTCGCCCGGTGTCCCACTCGCCCGGTGTCCCACTCACCCGGTGACCCCCTCGCCCGGTGTCCCTCTCGCCTGGTTCCCCACTCGCCCGGTGTCCCACTCGCCCGGTTCCCCACTCGCCCGGTGTCACACTCGCCCGGTTCCCCATTTGCCTGGTGTCCCACTCGCCCGGTTCCCCACTCATCCGGTGTCCCACTCGCCCGGTTCCCCACTCGCCCGGTGTCCCACTCGCCCGGTGCCCCACTCACCCGGTTCCCCACTCGCCCGGTGTCCCCACTCGCTCGGTTCGCCACTCGCCCGGTTCCCCACTCGCCCGTTTCCCCACTCACCCGGTTCCCCACTCGCCCGGTTACCACTCGCCCAGTGTCCCACTTGCCCAGTTCCCCACTCGCCCGGTGTCCCTACTCGCCCAGTTCCCCACTCGCCCGGTTCCACACTCGCCCGGCTCCCCACTCACCCGGCGTCCCTCTCGCCCGGTTCCCCACTTGCACGGTGTCCCACTCACCCGGTTCCCCACTCGTCCGGCGTCCCTCTCGCCCGGTTCCCCACTCGCCCGGTTCCCCACTCGCACGGTTCCCCACTCGCCCGGTTCCCCACTCGCCCAGTGTCCCACTCGCCCGGTGTCCCACTCGCCCGGCTCCCCAATCGCCCAGTGTCCCACTCGCCCGGTTCCCCACTCGCCCAGTGACCCACTCACCCGGTGTCCCCACTCGCCCGTTTCCCCACTCGCCCGGTTCACCACACGCCCGGTGTCACACTTGCCCGGTGTCCCACTCGCCCGGTTCCGCATTCGCCCGGTGTCCCAATCGCCCGGTGTCCCACTCGCCCGGTTCCCCACTCGCCAGGTGTCCCACCTCGCCCAGTTCCCCACTCACCCGGTTCCCCACTCGCACGGTGTCCCACTCCCCGGATCCCCAGTCGCCCGGTTCCCCACTCGCCCGGTGTCCCCTTCGCCCGGTGTCCCACTCGCCCGGACCACCACTCGCCCGGTGTCACACTCGCCCGGTGTCCCACTCCCCCAGTGTCCCCCTCGCCCGGTTCCCCACTCGCCCGGTGTCCCACTCGCCTGGTTCCCCACTCACCCGGTTCCCCACTCGCCCGGTTCCCCACTCGCCCGGTTCCCCACTCGCCCGGTGTCCCACTCGCCCGGTGTCCCCCTCGCCCGGTTCCCCAGTAGCCCAGTTCCCCACTCGCCCGGTGTCCCCTTCGCCCGGTGTCCCACTCTCCCGGAATCCCACTCGCCCAGTTCCCCACTCGCCCAGTTCCCCACTCGCCCGCAGTCCCTCTCGTCCGGTGACCCACTCGCCCGGTGTGCCACTTGCCCGGGTCCCCACTCACCCGGTGTCTCACTCGCCCGGTGTCCCACTCACCCGGTTCCCCACTCGCCCGGTGTCCCACTCGCCCGCTTCCCCACTCGCCCGGATCCCCACTCGCCCGGTTCCCCACTCGCCCGTTTCCCCACATGCCCGGTTCCCCACTCGCCCGGTTCCCCACTCGCCCAGTTCCCCACTCGCCCGGTTCCCCACTCGCCCGGTGTCCCACTCGCCCGGTTCCCCACTCGCCCGGTTCCCCACTCGCCCGGTTCCCCACTCGCCCATTTCCACACTCACCCGGTGTCCCACTCGCCCGGTGTCCCACTCGCCCGGTTCCCCACTAGCCCGGTGTCCCACTCGCCCGGTTCCCCACTCGCCCGTTTCCCCACTCGCCCGGTGTCGTACTCGCCCGGTTCCCCACTCGCCCGTTGTCCCACTCGCCCGGTTCCCCACTCGCCCGGTTCCCCACTCGCCCAGTGTCCCACTCGCCCGGTTCCCCACTCGACCGGTGTCCCCACTCGCCCGGTTCCCCACCCGCCCGTTTCCCCACTCGCCCGGTGTCACACTCGCCCAGTTCCCCACTCGACCGGTGTCCCCACTCGCCCGGTTCCCCACTCGCCCGGTTCCCCACTCGCCCGGTGTCGTACTCGCCCGGTTCCCCACTCGCCCGGTTCGCCAATCGCCCGGTTCCCTACTCGCCCGGTTCCCCACTCGCCTCTTTCCCCACTCACCCGGTGTCCCACTCGCCCGGTTCCCCACTCGCCCGGTTCCCCCCTCGCCCGATTCCCCACTCGCCCGGTTCCCCACTCGCCCGGTGTCCCACTCGCCCGGTGTCCCACTCGCCCGGTTCCCCACTCGCCCGGTTCCCCACTCGCCCGGTTCCCACTCGCCCGGTGTCACACTCGCCCGGTGTCACACTCGCCCGGTTCCCCACTAACCCAGTTGCCCACTCGCCCGGTGTCCCACTCGCCCGGTTCCCCACTCGCCCAGTTCCCCACTCACCCGGTGTCCCACTCGCCCAGTTCCCCACTCGCCCAGTTCCCCACTCACCCGGTGTCCCACTCGCCCGGTGTCCCACTCGCCCGGTGTCCCACTCGCCCGGTTCCCCACTCGCCCAGTTCCCCACTCACCCGGTGTCCCACTCGCCCGGTGTCCCACTCGCCCGGTTCCCCACTCGCCCGGTTCCCCACTCGCCCGGTGTCCCACTCGCCCGGTTCCCCACTCGCCCGGTGTCCCACTCGCCCGGTTCCCCACTCGCCCGGTGTCCCACTCGCCCGGATCCCCACTCGCCTGGTGTCCCACTCGCCCGGTTCCCCACTCGCCCGGTTCCCCACTCACCCGGTTCCCCAATTGCCCGGTTCCCCACTCGCCCGGTGTCCCACTCGCCCGGATCCCCACTCGCCCGGTTCCCCACTCGCCCGGTGACCCCCTCGCCCGGTGTCCCACTCGCCCGGTGTCCCACTCGCCCGGTTCCCCACTCGCCCGGTGTCCCACTCACCCGGTTCCCCACTCGCCCGGTTCCCCACTCGCCCGGTGAAACCCCCTCGCCTGGTGTCCCACTCGCCCGGTGACCCCCTCGCCCGGTGTCCCACTCGCCCGGTGTCCCACTCACCCGGTGACCCCCTCGCCCGGTGTCCCTCTCGCCTGGTTCCCCACTCGCCCGGTGTCCCACTCGCCCGGTTCCCCACTCGCCCGGTGTCACACTCGCCCGGTTCCCCATTTGCCTGGTGTCCCACTCGCCCGGTTCCCCACTCATCCGGTGTCCCACTCGCCCGGTTCCCCACTCGCCCGGTGTCCCACTCGCCCGGTGCCCCACTCACCCGGTTCCCCACTCGCCCGGTGTCCCCACTCGCTCGGTTCGCCACTCGCCCGGTTCCCCACTCGCCCGTTTCCCCACTCACCCGGTTCCCCACTCGCCCGGTTACCACTCGCCCAGTGTCCCACTTGCCCAGTTCCCCACTCGCCCGGTGTCCCTACTCGCCCAGTTCCCCACTCGCCCGGTTCCACACTCGCCCGGCTCCCCACTCACCCGGCGTCCCTCTCGCCCGGTTCCCCACTTGCACGGTGTCCCACTCACCCGGTTCCCCACTCGTCCGGCGTCCCTCTCGCCCGGTTCCCCACTCGCCCGGTTCCCCACTCGCACGGTTCCCCACTCGCCCGGTTCCCCACTCGCCCAGTGTCCCACTCGCCCGGTGTCCCACTCGCCCGGCTCCCCAATCGCCCAGTGTCCCACTCGCCCGGTTCCCCACTCGCCCAGTGACCCACTCACCCGGTGTCCCAACTCGCCCGTTTCCCCACTCGCCCGGTTCCCCACACGCCCGGTGTCACACTTGCCCGGTGTCCCACTCGCCCGGTTCCGCATTCGCCCGGTGTCCCAATCGCCCGGTGTCCCACTCGCCCGGTTCCCCACTCGCCAGGTGTCCCACCTCGCCCAGTTCCCCACTCACCCGGTTCCCCACTCGCACGGTGTCCCACTCCCCGGATCCCCAGTCGCCCGGTTCCCCACTCGCCCGGTGTCCCCTTCGCCCGGTGTCCCACTCGCCCGGACCACCACTCGCCCGGTGTCACACTCGCCCGGTGTCCCACTCCCCCAGTGTCCCCCTCGCCCGGTTCCCCACTCGCCCGGTGTCCCACTCGCCTGGTTCCCCACTCACCCGGTTCCCCACTCGCCCGGTTCCCCACTCGCCCGGTTCCCCACTCGCCCGGTGTCCCCCTCGCCCGGTTCCCCAGTAGCCCAGTTCCCCACTCGCCCGGTGTCCCCTTCGCCCGGTGTCCCACTCTCCCGGAATCCCACTCGCCCAGTTCCCCACTCGCCCAGTTCCCCACTCGCCCGCAGTCCCTCTCGTCCGGTGACCCACTCGCCCGGTTGCCACTTGCCCGGGTCCCCACTCACCCGGTGTCTCACTCGCCCGGTGTCCCACTCACCCGGTTCCCCACTCGCCCGGTGTCCCACTCGCCCGCTTCCCCACTCGCCCGGATCCCCACTCGCCCGGTTCCCCACTCGCCCGTTTCCCCACATGCCCGGTTCCCCACTCGCCCGGTTCCCCACTCGCCCGGTTCCCCACTCGCCCGGTTCCCCACTCGCCCGGTGTCCCACTCGCCCGGTTCCCCACTCGCCCGGTTCCCCACTCGCCCGGTTCCCCACTCGCCCATTTCCACACTCACCCGGTGTCCCACTCGCCCGGTGTCCCACTCGCCCGGTTCCCCACTAGCCCGGTGTCCCACTCGCCCGGTTCCCCACTCGCCCGGTTCCCCACTCGCCCGGTTCCCCACTTGCCCGGGGTCCGATTCGCCCGGTTCCCCACTCGCCCGGTTCCCCACTCGCCCGGTGTCGTACTCGCCCGGTTCCCCACTCGCCCGGTTCCCCACTCGCCCGGTTCACCACTCGCATGGTTCCCCACTCGCCCGGTTCCCCACTCGCCCGGAGTCCCACTCGCCCGGTTCCCCACTCGCCCGTTGTCCCACTCGCCCGGTTCCCCACTCGCCCGGTGTCCCACTCGCCCGGTTCCCCACTCGCCCGGTTCCCCACTCGCCCGGTTCCCCACTCGCCCATTTCCCCACTCACCCGGTGTCCCACTCGCCCGGTGTCCCACTCGCCCGGTTCCCCACTAGCCCGGTGTCCCACTCGCCCGGTTCCCCACTCGCCCGGTTCCCCACTTGCCCGGGGTCCTATTCTCCCAGTTCCCCACTCGCCCGGTTCCCCACTCGCCCGGTGTCGTACTCGCCCGGTTCCCCACTCGCCCGGTTCCCCACTCGCCCGGTTCACCACTCGCCCGTTGTCCCACTCGCCCGGTTCCCCACTCGCCCGGTTCCCCACTCGCCCAGTGTCCCACTCGCCCGGTTCCCCACTCGACCGGTGTACCCACTCGCCCGGTTCCCCACTCGCCCGGTTCACCACTCGCATGGTTCCCCACTTGCCCGGTTCCCCACTCGCCCGGAGTCCCCACTCACCCGGTGTCTCACTCGCCCGGTGTCCCACTCACCCGGTTCCCCACTCGCCCGGTGTCCCACTCGCCCGCTTCCCAACTCGCCCGGTTCCCCACTCGCCCGGTTCCCCACTCGCCCGGTTCCCCACTCGCCCAGTGTCCCCCTCACCCGGTTCCCCACTCGCCCGGTGTCCCACTCGCCTGGTTCCCCACTCGCCCGGTTCCCCACTCGCCTGGTGTCCCACTCGCCCGGTTCCCCACTCGCCCGGTTCCCCACTCGCCCGGTGTCCCACTCGCCCGGTGTCCCCCTCGTCCGGTTCCCCAGTAGCCCGGTTCCCCACTCGCCCGGTGTCCCCTTCGCCCGGTGTCCCACTCTCCCGGAATCCCACTCGTCCAGTTCCCCACTCGCCCAGTTCCCCACTCGCCCGGAGTCCTTCTCGTCCGGTCACCCACTCGCCCGGTTGCCACTTGCCCGGGTCCCCACTCGCACGGTGTGCCACTCGCCCGGGTCCCCACTCACCCGATGTCTCGCTCGCCCGGTGTCCCACTCGCCCGGTTCCCCACTCGCCCGGTGTCCCACTCGCCCCGCTTCCCCACTCGCCCGTTTCCCCACTCGCCCGGTTCCCCACTCAACCGGTTCCCCACTCGCCCGGTGTCCCACTCGCCCGGTTCCCCACTCGCCCGGTTCCCCACTCGCCCGGTTCCCTACTCGTCCGGTTCCCCACTCGCCCGGTTCCGCACTCGCCCGGTTCCCCACTCGCCCGGTTCCCCACTCGCCCATTTCCCCACTCACCCGGTGTCCCACTCGCCCGGTGTTTCCACTCGCCCGGTTCCCCACTAGCCCGGTGTCCCACTCGCCCGCTTCCCCAGTCGCCCGGTTCCCCACTCGCCCAGTTCCCCACTCGCCCGGTGTCCTACTCGCCCGCTTCCCCACTCGCCCGGTGTCCCACTCGCCCGGTTCCCCACTCGCCCGGTGTCCCACTCGCCCGGTTCCCCACTCGCTCGGTGTCCCACTCGCCCGGATCCCCACTCGCCTGGTGTCCCACTCGCCCGGTTCCCCACTCGCCCGGTTCCCCACTCACCCGGTTCCCCAATTGCCCGGTTCCCCACTCGCCCGGTGTCCCACTCGCCCGGATCCCCACTCGCCCGGTTCCCCACTCGCCCGGTGACCCCCTCGCCCGGTGTCCCACTCGCCCGGTGTCCAACTCGCCCGGTTCCCCACTCGCCCGGTGTGCCACTCGCACGGTTCCCCACTCGCCCGGTTCCCCACTCGCCCGGTGAAACCCCCTCGCCTGGTGTCCCACTCGCCCGGTGACCCCCTCGCCCGGTGTCCCACTCGCCCGGTGTCCCACTCGCCCGGTGACCCCCTCGCCCGGTGTCCCTCTCGCCTGGTTCCCCACTCGCCCGGTGTCCCACTCGCCCGGTTCCCCACTCGCCCGGTGTCCCACTCGCTCTGTTCCCCATTTGCTCGGTGTCCCACTCGCCCGGTTCCCCACTCATCCGGTGTCCCACTCGCCCGGTTCCCCACTCGCCCGGTGTCCCACTCGCCCGGTGCCCCACTCACCCGGTTCCCCACTCGCCCGTTGTCCCCACTCGCTCGGTTCGCCACTCGCCCGGTTCCCCACTCGCCCGTTTCCCCACTCATCCGGTTCCCCACTCGCCCGGTTACCACTCGCCCAGTGTCCCACTTGCCCAGTTCCCCACTCGCCCGGTGTCCCCACTCGCCCAGTTCCCCACTCGCCCGGTTCCACACTCGCCCGGCTCCCCACTCACCCGGCGTCCCTCTCGCCCGGTTCCCCACTTGCACGGTGTCCCACTCACCCGGTTCCCCACTCGTCCGGCGTCCCTCTCGCCCGGTTCCCCACTCGCCCGGTTCCCCACTCGCACGGTTCCCCACTCGCCCGGTTCCCCACTCGCCCAGTGTCCCACTCGCCCGGTGTCCCACTCGCCCGGCTCCCCACTCGCCCAGTGTCCCACTCGCCCGGTTCCCCACTCGCCCAGTGACCCACTCACCCGGTGTCCCCACTCGCCCGTTTCCCCACTCGCCCGGTTCCCCACACGCCCGGTGTCACACTTGCCCGGTGTCCCACTCGCCCGGTTCCGCATTCGCCCGGTGTTCCAATCGCCTGGTGTCCCACTCGCCCGGTTCCTCACTCGCCAGGTGTCTCACTCGCCCGGTTCCCAACTCGCCCAGTTCCCCACTCGCCCGGTTCCCCACTCGCACGGTGTCCCACTCCCCGGATCCCCAGTCGCCCGGTTCCCCACTCGCCCGGTGTCCCCTTCGCCCGGTGTCCCACTCGCCCGGACCACCACTCGCCCGGTGTCACACTCGCCCGGTGTCCCACTCGCCCAGTGTCCCCCTCGCCCGGTTCCCCACTCGCCCGGTGTCCCACTCGCCTGGTTCCCCACTCACCCGGTTCCCCACTCACCCGGTTCCCCACTCGCCCGGTTCCCCACTCGCCCGGTGTGCCACTCGCCCGGTGTCCCCCTCGCCCGGTTCGCCAGTAGCCCAGTTCCCCACTCGCCCGGTGTCCCCTTCGCCCGGTGTCCCACTCTCCCGGAATCCTACTCGCCCAGTTCCCCACTCGCCCAGTTCCCCACTCGCCCGCAGTCCCTCTCGTCCGGTGACCCACTCGCCCGGTTGCCACTTGCCCGGGTCCCCACTCGCACGGTGTGCCACTCGCCTGGGTCCCCACTCACCCGGTGTCTCACTCGCCCGGTGTCCCACTCGCCCGGTTCCCCACTCGCCCGGTGTCCCACTCGCCCGCTTCCCCACTCGCCCGGTTCCCCACTCGCCCGGTTCCCCACTCACCCGTTTCCCCACGCGCCCGGTTCCCCACTCGCCCGGTTCCCCACTCGCCCGGTTCCCCACTCGCCCGGTGTCCCACTCGCCCGGTGTCCCACTCGCCCGGTTCCCCACTCGCCCGGTTCCCCACTCGCCCGGTTCCCCACTCGCCCAGTTCCCCACTCGCCCGGTTCCCCACTCACCCGGTGTCCCACTCGCCCGGTTCCCCACTCGCCCGGTTCCCCACTCGCCCGGTGTCCCACTCGCCCGGTTCCCCACTAGCCCGGTGTCCCACTCGCCCGGTTCCCCACTCGCCCGGTTCCCCACTCGCTCGGTTCCCCACTTGCCCGGGGTCCTACTCGCCCGGTTCCCCACTCGCCCGGTGTCCCACTCACCCGTTTCCCCACTCGCCCGGTTCCCCACTCGCCCGGTGTCCTACTCGCCTGGTTCCCCAATCGCCCGGTGTCCCACTTGCCCGGACCCCCACTCGCCCGGTGTCACACTCGCCCGGTGTCCCACTCGCCCGGACCCCCACTCACCCGGTGTCCCACTCGCCCGGTTCCCCACTCGCCCGTTTCCCCACTCGCCCGGATTCCCACTCACCCGGTGTCCCACTCGCCCAGTGTCCCACTCGCCCGGTTCCCCACTCGCCCGGTGTCCCACTCGCCCGGTTCCCCACTCGCCCAGTTCCCCACTCGCCCGGTTACCCACTCGCCCGGTGTCACACTCGCCCGGTTCCCCACTCGCCCGGTTCCCCACTCGCCCGGTGACCCACTCGCCCGGTTCCCCACTCGCCCAGTGTCACACTCGCCCGGTTCCCCACTCGCCCGGTGGCCCACTCGCCCGGTTCCCCACTCGCCCAGTTCCCCACTCACCTGGTGTCCCACTCGCCCGGTGTCCCACTCGCCCGGTTCCCCACTCGCCCGGTTCCCCACTCGCCCGGTGTCCCACTCGCCCGGTTCCCCACTCGCCCGGTTCTCCACTCGCCCGGTTCTCCACTCACCCAGTTCCCCACTCACCCGGTGTCCCACTCGCCCGGTGTCCCACTCGCCCGGTTCCCCACTCGCCCAGCTCCCCACTCGCCCGGTTCCCCACTCGCCCGGTGTCACACTCGCCCGGTTCCCCACTCGCCCGGTTCCCCACTCGCTCGGTGTCCCACTCGCCCGGTTCCCCACTCGCCCGGTGTCACACTCGGCCGGTTCCTCACTTGCCCGGTGTCCCACTCGCCCGGTGTCCCACTCGCCCGGTTACCCACTCGCCCGGGTCTCCACTCGCCCGGTTCCCCACTCGCCCGGTGTCCCACTCGCCCGGTTACCCACTCGCCCGGGTCTCCACTCGCCCGGTTCCCCACTCGCCCGGTGTTCCACTCGCCCGGATCCCCACTCGCCCGGTTCCCCACTCGCCCGGTGACCCCCTCGCCCGGTGTCCCACTCGCCCGGTGTCCCACTCGCCCGGTTCCCCACTCGCCCGGTTCCCCACTAGCCCGGTTCCCCACTCGCCCGGTGACCCCCTCGCCCGGTGTCCCACTCGCCCGGTGTCCCACTCGCCCGGTGACCCCCTCGCCCGGTGTCCCTCTCGCCTGGTTCCCCACTCGCCCGGTGTCCCACTCGCCCGGTGTCCCACTCGCCCGGATCCCCACTCGCCCGGTGTCCCTCTCGCCCGGTGTCCCTCTCGCCCAGTTCCCCAGTCGCCCGGTGTCCCACTCGCCCGTATCCCCACTCGCCCGGTTCCCCACTCGCCCATTTCCCCACTCGTCCGGCGTCCCTCTCGACCGGTTCCCCACTCGCACGGTTCCCCACTCGCCCGGTTCCCCACTCGCCCAGTGTCCCCCTCACCCGGTTCCCCACTCGCCCGGTGTCCCACTCGCCTGGTTCCCCACTCGCCCGGTTCCCCACTCGCCTGGTGTCCCACTCGCCCGGTTCCCCACTCGCCCGGTTCCCCACTCGCCCGGTGTCCCACTCGCCCGGTGTCCCCCTCGTCCGGTTCCCCAGTAGCCCGGTTCCCCACTCGCCCGGTGTCCCCTTCGCCCGGTCTCCCACTCTCCCGGAATCCCACTCGTCCAGTTCCCCACTCGCCCAGTTCCCCACTCGCCCGGAGTCCTTCTCGTCCGGTGACCCACTCGCCCGGTTGCCACTTGCCCGGGTCCCCACTCGCACGGTGTGCCACTCGCCCGGGTCCCCACTCACCCGGTGTCTCACTCGCCCGGTGTCCCACTCGCCCGGTTCCCCACTCGCCCGGTGTCCCACTCGCCCGCTTCCCCACTCGCCCGTTTCCCCACTCGCCCGGTTCCCCACTCAACCGGTTCCCCACTCGCCCGGTGTCCCACTCGCCCGGTTCCCCACTCGCCCGGTTCCCCACTCGCCCGGTTCCCTACTCGTCCGGTTCCCCACTCGCCCGGTTCCCCACTCGCCCGGTTCCCCACTCGCCCATTTCCCCACTCACCCGGTGTCCCACTCGCCCGGTGTTTCCACTCGCCCGGTTCCCCACTAGCCCGGTGTCCCACTCGCCCGCTTCCCCACTCGCCCGGTTCCCCACTCGCCCAGTTCCCCACTCGGCCGGTGTCCTACTCGCCCGCTTCCCCACTCGCCCGGTGTCCCACTCGCCCGGACCCCCACTCGCCCGGTGTCACACTCGCCCGGTTCACCACTCGCCCGGTTCCCCACTCGCCCGGTGTCCCACTCGCCCGGTTCCCCACTCGCCTGGTGGCACACTCGCCCGGTTCCCCACTCGCCCGGAGTCCCACTCGCCCGGTTCCCCACTCACCCAGTTCCCCACTCACCCAGTGTCCCACTCGCCCAGTGTCCCACTCGCCCGGTTCCCCACTCGCCCGGTGTCCCACTCGCCCGGTTCCCCACTCGCCCGGTTCCCCACTCGCCCGGTGTCACACTTGCCCGGTTCCCCACTCGCCCGGTTCCCCACTCGCCCGGTGACCCTCTAGCCCAGTTCCCCACTCGCCCGGTGTCACACTCGCCCGGTTCCCCACTCGCCCGGTGTCCCACTCGCCCGGTTCCGCACTCGCCCAGTTCCCCACTCACCTGGTGTTCCACTCGCCCGGTTCCCCACTCGCCCGGTTCCCCACTCGCCCGCTTCCCCACTCGCCCGGTGTCCCACTCGCCCGGTTCCCCACTCGCCCGGTTCTCCACTCGCCCGGTTCCCCACTCGCCCGGTGTCCCACTCGCCTGGATCCCCACTCGCCCGGTTCCCCACTCGCCCGGTGACCCCCTCGCCCGGTGTCCCACTCGCCCGGTTCCCCACTCGCCCGGTTCTCCACTCGCCCGGTTCCCCACTCGCCCGGTGTCCCACTCGCCTGGATCCCCACTCGCCCGGTTCCCCACTCGCCCGGTGACCCCCTCGCCCGGTGTCCCACTCGCCCGGTGTCCCACTCGCCCGGTTCCCCACTCGCCCGGTTCCCCACTAGCCCGGTTCCCCACTCGCCCGGTGACCCCCTCGCCCGGTGTCCCACTCGCCCGGTGTCCAACTCGCCCGGTGACCCCCTCGCCCGGTGTCCCTCTCGCCTGGTTCCCCACTCGCCCGGTGTCCCACTCGCCCGGTGTCCCACTCGCCCGGTTCCCCACTCGCCCGGTGCCACAGTCGCCCGGTTCCCCACTCGCCCGGTTCCCCAATCGCCCAGTTCCCCACTCGCCCGGTGTCCCACTCGCCCGGTTACCCACTCGCCCGGTTCTCCACTCGCCCAGTTCCCCACTCGCCCGGTGTCCCACTCGCCCGGTTCCCCACTCGCCCGGTCTCCCACTCACCCGGTTCCCCACTTGCCCGGTGTCCCACTCACCCGGTTCCCCGCTCGCCCGGTGTCCCCACTTGCCCGGTTCCCCACTCGCCCGTTTCCCCACTCGCCCGGTTCCCCACTCGCCCGTTTCCCCACTCGTCCGGCGTCCCTCTCGCCCGGTTCCCCACTCGCACGGTTCCCCACTCGCCCGGTTCCCCACTCGCCCGGAGTCCCACTCGCCCGGTTCCCCACTCGCCCAGTGTCCCGCTCGCCTGGTTCCCCACTCGCCCGTTTCCCCACTCGCCCGGTTCCCCACTCGCCCAGTGTCCCACTCGCCCGGTTCACCACTCGCTCGGTGTCCCACTCGCCCAGTTCCCCACTCGCCCGGTGTCCCACTTGCCCGGTGTCCCACTCGCCCGGTTCCGCATTTGCCCGGTGTCCCAATCGCCCGGTGTCCCACTCGCCCAGTTCCCAACTCGCCCAGTTCCCCCACTCGCCCAGTGTCCCACTCGCCCGGATCCCCACTCGCCCGGTTCCCCACTCGCCCGGTGTCCCCTTCGCCCGGTGTCCCACTCGCCCGGTTCCCCACTCGCCCGGTTCCCCACTCGCCCGGTGTTCTACTCGCCCGGTTCCCCACTCGCCCGGTTTCCCACTCGCCCGGTGTCCATTTAGCCCGGTTCCCCACTCGCCCGGTTGCCACTTGCCCGGGTCCCCACTCGCAAGGTTCCCCACTCGCCCACTTCCCCACTCGCCCAGTGACCCACTCGCCCGGTTCCCCACTCGCCCGGTTCCCCACTCGCCCACTTCCCCACTCGCCCGGTGACCCACTCGCCCGGTTCCCCACTCGCCCGGTTCCCCACTCGCCCGGTGTCGCCCTCGCCCGGTTCCCCACTCGCCCGGTTCCCCACTCGCCCGGTGTCACACTCGCCTGGTTCCCCACTCGCCCGGTTCCTCACTCGCCCGGTGTCCCACTCGCCCGGTTCCCCACTCGCCCGGTTCCCCACTCCCCCGGTGTCCCACTCACCCGGTGTCCCACTCGCCAGGTTCCCCACTCGCCCGGTTCCCCACTCGCCCAGTTCCCCACTCGCCCGGTGTCCCACTCGCCCGGTGTCCCCCTCGCCCGGTTCCCCACTCGCCCGGTTCCCCACTCGCCCGGTGTCCCACTCGCCCGGTGTCCCACTCGCCCGGTGCCCCACTCGCCCAGTTCCCCACTCGCCCGGTGTCCCACTCGCCCGGTGTCCCCCTCGCCCGGTGTCCCACTCGCCCGGTGTCCCACTCACCCGGTGCCCCACTCGCCCGGTTCCCCACTCGCCCGGTGTCCTACTCGCCCGGTGTCCCCCTCGCCCGGTTCCCCACTCGCCCGGTGTCACACTCGCCCGGTTCCCCACTCACCTGGTGTCCCGCTGGCCCAGTTCCCCACTCGCCCGGTTCCCCACTCGCCCGGTGTCCCACTCGCCCAGTTCCCCACTCGCCCGGTGTCCCCCTCGCCCGGTTCCCCACTCGCCCGGTGTCACACTCGCCCGGTTCCCCACTCACCCGGTGTCCCACTCGCCCGGTTCCCCACTCGCCCTGTTCCCCACTCGCCCGGTGTCCCACTCGCCCGGTGTCCCATTCGCCAGGTTCCCCACCCGCCCGATTCCCCAGTCGCCCGGTGTCCCACTCACCCGGTGCCCCTCTCGCCCGGTGTCCCACTCGCCCGGTTCCCCACTCGCCCGGTTCCCCACTCGCCCGGTGTCCCACTCGTCCAGTTCCCCGCTCGACCGGTTTCCCCCTCGCCCGATGTCCCACTCGCCCGGTGTCTCACTCGCCCAGTTCCCCACTCGCCCGGTGTCCCCCTCGCCCGGTGTCGCACTCGCCCAGTGTCTCATTCACCCGGTTCCCCACTCGCCCGGTTCCCCACTCGCCCGGTGTCCCTCTCGCCCGGTTCCCCACTCGCCCGGTGTCCCACTCGCCCGGTGCCCCGCTCGCCCGGTTCCCCACTCGCCCGGGGTCCCGCTCGCCCGGTTCCCCTCTCGCCCGGTTCCCCACTCGCCCGGTTCCCCACTCGCCCGGTTCCCCACTCGCTCGATTCCCCACTCGCCCGGTGTCCCACTCGCCCGGTTCCCCACTCGCCCGGTGTCCCACTCGCCCGGTGTCCCCCTCGCCCGGTGTCCCCCTCGCCCAGTGTCCATCTCGCCCAGTTCCCCATTAGCCTGGTTCCCCACTCGCCCGGTGTCCCATTCGCCCGGTGTCCCACTCTCCCGGAATCCCACTCGCCCAGTTCCCCACTCGCCCGGAGTCCCTCTCGTCCGGTGACCCACTCGCCCGGTTCCCCACTCGCCCGGTTCCCCATTCATCCATTGTCCCACTCGCCCGGTTCCCCACTCGCCCGGTTCCCCATTCGCCCAGTGTCCCACTCGCCCGGTTCCCCACTCGCCCGGTTCCCCAGTCGCCTGGTGTCCCATACGCCCGGTTCCCCGCTCGCCCAGTTCCCCACTCACCCGGTGTCTCACTCGCCCAGTTCCCCACTTGCCCGGTGTCCCCCTCGCCCAGTGTCCCACTCGCCCAGTGTCTCACTCACCCGGTTCCCCACTCGCCCGGTTCCCCACTCGCCCGGTGTCTCATTCGCCCGGTGCCCCACTCGCCCGCTTCCCCACTCGCCCGGTTCCCCACTCGCCCGGTGTCCCATTCGCCCGGTGCCCCACTCGCCCGGTTCCCCACTCGCCCGGTTCCCCACTCGCCCGGTGTCCCCACTCGCTCGGTTCCCCACTCGCCCAGTGTCCCACTCGCCCGGTTCCCCACTCGCCCGGTTCCCCACTCGCCCGGTGTCCCATTCGCCCGGTGCCCCACTCGCCTGGTTCCCCACTCGCTCGGTTCCCCACTCGCCCGGTTCCCCACTCGCCCGGTTCCCCACTCGCCCGGTTCCCCACTCGCCCGGTTCCCCACTCGCCCGGTGTCCCACTCGTCCAGTTCCCCGCTCGACCGGTTTCCCCCTCGCCCGATGTCCCACTCGCCCGGTGTCTCACTCGCCCAGTTCCCCACTCGCCCGGTGTCCCCCTCGCCCGGTGTCGCACTCGCCCAGTGTCTCACTCACCCGGTTCCCCACTCGCCCGGTTCCCCACTCGCCCGGTTCCCCACTCGCCCGGTTCCCCACTGGCCCGGTGTCCCTCTCGCCCGGTTCCCCACTCGCCCGATGTCCCACTCGCCCGGTGCCCCGCTCGCCCGGTTCCCCACTCGCCCGGGGTCCCGCTCGCCCGGTTCCCCTCTTGCCCGGTTCCCCACTCGCCCGGTTCCCCACTCTCCCGGTTCCCCACTCGCCCGATTCCCCACTCGCCCGGTGTCCCACTCGCCCGGTTCCCCACTCGCCCGGTGTCCCACTCGCCCGGTGTCCCCCTCGCCCGGTGTCCCCCTCGCCCAGTGTCCATCTCGCCCAGTTCCCCATTAGCCTGGTTCCCCACTCGCCCGGTGTCCCATTCGCCCGGTGTCCCACTCTCCCGGAATCCCACTCGCCCAGTTCCCCACTCGCCCGGAGTCCCTCTCGTCCGGTGACCCACTCGCCCGGTTCCCCACTCGCCCGGTTCCCCACTCACCCATTGTCCCACTCGCCCGGTTCCCCACTCGCCCGGTTCCCTACTCGCCCAGTGTCCCACTCGCCCGGTTCCCCACTCGCCCGGTGTCCCACTCGCCCGGTTCCCCACTCGCCCGGTTCCCCACTCGCCCGGTTCCCCAGTCGCCCGGTGTCCCACTCGCCCGGTTCCCCACTCGCCCGGTTCCCCACTCACCCGGTGTCTCACTCGCCCAGTTCCCCACTCGCCCGGTGTCCCCCTCGCCCGGTGTCCCACTCGCCCAGTGTCTCACTCACCCGGTTCCCCACTCGCCCGGTTCCCCACTCGCCCGGTTCCCCACTCGCCCGGTGTCCCATTCGCCCGGTGCCCCACTCGCGCAGTTCCCCACTCGCCCGGTTCCCCACTCGCCCGGTGTCCCACTCGCCCGGTTCCCCATTTGCCTGGTGTCCCACTCGCCCGGTTCCCCACTCATCCGGTGTCCCACTCGCCCGGTTCCCCACTCGCCCGGTGTCCCACTCGCCCGGTGCCCCACTCACCCGGTTCCCCACTCGCCCGGTGTCCCCACTCGCTCGGTTCGCCACTCGCCCGGTTCCCCACTCGCCCGTTTCCCCACTCATCCGGTTCCCCACTCGCCCGGTTACCACTCGCCCAGTGTCCCACTTGCCCAGTTCCCCACTCGCCCGGTGTCCCCACTCGCCCAGTTCCCCACTCGCCCGGTTCCACACTCGCCCGGCTCCCCACTCACCCGGCGTCCCTCTCGCCCGGTTCCCCACTCGCCCGGTGTCCCACTCGCCCGGTTCCCCACTCATCCGGTGTCCCACTCGCCCGGTTCCCCACTCGCCCGGTGTCCCACTCGCCCGGTGTCCCACTCGCCCGGTGCCCCACTCACCCGGTTCCCCACTCGCCCGGTGTCCCCACTCGCTCGGTTCGCCACTCGCCCGGTTCCCCACTCGCCCGTTTCCCCACTCATCCGGTTCCCCACTCGCCCGGTTACCACTCGCCCAGTGTCCCACTTGACCAGTTCCCCACTCGCCCGGTGTCCCACTCGCCCGGTTCCGCATTCGCCCGGTGTCCCAATCGCCCGGTGTCCCACTCGCCCGGTTCCCCACTCGCCAGGTGTCCCACTCGCCCGGTTCCCAACTCGCCCAGTTCCCCACTCGCCCGGTTCCCCACTCGCACGGTGTCCCACTCCCCGGATCCCCACTCGCCCGGTTCCCCACTCACCCGGTGTCCCCTTCGCCCGGTGTCCCACTCGCCCGGACCCCCACTCGCCCGGTGTCACACTCGCCCGGTGTCACACTCGCCCAGTGTCCCCCTCGCCCGGTTCCCCACTCGCCCGGTGTCCCACTCGCCTGGTTCCCCACTCACCCGGTTCCCCACTCGCCCGGTTCCCCACTCGCCCGGTTCCCCAGTAGCCCGGTTCCCCACTCGCCCGGTGTCCCCTTCGCCCGGTGTCCCACTCTCCCGGAATCCCACTCGCCCAGTTCCCCACTCGCCCAGTTCCCCACTCGCCCGCAGTCCCTCTCGTCCTGTGACCCACTCGCCCGGTTGCCACTTGCCCGGGTCCCCACTCGCACGGTGTGCCACTCGCCTGGGTCCCCACTCACCCGGTGTCTCACTCGCCCGGTGTCCCACTCGCCCGGTTCCCCACTCGCCCGGTGTCCCACTCGCCCGCTTCCCCACTCGCCCGTTTCCCCACTCGCCCGTTTCCCCACTCGCCCGGTTCCCCACTCGCCCGGTTCCCCACTCGCCCGGTTCCCCACTCGCCCATTTCCCCACTCACCCGGTGTCCCACTCGCCCGGTGTCCCACTCGCCCGCTTCCCCACTCGCCCGTTTCCCCACTCGTCCGGCGTCCCTCTCGCCCGGTTCCCCACTCGCACGGTTCCCCACTCGCCCGGTTCCACACTCGCCCAGTGTCACACTCGCCCGGTTCCCCACTCGCCCGTTTCCCCACTCGCCCGATTCCCCACTCGCCCGTTTCCCCACTCGTCCGGCGTCCCTCTCGCCCGGTTCCCCACTCGCACGGTTCCCCACTCGCCCGGTTCCCCACTCGCCCAGTGTCCCCCTCACCCGGTTCCCCACTCGCCCGGTGTCCCACTCGCCTGGTTCCCCACTCGCCCGGTTCCCCACTCGCCTGGTGTCCCACTCGCCCGGTTCCCCACTCGCCCGGTTCCCTACTCGCCCGGTGTCCCACTCGCCCGGTGTCCCCCTCGCCCGGTTCCCCAGTAGCCCGGTTCCCCACTCACCCGGTGTCCCCTTCGCCCAGTGTCCCACTCTCCCGCAATCCCACTCGTCCAGTTCCCCACTAGCCCAGTTGCCACTTGCCCGGGTCCCCACTCGCACGTTGTGCCACTCGCCCGGGTCCCCACTCACCCGGTTCCCCACTCGCCCAGTGCCCCCCTCACCCGGTTCCCCACTCGCCCGGTGTCCCACTCGCCTGGTTCCCCACTCGCCCGGTTCCCCACTCGCCCGGTGTCCCACTCGCCCGGTGTCCCCCTCACCCGGTTCCCCAGTAGCCCGGTTCCCCACTCGCCCGGTGTCCCCTTCGCCCGGTGTCCCACTCTCCCGGAATCCCACTCGTCCAGTGACCCACTCGCCCGGTTGCCACTTGCGCGGGTACCCACTCGCACGGTGTGCCACTCGCCCGGGTCCCCACTCACCCGGTGTCTCACTCGCCCGGTGTCCCACTCGCCCGGTTCCCCACTCGCCCGGTGTCCCACTCGCCCGCTTCCCCACTCGCCCGTTTCCTCACTCGCCCGGTTCCCCACTCACCCGGTTCCCCACTCGCCTGGTGTCCCACTCGCCCGGTTCCCCACTCGCCCGGTTCCCCACTCGCCCGGTTCCCTACTCGTCCGGGTCCCCACTCGCCCGATTCCCCACTCGCCCGGTTCCCCACTCGCCCGGTTCCCCACTCGCCCATTTCCCCACTCACCCGGTGTCCTACTCGCCCAGTTCCCCACTCGCCCGGTGTCCCACTCGCCCGGACCCCCACTCGCCCGGTGTCACACTCGCCCGGTGTCCCACTCGCCCGGACCCCCACTCACCCGATGTCCCACACGCTCGGTGTCCAATCGCCCGGTTCCCCACTCGCCCGGATTCCCACTCGCCCGGTGTCACACTCGCCCGGTTCCCCACTCGCCCGGTTCCCCACTCGCCCGGTGTCCCACTCGCCCGGTTCCCCACTCGCCCGGTGTCACACTCGCCCGGTTCCCCACTCGCCCGGTGTCCCACTCACCCGGTTCCCCACTCGCCCAGTTCCCCACTCGCCCGGTTCCCCACTCGCCCGGTGTCCCACTCGCCCGGTTCCCCATTCGCCCGGTTCCCCACTCACCCAGTTCCCCACTCACCCGGTGTCCCACTCGCCTAGTGTCCCACTCGCCCGGTTCCCCACTCGCCCGGTGTCCCACTCGCCCGGTTCCCCACTCGCCCGGTGTCACACTCGCCCGGTTCCCCACTCGCCCGGTTCCCCACTCGCCCGGTGACCCACTCGCCCAGTTCCCCACTCGCCCGGTGTCACACTCGCCCGGTTCCCCACTCACCTGGTGTCCCACTCGCCCGGTTCCCCACTCGCCCGGTTCTCCACTCGCCCGGTTCCCCACTCGCCCGGTGTCCCACTCGCCCGGTTCCCCACTCGCCCGGTTCTCCACTCGCCCGGTTCCCCACTCGCCCGGTGTCCCACTCGCCCGGATCCCCACTCGCCCGGTTCCCCACTCGCCCGGTGACCCCCTCGCCCGGTTCCCCACTCGCCCGGTTCCCCACTAGCCCGGTTCCCCACTCGCCCGGTGACCCCCTCGCCCGGTGTCCCACTCGCCCGGTGTCCCACTCGCCCGGTGACCCCCTCGCCCGGTGTCCCTCTCGCCTGGTTCCCCACTCGCCCGGTGTCCCACTCGCCCAGTGTCCCACTCGCCCGGTTCCCCACTCGCCCGGTGCCACAGTCGCCCGGTTCTCCACTCGCCCGGTTCCCCACTCGCCCAGTTCCCCACTCGCCCGGTGTCCCACTCGCCCGGTTCCCCACTCGCCCGGTTCTCCACTCGCCCAGTTCCCCACTCGCCCGGTGTCCCACTCGCCCGGTTCCCCACTCGCCCGGTGTCCCACTCACCCGGTTCCCCACTCGCCCGGTCTCCCACTCACCCGGTTCCCCACTTGCCCGGTGTCCCACTCACCCGGTTCCCCGCTCGCCCGGTGTCCCCACTTGCCCGGTTCCCCACTCGCCCGTTTCCCCACTCGCCCGGTTCCCCACTCGCCCGTTTCCCCACTCGTCCGGCGTCCCTCTCGCCCGGTTCCCCACTCGCACGGTTCCCCACTCGCCCGGTTCCCCACTCGCCCGGAGTCCCACTCGCCCGGTTCCCCACTCGCCCAGTGTCCCGCTCGCCTGGTTCCCCACTCGCCCGTTTCCCCACTCGCCCGGTTCCCCACTCGCCCAGTGTCCCACTCGCCCGGTTCACCACTCGCTCGGTGTCCCACTCGCCCAGTTCCCCACTCGCCCGGTGTCCCACTTGCCCGGTGTCCCACTCGCCCGGTTCCGCATTTGCCCGGTGTCCCAATCGCCCGGTGTCCCACTCGCCCAGTTCCCAACTCGCCCAGTTCCCCCACTCGCCCAGTGTCCCACTCGCCCGGATCCCCACTCGCCCGGTTCCCCACTCGCCCGGTGTCCCCTTCGCCCGGTGTCCCACTCGCCCGGTTCCCCACTCGCCCGGTTCCCCACTCGCCCGGTGTTCTACTCGCCCGGTTCCCCACTCGCCCGGTTTCCCACTCGCCCGGTGTCCATTTAGCCCGGTTCCCCACTCGCCCGGTTGCCACTTGCCCGGGTCCCCACTCGCAAGGTTCCCCACTCGCCCACTTCCCCACTCGCCCAGTGACCCACTCGCCCGGTTCCCCACTCGCCCGGTTCCCCACTCGCCCACTTCCCCACTCGCCCGGTGACCCACTCGCCCGGTTCCCCACTCGCCCGGTTCCCCACTCGCCCGGTGTCGCCCTCGCCCGGTTCCCCACTCGCCCGGTTCCCCACTCGCCCGGTGTCGCACTCGCCTGGTTCCCCACTCGCCCGGTTCCTCACTCGCCCGGTGTCCCACTCGCCCGGATCCCCACTCGCCCGGTTCCCCACTCCCCCGGTGTCCCACTCACCCGGTGTCCCACTCGCCAGGTTCCCCACTCGCCCGGTTCCCCACTCGCCCAGTTCCCCACTCGCCCGGTGTCCCACTCGCCCGGTGTCCCCCTCGCCCGGTTCCCCACTCGCCCGGTTCCCCACTCGCCCGGTGTCCCACTCGCCCGGTGTCCCACTCGCCCGGTGCCCCACTCGCCCAGTTCCCCACTCGCCCGGTGTCCCACTCGCCCGGTGTCCCCCTCGCCCGGTGTCCCACTCGCCCGGTGTCCCACTCACCCGGTGCCCCACTCGCCCGGTTCCCCACTCGCCCGGTGTCCTACTCGCCCGGTGTCCCCCTCGCCCGGTTCCCCACTCGCCCGGTGTCACACTCGCCCGGTTCCCCACTCACCTGGTGTCCCGCTCGCCCAGTTCCCCACTCGCCCGGTTCCCCACTCGCCCGGTGTCCCACTCGCCCAGTTCCCCACTCGCCCGGTGTCCCCCTCGCCCGGTTCCCCACTCGCCCGGTGTCACACTCGCCCAGTTCCCCACTCACCCGGTGTCCCACTCGCCCGGTTCCCCACTCGCCCTGTTCCCCACTCGCCCGGTGTCCCACTCGCCCGGTGTCCCATTCGCCAGGTTCCCCACCCGCCCGATTCCCCAGTCGCCCGGTGTCCCACTCACCCGGTGCCCCTCTCGCCCGGTGTCCCACTCGCCCGGTTCCCCACTCGCCCGGTTCCCCACTCGCCCGGTGTCCCACTCGTCCAGTTCCCCGCTCGACCGGTTTCCCCCTCGCCCGATGTCCCACTCGCCCGGTGTCTCACTCGCCCAGTTCCCCACTCGCCCGGTGTCCCCCTCGCCCGGTGTCGCACTCGCCCAGTGTCTCATTCACCCGGTTCCCCACTCGCCCGGTTCCCCACTCGCCCGGTGTCCCTCTCGCCCGGTTCCCCACTCGCCCGGTGTCCCACTCGCCCGGTGCCCCGCTCGCCCGGTTCCCCACTCGCCCGGGGTCCCGCTCGCCCGGTTCCCCTCTCGCCCGGTTCCCCACTCGCCCGGTTCCCCACTCGCCCGGTTCCCCACTCGCCCGATTCCCCACTCGCCCGGTGTCCCACTCGCCCGGTTCCCCACTCGCCCGGTGTCCCACTCGCCCGGTGTCCCCCTCGCCCGGTGTCCCCCTCGCCCAGTGTCCATCTCGCCCAGTTCCCCATTAGCCTGGTTCCCCACTCGCCCGGTGTCCCATTCGCCCGGTGTCCCACTCTCCCGGAATCCCACTCGCCCAGTTCCCCACTCGCCCGGAGTCCCTCTCGTCCGGTGACCCACTCGCCCGGTTCCCCACTCGCCCGGTTCCCCATTCACCCATTGTCCCACTCGCCCGGTTCCCCACTCGCCCGGTTCCCCATTCGCCCAGTGTCCCACTCGCCCGGTTCCCCACTCGCCCGGTTCCCCAGTCGCCTGGTGTCCCATACGCCCGGTTCCCCGCTCGCCCAGTTCCCCACTCACCCGGTGTCTCACTCGCCCAGTTCCCCACTTGCCCGGTGTCCCCCTCGCCCAGTGTCCCACTCGCCCAGTGTCTCACTCACCCGGTTCCCCACTCGCCCGGTTCCCCACTCGCCCGGTGTCTCATTCGCCCGGTGCCCCACTCGCCCGCTTCCCCACTCGCCCGGTTCCCCACTCGCCCGGTGTCCCATTCGCCCGGTGCCCCACTCGCCCGGTTCCCCACTCGCCCGGTTCCCCACTCGCCCGGTGTCCCCACTCGCTCGGTTCCCCACTCGCCCAGTGTCCCACTCGCCCGGTTCCCCACTCGCCCGGTTCCCCACTCGCCCGGTGTCCCATTCGCCCGGTGCCCCACTCGCCTGGTTCCCCACTCGCTCGGTTCCCCACTCGCCCGGTTCCCCACTCGCCCGGTTCCCCACTCGCCCGGTTCCCCACTCGCCCGGTTCCCCACTCGCCCGGTGTCCCACTCGTCCAGTTCCCCGCTCGACCGGTTTCCCCCTCGCCCGATGTCCCACTCGCCCGGTGTCTCACTCGCCCAGTTCCCCACTCGCCCGGTGTCCCCCTCGCCCGGTGTCGCACTCGCCCAGTGTCTCACTCACCCGGTTCCCCACTCGCCCGGTTCCCCACTCGCCCGGTTCCCCACTCGCCCGGTTCCCCACTGGCCCGGTGTCCCTCTCGCCCGGTTCCCCACTCGCCCGATGTCCCACTCGCCCGGTGCCCCGCTCGCCCGGTTCCCCACTCGCCCGGGGTCCCGCTCGCCCGGTTCCCCTCTTGCCCGGTTCCCCACTCGCCCGGTTCCCCACTCTCCCGGTTCCCCACTCGCCCGATTCCCCACTCGCCCGGTGTCCCACTCGCCCGGTTCCCCACTCGCCCGGTGTCCCACTCGCCCGGTGTCCCCCTCGCCCGGTGTCCCCCTCGCCCAGTGTCCATCTCGCCCAGTTCCCCATTAGCCTGGTTCCCCACTCGCCCGGTGTCCCATTCGCCCGGTGTCCCACACTCCCGGAATCCCACTCGCCCAGTTCCCCACTCGCCCGGAGTCCCTCTCGTCCGGTGACCCACTCGCCCGGTTCCCCACTCGCCCGGTTCCCCACTCACCCATTGTCCCACTCGCCCGGTTCCCCACTCGCCCGGTTCCCCACTCGCCCAGTGTCCCACTCGCCCGGTTCCCCACTCGCCCGGTGTCCCACTCGCCCGGTTCCCCACTCGCCCGGTTCCCCAGTCGCCTGGTGTCCCATTCGCCCAGTGTCTCACTCACCCGGTTCCCCACTCGCCCGGTTCCCCACTCGCCCGGTGTCTCATTCGCCCGGTGCCCCACTCGCCCGGTTCCCCACTCGCCCGGTTCCCCACTCGCCCGGTGTCCCATTCGCCCGGTGCCCCACTCGCCCGGTTCCCCACTCGCCCGGTTCCCCACTCGCCCGGTGTCCCCACTCGCTCGGTTCCCCACTCGCCCAGTGTCCCACTCGCCCGGTTCCCCACTCGCCCGGTTCCCCACTCGCCCGGTGTCCCATTCGCCCGGTGCCCCACTCGCCTGGTTCCCCACTCGCTCGGTTCCCCACTCGCCCGGTTCCCCACTCGCCCGGTTCCCCACTCGCCCGGTTCCCCACTCGCCCGGTGTCCCACTCGCCCGGTTCCCCACTCGCCCGGTTCCCCACTCGCCCGGTTCCCCACTCGCCCGATTCCCCACTCGCCCGGTGTCCCACTCGCCCGGTTCCCCACTCGCCCGGTGTCCCACTCGCCCGGTGTCCCCCTCGCCCGGTGTCCCCCTCGCCCAGTGTCCATCTCGCCCAGTTCCCCATTAGCCTGGTTCCCCACTCGCCCGGTGTCCCATTCGCCCGGTGTCCCACTCTCCCGGAATCCCACTCGCCCAGTTCCCCACTCGCCCGGAGTCCCTCTCGTCCGGTGACCCACTCGCCCGGTTCCCCACTCGCCCGGTTCCCCCCTCGCCCGGTGTCACACTCGCCCGGTTCCCCACTCACCCATTGTCCCACTCGCCCGGTTCCCCACTCGCCCGGTTCCCTACTCGCCCAGTGTCCCACTCGCCCGGTTCCCCACTCGCCCGGTGTCCCACTCGCCCGGTTCCCCACTCGCCCGGTTCCCCACTCGCCCGGTTCCCCAGTCGCCCGGTGTCCCACTCGCCCGGTTCCCCACTCGCCCGGTTCCCCACTCACCCGGTGTCTCACTCGCCCAGTTCCCCACTCGCCCGGTGTCCCCCTCGCCCGGTGTCCCACTCGCCCAGTGTCTCACTCACCCGGTTCCCCACTCGCCCGGTTCCCCACTCGCCCGGTTCCCCACTCGCCCGGTGTCCCATTCGCCCGGTGCCCCACTCGCCCAGTTCCCCACTCGCCCGGTTCCCCACTCGCCCGGTGTCCCACTCGCCCGGTTCCCCATTTGCCTGGTGTCCCACTCGCCCGGTTCCCCACTCATCCGGTGTCCCACTCGCCCGGTTCCCCACTCGCCCGGTGTCCCACTCGCCCGGTGCCCCACTCACCCGGTTCCCCACTCGCCCGGTGTCCCCACTCGCTCGGTTCGCCACTCGCCCGGTTCCCCACTCGCCCGTTTCCCCACTCATCCGGTTCCCCACTCGCCCGGTTACCACTCGCCCAGTGTCCCACTTGCCCAGTTCCCCACTCGCCCGGTGTCCCCACTCGCCCAGTTCCCCACTCGCCCGGTTCCACACTCGCCCGGCTCCCCACTCACCCGGCGTCCCTCTCGCCCGGTTCCCCACTTGCACGGTGTCCCACTCGCCCGGTGTCCCACTCGCCCGGTTCCCCATTTGCCTGGTGTCCCACTCGCCCGGTTCCCCACTCATCCGGTGTCCCACTCGCCCGGTTCCCCACTCGCCCGGTGTCCCACTCGCCCGGTGTCCCACTCGCCCGGTGCCCCACTCACCCGGTTCCCCACTCGCCCGGTGTCCCCACTCGCTCGGTTCGCCACTCGCCCGGTTCCCCACTCGCCCGTTTCCCCACTCATCCGGTTCCCCACTCGCCCGGTTACCACTCGCCCAGTGTCCCACTTGACCAGTTCCCCACTCGCCCGGTGTCCCACTCGCCCGGTTCCGCATTCGCCCGGTGTCCCAATCGCCCGGTGTCCCACTCGCCCGGTTCCCCACTCGCCAGGTGTCCCACTCGCCCGGTTCCCAACTCGCCCAGTTCCCCACTCGCCCGGTTCCCCACTCGCACGGTGTCCCACTCCCCGGATCCCCACTCGCCCGGTTCCCCACTCACCCGGTGTCCCCTTCGCCCGGTGTCCCACTCGCCCGGACCCCCACTCGCCCGGTGTCACACTCGCCCGGTGTCACACTCGCCCAGTGTCCCCCTCGCCCGGTTCCCCACTCGCCCGGTGTCCCACTCGCCTGGTTCCCCACTCACCCGGTTCCCCACTCGCCCGGTTCCCCACTCGCCCGGTTCCCCAGTAGCCCGGTTCCCCACTCGCCCGGTGTCCCCTTCGCCCGGTGTCCCACTCTCCCGGAATCCCACTCGCCCAGTTCCCCACTCGCCCAGTTCCCCACTCGCCCGCAGTCCCTCTCGTCCTGTGACCCACTCGCCCGGTTGCCACTTGCCCGGGTCCCCACTCGCACGGTGTGCCACTCGCCTGGGTCCCCACTCACCCGGTGTCTCACTCGCCCGGTGTCCCACTCGCCCGGTTCCCCACTCGCCCGGTGTCCCACTCGCCCGCTTCCCCACTCGCCCGTTTCCCCACTCGCCCGTTTCCCCACTCGCCCGGTTCCCCACTCGCCCGGTTCCCCACTCGCCCGGTTCCCCACTCGCCCATTTCCCCACTCACCCGGTGTCCCACTCGCCCGGTGTCCCACTCGCCCGCTTCCCCACTCGCCCGTTTCCCCACTCGTCCGGCGTCCCTCTCGCCCGGTTCCCCACTCGCACGGTTCCCCACTCGCCCGGTTCCACACTCGCCCAGTGTCACACTCGCCCGGTTCCCCACTCGCCCGTTTCCCCACTCGCCCGATTCCCCACTCGCCCGTTTCCCCACTCGTCCGGCGTCCCTCTCGCCCGGTTCCCCACTCGCACGGTTCCCCACTCGCCCGGTTCCCCACTCGCCCAGTGTCCCCCTCACCCGGTTCCCCACTCGCCCGGTGTCCCACTCGCCTGGTTCCCCACTCGCCCGGTTCCCCACTCGCCTGGTGTCCCACTCGCCCGGTTCCCCACTCGCCCGGTTCCCTACTCGCCCGGTGTCCCACTCGCCCGGTGTCCCCCTCGCCCGGTTCCCCAGTAGCCCGGTTCCCCACTCACCCGGTGTCCCCTTCGCCCAGTGTCCCACTCTCCCGCAATCCCACTCGTCCAGTTCCCCACTAGCCCAGTTGCCACTTGCCCGGGTCCCCACTCGCACGTTGTGCCACTCGCCCGGGTCCCCACTCACCCGGTTCCCCACTCGCCCAGTGCCCCCCTCACCCGGTTCCCCACTCGCCCGGTGTCCCACTCGCCTGGTTCCCCACTCGCCCGGTTCCCCACTCGCCCGGTGTCCCACTCGCCCGGTGTCCCCCTCGCCCGGTTCCCCAGTAGCCCGGTTCCCCACTCGCCCGGTGTCCCCTTCGCCCGGTGTCCCACTCTCCCGGAATCCCACTCGTCCAGTGACCCACTCGCCCGGTTGCCACTTGCGCGGGTACCCACTCGCACGGTGTGCCACTCGCCCGGGTCCCCACTCACCCGGTGTCTCACTCGCCCGGTGTCCCACTCGCCCGGTTCCCCACTCGCCCGGTGTCCCACTCGCCCGCTTCCCCACTCGCCCGTTTCCTCACTCGCCCGGTTCCCCACTCACCCGGTTCCCCACTCGCCTGGTGTCCCACTCGCCCGGTTCCCCACTCGCCCGGTTCCCCACTCGCCCGGTTCCCTACTCGTCCGGGTCCCCACTCGCCCGATTCCCCACTCGCCCGGTTCCCCACTCGCCCGGTTCCCCACTCGCCCATTTCCCCACTCACCCGGTGTCCTACTCGCCCAGTTCCCCACTCGCCCGGTGTCCCACTCGCCCGGACCCCCACTCGCCCGGTGTCACACTCGCCCGGTGTCCCACTCGCCCGGACCCCCACTCACCCGGTGTCCCACACGCTCGGTGTCCAATCGCCCGGTTCCCCACTCGCCCGGATTCCCACTCGCCCGGTGTCACACTCGCCCGGTTCCCCACTCGCCCGGTTCCCCACTCGCCCGGTGTCCCACTCGCCCGGTTCCCCACTCGCCCGGTGTCACACTCGCCCGGTTCCCCACTCGCCCGGTGTCCCACTCACCCGGTTCCCCACTCGCCCAGTTCCCCACTCGCCCGGTTCCCCACTCGCCCGGTGTCCCACTCGCCCGGTTCCCCATTCGCCCGGTTCCCCACTCACCCAGTTCCCCACTCACCCGGTGTCCCACTCGCCTAGTGTCCCACTCGCCCGGTTCCCCACTCGCCCGGTGTCCCACTCGCCCGGTTCCCCACTCGCCCGGTGTCACACTCGCCCGGTTCCCCACTCGCCCGGTTCCCCACTCGCCCGGTGACCCACTCGCCCAGTTCCCCACTCGCCCGGTGTCACACTCGCCCGGTTCCCCACTCACCTGGTGTCCCACTCGCCCGGTTCCCCACTCGCCCGGTTCTCCACTCGCCCGGTTCCCCACTCGCCCGGTGTCCCACTCGCCCGGATCCCCACTCGCCCGGTTCCCCACTCGCCCGGTGACCCCCTCGCCCGATTCCCCACTCGCCCGGTTCCCCACTAGCCCGGTTCCCCACTCGCCCGGTGACCCCCTCGCCCGGTGTCCCACTCGCCCGGTGTCCCACTCGCCCGGTGACCCCCTCGCCCGGTGTCCCTCTCGCCTGGTTCCCCACTCGCCCGGTGTCCCACTCGCCCAGTGTCCCACTCGCCCGGTTCCCCACTCGCCCGGTGCCACAGTCGCCCGGTTCTCCACTCGCCCGGTTCCCCACTCGCCCAGTTCCCCACTCGCCCGGTGTCCCACTCGCCCGGTTCCCCACTCGCCCGGTTCTCCACTCGCCCAGTTCCCCACTCGCCCGGTGTCCCACTCGCCCGGTTCCCCACTCGCCCGGTGTCCCACTCACCCGGTTCCCCACTCGCCCGGTGTCCCACTCACCCGGTTCCCCACTCGCCCGGTGTCCCCACTTGCCCGGTTACCCACTCGCCCGTTTCCCCACTCGCCCGGTTCCCCACTCGCCTGTTTCCCCACTCGTCCGGCGTCCCTCTCGCCCGGTTCCCCACTCGCACGGTTCCCCACTCGCCCGGTTCCCCACTCGCCCGGAGTCCCACTCGCCCGGTTCCCCACTCGCCCAGTGTCCCACTCGCCTGGTTCCCCACTCGCCCGTTTCCCCACTCGCCCGGTTCCCCACTCGCCCAGGGTCCCACTCGCCCGGTTCACCACTCGCTCGGTGTCCCACTCGCCCAGTTCCCCACTCGCCCGGTGTCCCACTTGCCCGGTGTCCCACTCACCCAGTTCCCCACTCACCCGGTGTCCCACTCGCCTAGTGTCCCACTCGCCCGGTTCCCCACTCACCCGGTGTCCCACTCGCCCGGTTCCCCACTCGCCCTGTGTCACACTCGCCCGGTTCCCCACTCGCCCGGTTCCCCACTCGCCCGGTGGCCCACTCGCCCAGTTCCCCACTCGCCCGGTGTCACACTCGCCCGGTTCCCCACTCGCCCGGTGTCCCACTCGCCCGGTTCCCCACTCGCCCAGTTCCCCACTCACCTGGTGTCCCACTCGCCCGGTTCCCCACTCGCCCGGTTCCCCACTCGCCCGGTTCCCCACTCGCCCGGTGCCCCACTCGCCCGGTTCCCCACTCGCCCGGTTCTCCACTCACCCGGTTCCCCACTCGCCCGGTGTCCCACTCGCCCGGATCCCCACTCGCCCGGTTCCCCACTCGCCCGGTGACCCCCTCGCCCGGTGTCCCACTCGCCCGGTTCCCCACTCGCCCGGTTCCCCACTCGCCCGGTTCCCCACTCGCCCGGTTCCCCACTCGCACGGTTCCCCACTCGCCCGGTTCCCCACTCGCCCGGAGTCCCACTCGCCCGGTACGCCACTCGCCCAGTGTCCCACTCGCCTGGTTCCCCACTCGCCCATTTCCCCACTCGCCCGGTTCCCCACTAGCCCAGTGTCCCACTCGCCCGGTTCACCACTCGCCCAGTTCCCCACTCGCCCGGTGTCCCACTTGCCCGGTGTCCCACTCGCCCGGTTCCGCATTTGCCCAGTGTCCCAATCGCCCGGTGTCCCACTCGCCCGGTTCCCCACTCGCCCGGTGTCCCACTCGCCCGGTTCCCCACTCGCCCGGTGTCCCACTCGCCCGATTCCCGACTTGCTCGGTGTCCCACTCGCCCAGTTCCCCACTCGCCCGGTGTCACACTTGCCCGGTGTCCCACTCGCCCGGTTCCGCATTCGCCCGGTGTCCCAATCGCCCGGTGTCCCACTCGCCCGGTTCCCCACTCGCCCGGTGTCCCACTCGCCCGGTTCCCCACTCGCCCGGTGTCCCACTCGCCCGGTTCCCCACTCGCCCGGTTCCCCACTCGCCCGGTTCCCCACTCGCCCGGTGTCCCACTCGCCCGGTTCCCAACTCGCCCAGTGTCCCACTCGCCCGGTGTCCCACTCACCCGGTTCCCAACTCGCCCAGTTCCCCACTCGCCCGGTTCCCCACTCGCCCGGTGCCCCCTTCGCCCGGTGTCCCACTCGCCCGGTTCCCCACTCGCCCGGTTCCCCACTCGCCCGGTTGCCACTTGCCCGGGTCCCCACTCGCACGGTGTGCCACTCGCCTGGGTCCCCACTCACCCGGTGTCTCACTCGCCCGGTGTCCCACTCGCCCGGTTCCCCACTCGCCCTGTGTTCCACTCGCCCACTTCCCCACTCGCCCGGTGACCCACTTGCCCGGTTCCCTACTCGCCCGGTTCCCCACTCGCCCGGTTCCCCACTCGCCCGTTTCCCCACTCGCCCGGTTCCCCACTCACCCGGTGTCCCACTCGCCCGGTGTCCCACTCGCCCGGTTCCCCACTCGCCCGGTGTCCCACTCGCCCGGTTCCCAACTCGCCCAGTGTCCCACTCGCCCGGTGTCCCACTCGCCCGGTTCCCAACTCGCCCAGTTCCCCACTCGCCCGGTTCCCCACTCGCCCGGTGCCCCCTTCGCCCGGTGTCCCACTCGCCCGGTTCCCCACTCGCCCGGTTCCCCACTCGCCCGGTTGCCACTTGCCCGGGTCCCCACTCGCACGGTGTGCCACTCGCCTGGGTCCCCACTCACCCGGTGTCTCACTCGCCCGGTGTCCCACTCGCCCGGTTCCCCACTCGCCCGGTGTCCCACTCGCCCACTTCCCCACTCGCCCGGTGACCCACTTGCCCGGTTCCCTACTCGCCCGGTTCCCCACTCGCCCGGTTCCCCACTCGCCCGTTTCCCCACTCGCCCGGTTCCCCACTCACCCGGTGTCCCACTCGCCCGGTGTCCCACTCGTCCAGTTCCCCGCTCGACCGGTTTCCCCTTCGCCCGGTGTCCCACTCGCCCGGTTCCCCACTCGCCCGGTTCCCCACTCGCCCGGTGTTCTACTCGCCCGGTTCCCCACTCGCCCGGTTTCCCACTCGCCCGGTGTCCATTTAGCCCGGTTCCCCACTCGCCCGGTTGCCACTTGCCCGGGTCCCCACTCGCAAGGTTCCCCACTCGCCCACTGCCCCACTCGCCCAGTGACCCACTCGCCCGGTTCCCCACTCGCCCGGTTCCCCACTCGCCCACTTCCCCACTCGCCCGGTGACCCACTCGCCCGGTTCCCCACTCGCCCGGTTCCCCACTCGCCCGGTGTCGCCCTCGCCCGGTTCCCCACTCGCCCGGTTCCCCACTCGCCCGGTGTCGCACTCGCCTGGTTCCCCACTCGCCCGGTTCCCCACTCGCCCGGTGTCCCACTCGCCCGGTTCCCCACTCGCCCGGTTCCCCACTCCCCCGGTGTCCCACTCACCCGGTGTCCCACTCGCCAGGTTCCCCACTCGCCCGGTTCCCCACTCGCCCAGTTCCCCACTCGCCCGGTGTCCCACTCGCCCGGTGTCCCCCTCGCCCGGTTCCCCACTCGCCCGGTGTCCCACTCGCCCGGTGTCCCACTCGCCCGGTGCCCCACTCGCCCAGTTCCCCACTCGCCCGGTGTCCCACTCGCCCGGTGTCCCCCTCGCCCGGTGTCCCACTCGCCCGGTGTCCCACTCGCCCGGTGTCCCCCTCGCCCGGTTCCCCACTCGCCCGGTGTCACACTCGCCCGGTTCCCCACTCACCTGGTGTCCCGCTCGCCCGGTTCCCCACTCGCCCGGTTCCCCACTCGCCCGGTGTCCCACTCGCCCAGTTCCCCACTCGCCCGGTGTCCCCCTCGCCCGGTTCCCCACTCGCCCGGTGTCCCACTCACCCGGTTCCCCACTCGCCCTGTTCCCCACTCGCCCGGTGTCCCACTCGCCCGGTGTCCCATTCGCCAGGTTCCCCACCCGCCCGGTTCCCCAGTCGCCCGGTGTCCCACTCACCCGGTGCCCCTCTCGCCCGGTGTCCCACTCGCCCGGTTCCCCACTCGCCCGGTTCCCCACTCGCCCGGTGTCCCACTCGTCCAGTTCCCCGCTCGACCGGTTTCCCCCTCGCCCGATGTCCCACTCGCCCGGTGTCTCACTCGCCCAGTTCCCCACTCGCCCGGTGTCCCCCTCGCCCGGTGTCGCACTCGCCCAGTGTCTCACTCACCCGGTTCCCCACTCGCCCGGTTCCCCACTCGCCCGGTTCCCCACTCGCCCGGTGTCCCTCTCGCCCGGTTCCCCACTCGCCCGGATTCCCACTCGCCCGGTGTCACACTCGCCCGGTTCCCCACTCGCCCGGTTCCCCACTCGCCCGGTGTCCCACTCGCCCGGTTCCCCACTCGCCCGGTGTCACACTCGCCCGGTTCCCCACTCGCCCGGTGTCCCACTCACCCGGTTCCCCACTCGCCCAGTTCCCCACTCGCCCGGTTCCCCACTCGCCCGGTGTCCCACTCGCCCGGTTCCCCATTCGCCCGGTTCCCCACTCACCCAGTTCCCCACTCACCCGGTGTCCCACTCGCCTAGTGTCCCACTCGCCCAGTTCCCCACTCGCCCGGTGTCACACTCGCCCGGTTCCCCACTCACCTGGTGTCCCACTCGCCCGGTTCCCCACTCGCCCGGTTCCCCACTCGCCCGGTTCCCCACTCGCCCGGTGTCCCACTCGCCCGGTTCCCCACTCGCCCGGTTCTCCACTCGCCCGGTTCCCCACTCGCCCGGTGTCCCACTCGCCCGGATCCCCACTCGCCCGGTTCCCCACTCGCCCGGTGACCCCCTCGCCCGGTTCCCCACTCGCCCGGTTCCCCACTAGCCCGGTTCCCCACTCGCCCGGTGACCCCCTCGCCCGGTGTCCCACTCGCCCGGTGTCCCACTCGCCCGGTGACCCCCTCGCCCGGTGTCCCTCTCGCCTGGTTCCCCACTCGCCCGGTGTCCCACTCGCCCGGTGTCCCACTCGCCCGGTTCCCCACTTGCCCGGTGCCACAGTCGCCCGGTTCTCCACTCGCCCGGTTCCCCACTCGCCCAGATCCCCACTCGCCCGGTGTCCCACTCGCCCGGTTCCCCACTCGCCCGGTTCTCCACTCGCCCAGTTCCCCACTCGCCCGGTGTCCCACTCGCCCGGTTCCCCACTCGCCCGGTGTCCCACTCACCCGGTTCCCCACTCGCCCGGTGTCCCTCTCACCCGGTTCCCCACTCGCCCGGTGTCCCCACTTGCCCGGTTACCCACTCGCCTGTTTCCCCACTCGCCCGGTTCCCCACTCGCCCGTTTCCCCACTCGTCCGGCGTCCCTCTCGCCCGGTTCCCCACTCGCACGGTTCCCCACTCGCCCGGTTCCCCACTCGCCCGGAGTCCCACTCGCCCGGTTCCCCACTCGCCCAGTGTCCCACTCGCCTGGTTCCCCACTCGCCCGTTTCCCCACTCGCCCGGTTCCCCACTCGCCCAGGGTCCCAGTCGCCCGGTTCACCACTCGCTCGGTGTCCCACTCGCCCAGTTCCCCACTCGCCCGGTGTCCCACTTGCCCGGTGTCCCACTCACCCAGTTCCCCACTCACCCGGTGTCCCACTCGCCTAGTGTCCCACTCGCCCTGTTCCCCACTCGCCCGGTGTCCCACTCGCCCGGTTCCCCACTCGCCCGGTGTCACACTCGCCCGGTTCCCCACTCGCCCGGTTCCCCACTCGCCCGGTGACCCACTCGCCCAGTTCCCCACTCGCCCGGTGTCACACTCGCCCGGTTCCCCACTCGCCCGGTGTCCCACTCGCCCGGTTCCCCACTCGCCCAGTTCCCCACTCACCTGGTGTCCCACTCGCCCGGTTCCCCACTCGCCCGGTTCCCCACTCGCCCGGTGCCCCACTCGCCCGGTTCCCCACTCGCCCGGTTCTCCACTCGCCCGGTTCCCCACTCGCCCGGTGTCCCACTCGCCCGGATCCCCACTCGCCCGGTTCCCCACTCGCCCGGTGACCCCCTCGCCCGGTGTCCCACTCGCCCGGTTCCCCACTCGCCCGGTTCCCCACTCGCCCAGTGTCCCACTTGCCCAGTTCCCCACTTGCCCGGTTCCCCACTCGCCCGGTTCCCCACTCGCCCGGTTCCCCACTCGCACGGTTCCCCACTCGCCCGGTTCCCCACTCGCCCGGAGTCCCACTCGCCCGGTACGCCACTCGCCCAGTGTCCCACTCGCCTGGTTCCCCACTCGCCCATTTCCCCACTCGCCCGGTTCCCCACTAGCCCAGTGTCCCACTCGCCCGGTTCACCACTCGCCCAGTTCCCCACTCGCCCGGTGTCCCACTTGCCCGGTGTCCCACTCGCCCGGTTCCGCATTTGCCCAGTGTCCCAATCGCCCGGTGTCCCACTCGCCCGGTTCCCCACTCGCCCGGTGTCCCACTCGCCCGGTTCCCCACTCGCCCGGTGTCCCACTCGCCCGATTCCCGACTTGCTCGGTGTCCCACTCGCCCAGTTCCCCACTCGCCCGGTGTCACACTTGCCCGGTGTCCCACTCGCCCGGTTCCGCATTCGCCCGGTGTCCCAATCGCCCGGTGTCCCACTCGCCCGGTTCCCCACTCGCCCGGTGTCCCACTCGCCCGGTTCCCCACTCGCCCGGTGTCCCACTCGCCCGGTTCCCCACTCGCCCGGTGTCCCACTCGCCCGGTTCCCAACTCGCCCAGTGTCCCACTCGCCCGGTGTCCCACTCACCCGGTTCCCCACTCGCCCGGTGTCACACTCGCCCGGTTCCCCACTCGCCCAGTGTCCCACTCGCCCGGTTCCCCACTCTCCCGGTTCCCCACTCGCCCGAGGTCCCACTCACCCGGTGTCCCACTCGCCCGGTTCCCCACTCGCACGGTGTCCCACTCGCCCGGTTCCCCACTCGCCCGGTTCCCCACTCGCCCGGTTCCCCACTCGCCCGGTGCCCCACTCGCCCGGAGTCCCACACGCCTGGTGTCCCACTCGCCCAGTTCCCCACTCGCCCGGTTCCCCAGTCGCCCGGTGTCCCTCTCGCCCGGTTCCCCACTCGCCCGGTTCCCCACTCGCCCTGTGTCCCACTCGCCCGGTGTCGCACTCGCCCGGTTCCCCACTCGCCCGGTGTCCCACTCGCCCGGTGTCCCACTCGCCCGGTGACCCCCTCGCCCAGTGTCCCACTCGCCCGGCTCCCCGCTACCCCGGTGTCCCACTTGCCCGGTGTCCCACTCGCCCGGTGACCCCCTCGCCCGGTGACCCCCTCGCCCGGTGTCCCTCTCGCCCGGTTCCCCACTCGCCTGGTGTCCCCCTCGCCCGGTTCACCACTCGCCCGGTTCCCAACTCGCACGGTTCCCCGCTCGCCCGGTTCCCTGCTAGCCCGGTGTTCTGCTCGCCCCGTTCCCCACTCAACCGGTTCCCCACTCACCCGGTGTTCCACTCACCCGGTGCCCCACTCACCCGGTGTTCCACTCACCCGGTAGGCTCCCGAGGTATGGAAAGTGGTCCACGTTGTCCAAGGCCTTGTTGTAATTCGACGACAGAGGATGGGACGACCTTGGATCTGGACTCGAGGCGACGGAGGTTGACAGTTTCCCATTTGTTCTGTAAATTAGCTCCACTCCAGTGGGGAGCTTACTGAGGGTGAGATGGAGCATTGCAGCAAGGAAGATCGAGAAGAGCGTTGGTGCGATGACACAGCCTTGCTTGACCCCAGTTCGTACGTAAATTGGGTCTGTGGTGGAACCGTTGGTCAGGATCACGGCTTGCATGTCGTCGTGAATTCTTTTAACGTGGGGTGGCCGTTGCACACCAGCTACCACACGGGCTTGACAGAGCAAGGTCTTGGTCCAATGGCAAGGGGATCCAAGACGATTGGAGACCAGGCTCTGCTACAACGGCCTAGCACACACACACAAACATACTGCTACTGTCCGCCTCCCTCCTTCCCGCAGGTCCTCTCTGCTTGGGTTTCGTAGGATGCATTGTGGTCCTCCTGACCTCACTGTTGGCCCGTGCCGCACCTTCCCTGGGCCCCGACCCCGCTGCTGGTCCACGCTGCGCCACTCCTGGGCCTTGACCTCACTGCTGGGCTTGTCCTCGTTCCTGGGTCCCGGCCTCGGACATGAATGATGTTGTCTCTCACAGGATCAAATTAGCACTGATATTTTCGCGATCCCTGGTCCCGAGCTCCACTCGCGACCCACTAGATCACTAGTCTAGTCTTGACGGCAGAGAGATCTGGGAATTTGGGAGCTAAGTTTAAGTGAAGAGCCAGTGCTCACTGAGAACAAAGAACAGGCATGGTCGGGGGATGGGCAGTGGGCTCAGGTAACTTTAACCTTGCAGCTTGAACTTGCAGTTAGGGATAAAATGCCCCCACTATTAGAGCCAGAGGAGCTTAAACAGCAGAAGAGAGGAGACTGGGGGGAAAGAGAGCAAAGGATGGCAACGGATGGTCAAGGATGGCAAAGGAGCTCCCTAGGGAGCTGCCAGCACTGGAGCCATCTTGTGTACGAGATTCCGGTTTTAAGGAGCGTCTTAAAGGAGGAAAAAAAGGTAGAGAGGCGGAGAGATTGAGAGAGAAAATTCCAGAGCTTAGGATCTGGGCAGCTGAAGGCACTGCTGTCAATGGTGGAGCGATTAAAATCAGGGATGCTCAAGAGGCCAGAATTGGAGGAGTGCAGAGATCTCGGAGGGTTGTAGAGCTGGAGGAAGTTACAGAGATAGGGAGGGGCGAGGACATGGAGGGATTTGAAAACAAGGATGAACATTTTTAAACATACTCCTATTTCTGCACATGATAGTTTTTACTGTACTTGGAGTCACAGAATCACATTCTTAACCCATGACAGAATGACTGGGCTCTGCATGTCTGCTTTTCAAACATACTTCAGATACCACAGCTGTTCTTCTCATTAAAGGGACATCGTCAGCATAGCAACAGCAAAAAAAAATTGGCAAACCGTTTCTCCATTGTTTGGTAAACGCACAATGTGATGACATAACTTACATCGAGACATGTGTTACAGGAACATTATTATGTCGCTTTACATATGACTTTATCAGAAGAAAAATGATACATAGCTCTTAGGTTAAATTGAGAGTCTGCCCTCTCAGGTAGGCGTAAAAGATCCCACAGTACTATTTCGAAGAACAGCAGTGGAGTTCTCCCCGGTGTCCTGGCCAATATTTATCCCTCAACCAAGATCACTAAATGCTGGATTATCTGGTCATTATCACACTGCGGTTCCAGCAAGCTTGCAGTGCGCAAATTGGCTGCTGTGTTTCCTACATTACAACAGTGACTACACTTCAAAAGTATTTCATTGGTTGTGAAGCGTCCTGAGGTCATGAATGGTGCTATAGAAGTGAAAGGTCTTTCTTTTTGTTACGATTCAAACCCCCAATATTTTTAATTTGTTCTCACCGTTTAAGGCAGCTTATACGGGTAGTCCCTCGCCTCCTCCCAATCTTTATGCCTTAAGTATATGGGATGTACCATGCAAAAAATATCCTCCCCTTTTACATAACCTTGCTTTACATGGTGCAACCAAGGTTTCCACTACCTTGAGCATTACTCCAGAAAACTTCATATCAGCCACTCCAGCCACTATTTATAACAGGCTAATCTGTCAAACGGATTTATTCACAAAGCACATTCATCACAGAAGCAAGCAGCATCGGCAAGGTATTGAACAGCTCAATCAGTACTAGAAATATGGAAGCAATTAACAAACTATTCTTCTGAAGAATCGAAGATTAAATATTTTTCAGAAAGAAATAAGCAAATTTGCTCCTTGCCAATAAACAGGAGGCAGCAAGTTTATGGACCTTAATTTATCACCATGCCAAGACAAACCAAGCTGCTAACACACGAAATGCACTGTTAAAAAAATACTCGTTAGGGGAAATTGCACAGTCCTGTATTCCCAGCGGCTGGAGTGGAGCATGGCTCGGAGATGGGATTATAACATTGTAGCCCAATTCTTTGGCTCGCACTACCTGCAAGGCCGCAGAGTTACCCCTGTAATTCCACCTGTGCTTCTGTCGGATGAAGGTAATGGCTGAACAATAAACAACAATCCTGACAAACTATAGACACAGAGGTATGAGGGGAACCAATCGATGCGCACCACAAATATACATCATCCAGGCCTCGGCAGCTGAAGGCACGACCGCCAATGGTGGAGCGATAAAATCACGGCTGCGCAAGAGGCTAGAATTGGCAGAGCGCAGAGACCTCGGAGGGTTGTAAGGCTTGAGGAGGTTACAGAGATTGGGAGGGACGCAGCCATGGAGGGATTTGAAAACAAGGATGTGAATCTAGTGCTCCTCATCGGAGCTGCGGGTCCTTTACCTACCTTTGTGAATCCAGGGTAACGTGCCACTCGTGCCTGCCGTGCCAAATCATACATGAGGTGTGCAAATTTATTCACGCCATTTTAAACACAGGACATAAAGGTCAATGGGTGCATATATTTCTTATATAAAGTAACTCAAAATTGGGATTTGGTTGTGGGTGAGACTCGGGGGTTTTCCTGTAAATGGTTACAGAGCACGGTAACGTTTCAATCGTGTCTGAGCTACTTGAAGGGAACAACCCCACTGCTCCGTCCACTCCCAAGCCTGGTGGGCACTGCTTCCTGTCTACTTTAAGTTATCTGTTGAGTCGCAAACAAAATAATTTCCCAAAATAATGCTGCCCTTGAGAGGAGCCAAGAACAATTAAATTGGAGTTTCTCCTTCCCATGGCTCTCCTAGCAGACCGGGAGACGCCTGGAAAAAATCAGATCTGTGAAAAATTGCAGAGGCCCGAACAATGGAGCATGTGTGTAGAGCAGATGTTGCCATTGTTTTTTTGGATGGAGACTCCCTAATTAAGAAAGGTGAAAAGAACACCATTGTAACCTCTTACAACGAGTGCCAGCAGCCCTCCAGGACTGCCCTGGAGTCTTCAGGGTTTAAAGATTAATCTCCTGGACTCTGCTGTGAGCAACCCGGGAGACAAATCATAGGGCTATTGAATAGTGTGATTTTTTTTTTCATTTTCTTTGAACACTTTTTTGTTTATTAATTATAAATATATTGGCAATGGGAAAAAGGCTGTGTGACTGAATATCAAGAATCATCCAGTCAGGTAATGAAGGGTCTGTTCACTTTCCAATTGGCTTGGGATTCTGGTGGACCGTGAAGATGGACGTGTTGGGTGACCAATGGCGGGAGTGTGGGGGCAGGGCAATGAGAGGCAGGAGGTCATGTGATGAAACCTCCAGAGTTGGCAACCTTATCGACAACAGAAACTTCACCGGCCGTGCACATCTTCGTCCCACCTCCTGAGGGAAAATCCTCTCCTGGATATTGTTTATTTTTTAAAGAAATCTTGACTTACATAGAAACATAGAAGATAGGGGCAGGAGATTCGGCCCCTCGAGCCTGCTCCACCATTCAATGAGATCATGGCTGATCATCCAAATTCAGTACCCTGTCCCTGCCTTCTCCCCATACCCCTTGATCCCTTTAGCCTTAAGAAATATATCCAACTCCTTCTTGAATATATTTAATGAACTGGCCTCCACCGCCCTCTGTGGCAGAGAATTCCACAAGTTCATCACTCTCTGGGTGAAGAAATTCCTCCTCATCTCAGTCCTAAATGGCTTATCCCTTATCCTTAGACTATGACCCCTGGTTCTGGACTCCCCAGCCAGCGGGAACATCCTTCCTGCATCTAGTCTGTCCAGGCCTGACAGAATTTTATAGGTTTCGATGAGATCCCCTCTCAATCTTCTAAACTCCAGTGAGTATAAGCCCAATCGACACAATCTCTCCTCATACGTCATTCCTGCCATCCCAGGTATCAGCCTGGTGAATCTTCGCTGCACTCCTTCCATGGCAAGAACATCCTTCCTCAGATAAGGCGAACAAAACTGCACACAATACTCAAGGTGCGGTCTCACCAAGGCCCTGTACAACTGCAGCAAGACATCCTTGTTCCTGTACTCGAACCCTCTTGCTACGAAGGCCAACATACCATTTGCCTACTTAACCGCCTGCTGCACCTGCATGCTTACCTTCAGTGACTGGTGCACAAGAACACCCAGGTCCCTTTGAACTTCCCCTTCTCCCAATCTATTGCCATTCAAATAATAATCTGCCTTCCTGTTTTTGCCACCAAAGTGGATAACCTCACAGACTTCTGCTGACAATGCCTGTCGGGACTGACACACGAATAATAGCACTGACACTTTTGAAGGGGAGGCTTGATGCATACATGATGGAGAAGGGAATAGAGCACGAGGAGGCTGGTGTGGTATAAACACCAGCATAGACCAGTTAGGTTGATTGGCCTGTTTCTGTGCTGTAATTCTATGTAAATCCATCGACCAAAAGAAGAAAAGGTGTTAAAAAAAAAACTTGTTTTCCGTACAGCCAGTTTACTTTCCCAACATTTTTTCATAGCCCCTACCCCTGAGCACAGAGATTCAGACTGGTGGCTCAGTTCCACAGGCACAGCCGGCCTCGATACCCAGTCCAATCAGGCATTTTTTATGGGAGAGGACGGATCAGCCATACCTCTATCTGACCCTATATACAAACTGCTGCAATTTGGACTCCACCCAAACCAGTTCATCTCCTGAGTAAAGCTTTGGCTATTTGCACCTAGTCCTCCACATCAAACAAAACTAAAGAATATCTAACCTTCCATCCTTGGCCAATTGCCTTCCTTAGCTTTCATTGTCCCAGCAGCTTAGGAACCATCCTGTTGTACTGAGCATATGGTAGCATTTGGCCAACTCTATGTGATCTCATCATTATAACCCTCCGTCCCAGATATTCATTCATTTCACTATAAAGGTGTTAATCAACTCAGCATGAACTGCTTTTACTGGGATGCCATTCCATATGTCAACTATTCCACAAGAAAAAAAATCTTTGTAAGTTGAAGTCTCGCTTGAGGCCTGTTCATTTTGTGTTCATCCTCTCGTTGCGTGCTCACAATGCAAATTAAATAACATGTTTGAACCTACATAATCCATTGTTTTCTAAAGACTTTCGATTGTATGCCAGCCGTGGCTCAGTGGTAGCACTCTTGCCTCTGAGTCAGCAGGTCATGTGTTCAAGTCCCACTCCAGAGACTTGAGCACATAATCTAGGCTGACAACATTGTGCAGTACTGAGGGAGTGCTGCACTGTCAGAGGTGCAGTCTTTCAGATAAGGCATTAAATCAAGGCCTTGCCTGCTCTCTCAGGTCACTGTAAAAGATCCTATGGCACTATTTGAGAAAAGCAAGGGAGTTCTCCCCAGTGTCTTGGCTGATATTTATCCCTCAATCAATACCTAAAAAACAGATTATCTGGTCATTATCTAATTGTTGTTTGTGGGAGCTTCATGTGTACAAATTACCTGCTGCATTTTCTACATTACAACAGTGACTAAACTTCAAAAAAGTACTCCATTGACCGTGAAGCGCTTTGGGACATCCTGAGGTCATGAAAGGCGTTATAGAAATGCAAGTTCTTTCTTCCATGTCTCCTTGCAATCTTCTTTTCTCTAATGGAGGAGCTGAGGGGAGATTTCCCCGGGTTTTTGCCCAGGTCCACGGGATCCTCCATGCAGAGTGAACATTGGGAAATAGGTTGGGTCGGAATGCACGGTAATGGAAACCCCTCGATTTCCCTACATTTAAATTTAACGACGTGCGCTCCAACCAGCCCGATTTTCTGATCTTTTTGCGCTAAGCTGATCTCGTGCACCCAGGACTTTCTCCACCAGTCAGCTCTGATAGTTTCTCTTTCTAACTTGGAATCCCAATTCCAAGAAACCTTCCCTAAAACCTCGGCAGTGCATTAATGTTCTTTCGAAGGTAAAGTTTCCAAAGTTCTACATTACATATTTCGTATTCCAAATGTGATCTACACAAGGTTAGAATAACATATGCCTAGCTAAATGCCCTGTAGAGATGTGTCAGTTTGCAGTTAACCTGGTTGATAGCAGGTTCATATGTACCGGGTACTCTCAGTGAATGGGTAGTAACCAAGCAGCTACCAATCTGCTCAACCATACCCTTACCACCACCTTTGATGCCTTAGTCCCTATTAAAACCATTACTCTCTCTCACCCTTGCTGTTCCCCCTGGTACGGCCCTCATCTTCACTCCCTTAAGTCCAAGGGATGCAAATTTGAACAGATATGACAGGCAACTGGTTTAGCCATTCACCGCCACATCTGGCCGGACCACATAAAGCATTATCGGGCCCTGCTCTCGTCTGCCAAAACTGCCCAGGATCATTCTGGAATGCAAAGATAACCCCCGGCTTCTATCCTCTACTGCTAACTGTCTTCTTAAACCCCTCTCCCCGTCTCCTCCACGCTCACCTCCAACAACAAGAAGCTCATGGACTTGTCGCTAAGATTGAGACCATCCGATCAGCTGCCTCTGCCACTTCCCTTCCTTCCCCTCACCCACCAGGTTTAATGTCCTCTGAGGTTCCCCCCTGCCCTAGCCCTGAACTCGCATCTTTCTCCAGTTTCCCTCCGATCTCCCCTCTTGACCTCTCCACGTTCATCTTGTCCATGAGACCCACTTCCTGCTCCCTCGGCCCTATTCCCACTAAACTGCTGACCACCCAACTTCCTTTTGTGGCTGTCATATTAGATGGCATTGTTAACGGTTCGCTCTCCTCAGGTACTGTTCCCCTCTCCTTCAAATCTGCCATCATCACCCCTCTCTTCAAAAAACCAACCCTTGACCCCTCCGCCTTTGCAAACTACCGCCCCATCTCCAACCTCCCTTTCCTCTCCAAAGTCCTGGAACGTGTTGTTGCCTCCTAAATCCCTGCCCATCTTTCCCAGAACTCCATGTTTGAATTCCTCCAATCAGGTTTCTGCCCTTGCCACAGTACCGAAACGGCTCTCATCAAAGTCACAAATGACATCCTTTGTGACTGTGACAAAGGTAAACTATCCCTCCTCATCTTTCTCGACCTGTCTGCAGCCTTTGACACGGCTGACCACTCCATCCTCCTCCAACGCCTCTCCACCGTCGTCCAGCTGGGTGGGACTGCACTCGCCTGGTTCCATTCTTATCTATCTAATTGTAACCAGAAAACCTCCTGCAACGGCTTCTCTTCCTGCTCCTGCATCGTTACCTCTGGTGTCCCCCAAGGATCTATCCTTGGCCTCCTTCTATTTCTCATCTACATGCTGCCCCTTGGCAACATCATCCGAAAACACAGTGTCAGTTTCCACATGTACGCTGACGACACCCAGCTCTACCTCAGCACCACTTCTCTCGACCCCTCTACTGTCTCTAAATTGGCACACTGCTTGTCCGACATCCAGTACTAGATGAGCAGAAATTTTCTCCAATTAAATATTGGGAAGACCGAAGCCATTGTCTTCAGTCCCCGCCACAAACTCCGTTCCCTAGTCACCAGCTGGTGAAAACTGCTCAGTTTTTGCCCTAGCGGCCTTTTTCCATGCCGTTTGTTTACCTGGGTGTTTCCCTGGGTGGTTGAGGCGCTTGCCTGACTCAGATGGTTGCTGAATAAATCTATGCAAATCAGGATCCTGTCACTTAGGTAGGACCCCAAAGCCACTTGTACGGCCTGCTGAGTGGAGCACCCACCCTGGACCTTCTGCTGTCGGGCAAAAAGTGGAGTGGCTCCTCTGAGCCCCCCAGAGAAAGTTTGGGCAGCTGCCTGCCCCCTCTACATTCACAAAACTCTCCCTTCCCTCCCCCGATGAGAGCTTGAGCACAGAGCTGGGTGAATCACTGTGACGATGGGAATTTGGTGAGAGTGGCAATTCACTGGTAAGTAGTGGGTGAGTAATACAGAAAGTGTCTTGCTATCAAACTGATATTTAACTTTGTTTTCTACCTTTAAAAAACTGCAAGTCAGTGGCAGTCAACAGTCAATCAGTGGATCCCTGTCTAGCTGTTAATTATTGTGGCTGGAAGTTGACTGACCAGCTGTAGCTAATGTGTTTCTGCAAGGTATATATTAGAGGGACAAAAGCAAATGCGGATGCTGGAAATCTGAAATCTAAACAAAAAATGCTGGAAATACTCAGCAGGTCATGAAGCATCTGTGGAGAGAGAAACAGATTTAACGTTTCAGGTCAATGACCTTGTGTTAGAACTGGAAAAAGTTAGAGATATATGACAATCACCCCTTTTGTCTCTTAATCTCTCCTGCCTTCCATCCTATCACAGACCTTCCCTTTTGTTCTTTCCTCCCCTCCCCCCTTTCCCTACCCCTGCACTTGCTTAAAAACCTGTAATATCACTAACTTCTTCCAGTTCTGACAAAAGGTCATCGATCTGAAACGTTAACTCTGTTTCTCTCTCCACAGATGCTGCCTGACCTGCTGAGTATTTCCAGCATATTCTGTTTTTATTATATATTAGAGGGATATCTGCAAAAGCACAGAGCTTGGTGAATCACTAAACAGAGTGAGTTGCTAAACAGAGTGCAGATGGGAATTTGGTGAGACTGGAAATTAAACCAATGGGCAACAGTAAATAAGTAAATATATCAAGAACTAATCAGAGTAATGAATTAGATCTAAGGGGCTAAAATTAAAATGAGCTAAGTAGAGGATACCAACATTAAAAGGATCCAAATTGCATTAAATAAAAATCTGGTATAAATAAATAATAAATATGGGTTATGGGGCTCCTAAACTTAAAATATACATATAATAACATACTATGTATATAAATATATATAAAACATAAGTAGAAAGACTTTTAAGCAAAATGATGGGACAGCTGAGACCCATTGCCAGCAATTCCTGTGCCATGTGGGAACTCCAGGATGCTTCCTGTGTCCTGAATAACCACCTGTGCAGGAAGTGCCTCCAGTTGCTCGAACTTGAGCTCAGGGTTTCTAAGCTTGCAGAGCAGCTGGAGTCACTGCAGGGCATATGGGAGGCTGAGAATTCCTGGAGCGCACGTTCCAGGAGGTGGTCACCCCACAGCCACAGAGAGTTCAGGTGGATAGTAAGTGGGTGGCCAGCCGGCAGGGTAGGAAGAGGCAGCAGTGCAGGAATCATCCGGGAGTGTGGCACTCGCAAATCGGCTTCAGTGCCAAATACCGGTGAGGGTGACGACACCTCGGGGGAGTGCAGTCCAGAGCACATCCACAGCACTGTGGGGCAATTGACTGCACAGGGGGGAACAGTAAAGTGTAGAGATGCAATGGTCATAGGGAATTCGATGGTCAGGGGGATAGACAGGCCAACGTGGGTCTCACATGGTGTGTTGCCTCCCTGGTGCCAGTGTAAAGGACATCACTGAACGGGTGCAGAACATTTAGTGGAGGAAGGGGAACAGCAAGAGGTTCCATGTTGGAACCAATGACGTAGGTAGGAAAAGGGTTGCAGTCCTACAGACAGAGTTTCAGGAGCGAGGAAGGAAGTTAAAGAGCTTCTCTTGATTACTCCCAGTGCTACGTGCTGGTGAGTATAGGAGCAGTAAGATAAGACAGGTTGATGCGTGGCTGGATAAATGGTGCAGGAGGGAGGGCTTCAGATTCCTGGGGCATTGGGACCAGTTCTGGGGGAGGTGGGACTTGTACAAGATGGATGAGTTGCACCTTAACAGAGCCGGGACCAACGTCCTCACAGGGAGCTTAACTAGTGCTGTGGGGGAGGGGCACCAGGATGAAGTATTGGAGAGCAGATACAAGGTGCACAGAGGAATGGGAGAGAAAAACAACATTAGAATAAAAAGTATTTCAGAAATAGAAGGACTCAGACGGGGGAGAATTGCGAGGCAGACTACAATGAGTTTGGAGTGAATGTGCGTAAATGCATGGAGCGTGGTAAATAAGGTTGGTGAGCTGCAGGCACAAGTAGCCACATAGGATTATGATATAGTGACAATAATGGAGACCTGGCTCAAACAAGGGCAAGAATGGACACTTAATATTCCTGGCTACAATGTATTCAGGAAAGATAGGGATAGAGAAAAAGGAACGGTTGGCAGTATTGATCAAAGTTACTGTTACAGCACTAGAAAGGGATGATGTACTTGAGAGTTCAAAGACAGAATCTATTTGTTAGAATTAAGGAACAATCATGCAGCTACTACACTGCTGGGTTTATACTATAGGTCACCAAATAGTGGGAAGGAGATAGAGGAGCAAATTTTCAGGCAAATTACAAAAAGATGCAAGAACTACAGACTGGGATAGTAACAGTGCAAAGGGCAAAGAGGGGGAGGAATTCCTGAAATGTGTACAAGAGAACTTTCTTGATCAGTGTGTTTCCAGCCCAAGGAGGAAGGAAGCAGTGCTGGAACTAGTTCTGGGGAATGACGTGGAGCAAGTTTCAGTGGGTGAGATTTGGGAAACAGTGATCACAATATCATTAGATTTAGAGGAGCTATGGAAAAGGACAAGGAACAATCAAACATGAAAATACTTAACTGGAGGAGGGCTAATTTCAATGAGTTGAAAGGGGATCTTGCCCAAGTGGATTGGAGTCATAAATTGGCAGGTATAGTGGTAAATGAGCAATGGGAGGCTTTCAAAGAGTAGGGCCTAGAAATTCAGCTGTTTGCGCCAGACGTTAGCGCCAGATTTCCGGCGCTATCCACTTAGCGCCCGGGCACCGCCGGATCTGCGCCTACGCCGAAATTCAGCTGGGCTTTAGCGCCGGCGCAAAGTGTTAGCGCCCGGTCAGCTGCGCGCGCATCTTATGACGTCATTCCGTCGTGCAACGCCGTTTGTGCGCCCCAAACCGGAAATTCAGTGGCGCCCGGCCGATGTTGGCGTGGCGCTACTAAGAACTGTGAAATGGAACTCAACAGAGGCCCTGTGGGATTCGGGGAGCGCTAATTAAAGGGCACATCCACTCACCCATAAAAGCTAGCCATTTCGCTGCAATGACTTGACTGGTTTGGATTTCTGCACAGAGAGCAAGGCACAGAGATTACTGATTTCGGACACCATAGGAGAGGTCTTTTTGGCTTCTAGCCAGTGCTTTGACATTTGCATCCTTGTGATTTTGCTGGTTGGAACTTTGTAATGGGGGCTGCATGGGGGGCCAACCCTCAGTTGCGACATTTTGTGCGAAGGGCTGGCATACGCTTTGAGACAGGCCCAGGCATGGCTAGACGCAGAGGGGCCATTAGGCGTCGCCAACGTAGGCCTTACCCAGTCAGGCAATACCGGGAGCAGGTCTCATATCTCACCATGACTGCGGCGCATTGTGTTAAGAGGCTGCGCTTCAGAAGGGAGGTGGTTGAAGAGATCTGCCAGCGGCTTCATGCAGATTTGCAGCCACAGCTCATGTCCAGGGCGTCTCTCTCGGTGGAAGTGAAGGTCACGGTGGCTCTCAGCTTTTATGCAAGCGGCTCCTTCCAAGCCGCTGCTGGGGACATCGCGACCATCTCCCAGTTCGCCGCGCATCGCTGCATCCGACAGGTCACCGAAGCACTTTTCGCGAGGAGCCACCAATTCATCTCCTTCCCCATGACCCAACACAAGCAGGAGCAGCGTGCATTCGGATTTGCCAGGATCGCGGCCTTCCCCATGGTGCAGGGCGCCATTGACTGCACACATGTGGCTATGCGGCCACCTATCCGCAATGCCGAGCAAGACCGCAACCGGAAGGGCTACCATTCCCTAAATGTGCAGCTGGTGTGTGACCACAGGCAGCGCATCCTAGCTGTCAATGCCCGCTTCCCAGGAAGCATCCACGATGCCTTTATCCTGCGACAGACTACTGTGGCTGACATGTTCCAGGCACAGCCTCAACCAAGGGGATGGCTTCTCGGGGACAAGGGCACCCTTTGTGCACATGGCTCATGACCCCGCTCCGCGCGCCCAGGACCCCAGCGGAGCTGGCATACAACGAAAGCCATCAAGCCACAAGGAACCTAATAGAGCAAACGATAGGCGTCCTCAAGCAACGGTTCCGTTGCCTGGATCGTTCGGGCAGGTCTCTTCAGTATTCGCCGGATAGAGTCTCCCAGTTCGTCGTGGTCTGCTGCATGCTCCACAACCTGGCTATCCGCAGGACTCAGGCACTGCCACCTGACATTGGGCCACCACCTCAGGAGGACGAGCAGGAGGACCCTGAGGAGGAGCAGCACCAGGCCAGGAGGGAGCGACAAGGTCCAAGGGCCGTCCGCCGGGGGCTTATTGCTCGACACTTCTAGGCCCCCTGTCAGGGAATGGCCTGGCCCACTGAACGCAGCCGCTTCGCAAGCCCTCAGCCGGTTAACCCAACAACCACTTGAAACATGACACCTGCACATGGTGAATAAATAAACATCTTTATTTGAAAACCTCAGGGCCCTTCCCACATGGAAGAGCAAAACAGAGAAGACCCCCAAAAAACAGTAAAAAACTTCTGTCACTCCCAAAACCTGGGGAGGACTAACATAACATCAGCATCCAAATGGCCTCGTCACTGGCCTAACAAAAACAAGCCCCCCCAACAACACAAAGACCCCCATAAAACAAAAACACATAATGCCCCCCAGAACAGAAGCCCCCGCATCACCCAAACCCTCGGTGAACACACTCTATTGGGTGTGGCGAGAGGGCGAGTGTGTGGACAGGCGTCTTTTGCCCCGGCCCGTCCTGCTGCTGCGCCTCAAGCTGGGCCGTGAGGCTGTGCCGAGGCTGGGGGAAGGATCCTCAGGGCGACAAGGCGTCTCGCCAGATGCCCTTGGGGGTCGGCCTACACGAGGGCGGGCCCGGGAGGGGCCGGCTGGTGGCTGCTGCAGCTGTGGGTGGCCCTCTTCAGTGGCTGCAGGAGCTCCTTGCACCGTGGCTGGGGGAGTGGCAGGCTCGCCTGCACCAATGGGTACAAGGTGGGTGATGCCAGGCGCGCGCTGGTCGCCAGACACACGTGCACTCGGGCGGCCTGGCCGGGGAGCAAGCGCGCCAAACTGTGGGTGGCCAGACCGGTGTGCGGCAGCAGGGCGGCGCCTGGCCTGGCGTCGCCTCCCCGCCAGTGCGAGGGTCGCAGAAGTCAGTGCCCCAACTGCGCCGGCATGTCCCCGCATCTGCAGTCCCATTGTCTGGACAGCACCTCTCAGCTGGCGACTGGCGTGCTGCGCTGCCTCGAGTTGCTCGACCCCCCTCTCATGCGCTGCCACAAGGAGCTCCACCCCCCTGGCGTGCGCTGCAGCGAAAACCTCGAGGCCCCTGGCCTGGGCTTGGCCGAAAGCCACCACACTTTGAGAGAGGCTTTCGATGGCCTGAGGCATCTGTGCCAGCACCTCCATGATTTCCACGTGGCGGCGCTCCGACGCCGCCGACATCTTGTCCAGGAGGCGCACCTCCTGGGCGACGTCCGAGTCCGGACTGGAGGGCGCCTCCACCCTCTGGCCAGAAGGCTGGCGTGCCGCCGGAGCGTTGCCGCGTGCGGCCACGCCACTGACACCAGGTTCTGCCCTCCCCTCCACCACCTCCCCCCTCTGGGCAGAAGGGTCGCGTGCCGCCGGAGCCTTGCCACGGGCGTCCATGCCACTGGGACCAGGTTCGGGGCTCCCCTCCCCCGCCTCCCCCTGGCTCTCCGGCACGCCAGACGTATCCCCTTCATTGGCATGTCCTGGAGCGGAGGAGGGTTCCCCCGAGGTGGCGCCTTCCTGCTGCTCCTCCACGTCCTCCTCCTCCGAGGGCCTGGCTGTGTGGGCTTCAGGGAGCACCTCCTCCTCACCAGCTGAAAGCAGGAAGGCACAAGTGTAGCTTTAGAGTGAGGACAGGCCGACAGCGAGGGAGGCCGCACTGGTGCATTATGCGCATTTATCGGCCACTGGGGAAGGATGTAGATCTGATGCGCGAGGGCAAGGATAGAGGTGCAGCCGGTCCTGTCCTTACCAGTGGGCTCCAGTATAGGGTCGGCGTCGCCGATCGCCACAGGCCCAATCACCGGGTGCCGCAGCAGTCGGGCCACCCTCTCTTCCAGAGGCGTCAGCTCCTGGAACTCGCGAGGGCCTCCACCAGTGACACGGAGGCTCCTGGCGTTCCTCGCCAGCTTGGCCTGCAAGAGAAAGGAGGGCGTCTAAGTACAGTGTGGTGCCCTGTAGCTGTGTGTGAGGCCTGCCATGGTGGAATAGCTTGCACAGTGTGGTGCCCTGTAGCTGTGTGTGAGGCCTGCCATGGTGGAATAGCTTGCACAGTGTGGTGCCCTGTAGCTCTGTGTGAGGCCTCCCATGGTGGAATAGCTTGCACAGTGTGGTGCCCTGTAGCTCTGTGTGAGGCCTCCCATGGTGGAATAGCTTGCACAGTGTGGTGCCCTGTAGCTCTGTGTGAGGCCTCCCATGGTGGAATAGCTTGCACAGTGTGGTAAGTGCAGAAAGAGCTCTTGATTAACATGCAAGTGCCATTGCAGCGGCAGCAGGGCTGGCCATTAGACCTTGGATGTCCCTTTGGCCCTAATGGGAGGTGCACATGCAAGGATGAGGGGGACATTGGAAAGGGTACTCACCTTGACCAGCCGACATAGGTCGTTGTATTTCTTGCGGCACTGGTCCGCACTCCTGGGAACATCTGAGCTGGAGGAGACCCTCCGGGCAATTTTGGTCCAGGCCTCCCTGAACTGGCTCCTGGGAGCCTTCCTGCCACTAGCCGGGCAAACGACCCGCCTTCTTTTGCGCACCCCATGAAGGAGCACACCCAGCGCATGTTCAGAGAAGCGTTCGGCTCTTTCACGGGCCCTCTCCATGTCCTCCAGGCGTTGATATGCCACACAACCACTCCTGAGGCCTAGTTGCAGGGCTACAGCATGCAGGGCGTGGCTGCAGTCAAAGTTGACCCTTCCCCCTTTAAGAGCTGGCCGGCGTCAGGGTGTCTGCTGACACTCACCACATGATCGCACCTGCGCTGCGCCCGGAATCGGCGTTATTAGGCTGCATCGCCGGATTAGCGCCTGAACACAGGGTTCCAACGCCTTGTGCAGCGCTCGGCCAAAAAGTTGGCCAAATCTACTGAATTTCGGCGAGCTCGCCTGCACTTTCCGGCGGGCGCTAAATTTGACGAGCGCCCGACTTTAGCGCCGCAATAGCATCAGAACTGAATTTCTAGGCCTCTATATTTCAAGTGCAGACCAGACATATTCCCACGAGGGTGAAAGGAAGGGCATCCAAACCTAGAGCTCCCTGGATGACCAAAGATATGGGGGGTAAATTTGATGAGGCCTGAAAATGGGCACAGGAATCGCGAAGCGCTTCTGCCCGCGACCATTGCAAGTAATGCAGGCAACACGCGAAATTCGTGCTGCCTGCTCGTTACCATGGTTGAAGCGCTGAGCCCAGCGCTGAGCCTAGCGCGGAACGTGCTGCTGGTTGGATCAGCGCTCAGCAGGGGGGTCCAATATCGTGGGAATTCTGATTGTTATTTAAAGGTTGCCTGCAGAGTGAAACTCTGTCTGCATTTCTTTGTGCTCATTGTAACTCATTGTGACTGGAGCTACGCAAAGGGGAAGTTAGCAATGTCACAACAGGGCACCTCGGTTCTTGGACACAGCACTGGCGGCCTTAGTGCAGGGGGTCGATAGGAGAAGACAGGTCCTCTACCTGCAGGGGCCCAGGAGGCCCCGCAGACAAACTGTACGAAGGCAGTGGGAGCAGATTGCTGAAGCGGTCAGTGCCACCAGTCTTTCCCCCAGGACCTGGATCCAGTGGCAGAAGTAGTTTAATGACCTCACATGAGTGGTCAAGATGCATGAATGCATCTTCAAAAGCCGTCTCCCACCATCTGCACCACAAGCCTCACACACTGCTCAATGCATCACACCCCCATCACTCACCTACCAACAATCTCTATCAACCATGACTCATGCCTCACAATCAAAATTTCACCACACCCTCACACACTTAGCACTGCTGCAAGCCTCACACCCACATCTCACACCTTGCACACAATGCCAGCTATTCAACCATGACAGGCACATCGCCCAAACACATTGCACCACACTCAGTGACACAGTTCCCTTTCTCTTGCAGGCCAAGGTGCCGCATAACTGGCGCCAGTAGGAGCTAACAGGTGGGAGGGGGCGGGCGGGGGCGGCATGCATGGCTGCAGAACCTAACCCAGCTGGAAGAGACAGTTCTAGATATAATTGGAGGGGTCATCAATGAGGCTGTGGCGATTGGCGAGGCTGAAAGCATTGAATATGACAGTATGCTTAGACCTAATTCTTCTTCTCCCATCCCACTTCACCCTCATCCTACAATTTCATCTCACTTCCAAGCTGCTGATGGTGTAAGCATGCACATCTTGCTCCCCCACTCACGTCACCACAATTCGACCCTTGTGCCCTTCTCTTTTCAGATGCCACCAGCCCAGCCTGTGCAGGAAGAGCTGGAGGAGGAGATACACTGTCACTCAATCTGACACTCCCAGGCACCAGCTCAGAAAATGGCATTGTGCGAACTTTAGAGGGTAGTACAGAGGCAGGATCTGCACGTGGTGAGCCACCGGGCATGAGTGGGCTGCAGCCAGGGCAGAGGGTAAGGGTAGCGCAGGTGCTAACTCCCCGGAGGACGAGCTCGTACACGAGTTCTGCTGCAGAGGACTCAGATGAGGACTTCGATGGGGCGGCCTTCAGAAGGAGGGCAATGGGCATGCACACAGAAATGCTTGGTACAATGGCAGGCCTGCCAGGGAGCCTCTTGTCACTGTCAAGGAGCATGGAGGAGTCCAGCTCCAACCTTGCACAGGGCTTTGTGCGAAGCTTGGAGCCCATGATTTCCAGGATGGAAGTGATGGACAACTCCATTACAGCATTTGTGGATCCAACCATGATGCTGGGTGCGATGGGCAATGTCACAGCTTCCATTGCAGCACAAGTGGAAGTGATCCAATGCCTGAGTGCTGCAGTGGAAGCTCAGACTTCTCTCATGCAAGCTCAGGCTGCCGCCATCATGGTGGTATTTACAAGTGTGTATAGGGGCTTGCAGGGTGTCACAGCAGTCCAACAATCTGTCCTGTAACAGATTACTAGGATTGCTGAGGGGCCACCTCAGGGGAGTGGCAGTGGCTCCGTGGAGATCGAACCTGCTGCCCTCTCTCAGGACGACTGCATTCATACTTCCACCACTGCCACTCCGCCAGTGCCCTTGCAGTTGCCTGTCAACCAGCCAGCCAAGACTGATGCCGCCCTGCCGAATTGGTCCAGTCTACAGCTGTGCTTTCTAGGCCCAGAGCTGCTTGAGGTCGTCCTGCAAGGCCATCTGCAGCGTCCCCCACGGAAAGTCAGCAGCCTTCCTCCAGCCATGCTGCAACCACTGGGGTAGCACTTTGTAGGAGCACTAGGATAGGCAAAGGCACACGGAAGACAGACACTAAGGGAATGCACAAAGGTGATTAGTTGACTTTGTAATGTAATTTTGGAATAAATCATTTATAAATTATATATTTGGAATATTTGTTTTGTGGTGGCTCTCATTTCAGCATTGTGGCCAAGAGGATGCTGTGATGTTCCGTGACAAAGGGATGATAAGGTGGGGAATGGTTGAGCAACAGAGATCTGGGGTTTCATTCAGGGGAACTGGAGTCTGATGATGCGCTCACAGAGATCTTCTCTAGAACAGGGATTTGAAGGCTGCCTCCTCCCTTCCTCCTCCTCTGACCTGCTCTTGTTGCCACAGTAGTTAAGTGGCTGGTCCAGTTAAGTTTCTGGTCAATGGTGACCCCCAGGATGTTGATGGTGGGAGATTCGGCATTGATAATGCCGTTGAATGTCAAGGGATGGTGGTTAGACACTCTTTTGTTGGAGATGGTCATTGCCTGGCACTTGTGTGGCGCGAATGTTACTTGCCACTTATCAGCCCAAGCCTGAATGTCATCCAGGTCTTGCTGCAAGTGGGCATGGACTGCTTCATTTTCTGAGGATTTGCAAATGGAACTGAACACTGTGCAATCATCAGCGAACATCCCCACTTCTGCCCTTATGATGGAGGAAAGGTCATTGATAAAGCAGCTGAAGATGGTTGGGCCTGGGACACTGCCCTGAGGAACTCCTGCAGCGATATCCTGGGGTTGAGATGATTGGCCGCCAACAACCACAACCATCTTCCTTTGTGTTAGGTATGACTCCAGCCAGTGGAGAGTTTTCCTCCTGATTCCCATTGACTTCAATTATACTAAGACTCCTTGGGTGCAACACTTGGTCAAATGCTGCCTTGATGTCAAGGGCAGTCACTCTCACCCCAGTTTTATACTGTTTTGGGGTGAGGGTACAGCTTTATACTGTTTTGGGATATGGGGTACAGTTTTATACTGTTTTGAGGATGTGAGTGCACAGTTTTATCCTGTAAAACAGATGCGGTATCAACGAATGTCTCGGCCGTTGTCGCTGATTTTGTTTATTTTTGGTAGGCAATGTCCTTCACGGAGGTGGAGCGGTGTAAAGATACCAACCAGAGGCCAAGTTCTTCCCACAAGGAAAAAGTTTAAAAAGAAAATCACAAGTGTGAATCACTCTCAGACCCCCTGCATGCCCATCCTAGGAGCGAGTGCAGAACTCTCTGAGCATCAGCCCGTACATGACCTGAGGAGGCTGAGGAGGGGGAAATGGGAGTAAATTATACTCAAATCAATAAGTTGAATGTGAGCTGACTAAGAGCCTTTGCTTTCCCCCACGCTGCCAGAAAATGAATAAAATTGTGCTAGTTTTAACCAGCTTTTCCCCAGAAATGTTCAAGGGTATAGAATTTGCATATAATTTGTGTTTTGTTTATTTTAATTTTCCTTCCGTGTGAACCATTACTTCAGCAGCACACACTGCAGGCTTAAGAAGCAGCATCTTTCTGCATTTCTGGTCACCCAGTTAGAAATGTTTCACTAGTTTTTATGGGTTGTTAACCATGAGCAACATGTTTAAAGTGCAGATATTACTTTTCTGATTACAATTTGTTTACTGGCTGCCATGGTTACAAATCTCTTTCAGGCCCAGTGGTAACACACAGGACTGCATTTTCAGATCTCTGAGTCTCTCATCTCAACACACAGCAGCTTATCAGGTCAGGTTAGCATTGCCAGCTCTGGTCAGAGGCATTCCTGGAAGCTTGATCAAGCGACGTTCTGGCCACGTGATGTTCTGACCACGTGGCGTTCTGACCGCATGACATCTGATCACGTGATGTCTGATCATGCCATAGAGTCCTAGAGTCATAATGGCACAGAAGGAGGCCATTCGACCCATCTAGTCTGTGCCGGCTCTCTGTAGAGCAATCCAGTCAGTCCCATTCCCCTGCTCTATCCCCGTAGCCCTGCAAGTTTATTTCCCTCAAGTGTCTATCCAGTCTCCCCTTGAAAACATTGAGTGTGTCCGCTTCCACCACTTCCGTCAGCAGCAAGTTCCAGGTCATCACCACTCGCTGCGTAAAAAAGTTTTCCCTCACATCCCCCCTGTATCTCTTGCCCAAAACCTTAAATCTGTGTCCCCTAGTCCTTGTACCATCAACTAATGGGAACAGCCTTTCCCCGTCTAGCCTATCCGAACCTGTCATAATTGTGTACACCTCTATCAAATCACCCCTCAACCTCCTTTGCTCTGATGAAAACAAATCCAGCTTCTCCAACCTGTCTTTGTAGCTAAGATCCCCCATTCCCGGAACCATTCTGGTAAATCTCTTCTGCACCCTTTCAAGTACCTTCACATCCTTCCCAAAGTGTGGTGACCAGAACTGGACACAATACTCCAGTTGTGGCCTAACCAGCGCTTTATAAAGGTTCAGCATAACTTCCTACTTTTGTACTCAATACCTCTATTTATGAAACCCAAGATCCCATATGCTTTGTTAACCACCCTCTCAATATGTCCCGCCACCTTCAGGGACCTATGCACACTAACTCCCAGGTCCCTCTGTCCCTGCACACTCTTTAAAACTGTGCCATTAGGTGTGTATTTCCTCTCCCAGTTCCTTCTGCCAAAATGCATCACAGAATCACAGAAATCACAGAAACCCCACAGAGCAGATAGAGGCCATTTCGGCCCATCGAGCCTGCACCGACACATATCCCACCCGATCCCCGTAACCCCTACACCAACACATATCCCACCCTATCCCTGTAACCCCACGTATTTAATCCCCCTAACACTAAGGGTTCATTTATCATAACCAATCAACCTAACCCGCACATCTTTGGACTGCACACTTCTCTGTATTAAATTCTATCTGTCACTTGTCTGCCCATTCTGGCAGCCTTTATATGTCCTGTTGCAGTCGATTGGTATCATCCTCACTGTTTGCCACATCCCCAAGTTTGGTGTCATCGGCAAATTCAGAAATTCTACTCTGTATTCCAATATCCAGGTCATTTATATATATTTAAAAAAGCAGTGGCCCTAGCACTGACCCTTGGGGAACACCACTGTCTACCATCCTCCAGTTTGAAAAACAGCCATTTACCACAACTCGCTGTTTTCTGTCCTTAAGCCAATTCCTTATCCAAGCTGCCACTGACCCACCTATTCCATGAGCCTCAATTTTGTTAGCCAGCCTTCTGTGTGGTACTTTGTCAAATGCCTTCAGAAAATCCATGTAGACAACATCCATTGCATTCCCTTCATCAATCCGCTCTGTTACTTCATCAAAAAATTCAGTTAGATTAGTCAAACATGATCTGCCTTTTACAAATCCATGTTGGCTCTCCTTAATTAGCTTAAATCTCTCCAAGTGCCCGTTAATGTTTTCCTTGATTATTGTTTTTAAAACTTTACCCACCACAGATGTTAAACTGACCGGCCTGTAGTTACTAGGATTGTCCTTACCCTCTTTCTTGAACAATGGTGTCACATTTGCCACTTTCCAATCCTCAGGTACCTCCCCCGCATCTGGGGAAGATTAGAAAATTATGGCAAGCCCTTCGGTATCTCCTCCCCCAATTCCCTTAGCAACCTGGGATGCAAGCCATCTGGACCAGGCAACTTGTCCACTCTAAGCATACCCAGCCTTTCCAGTACATCCTGTCTATCAATTTTCACCCCTTCCATTGCTTCTACCTTTTCCACTTCTACCGATATTTTGTCAGCATCCACCTCCTTAGTAAATACCGATAGAAAGTACTCATTGAGTATTCTAGCCTTGCCCTGCACCTCTAAGCATATATCACCTTTTTTGTCTCTAATAGGCCCCACCCCGCCTCTTACTACCCGCTTACTGTTTACATGCCGGTAGAAGATTTTTGGATTCCTTTTTTATTAACTGCCATTCTACTCTCATAATCTCTTTTTGCCAATCTAATTTTCATCTTCATATCCCCTCTCAACTTATTGTATTTGGTCCGGTTCTCCGTTGAAAAAAATACCTGACATGCATCATACACCCTCTTTTTTTGTTTCATTATTTTCTCTATATCCCTCGTCATCCAAGGAGCCCTTACTTTGATTCCCTTACCTTTCCCTCTTGTTGGAATGTACCCAGCCTGTACTTGCAACATCTCCTCCTTAAAGATCACCCATTGTTCTGTTACAGTTTTTCCTGTCAGTCTTTGGTTCCATTTTACCCTGGCTAGATCCTTTCGCATCCCATTGAAGTTAGCCCTATTCCAGTTTAGAAGTTCCACTCTAGATTGTTCCTTGCTCCACTCCATTGCTGATCTAAATCTTATGATATGATGATCACTCATACCCAAGTGTTCTCCCACAGACACTTGGTTGACTTGGTCCACCTCATTCCCCAGCACCAGATCCAGCAATGCCTCCTTCCTAGTTGGGCCAAGAACATATTGGTCAAGGAAATTCTCCTGAACACATTTCAGAAATTCCTCCCCTTTCTTTCCTTTTACCCTAACATTATCCCAATCGATATTTGGGTAATTAAAGTCCCCCAATATCACCACTCTATAGCTCTTGCATATCTCTGCGATTTCCCTGCAGATTTGCCCCTCTACCTCCCTCCCTCTATTTGGAGGCCTGTAGAATTCCCCCATTAGTGTGATCAGACCCATTCTGCTCCTCTAACCAAATGGATTCTGTCCTTGTCCCCTCAAGAACATCCTCCCTTTCCAACACTACAATGTCTTCCTTAATCAGCACTGCCATCCCACCTCCCTTTTTTCCTTCCCTATCTTTTCTGAATACCTTGTACACTTGAATATTAAGTGCCCAGTCCTCACCGTTTTTAAGTCACGTTTCCGTTACTGCCACAACATCATCTTGCCACATGGCTATTTGTGCTTGTAGCTCACCAACCCTATTCACCACACTTTGTGCATTTACGTACATGCATTCTAAACACATTTTTGAATTTTTCGTAGTCCTTCTTAGTCTGCTCCTATCTAATATGATACTACTATGGCCTCTAGTACTATCTTCTCTAGTACTATCCAACACACTCACACTTTTATTCACCTTATTCCTCTTTTCTACTCCTATATGCTGGTGCCCATCCCCCTGCCAAGCTAGTTTAAACCCTCCCCAACAGCACTAGCAAACCTCCCCGCAAGAATATTGGTCCCGGCTCTGTTGAGGTGTAACCCGTTTGGCTTGTACAGGTCCCACCTTCCCCAGAAATGGTCCCAATGCCTCAGGAATCTAAAACCCTCCCTCCTGCACCATCTCTCCAGCCACGCATTCATCTGATCTATCCTTCTATTCCTGTATTCATTAGCACGTGGCACCGGGAGCAATCAGGAGATTACTACCTTTGAGGTCCTGCTTTTTAATCTCTCTCCTAGCTACCTAAACTCTGCCTGCAGGACCTCATCCCTCTTTCTGCCTATGTCGTTGGTACCGATATAGACAACGACCTCTGGCTGTTCACCCTCCCCCCTCAGAGTGTCCTGCAGCCACTCAGTGACATCCTTGACCCTGGCACCAGGGAGGCAACATACCATCCTGGAGTCACGTCTATGGCCACTGAAATGCCTGTTTGCTCCCCTAACTATTGAATCCCCGACAACTATTGTTCTTCCACTCTTTTTCCTCCCCACCTGTGCAGCTGAGCCGCCCGTGGTGACGTGGACTTGACTCTAGCTGCACTCCCCAGAGGAACCATCACGCTCACCAGTACTCAGAACAGAATACTGGTTGGGGAGCGTGATGCACTCCGGAGACTCCTGCACTACCTGCCTGGTCCTCCTCTTCTGTCTGGCGGTCACCCATTCCCTCTCTGCCTGCATACTCTTAAGCTGTGGGATGACCACCTCTAGAAATGTGCTATCTACGTAATTCTCAGCCTCGTGGATGCACTGCTGTCACTCCAGCCACTGCTCAAGCTCCGAAACCCGGAGCTCGAGTTGCTGTAGCTAGTGACACTTCCCACACATGTGGTCGTCCAGGCTATGCAAAGCGTCCAGGACTTCCCACATGGCACAGGATGTGCACTCCACGGGACTGAGCTGCCCTGCCATGCCTCTATTTAATAGACTAAGAACTAACCCAGCAGAAATAAACTTAAAACTTAACAAAAAACACTCCCCTGCTACTCACCAATCAGCTCTTTCCTTCTATTTAATAGGCTATTAACTAACTTAGCAGAAATAAGCTTATAAACTTTAAAAAAATACACTCACCAGCTACTCACCAATCAGTTCCTTCCCTTGTGCCAACATCACTTTTTTTTTACTCTGACGTTGGATTCCTACAACGTCATTTTTTCAAAAACTGCCTCTGTTGAGTTACTGCCGCTCCTTTTAACTGCTCTGCTCTCGTTGTGCTCCCTCCAGGTCCGCTCCTTCCGGTCTCAGGCTCCTGATCATGTGACATCTGATCATGTAATGTCTGACCATGTAATGTCTGACCATGTGACACCTGACCACATGCCGTTTGACCACATGACATTTACAAATGTTATTGTTCACCTTCTAAAGGCTGGGACCCCTGTAGCTCAGTACCTATGCTCGTGGTCTTGCACCAGCAGCTGTAGTGCGAGACGTTCTGAGAATCTCGGGTAATCCGGAAGGTCGACAAACCCTACGGTGAGGCCAGGTCTGACATCTCAGGAGCATCTTCAGCTTCTGTGCAGTCATTGAATCATAGAATTTACAGCACAGAAGAAGCTATTCGGCCTGTCAGGTCTGCACTGCTCTTTGATTTAACTATTTAATGGGTGCACACTCATTATATAAATGCAGTGACTTCTAAAAGCCCAAGACTTTTGTTTTGTCTGTTGAGTGGTTGCTGTGAAACCAGGGGGGGGGAGGGGGGTGTGGTGAGGGGTGGGTGAGGGCAGTGGTGCATAACTTGCCTCTGTGTCAATAAAAAGCTATTTCCCCCTCTGGCCTTCATTAATATTTAAGTTAGTAGAGGAGATGGGCAGCCATTTTCTCCTTGGCCATGGGATCAAGGATGCCCTGGAGCACCCATTTCAGGGAACAGGATTTTTCGTTCAGCTTCCTTTCATTGCCGTCTGTGTTGATCAAGGTGAGGACTAGTCAAAGCTGAGGAATGGAGCCTCTCCTGTTTCAGGCAGGTATAACCTGTTGAGCTGCCGAGTAAAACCCTCCCTCTGCGCTGCCCCGACAATGGGCCTCAACTCCTCCTGCACCAGCGTGACATCTTTCATTTGCCATACCAGCCGTCCCATGGCACTATTTCGAAGAGGAGCTGGGGAGTTCTCCCTGGTATCCCGGCCAATGAACATCACTAAAAAACAGATTATCTGGTCATTATCTCAGTGCTGTTTGCGGGAACTTGCTGTGCACAAATTGGTTACTACATTTCCTACATTACAACAGTGACTACACTTGAAAAGTACTTCATTGCCTGCCTGTAAAGCGCTTTAGGATGTCCTGGGGTTGTGAAAGGTGCTATATAAATGCAGGTCTTTCTCTTTCCCCGAATTTGGCCATTTGCCTTTGACTTTTGTAGGCTGTGTGCTTTGATAGTCTGGTTCGGAGGGCGAGCGTAATTTGTTAATTGAGTAGCAGTGACAGGAGCAAGCTGACTGCTTAAAGAACTGGTCTCGTGGCAGAGGAAGAAATAAAGAGAAGGGAGGAGGGGAAGGAACGGGAAAAGGGGATGGGGAACGGGGATGAGGAAAAGGGGAAAAGAGGGAAAAGCACTGGGGGGGGAGAGTGCACCTATATAAAGTGAGGAGGGAAAATAATTCAAATGACCTTTAAATTAGAGGAGCCAAGATGACTGATATTATGATATGATAATGGTTATTGTCATCTTAAAATGCCATTTCACTAATCATATTTTGTTGGTTTATAATGCTTCAATCCCCACGAGATTTTACGCACTGATATCTTTAGCTCATGCACATGAACGCAGGAAAATCATTTGCTGATTACTTTTAAACTTATTCTGTCCGACCTTCCCTTAGTCACATGCAGTAGGTGCTTGGTGCTCGGAATGAGGGATCCAGTATTTTGCGATGGGTTTAGAAATCATTTCAACAGCTGACGGGGGAGTTTGGTATTGCTCCAAGAAGCCTCTCTCAGTATCTCTGGCTAGGACATTTTGATAATCAGGAGAATGTTCGGTGCCTTAGTAAAAACAGAATGAAAAAGGGCACAACAAGGAGCTGGTTCTGTGGAACTTCCCGCTTAATAATTGACATGTGCAATGGGAAAAAACAATGAGCTGCATTTAATATAAGAATGGGTTTTAAATTATAATTACATTGCTGAAGATTCTTGCAGCAGGGTATGGAATACAGAGCCCTGGGATTTTAACCTGTGCTCAATAACAGAAAGTTAGTTCTTTAAAGGAAAAGCTTAGCTGGGGACCTACTTTCAAGGTAAGTTACCCATCCCCCATCTATATACTGTTAACAAATTGACTAGAAATCTCCCAGCTTATAGGAGATATCCTCATTTAATTGCCCCCTTGTCAACACCCACCTTTCCAGCCTCTCATCACATCAAGGAGTTGCTCCAATAACCTGGGGACAGGTACAATCAGCCAGGGTTCCACTACCCAGTGATCCAGCAAAGGTGTGTGCATTCAGGAAGATGAGGACAGGGTCCTTCTTTGATCTCACAAAGGCCTTCGACACTGTCAACCGTGAGGGATTATGGAGTGTCCTCCTCAAATTCGGCTGCCCTCAAAAGTTTGTCACTATGCTCCACCTGCTTCACGACGACGTGCAAGCCGTGATCCTGACCAACGGTTCCACCACAGATCCAATTCACGTACGGACCGGGGTCAAGCAAGGCTGTGTCATCGCACGAACGCTCTTCTCAATCTTCCTTGCTGCAATGCTCCATCTCACCCTCAATAAGCTCCCCACTGGAGTGGAGCTAATTTACAGTCGCCTCCAGTCCAGATCCAAGGTCATCCCATCCTCTGTCGCCGAATTACAGTATGCAGACAATGCTTGCGTCTGCGCTCACTCGGAGGTCGAACTCCAAACCATCGTAAACATCTTCACCGAAGCATACGAGAGCATAGGCCTTACACTAAACATCCGTAAGACAAAGGTCATAGAAACATAGAAACATAGAAGATAGGAGCAGGAGTAGGCCATTCGGCCCTTCGAGCCTGCTCCGCCATTCAATGAGATCATGGCTGATCATCCAAATTCAGTACCCTGTCCCTGCCTTCTCCCCATATCCCTTGATCCCTTTAGCCTTAAGAAATATATCCAACTCTTTCTTGAATATATTTAATGAACTGGCCTCCACCGCCCTCTGTGGCAGAGAATTCCACAGGTTCACCACTCTCTGGGTGAAGAAATTCCTCCTCATTTCAGTCCTAAATGGCTTACCCCTTATCCTTAGACTATGACCCCTGGTTCTGGACTCCCCGGCCATCAGAAACATCCTTTCTGCATCTAGTCTGTCCAGACCTGACAGAATTTTATAGGTTTCGATGAGATCCCCTCTCAATCTTCTAAACTCCAGTGAGTATAAGCCCAATTGACACAATCTCTCCTCGTACGTAATTCCTGCCATCCCAGGTATCAGCCTGGTGAATCTTCGCTGCACTCCCTCCATGGCAAGAACGTCCATCCTCAGGTAAGGTGACCAAAACTGCACACAATACTCAAGGTGCGGTCTCACCAAGGCCCTGTACAACTACAGCAAGACATCCTTGTTCTTGTACTCGAACCCTCTTGCTACGAAGGCCAACATACCATTTGCCTTCTTAACCGCCTGCTGCACCTGCATGCTTACCTTCAGCGACTGGTGCACAAGAACACACAGGTCTCTTTGCACTCCCCCTTCTCCCAATCTATTGCCATTCAAATAATAATCTGCCTTCCTGTTTTTGCCACCAAAGTGGATAACCTCACATTTATCCACATTATAGTGCATTTGCCATGTTTCTGCCCAATCACCCAACCTGTCCAAATCGTACTGGAGTTTCATGACATCCTCCTCACAGCATACCCTCCCACCCAGATTTGTGTCATCTGCAAATTTGGAGATATTACATCCAATTCCCTCGTCCAGATCATTAATATATATTGTGAACAGCTGGGGTCCTAGGACCGATCCTTGCGGTACCCCACTAGTCACTGCCTGCCACTCGGAAAACGACCCGTTTATTCCAACTCTTTGCTTTCTGTCCGCCAACCAGTTCTCTATCCAAGTCAATACCTTGCCCCCAATCCCATGTGCCTTAATTTTACACGCTAACCTCTTATGCGGGACCTTATCGAAAGCCTTCTGAAAGTCCAAATACACCACATCCACTGGTTCTCCCTTATCTATTTTACCAGTTACATCCTTGATGCATTATCAACAACACCAAAGACTACGAGTTGAACTTATACGAAGTAGGCTTTTATTGACTAAGAACTGGAGCATGCCTCTGCTAGTGGATCCATCCTAAGAGCTCCCGGGGGAAGGGTGGTGAGTCACCTTTATACCCGGGCTTAGGGGTGGAGCCAGGGGCGGAGACATGCCCGGACCTGTACAGAGTTAACAGTGGTTTACCACACAGACATGTACAGAGTTAGCAGTGGTTTACCACATTCACCCCTCGTTTAAAAAAGAGTCCGGCGGGGTGAAGTGTTTCAAAAGTTCGTATACGAAAGTCTCTCCAGGGGTCTTGTCTGCCGTAATGATCTTCGTGGTGCCGGTTGCGGCGGTTCTTTGCCCGCGGCCGCTTCTCGCGTGGGACGGAGCACTGGCGTGTCGTCCTCTCGGGGTAGGGATGGCACCGGCATGTCGTCAGTTCGTGGTAGACACCCCGGTGGTGCGTCGTGGGTAGTGGTGGTGGGCGGAGGTAGTGGATGGTGATCGATGGTGTTTCAGGTGGTACCTGAGGGTGCGAGGTCTCGAATTGAGACTGTGTCCTCCCGCCCGTCAGGATACGCCACGTAGGCGTACTGTGGGTTGGCGTGGAGGAGGTGAAACTTTCCGACCAGGGGATCCGTCTTATGGCTCCTCACGTGTTTCCTGAGCAGGACGGGTCCCGGAGACGTCAGCCATGGCGGTAGTGATGTCCCCGAGGTGGATTTCCTGGGGAAGACGAACATCTTCTCGTGAGGGGTGGCGTTTGTGGCAGTACAGAGCAGTGATCGTATGGAATGGAGCGCATCGGGGAGGACATCTTGCCAGCGGGAGATTGGGAGGCCCTTGGATTTTAGGGCGAGCATGGCGGTCTTCCACACCATTGCGTTCTCCCTCTCTACCTGTCCGTTACCCCGGGGGTTGTAGCTGGTAGTCCTGCTCGTGGCTATGCCCTTCTCGAGCAGGTACTGGCGCAGCTCGTCGCTCATGAACGACGAGCCCCTGTCGCTGTGGATGTAATTGGGGAAGCCAAATATGGCGAACAGGTCGTTGAAGCACCTGATGACTGTGGCGCTGGTCATATCTGGGCAGGGGATGGCGAAGGGGAAACGGGAGTACTCGTCAATAATATTGAGGAAGTACGTGTTGCGGTCAGAGGAGGGAAGGGGCCCCTTGAAATCGACGCTGAGACGTTCGAAGGGGCAGGTGGCTTTAATCAGGTGTGCCTTGTCTGGCCTATAAAAATGCGGTTTGCATTCGGCGCAGACCTGGCAGTTCCTGGTCATGGTCCTGACCTCCTCGATGGAGTAAGGCAGGTTGCGAGCTTTAATAAAATGGAAGAACCTGGTGACCCCCGGGTGGCAGAGATCATTGTGGAGGGTCCGTAGCCTATCGACTTGTGCATTGGCACATGTCCCACGGGATAGGGCGTCTGGGGGCTCATTAAGTTTCCCGGGCCGGTATAAGATATCGTAGTTGTAGGTGGATAACGCGATCCTCCACCGCAATATCTTATCATTTTTGATTTTCCCCCTTTGTCTGTTGTTAAACATAAATGCTACTGACCGTTGGTCAGTGAGCAGGGTGAAACGTTTACCGGCCAGGTAATGCCTCCAGTGCCGTACCGCCTCCACTATCGCCTGGGCCTCCTTCTCGACTGAGGAGTGTCGAATTTCGAGGCCCTGGAGGGTCCGTGAAAAGAAGGCCACGGGTCTCCCCGCCTGGTTAAGGGTTGCGGCTAGGGCGAAGTCGGATGCATCGCTCTCCACTTGGAAAGGGATGGACTCATCCACTGCGTGCATTGTGGCCTTCGCAATGTCCTCTTTTATGAGGGTGAAGGCCGCACGGGCCTCTGCCGTCAGGGGGAAGGAGGTTGACTTGATGAGGGGCCGGGCTTTGTCCGCATAGTTGGGCACCCACTGGGCGTAGTAAGAGAAGAACCCTAGGCATCTCTTCAGGGCTTTTAGGCAGTGGGGGAGGGGTAGTTCCAGGAGGGGGCGCATTCGGTCGGGGTCGGGGCCGATGACTCCGTTTTCCACCACGCAGCCAAGAATAGCGAGGCGCGTGGTGCGGAACATACATTTTTCTCTGTTGTATGTCAGATTCAGCCGTTGGGCCGTACGGAGGAATTTTTCTAGGTTGGCGTCGTGGTCATGCCGGTCATGGCCGCAGATGGTGACGTTGTCTAGATAGGGGAAAGTGGCCTGCAGCGCGTTCTGGTCAACCATCCGGTCCATCTCCCTTTGGTGACGCCGAAGGGGACTCGGAGGAAGTGGTAGAGGCGACCGTCAGCCTCGAAGGCCGTGTACTGGCGGTCCTCAGGCCTGATGGGGAGCTGGTGGTATGCCGACTTCAGATCAATCGTCGAGAATATCCGGTATTGTGCTATCTGGTTGACCATGTCAGATATGCGGGGAAGTGGGTATGCGTCTAATTGCGTGTATCGATTGATCGTCTGGCTGTAATCAATAACCAGGCGCTGTTTTTCGCTGGTCTTCACTACCACCACTTGGGCTCGCCATGGGCTGGTGCTGCCCTCGATAATCCCTTCCCTCAGGAGTCTTTCTACTTCTGATTTAATAAAGCTCCTATCCCCGGCACTGTACCGCCTGCTTTTAGTAGCAATTGGCTTGCAGTCTTTGGCGAGGTTAGCGAACAACGGGGGGGGGGGTTTGACCTTCAGGGTGGACAGGCTGCATACTTTGCGCGGCGCCGTGTTTAAATTCTGCCGGCTGCAGACTGTAAGTGGGGGCAGGGGCCCACCATATGCCATCGTGACGCTCTCCAGATGGCACTGGAAGTCTAATCCTAGCAGTACGGGAGCGCAGAGCTGTGGCAGGACGAGGAATTTAAAATCTCTGTACTCCACGCCGTTCACTGTCAGAGTCGCTACACAGTAGCCGCCGACGTCCGCCGTATGGGACTTTGAGGCCATAAAGACCTGGTGGCGTGTGGGCATAACCGATAGGGAGTAGCGTCGCACCGTGTCGGGGTGGATGAAGCTCTCTGTGCTTCCGCAGTCGAAAAGGCAATTTGTGGCATGGCCATTTACCTTTACGTTCATCATGGACCTGGCTAGTTGATGGGGCCTAGATTGGTCCAGGGTGATGGAGGCCATCGTCGAGGTCGGTGGGTCACTGTAGTATTCGCCCGCGCCGGGGGCCTGGTCCCGAAATGGTGTCCAAGATGGCGGCTCCCCCGCGGCTGGTGGTGCCCAAAATGGCGGCCCGCACGGCTCACACGTGGTTGGTGGGGTCCAAAATGGCGGCCTACACGGTTCACACGCGGCGCTGCTGGAATTGGGGGGTCAATTTCGCCCTGCACACTCTCGCGTAGTGGCCTTTCTTGCCGCATTTGGAGCAGGTCGCGTCCTTTGCTGGGCATTGCTGTCTGGGGTGCTTGGCCTGGCCGCAGAAGTAGCATTTCTGGCCTCTGGTCATTGCAGCTGTAGTTGGGCTGCTGGCGGCTTGTGGCCTTACCGGGTCCCAAGATGGCTGCTCCCGTGATATCCACGTGGCCATCCGGTCAGGGGGGTAGGCGTCCATGTTCTGGAGGGCCACGTCTAACGAGTTAGCGAGGGCCACCGTCTTCTGCAGGTCGAGCCCCCTCTGTTCCAGCAGCCTCTGCCGAGTATAGTTGGACCTGATGCCGGCTACGTAGGCGTCTCGGATCAGGTCTTCCGTGCATTCCTTGGCCGTCACCGCTTTGCAATTACAGGCTCGGCCGAGGACTCTCAGTGCCAGTAAATATTCGGCGCCCGATTTCCCAGGGCGCTGTTTTCGGGTAGCCAGGAGGTGTCTGGCATAGACCTCGTTAACAGGCCTCACGTATTGTTCCTTTAGCGTTGTGATGGCGGCCGCGTAAGTTGTGGCGTCTCGGATGATCGAGTGGACTCGGTGGCTCACCCGTGAGTTCAAGACAAGCCGCTTCGCATCATCTGTAGTGACGGTAGTGCTGGAGGCCTCCAGGAAGGCTTCGAAACAGCTCAGCCAGTGTTCAAAGTTATTGGCTGCATCTGCTGCTTGAGGATCCAGCTCTAAACGTTCCGGCTTCAGGATTTGCGCCATGTCGAAAATTTAGTCAATAAAATTGATGCACTATCAACAACACCAAAGACTACGAGTTGAACTTATATGAAGTAGGCTTTTATTGACTAAGAACTGGAGCATGCCTCTGCTAGTGGATCCATCCTAAGAGCTCCCGGGGGAAGGGTGGTGAGTCACCTTTATACCCGGGCTTATGGGTGGAGCCAGGGGCGGAGACATGCCCGGACCTGTACAGAGTTAACAGTGGTTTACCACACAGACATGTACAGAGTTAGCAGTGGTTTACCACAATCCTCAAAAAATTCCAGTAGATTAGTCAAGCATGATTTACCTTTTGTAAATCCATGTTGACTTTGTCCGATCCTGTCACTGCTTTCCAAGTGCTCTGCTATTACATCTTTTATAATGGACTCTAGCATTTTCCCCACTACCGATGTCAGGCTTACCGGTCTATAATTCCCCGCTTTTTCTCTACCACCTTTTTTGAATAGTGGGGTAACATTAGCTACCCTCCGATCCATGGGTACTGTTCCAGAGTCTATCAAGTTCTGGAAGATGACCAGCAATGCATCTACTATTTCCAGGGCCACTTCCTTAAGTACCCTGGGATGTAGATTATCAGGCCCTGGGGATTTATCGGCCTTCAGTCCCATCAATTTTCCTAACACCATTTCCCTACAAATACTGATTTCTTTCAGTTCCACCCTTTCATCAGACCCCATGTTCCCCGACATCTCTGGGAGGTTATTTGTGTCCTCCTTTGTGAAGACAGAACCAAGATATGTATTTAGTTGGTCTGCCATTTCATTGCTCCCCATTATAAGTTCCCCTGATTCTGACTGCAAGGGACCTACGCTTGACTTCACCAATCTTTTTCTCTTCACATATCTATAGAAGCTTTTACAGTCAGTTTTTATGTTCCCTGCAAGCTTACTCTCATGTTCTATTTTCCCTTTCTTAATTAATCCCTTTGTCCTCCTTTGTTGAATCCTAAACTGCTCCCAATCCTCAGGATTATTGCTTTTTCTGGCCAATTTGTATGTGCTCTCCTTGGATCTTATGCTATCCCTAATTTCCCTTGTTAGCCACGGTTGAGTCACCTTTTTTGTTTTATTTTTATGCCAAACTGGGATGAACAACTTCTGTAGTTCATCCATTCGGTCTTTGAATGTTTGCCATTGCCTATCCACCGTCAACCCTTTGAGTGACATTCTCCAATCAATCCTACCCAACTCGCTCCTCAGACCATCGTAGTTTCCTTTATTTAAATTGAGGACCATAGTTTCTGAGTCAACTACTTCATTCTCCATCTTAATGAAGAATTCGATCATATTATGATCGCTCCGACCCAAGGGGCCTCGTACAACAAGATTGCTAATTAATCCTTTCTCGTTACATAATACCCAGTCTAAGATGGCCTGATCTCTGGTTGGTTCCTCGACATATTGGTTCAGGAAACCATCCCGTAAACACTCCAGGAATTCCTCCTCCACAGTATTGTTACTAATTTGGTTAGCCCAATCTATATGTAGATTAAAGTCACCCATGATGACTGCTGTGCCCTTATTGCATGCTTCTTTAATTTCCCTTTTAATGCTATCCCCAACCTCCGCCTTACTGTTTGGAGGTCTATATACCACTCCCACTAATGTTTTTTCCCCTTAGTATTTCTCAATTCTACCCATACAGATTCCACCTCATCAGAGCTAATATCCTTCATTACAATTGTGTTAATCCCTTCTTTAACCAGTAATGCTACCCCTCCTCCCTTTCCTTTTTGCCTACCTTTCCTGAATATCGAATACCCCTGGATGTTGAGTTCCCAGTCTTGGCCGTCCTTGAGCCACGTTTCCGTAATCCCAACCAAATCATATTTGTTTACCTCTATTTGCACAGCCAATTCATCCACCTTATTACAAATGCTCCTCGCATTAAGACACAAAGCCTTCAGGCTTGTTTTTTTAACGCTCTTAGACCTATTAGAATTATTATTTACTGTGGCCACATTTGATTTAAACCGTTGATTTCTCTGACTGCCACTTTTGTTTTTCTCCTTCCTATCTTTTGCTTTTATCCTTGTTTCCCTTTCCTCTGTCTCCCTGCTCAGGTTCCCAACCCCCTTCCATTTTAGTTTAAACCCTCCCCCAGAGCACTAGCAAACACTCCCCCTAGGACATCGGTTCCAGCCCTGCCCAGGTGCAGACCGTCCGGTTTGAACTGGTCCCACCTCCCCCAGAACCGGTTCCAATGTCCCAGGAACTTGAATCCCTCCCCCTGGCACCATTCCTCTAGCCACGTATTCATCTGAAGTATCCTTCTATTTCTACTCTGACTAGCACATGGCACTGGTAGCAATCCTGAGATTACTACCTTTGAGGTCCTGTTTTTTAATTTACCTCCTAACTCCCTATATTCCACTTTTAGGACCTCATCCCGCTTTTTACCTATATCGTTGGTGCCTATATGCACCACGACAACTGGCTGTTCACCCTCCCCTTCCAAGATGTTCTGCAGCCGCTCGGAGACATCCTTGACTCTTGCACCAGGGAGGCAACACACCATCCTGGAGTCTCGTTTGCGGCCGCAGAAACGCCTATCTATTCCCCTTACAATTGAATCCCCTATTACTATAGCTCTACCACTCTTCTTCCTCCCATTCTGTGCAGCAGAGCCACCCCTGGTGCCAGGAAGTTGGCTGCTGCTGCCTTCCTCTGATAAGCCATCCCCCCCAACAGTACTCAAAGTGGTATATCTGTTGGAGAGGGGGATGGCCACAGGGGACCCCTGCACTACCTGCCTGCGCCTAGTACACTGCCTGTTGGTCACCCGTTCCCTTTCTTCCTGTCCAACCTCTACCTGTGGTGTGTCCAACTCCGTAAACATGCTATTCACGATGTCCCAAGCATGGTGAGCGCTCCAGTATGCATCCAATCGCAGCTCCAGTGCCGCAATGCGGTCTGTCAGTAGCTGCAGCTGGGTGCACTTCCTGCACATGTAGTTGTCAGGGACACAGGGAGTGTCCCTGAGTTCCCACATATCGCAGGAGGAGCAGATCACGGGGCCGGGCTGTCCTGCCATGACTTACCCTTTAATTAATTGAGTTTAAATTAAATCAATCAATCCCACTAATTACACTACAGTTAAATAGTTTACCAACAGTCCCCGCTAAACCAGAGAGACCTTAGAAACTATAAAACAGAGTTAAAGTTTAAAAAAGAGAGAAATACTCACCAACCAATCACTTACCTGCTTCCTGCTGGCGTCACACTTGGATTACTTTTTACCTCTCTCCCGGAACCTGGATTGGTCTCGGGGCTCTGGTGCTCCCTCGCAGGTCCGCTGCCTCTCCGGTCTCGGGGCTCTGGGCCTCGCTGCCTCGGGCTGCTCTTTGAGTAGCTCCGCCGCCTCTGGTGATCCCTCGCAGGTCCGCTGCCTCTCCGGTCTCGGGGCTCTGGGCCTTGCTGCCTCGGGCTGCTGTTTAAGTACCTCCGCTGCCTCTGGTGATCCCTCGCAGGTCCACTGCCTCTCCGGTCTTGGGGCTCTGGGCCTCGCTGCCTCGGGCTGCTGTTTAAGTACCTCCGCCGCCTCTGGTGATCCCTCGCAGGTCCACTGCCTCTCCGGTCTCGGGGCTCTGGGCCTCACTGCCTCGGGCTGCTCTTTAAGTAGCTCCGCCACCTCTGGTGATCCCTCGCAGGTCCGCTGCCTCTCCGGTCTCGGGGCTCTGGGCCTCGCTGCCTCGGGCTGCTGTTTAAGTACCTCCGCCGCCTCTGGTGATCCCTCGCAGGTCCGCTGCCTCTCCGGTCCTCTACCAACCTGCCCCCGCCACACAGTACTGCCCCCTGATTATCAAAATCCACGACAAGGCCTTGGACAACATGAACCACATTCCATACCTCGGGAGCCTACTGTCAACAAGGGCAGACGTCGACGGCGAAGTCTAACACCGCCTTCAGTGTGCCAGTGCAGCCTATGGTCGCCTGAGGAAGAGAGTGTTTGAAGACCAGGACCTCAAACCCGGCACTAAGCTCATGGTCTACAGGGCAGCAGTGATACCTGCCCTGCTGTATGCCTCAGAGACATGGACCATGTACAGCAGGCACCTCAAAGCACTGGAGAGGTACCACCAACGCTGCCTCTGCAAGATCCTGCAAATCCATTGGCAGGATAGGTGCACCAACGTCAGTGTTCTTGCTCAGGCCAACATCCCCAGCATTGAAGCTCTGACCACGCTCAATCAGCTCCGATGGACGGGTCACATTGTCCGCATGCCCGATACGAGACTCCCAAAACAAGCACTCTACTCGGAGCTCCGGCACAGCAAGAGAGCCCCAGGTGGGCAGAGGAAACGCTTCAAGGACACCCTCAAAGCCTCCTTGAAAAAGTGTAAAATCCCCACCAACACCTGGGAATCCGTGGCCCAAGACCGTACAAAGTGGAGGAGAAGCATCCGGGAAGGCACCGAACACCTCGAGTCTCTTCGCCGGGAGCAAGCGGAAGCCAAGCGCAGGCAGCACAAGGAGTGCACGTCAACCCAAGCACCCCACCCACCCGCCCCTTCAACCACCATCTGCCCCACCTGTGACAGAGACTGTAGGCCCCGCATTGGACTAATCAGTCACCTGTGAGCTCATTTTTAATGTGGAAGTAAGTCATCCTCGGTTCCGAGGGACTGCCTAAGAAGAAAGGAAGGAGGACAGGTTTGATCCCCAAATCCAACCCACGCATTGGGAGTGCGTCTCCACAAAAATACCCTTTGCTAACAGGACTTATAAGTGAAGAATGGTTACATGGGTGATATACTGGAGGGCAGTCAGTGCCCGAGGATTTGTCCCCCAGCTAGGAGTCACCATCACAAGGGTGAGGTACTGGAGGGTGATCAGTGCCCGAGGAGCCATACCCCAGCAAGGAGTCACCATCACATAGGTGAGATATTGGACGGTGATTAGACACCATGGAACTCTACCCTATCAAGGACGTTACTACCTTGAGGAGAAAAGGAGAGAGAAAAATTTGAATCAAAATTACCAACTGTACTTACAATAGGCTAAATAGCTCTTGTTTAAAGCTTATTTAAATATGAAGCCCATTGCCTGAAGTCCAGCTGCTCATAACTTCCCAGCGAAAAGCATTGTCAGTATTCTGCCCCACTGTAGGTTCTGCAATAGGAAAATGTAACCGGTGCTGTTAGCGCAGTTTATGATAATTAGTACAGATATAACTGCTTCAATAATTCTGCCGTTCTTACTAATCTACTAAATGCCTCGATTAGTACCCACATCAGATTTTACAACAAGGTCATTCACAGACAAAAATCGCAGACTTCCTGCTGCTAGAATTAATGTTGGCAAATTGTCCTTCACTTCTACTGCTGTTCCATTGTGGAACTCAACTCCAATTAGCATAAAATTACAGTATCAACAAATCTGCAGCTAAGGCAGAAGTATAATGGTGGGTGTTTTTACTTTGCAATCTGTAATCACAGTTCACTGTGACGACAAACTCTTTATTTCTAGTGCCAACCTTCTCTTATTGTTGGTCTCTTTTTTAGTAGTTTACTTCTGTGCTGAGGTTCAGTCTGTTAAATCTCAAGGCCTAGAAATTCAGTGACCTTAGCACCGATTTTGCGGCGCTAGAGGGCCTAGCGCTGCAATTGGCGCCGGTTCCTAAATTGCCTGGGGCCCTTCCGCGGCGGTAGACCGGTAGCGCTGCGCCAGCACCGATGACATCATCGGTGTGCGCAGCGTCCCGGTTGCCGTGGTAACCCGGCCCCAAGCCGAAATTCAGTTGCACTCGCCTCGCCCGTGGCAGGCGCAACTAAGACTCTGGCAACAGAGTCTTCCCCCAGTGTGCGCCGGCGCATAAAGGTGGAGCGGCGGCCGGCCGCGTTCCCGGCGGCCGCCTGCCCGCACCTCCCTTCCCGGACTCCTGCATTCCCCCCCCGCAGCCCTGATCAGTGTCTCATGCGAGCCCGCCACTTCCCCGAGGTGCCGGGCTCAGATGTCGGGTCAATCCGCCGGACAGTTGTCGGCTGCAGGCAGCTCCTCCTTAACAGGAGGAGGAGGCCTGCAGTTCCCCCGCCTGCCGCACCGCATCGGGTGCCGCAGCGGGGGATTAGCGCCGGGAAACCCAAGTTCACGCCCGTTTTGAGGCGCTAAAGGAGGGTTTTAGCGCCCGCCGCCGTCTGGGCCCGGCGCACCCGAATTTTCGTCGGGCGCTGCCGCATTACCGCTGGCGCAAACTTTCTGGCGCTACAGCCCTGGCAAGACCAGAACCCAATTTCTAGGCCCAAGAGTTTAATAACCTTGCTTGTATAACAATTAAAAGAGTACGCAGGAGACAGAGTTCAGTTCACAGCCATCACTTTCCAGAGAATCTTCTCAACTCCATGCACTCTATTTCCCATAGTGCATTGCACATCACAACTACGGTAAGCTATGTGGGACAATTCAAATACAACATTCAAAATACACAACATCTCCTCCCCTCTTACATTAGATGTCCCAATAGAACCACACATTTTTTAAAACACAATAACCTGGGAGTGAGGGTAGACTTCCTCCAACCATGGCTATACCCATGGGGATTATTCTGCCCCAGATAAAGGGTAAGCCTCTGAATTATAAGTTCAAACATATAGGGGCCCGCCGCTCTCTGGTAGGATACCGGCGGTCAACCTGGCTCTCCAGTTCATTGTCTCTCACAGGTGACGTCAACACAGGTGTAGGCGGCTGAGGTGCCTGTATACAGGTCTCCCTTGCTGATGAGATAGGGGCTGAAGCGGCTGCTTCCTCAGAAGGTGAGCCTCTCGGTGTAGAAGGCGGATGACCCACAGCGTCACCCAATGGCAGATAAACTGCTGTTGGTGGCTCAGTGGGTGTTGCTGCACTTCGTAGAAGCTGATCGGTGTGTCTCTTCCAGACAATGTCCTCGGGTGTCTGTACAGTGTAGGATACTGGACCAGTCTGTGCAATGACAGTAGCAGGAACCCACTTAGGTCCACCACTGTAGTTACGTGCCAACACATGTTAACCTGGACTGAAGACTCTGTCTTTGGAGCGTTGTTCACGTCGCTTGATCTGCTTGTCCTGCTGATACTGTACCACGTCTTTCACCTTTGGCGGTTTCAGCAGGTCGAAGTTGGTTCGTAGCTCTCTTTTGAGCAGTAGAGTGGCAGGTGATGCTTTTGTGGTCGCATGTGGTGTGTTCCTGTAAGTCAACAGGAAACTATTCAGGCGCTGATGAAGCGTTCCCTGGCCTTGCGATGCCTTTAGAGAGTGTTTCATGGTCTGAACAAACCTCTCAGCTAGACCATTGGTCGCAGGGTGGTATAGTGCAGCCCTGATATGTTGTACGCCATTCACCTGCAGAAATGTAGCCATTTCTTGTGACACCCACTGTGGACCGTTGTCTGAGACAAGTTGCATCGGAGATCCAAATCGGCTGAACACCTCACCTAACTTCTCGATGGTCTTCTCAACGGTGGTGGACCTCATTATAACAACCTCTGGCCACTTACTGTGCGCGTCAACAGCCACCAGAAACATTCTCTCCTCGAATGGACCTGCAAAGTCTACATGAATGCGGTGCCATGCTTCCTCCGGAAAGTCCCAGGGGTGAAGAGGTGCAAGCTGTGGCACATTACGAACTCTCTGACATGAGGAACAGGTTTTAGCTTTGTCCTCAATCTGTCCATCCATACCCGGCCACCAGAAGTAGCTCCTCGCTATTTCTTTCATATGAACCATTCCGCAGTGTCCAGAGTGTAGTTGCTGTAACACTGGTTTCTGTAGCGATGGTGGAATAACCACTCTCCTCCCCCACAGCAAACATCCAGACTGCACCGACAGTTTGTTTCTCCTTAAGAGATATAGTTTCAGGTTTGGGTCATCGCTGTCAAGCTTGCCCCTGACGATAATGTCCAGCACTGCAGACAACACTGGGTCATTTCTGGTGTTTCGTCGGACCTGTGTCGAAGTAACAGGCGCGTTCTCCACCTGCCTAAAATAGCAGATGTCCATGCTACGCGTCATAGGCTTGGTGACAGGCAGCGGCAACCTGGAAAGACCGTCAGTGTTGCCATGCAGGTCAGACTTATGATATCTAATGTCAAATGTGTGTGCAGACAACAGCAGCGCCCACCTTTGCATTCTGCTCACAGCAAGTGACGGAATCCCTGTATGTGACCCGAAGATGGTCATGAGAGGGCGGTGATCTGTTAGTAGGGTGAATTGTCTCCCGTACAAATATTGGTGAAACTTGCGAACGCCAAAAACGATGCTCAGTGCTTCTCGTTCTATTTGGGCGTAGTTAGTTTCAGCTCTGTTCAAAATCCTAGATGCGAATACTATCGGCTTCTCTTCTCCGTTTGGCATGATATGAGAAATGACCGCTCCCACACCATATGACGATGCATCGCAAGCTAACTGTATTGGTAATGAAGGGTTAAAATGCGTCAAAGCCTCTGACTTCAGGAGCGTGTCCTTTGCTGTCATGAACGCCTCCTGGCACTTGTTAGTCCATTCCCACTTCTTGTCTTTACATAGCAACCAATGCAGCGGCCTCAGCATCGAGGCTAGGTTCGGTATGAACCGTCCATAGTAGTTCAGAAACCCTAGAAAAGAACGCAGCTGGCTGATATTTTCAGGTGCTGGGGCATCCACGATTGCCTTGGTCTTGGATGGTGCCTTGTGAAGGCCTGTGGCATTGATCACATGACCGAGGTACTCAACTGATGCCTGAAAAAAAATCGCATTTATCCCTGCGATCTCTGAATCCGTAATCCTTCAGTCTCTGTAGCGTTGCGTCCAAGTTACGCAGATGGTCTTGGTCATCACACCCAGTAACTAAGATATCATCTAAGTAGCACTGGACTCCAGGCAATCCACTAAGGATCTGGTCCATAGCACGTTGGAGAAGCGCTGGAGCTGATGTAATTCCGAAAGGAAGTCGACGATACCTAAATAGGCCCTTGTGCGTCACAATAGTCAGCATTTCTCGTGACTGTTCATCCACATGCATTTGCAGGTAGGCTTGACAGAGTTCGATTGTGCTAAACTTCTGGCCCCCAGCAAGTCCCGCAAACAAATCATCTATATGGGGAAGCGGATATTGCTCCACCGACCCCGACCCCCGCCGACCCCCCCGCCGACCCCCACCGCCGACCCCGGCGACCCCCACCCCCGACCCCCCGCTGACCCCCCCGCAGACCCCCGCCGACCCCCCCGCCGACCCTGACCCCCGCCGACCCACCCCCGACAAATTTCCCAGTCTTATAAAATACCTTCCGAAATCCGAAATTTTCCGAAAACCGAAACACGGCTGGTCCCGAGGTTTTCGGATAAAGGATAGTCTACCTGTACAGGGTTAACAGTTACTTTAAAATCTCCACATATCCTAACTCCACCCCCTTTCTTGAGCACTGGTACGATGGGCATTGCCCATTCACTCACGCTGACTGGTTCTAGTACTCCGCTTTCAACTAGGGCTTCTAAGTCAGCCTCGAGTTTTGGTCTGATGGCATAAGGTACGGGTTGTGCCTTCATGAACTTGGGTTTGCTATCCTGCTTAATATGAAGCTTCACAGTAATATCTTTCATGCTACCCAGTTCTCCATTAAAGACTTCTGCATGATTCTTTAAGATGGCGGGTAAGCCTGGATCATTGTGTGACATCATGTAGACTGATGACCAGACTAATTTTATTCTCTCCATCCACAAACATCCCAGCAGGGAGGGGTAGTCTCCTTTAACTACGTAGAGTGGTAACTTCCTAGTTTGTCCATTCAACTGAACTGTGACCTCAGTGATACCTCTCACGGTTACTCTTTCACCGGTATATGTCTTTAACGCTATGTTAGCTGGCTGAAGTGGAAGGTGCTTTAATGTTTTTTTGTAGACTGTCTCTGACATAAGAGATACTGCTGCCCCGGTATCGATCTGCATTCGCACAGGCTGCCCCTCTAGCAAGGATGAGACCCAGTAGCCATGCGAATCCCCAGCTACAGTCAGCACGTTCAGTGATAGTTCCTCCTCTGAAGTGTCACTTGCCTCTGTTTTGTCCTGTGCTACAGAGCGGACATGCTTCTTTGTCTTTTGTCTGAATTTTTTTTTCTTCCTTCCATCTTTGACGTTTTCTCTGTGTCCTTTGTATTTCTGCATGCGCGCTGAATATGTCCCTTTTTACCACAGCTGTGGCAATCCATGTCCACACACCAGCATGCAGACGCAAGATGCCCCGTTTTGCCACAATGGAAGCATGGCCCTTGGCTCTCTGTTCTTACTTTGTGCACTTTTTCTGTTGCACCCAACTGTTGAGCTTCCTTAGCTGCCAATTACATGGAAATACTGATTTCAATGGCCTTTTGTAGAGTCAGATTACTCGCCGTTAATAGTCTCTTCTGTATGGCTTCAGTTCTCATACCACACACTAGCCTGTCTCTTATAGTATCATTTAGCACGTCATTAAACTCACAGTGCTCTGATAGTCTTTTTAGTGCAGCTACAAACATGGTCACTGTTTCTCCTTCTTCCTGGTTACACCTGTGGAACCTAAACCTCTCAGCTATGACTAGGGGTTTGGGTGAAAAATGCCCTTTTAGTATCTCCACAATTTCGCTATATTGTTTAGTCCCTGGTTTATCTGGATGCACTAAAGTACGCAAAAGATTGAAAGTCTTTGGTCCCATCACACTTAACAATGTAGGTACTACTTTGTTCCCTCCAATGTCATTTGCTTGTGTGAAGTATTCAAATCGTTCTGTGTATGAGCTCCATTGTTCAACATTCTCATCAAACGGTCCAATGTTACCGATAATTCCAGCCATTTTCCTTCTCTCAGGCTCCTAGTTATCATTCACTAAGGATCCTTCCAATGTTGAACTCAACTAAAATCACTATCAGTTATTTAGTGCTTCAATTCACAGATCGTTTCACAGTTGAATAAATGTCCTTCCCGATTTACTCACTGGTTTTCCTCCCCTTTCTCAGGTCGTTAGTACCTTATACGCTGTCTCGTCTTCCCGTCATTTCAAGCTCCTTTTCCCTCGAGCCAGCCTCACTTTAATTAACTGTCCATGGCAAAAATAACAGTTTTAAACACGTAAAACCCGACTATCCTCCGCACAGCAGAGCCACGTAAGTTCAGACGTCCTCGTCGCCACTTTTGTTAAATCTCAAGAGTTTAATAACCTTGCTTGTATAACAATTAAAAGAGTACGCAGGAGACAGAGTTCAGTTCACAGCCAACACTTCTCAACAACATGCACTCTATTTCCCATAGTGCATTGCACATCACAACTACAGTAAGCTATGTGGGACAATTCAAATACAACATTCAAAATACACAACACAGTCAGATATAAATCATTGACTAGACCTCAGCTAGAGTATTGTGTCCAATTCTGGGCACCACATTTTAGGAAGGATGTCAAGGCCTTGGAGAGTGTGCAAAGGAGAGTTACTAAAATGGCAGCAGGGACCAGGGACTTCAGTTACGTGGAGAGACTGGAGAAGCTGGGATTGTTCACCATAGAGCAGAAATGGCTAAGGGGAGACTTAATAGAGGTGTTCAAAATTATGAGGGTTTTTGATAGAGTAGACAGGAACTGTTTCCTCTGGCAGGAGGATCAGTAACCAGAGGACACAGATTTAAGATAATTGGCAAAAAATCTAGGGGGAGATGAAGAGAATTTCTTTTACTCAGCGCGTTGGTATGTCACTTACAACTGCACTTTCAAATTTCTGCAGCTACCAATCTGCTCAAACACACCCTCACCTCCACCTTTGTTGGCCTTCTTCCCTTTAAAACCGTTACTCTCTCTAACTCTGGTCGTTCCCCAGGTACAGCCCTCATCTCTGCTCCCTTAAGTCCAAAGGATGAATGTTTATGGACAACAACTGATTTAGCACATAAAGCACTATCGGGTCCTGCTCTACTCTGCCAAAACTATTCATCATCCTGGAATATAAACATAATCACCGGCTTCTCTTCTCCACTACAAGCCATCTTCTTAAGCCCCTTTCCCCTGCCTCCTTCACCCTCACCTCCAATAACAAATACGAGGAGCTCATGGACTTCTTTGTTACTAAGATTGAGACCATCTGCTCAGCTGCCTCTGCTGCTTCCCTTCCTTCCCCTAGCCCACCAGGCTAAACTTCCTCTAAGGTCCCCCCCTGCCCTAGAACTTGCATCTTTCTCTAGTTTCTCTCTTATCTCCCCTCATGCCCTCTCCGAGCTCATCTTGTCCATGAGATCCACCTCCTGCTCCCTCGACCCTATTCTCACCAAACTACTGACCGACCAAGTTCCCTTCCTGGCCCCCATGTTAGCTGATATTCTTAACAGTTCCCTCTCCACAGGTACTGTCCCCCTCCCCTTCAAACCTGCCATCATCACACCTCTTTTCAAAAAACCCACTCTTGACCCCATTATCCTTGCTAACTACTGTCCCATCTCTAACCTCCCTTTCCTCTCCAAAGTCCTTGAACGTGTTATCACCTCCCAAATCCGTTCCCATCTTTCACACAACTCCATGTTTGAATCCCTCCAATCAGATTTCCGCCCTGCCACTGTACTGAAACAGTCCTTATCAAAGTCACAAATGACATCCTATCCCTTCTTGTCCTTCTCAACCAGTCTGCAGCTTTTAACATGGTTGACCACACAATCCTCCTCAACCCCTCTCCTCCGTCGTTCAGCTGGGTGGTACTGCACTTGCCTGGTTCCATTTTATTTATCCAGTCATAGCCAGAGAATCTCCTGCAGTGGTTTCTCTTCATGCTCCCACACAATTGTCTCTGAAGTCCCCCAAGGATCTATCCTTGGTCCCCTCCTATTTCTACCACATGCTGCCCCTCGGCGACATCATCTGAAAGCACAACATCGGGTTTTAGATGTAAGCTGACAACACCCAGCTCTACCTCACCATCACTTCTCTCGACCCCTCCATGGTCACTAAATTGTCACACTGCTTGTCCAACATCCAGTACTGGATGAGCAGAAATTTCCTCCAACTTAATATTGGGATGACCGAAGCCATTGGGCAGGATTTTCATTGGGCCGTGGAGTCAGGATTGGAGGCGTGGGGGGGTTAAAATCCCGAAATCAGGGGTCCCGACCCCATCACGCACCCAAACCCGCCTCCATGCCAGTTTCAAAGGAGGCGGGTACCCGCACTGCACTGGGACCCGCCTACCCGAGGCGGGAAGGGATTAGTGCCAATTAACTGCCTGTTAACAGGTAGTTAACAGGTAGTTTTTAGCCTAATCCCAATTTTTAAGGTTGAAGTGTGGGATTCCCGACGGCTCCAAACACGCCAAGTTAGAGGAGGCGGGCCGTCGGGTTGAAGGACTTGAAGGGGACATGGACAGTTAATTAAAGTGAGGTCGAGTGTTCAGGTGAGTGATGTGTGCATGAGTGCAAAGGTAAGTGTGTTTGGTGTGTCTAAATTTATTAAAGAAGTTTAAATTACCTTTTCTTACCTTTTCAGCTTTCCTTCCTTTAGGACCCGGGAGTCCCTCATCTCACCGGCACAGAAAGCAGAATGGCTGCGAACTGTCAAAAGTGACAGCCTTCAGCTTTCTGTGCAGGAGAGATTTCTAACTGAGTCTGTGGAGAAGGACTCAGGTTAGAAGTAAGACTGTCAGTGTTTGACAGCTTCAAACAGCTGTGAAACACTGATATTTCATCTGTCAAAGCCTCTTGACAGATGAAATTTCAGTCTGTGACGTCACCTGTTGCCAGGTGGCCCTTAATTGACCTGCTGAGCCCACTGGGTGGGCTCAACAAGGTCAATCAAGTTAAAATAGCGTGGATTGGCCGCATCTCGATGGAGGCGGGACCACAACCTCGAAAGTTGTAGTCCCGCCTCCTACCCGACTCCTGAGTTAAAATCCTGACCATTGTCTTCGGTCCCCACCACAAACTCCATTCCCTAGCCACTGAATCCATCCCTCTTCCTGGCAACTGTCTGAGGCTGAAACAGACTGTTTGCAAATTTGGTGTCGTATTTGACCCTGAGTTGAGCTTCCAACCACAGACCTGCTCCATCACGAAGACCGCCTACTTCCATCTCTGGAATATTGCCCGACTCCACCCCTGCCTCAGCTCATCAGCTGCTGAAACCCTCATCCATGCCTTTGTTACCTCTAGACTTGACTATTCCAACACTCTCCTGGCCGGCCTCCCATCTTCCACCCTCCATACATTTGAGCTCATTCAAAGCTCGGCTGCCCAGATCTTAACTTGCACCAAGTCCCGTTCACCCACCACCCCTGTGCTCGCTGACCTACATTGGCTCCCAGTGCGGAAACATCTCAACTTTAAAATTCTCATCCATGTTTTCAAAACCCTCACAGACTTGGCCCACCTGATCTCTGTAACCTCCTCCAGCCCTACAACCCTCCGCGATCTCTGCGCTCTTCCAATTCTGGTCTGTTGCGCATCCCTGATTTTAATCGCTCCATCATTGGTGTTCGTGCCTTGAGCTGCCTAGGCCCAGGTTCTGCTGAGGGAGTTTGAGCAGCTAGGGGCCAAATTAAAAAGCAGAACCACAAGGGTAACAATCTCTGGATTGCGGGTTAGGTTGATTGGCTATGATAAATTGACCCTTAGTGTTAGGGGGATTAAATACGTGGGGTTACGGGGATAGGGTGGGATATGTGTTGGTGTCGGGGATCGGGTGGGATATGTGTCGGTGCAGGCTCGATGGGCTGAAATGGCCTCTATCTGCACTGTGGGGTTTCTGTGATTCTGTGATTCTGTGATACTACCTGAACCACGTGCAAATTTGGCTAGGGTAAATAAAATTAGAGAGTTAAATGCGTGGCTCAAAGACTGGTGTGGGAGAAATGGGTTTTGCTTCCTGGGACACTGGCATCAGTACTGGGACAGGGGAGAGCTGTTCCGTTGGGACGGACTTCACTTGGCCGGTGCTGGGACTAGAATCCTGGTGAATCGAATAACTAGGGCTGTAGAGAGGGCTTTAAACTAATTAGTGGGGGGGAGGTTTTAAGCGAGCGAAAAATAAAAATGAGAGCGGAGAAGGCAATAGAGCAAGGTAGCAGTGGGGGAATTAAAAACCAGAGCATGTCAGGAAGGGACAGAATGTATAATGATAAAGGTAAAGTAGTAAAAGGGGTAAAAGCAGGAATAAATTGTCAGAAAACATATTTGAAAGTTCTTTATCTGAATGCACGCAGCATTCGTAACAAAAGCCCTGTTCCTGGGACTAGGGACAGGGTCACTGGCAAGGCTTGGCAGCTAAACAGAGCCAGGCCTGGTTAGTACCTGGAAGGGTGACCATCAGGGAAGACCAGGTGCAGAAGGTCACGGAAGGAGCCCCGAGGAGGGGCGGTTGCTGAGAAGGTCACGGAAGGAGCCCCGGGAGGGGTGGCTGGTGAGCAGGCCTGGGCGTTGGGCTGAAGATTGTCAGGCAGGAGGAATGGTGGAAATGGAATGGCAGCGCGCACAGACGCAGCGGCTTTGCTTCTCCCAGGACGGTGCTATTTACGTTTAATGTTAATGTTATTTGTATTGGACTCATGGGAGCTTGCAAGATCACATTTCGTTGTTTATGTACTTGTGCATTGTACAATGACAATAAAGTTGAATTATTATTATTATTATAAAATTGACGAGTTGACGGTGCAAATAACTACACATGGGTATGATCTGGTGGCCATTACGGAAACATGGCTGCAAGATAATCATGACTGGGAACTAAACATACAAGGGTATTTGACAATTAGGAAGGACAGACAGGAAGGAAAGGGAGGTGGGGTTGCTATGTTAATCAAGGATGAAATCACTGCAATAGTCAGAAATGATATTGGGTCAAAGGATCAGGATAGTGAAACAGTTTGGGTGGAGATAAGGAATAATAAGGGGAAAAAGTCACTAGTGGGCGTAGTCTATAGGCCTCCTAACAGTTGCAACTCTGTTGGTCGGAGTATAAATCAAGAAATAGTTGGGGCTTGTAATAAGGGAACAGCTATAATCATGGGGGATTTTAACTTTCATATTGACTGGACTAATCAAATTGGGCATGGCAGCATTGAGGAAGAGTTCATAGAGTGTATTAGGGACGGGTTCCTTGAGCGGTATGTAACTGAACCAACCAGGGGGCAGGCAATCTTAGATCTGGTCCTGTGTAATGAGACAGGATTAATAAAAAATGTCCTAGTAAAGGATCCCCTTGGAATGAGTGACCATAATATGGTTGAATTCCAAATTCAGTTTGAGGGTGAGAGAGTTGGATCTCAAACCAGCGTACTAAGCTTAAATAAAGGAGACTATGAAGGTATGAGAGTAGAATTGACTAAAGTGGACTGGGAAAACAGATTAAAGTGTAAGACGGTACAAGAGCAGTGGTCTACATTCAAGGAGATATTTCACATCTTTCAAGATAAATATATTCCACTGAGGAAAAAGGGGAGTAAAAGAAAAGACAGCCATCCGTGGCTTAGTAAAGTAATAAAGGATAGTATTCGACTGAAAACAAGGGCATATATATTAGCCAAATCTAGTGGGAGGATAGAAGATTGGGAAGCATTTAAAAGCCAGCAAACAATAACTAAAAGATTAATTAAGAAAGGGAAGATAGATTATGAAAGTAAACTAGCAAAAAATATAAAAACAGATAGCAAGAGTTTCTACAGCTATATAAAAAGAAAAAGGGTGGCTAAAGTGAACGTTGGTCCCTTAGAGGATGGGACCGGGAAACTAGTGGTGGGGAACATGGAGATGGCAAAGACGCTGAACAAATATTTTGTATCAGTCTTTACAGTAGAGGACACTAAAAATATCCCAACACTGGACAAACAGGGGGCAATTGGGGGGAGGAGCTAAACACGATTAAAATCACTAAAGAGATGGTACTCAGTAAAATAATGGGACTTAAGGCGGATAAATCCCCCGGACCTGATGGCCTACATCCTAGGGTCTTGAGAGAAGTGGCGGTAGGGATTGTGGATGCATTGGTGATCATTTTCCAGAACTCCCTGGACTCAGGAAAGACCCCGGCAGATTGGAAAACTGCTAATGTAACACCCTTATTTAAGAAGGGAAGTAGACAAAAAGCTGGAAACTATAGACCAGTTAGCCTAACATCTGTGGTTGGCAAAATGTTGGAGTCCATTATTAAGGAAACCGTATCAGAGCATTTGGATAAACATAATTTAATAGCACAGAGTTAGCATGGTTTTACGAAGGGGAAGTCATGTTTGACAAATTTGCTCAAATTCTTTGAGGATGTAACATACAGGGTGGATAAAGGGGAACCAGTGGATGTAGTGTATTTGGACTTCCAAAAGGCATTTGACAAGGTTCCACACAAAAGATTACTGATCAAGATAAAAAATCACAGGATTGGGGGTAATATACTGGCATGGGTGGAAGATTGGCTATCTAACAGAAAACAAAGAGTTGGGATAAATGGTTCGTTCTCGGGCTGGCAATCAGTAACTAGTGGTGTCCCACAGGGATCAGTGCTGGGACCCCAACTCTTTACAATCTATATTAACGATTTGGAGGAAGGGACCGAGTGCAACATATCCAAGTTTGCCGACGATACAAAGATGGGAGGGAAAGCAGTGAGTGAGGAGGACATAAAAAACCTGCAAAAGGACATAGACAGGCTAAGTGAGTGGGCAGAGATTTGGCAGATGCAATATAATGTTGGAAAGTGTGAGGTTATGCACTTTGGCAGAAAAAATCAAAGAGCAAGTTATTATCTAAATGGAGAGAAACTGCAAAGTGCTACAGTACAAAGGGATCTGGGGGTCCTGGTACATGAAACACAAAAAGTTAGTATGCAGGTGCAGCAGGTGATCAGGAAGGCCAATGGAATCTTGGCTTTTATTGCAAGGGGGATGGAGTATAAAAACAGGGAAGTCTTGCTGCAGTTATACAGGGTATTGGTGAGGCCACACCTGGAATACTGCGTGCAGTTTTGGTTTCCATATTTAAGAAAAGATATACTTGCTCTCGAGGCGGTTCAGAGAAGGTTCACTCGGTTGATTCCAGAGATGAGGGGGTTGACATATGAGGAAAGGTTGAATAGGTTGGGACTCTACTCATTGGAGTTCAGAAGAATGAGAGGCGATCTTATCGAAACATATAAGATTGTGAGGGGGCTTGATCGGGTTGATGCGGTAAGGATGTTTCCACTGATGGGTGAGACTAGAACTAGGGGGCATAATCTTAGAATAAGGGGCTGCCCTTTCAAAACTGAGATGAGGAGAAACTTCTTCACTCAGAGGGTAGTAAATCTATGGAATTTGCTACCCCAGAGAGCTGTGGAAGCTGCAACATTAAATAAATTTAAAATGGAGATAGACATTGTCCTAGCAGATAAGGGAATTAGGGGTTACGGGGAGAGGGCAGGGAAGTGAACGTGAGTCTAGATTCAGATCAGCCATGATCCTATTGAATGGCGGAGCAGGCCCGAGGGGCCGTATGGCCTACTCCTGCTCCTATTTCTTATGTTCTTATGTTCTTATGTTCTAAGCTCTAGAATTCCCTCCCTAAACTTCTCCGCATCTCTACTTCTCTCTCCTCCTTTAAGATGCTCCTTAAAACCTACCTCTTTGACCAAGCTTTTGGTCATCTGTCCTAATATTTCCTTATGTGGCTCGGTGTCAAATTTTGTATGATAACGCTCCTGTGAAGTTCCTTGGAACCTTTTATTGCATTAAAGGTACTATATGAATGCAAATTGTTGTTGATCTGGAATGCACTGCCCGAAAGGACAGCAGAAGCAGATTCAATAGTAACTTTCAAAAGGGAATTGGATAAATACTTGAAGGGGAAAAATTGACAGGCCTATGTGGAAAGAGCAGGGCTGTAGGACTAATTGGGTAGTGATGCGCTATCAATTACTCATAAAAGACGGAGAGTTAGGAGAGTAACTAAAGGCTTTTATTAGCAAAGAACAGAGCATGCCTCTCGTGGTTGACTGGGTTCCAAGAAGGCAGGGGGCTGCAGAGCAGTCACCTTTATACCTGGGCCTGTGGGTGGAGCCAGGGGCGGAGCCAGCAGAGACATGCTGAGGCATGCATAGGTACAACAGTGTGCAACAACAACAACAACGGTGAACAACAATAACAGTGGTTTACCACATTCACCCCTTGTTTAAAATTGAGTCCGGCAGGGTGAAGTGTACTAAAGGTTCGTGTAAGTAAGTCTATCAGGTGGCCTTGTATGCCGTCCTGATCGTCGTGGTGGCAGCGGTGATGGTGCAGCATCCAACGTTGAATCTGGCGTCTCATTGAGTGGTTGGGTGGTCAATGACGGGTCCTGGGGCTGCGGCATGCCGTCTAGTGGGGTTGGGTTGTGGGTAGTGGTGGATGGCAATGGTAGTGTTTCAGGGGCACCCGAAGGTGCGAGATCTCGTGTGGAGGCTGTGTCCTCCTGCCCGTCCGGGTACGCTACGTAAGCGTACTGGGGGTAGGCGTGGGTAGTGGTGGGTGGCGAGGGAGGTGTTTCGGGAGCACCCGAAGGTGCGAGGTCTCGTATGGAGACTGTGTCCTCCCTCCCGTCCGGGTACACCACGTAAGCATACTGAGGGTTGGCATGGAGGAGGCTCACCCTCTCGACCAGGGGGTCCGTCTTATGGGACCTCACGTGCTTCCGCAGTAGGACGGGTCCTGGAGAAGTCAGCCATGTCGGTAGCGAGATCCCCGATGTGGACTTCCTGGGGAAGGAGAACATTCTCTCGTGAGGGGTAGCATTGGTGGCTGTACAGAGCAGTGACCGAATGGAATGGAGCGCCGCAGGGAGGACCTCCTGCCAGCGAGAGGTCAGAAGGCCCTTAGATTTCAAGTTTAAAAGGACTGCCTTCCAGACCGTCGCATTCTCCCTTTCCACCTGGCCATTCCCCCGGGGGTTATAGCTGGTGGTCCTGCTTGTAGCAATACCTCTCGCGAGCAGGTACTGCCGAAGTTCGTCGCTCATAAAGGATGAGCCCCTGTCGCTATGGATATAGCTAGGGAAACCGAACAAGGCGAAGAGGTCATTCAGACATTTAATGACCGTGGTACTGGTCATGCCTGAGCAAGGGATGGCAAACGGGAAACGGGAGTACTCGTCAATTATGTTGAGGAAGTACACATTGCGGTCGGAGGAGGGGAGGGGCCCTTTAAAATCGACGCTCAGCCGTTCAAAGGGCTGCGTGGCTTTGATCAGGCTTGCTCTGTCTGGCCTATAAAAATGCGGTTTGCACTCGGCACAGATTTGGCAGTTCCTGGTCATGGTCCTGACCTCCTCGATGGAGTAGGGCAGGTTACGGGATTTGATGAAGTGAAAAAACCTGGTGACCCCCGGGTGGCAGAGGTCATTGTGGAGGGTCTTCAGTCTATCAACCTGCGCGTTGGCGCATGTACCACGTGATAGGGCATCTGGGGGCTCATTGAGTTTCCCGGGCCAGTACAAGATATCGTAATTGTAGGTGGAGAGTTCGATTCTCCACCTCAAGATCTTGTCATTCTTGATTTTGCCCCTCTGCTTATTATTAAACATAAAAGCTACTGAACGCTGGTCAGTGAGCAGGGTAAATTGTTTTCCGGCCAGGTAATGCCTCCAATGTCGCACAGCTTCCACAATGGCCTGGGCCTCCTTTTCGACAGAGGAGTGTCGAATCTCGGGGCCCTGGAGGGTCCTTGAGAAAAAGGCCACGGGTCTCCCCGCCTGGTTAAGGGTTGCAGCTAGGGCAAAGTCGGATGCGTCGCTCTCCACTTGGAAAGTGATGGACTCATCCACTGCGTGCATCGTGGCCCTTGCAATATCTCTTTTTATGAGAGTGAAGGCTGCACAGGCCTCTGCTGTCAGGGGGAAGGAGGTGGACTTGATGAGGGGTCTGGCTTTGTCCGCATAGTTGGGCACCCACTGAGCATAGTACGAGAAAAACCCTAGGCATCTCTTCAGTGCTTTTTGGCAGTGGGGGAGGGGGAGCTCCATAAGGGGGCGCATCCTGTCGGGGTCGGGGCCGATGACTCCGTTCTCCACTACACAGCCAAGAATGGCAAGGCGCATGGTACGAAACATACACTTGTCCTTGTTGTATGTTAGGTTCAGCCGTTGGGCCGTACGGAGGAATTTCTCTAGATTAACATCATGGTCCTGCTGGTCGTGGCCGCAGATGGTGACGTTGTCTAGATAGGGGAAAGTGGCCTGGAGCGCGTTCTGGTCAACCATCCGGTCCATCTCCCATTGGAAGACTGAAACCCCGTTGGTGACGCCGAAGGGAACTCTGAGGAAGTGGTAGAGATGACCGTCAGCTTCAAAAGCTGTGTACTGGCGGTCCTCAGCCCTGATGGGGAGCTGGTGGTATGCCGACTTCAGATCAATCGTCGAGAACACCCGGTATTGTGCTATCTGATTGACCATGTCAGATATGCGGGGGAGTGGGTATGCATCTAGCTGGGTGTAGCGATTGATCGTCTGGCTGTAGTCAATAACCAGGCGCTGTTTTTCGCCAGTCTTCACTACCACCACTTGTGCTCGCCATGGGCTGGTGCTACTTTCAATAATCCCTTCCTTCAGGAGTCTCGCTACCTCGGATTTAATGAAGCTCCTATCCCCGGCACTGTAACACCTGCTTTTGGTAGCGATGGGCTTACAGTCGCGGGTGAGGTTAGCGAACAAGGAGGGGGGGGGAACTTTAAGGGTGGAGAGGCTGCAAATGGTGCGCGGCGGGCGATTTAAAAGCTGCTGGCTGCAGACTGTGAGTGGGGGGAGGGGTCCGTCGTACGCTAATGTGACACTCTTAAGGTGGCACTGAAAATCCAACCCCAGTAGAACGGCAGCGCAGAGATGTGGCATGACCAGAAGTTTAAAATTTTTGTATTCTGTGCCCCGTACTGAAAGGGTCACTACACAGTAGCCAACGATATCCGCTGACTGGGCTTTGGAAGCCAAAGAGATCCGATGGCGCGTCGGCAGGACCGGGAGAGAGTAACTGCGCACCGTGTCGGGGTGGATAAAGCTCTCCGTGCTCCCGCTGTCAAAAAGGCAGGTAGTGGCGCGGCCGTTTACCGTAATGTCCATCATGGACCTGGACAGTTGATGAGGGAGAGATTGGTCCAGCGTCACGGAGGCCAGCGTATGGTCGAGCGGGTCGATGTGGTCGTCAGATGAGGCGGTGGTTGAGTCCGGGTCCCCCGTGGTTGAAGTTGGAGACGTCCAAGATGGCGGACAAAATGGCGGCGCCCATGATCCCGATCCCCACGCGGCTGGGGGAGCACAAGATGGCGGACAAGATGGCTGCCCCCACGGTTCGCACGCGGCACTGCTGGCGTTAGCGATTTTACCTTTGCAGGCGCTGACATAGTGTCCTTTCTTCCCGCAGCCGGAGCAGGTAGCGTTTCTCGCCGGGCAGCGTGCTCTGGGGTGTTTTGCCTGGCCACAAAAATAACATTTCTGTGCCTTGGACATCGCAGCAGCAGTTGAAGGTGGCGGTCCCATGACCCAAGGTTGTGGCATCCACGTTGCGGAGCGGTTAGGGGAGAAGGCGTCCATATTCCTGTGGGCCGCGTCGAGCGAGAGCGCGAGGGACACTGCCTTCCTCAGGTCCATTTCTCCCTTTTCCAACAGTCTCTGCCGGGAGTAGTCGGACCTTAGACCCGCAACGAAAGCATCTCGGATCAGTCCCTCCGTGTGTGCTGCGGCTGATACTTCTTTGCAATCGCAGCCTCGGCCGAGTATCCGTAGTGCCCGTAGGAAGGCCTCCACCGATTCCCCGGGCTGCTGTCTGCGGGATCTTAAGAGGTGCCTGGCATAGACCGTATTTACCGGGCGTGCATATTGCCCTTTTAGCAGATCGATAGCCGCCGCATAGGTCGTCGCGTCCTGGATTATTGTATAAACTTGGTGGCTCACCTTTGAGGCCAGGATTTCCAGCTTGTTTTCGTCCAGGGTCACAGTTGAGGCTTGCAGGTAGGCCTCGAAGCAACGCAGCCAATGCGCGAATTTGGTAGCCAAACCCGCTTCTTGGGGGTCTAGGTCCAGGCATGTTGGTCTGAGGGCTCGCAGCAGCTCCTGCTGCTCAGCGTTTGTTGTCGACATTTTGTTTTTGCTAATAAAATTGATGCGCTATCAATTACTCAAAGAAGACGGAGAGTTAGGAGAGTAACTAAAGGCTTTTATTAGCAAAGAACAGAGCATGCCTCTCGTGGTTGACTGGGTTCCAAGAAGGCAGGGGGCTGCAGAGCAGTCACCTTTATACCTGGGCCTGTGGGTGGAGCCAGGGGCGGAGCCAGCAGAGACATGCTGAGGCATGCATAGGTACAACAGTGTGCAACAACAACAACGGTGAACAACAACAACAGTGGTTTACCACAGGTAGCTCTGTCAAAGAGCTGGCACAAGCACGATGGGCCGAATGGCCTCATTCTGTGCTGTATGATTCTATGAATTTGGATTCTAACTTTTACTGAGTGGCAAGCAGTGACTAGTGGGGTACCGCAGGGATCGGTCCTTGGGCCCCAGCTATTCACAATATATATTAATGATCTAGACAAGGGAACTAGATGTAATATCTCCAAATTTGCAGACGACACAAAGCTGGGTGGGCGTGTGTGCTTTGAGGAGGATGCCGAGAAACTCCAGGATGATTTGGACAGGTTGGGTGATTGGGCAAAAGCATGGCAGATGCAATATAATGTGGATAAATGCGAGGTTATCCACTTTGGTGGCAAAAACAGGAAGGCAGATTATTATCTGAATGGCAATAGATTGGGAGAAGGGGAAGTGCAACGAGACCTGGGTGTCCTTGTGCACCAGTCGCTGAAGATAAGCATGCAGGTGCAGCAGGTGGTTAAGAAGGCAAATGGCATGTTGGCCTTCGTAGCGAGAGGGTTTGAGTACAGGAACAAGGATGTCTTGTTGCAGTTGCACAGGGCCTTGGTGAGACCACATCTTGAGTATTGTGTGCAGTTTTGGTCACCTTATCTGAGGAAGGATGTTCTTGCCATGGAAGGAGTCCAGCGAAGATTCACCAGGCTGATACCTGGGATGGCAGGAATGACGTATGAGGAGAGATTGGGTCGATTGGGCTTGTACTCGCTGGAGTTTAGAAGAATCAGTGGGGATCTCATTGAAACTTATAAAATTCTGACAGGACTGGACAGACTAGATGCAGGAAGGATGTTCCCGATGGTCGGGGAGTCCAGAACCAGGGGTCACAGTCTAAGGATAAGGGGTAGGCCATTTAGGACTGAAATTAGGAGGAATTTCTTCACCCAGAGAGTGGTGAACCTGTGGAATTCTCTACCACAGAAGGCAGTAGAGGCCAATACATTAAATACTAGCTGAAGTGCCCGGCGGTGCCGAGGCTTTTTTGAGGGCGTGTTGTTGTTGGAAGAGAGAGAGAGAGCGACTGGGGGGAAGAGAGAGAGTGACTGGGGGGAAGAGAGAGAGCGACTGGGGGGAAGAGAGAGCGACTGGGGGAAGAGAGAGAGCGACTGGGGGGAAGAGAGAGCGCGACTGGGGGGAAGAGAGAGAGTGACTGGGGGGAAGAGAGAGAGCGAAAGACTGGGGGGAAGAGAGAGAGAGACTGGGGGAAGAGAGAGAGCAACTGGGGGGAAGAGAGAGATCGACTGGGGGGAAGAGAGAGCGACTGGGGGGAAGAGAGAGAGCGACTGGGGGGAAGAGAGAGAGTGACTGGGGGGAAGAGAGAGAGCGACTGGGGGGAAGAGAGAGCGACTGGGGGAAGAGAGAGAGCGACTGGGGGGAAGAGAGAGCGCGACTGGGGGGAAGAGAGAGAGTGACTGGGGGGAAGAGAGAGAGCGAAAGACTGGGGGGGAGAGAGAGAGAGACTGGGGGAAGAGAGAGAGCAACTGGGGGGAAGAGAGAGATCGACTGGGGGGAAGAGAGAGCGACTGGGGGGAAGAGAGAGAGCGACTGGGGGGAAGAGAGAGAGCAACTGGGGGGAAGAGAGAGAGCGACAGGGGGGAAGGGGGAGGTGGGGGAGGAAAGGAGGAGGGGGGATGAAAGGGGGAGGGGGAGGAGAGGGGGAGCGGAGGGTGGGACGAAAGGGGGAGGGAGGAGGAAAGGGGGAGGGGGAGGAAAGGGGGAGGGGAGGGGGAGGGGAGGAGGGGAGGAGGGGCAGAAAGGGGGTGGGGGGAGGGGAGGGGGGAGGAAAGGGGAGGGGGAGAGGAAATGGGGAGGGGGAGGAAAGGGGGAGGGGGAGGAAAGGGGGAGGAAAGGGGGAGGGGAGGGGGAGGAAAGGGAGGGGGAAGAAGGGGAGGGGGAGGGGGGAAGAAAGGGAGGGGGGAAGAAGGGGGAGGGGGAAGAAGGGGGAGGGGGAGGGGGGGAAGAAGGGGGAGGAGGGAAGTAGGGGGAGGGGGAGGGCAGAAGAAGGGGAGGGGGAGGGGGGAAGTAGGGGGAGCGGGAGGAGGGAAGAAGGGGGAGGGGAGGGGGAAGAAGGGGGAGGGGGAAGAAGGGGGGGAGTGGGGAAGAAGGGGGGGAGGGGGAAGAAGGGGAGGGGGGAAGAAGGGGGGGGAGGGGGAAGAAGGGGGAGGGGGAGGGGGGAAGGGGGGAGGGGGAAGAAGGGGGAGGGGGAGGGGGAAGAAGGGGGAGGGGGAAGAAGGGGGAGGGGGGGGAAGAAGGGGGAGGGGGGAAGAAGGGGGAGGGGGGAAGAAGGGGGAGGGGGCAGAAGGGGGAGGGGGGAGAAGGGGGAGGGGGAGGGGGGAATAAGGGGGAGGAGGGGGGAAGAAGGAGGAGGGGGAAGAAAGGGGAGGGGAGGGGGGAAGAAGGGGGAGGGGGGAGGGGGGGAAGAAGGGGGAGGGGGGATGAAGGGGGAGGAGGGAAGAAGGGGGAGGAGGGAAGAAGGGGAGGAGGGGGGAGAAGGGGGAGGGGGGGAGAAGGGGGAGGGGGAAGGAGGGGGGAAGGAGGGGGAGAGGGGGGAGGGGAGCGCCCCGTCAGCCCGAGCCCCGGCCCCCCGATCTCCCGAGCCCCGCCCCCCGCCCTCCCGAGGCCCGATCTCCCGAGGTCCGATCTCCCGAGCCCCGCCCCCCAATCTCCCGAGCCCCGATCTCCCGAGGCCCGATCTCCCGAGCCCCGCCCCGATCTCCCGAGCCCCGATCTCCCGAGCCCCGCCCCCCGCCCTCCCGAGCCCCGATCTCCCGAGGCCCGATCTCCCGAGCCCCGCCCCCCGATCTCCCGAGCCCCGCCCCCCGCCCGAGCCGGCTTCAAGAGCAGAGAGAGAGACGCTGCCGCGCAACCTACTGCGTGAGGCCCGGCCGGACTCAAGTCGCGCGCGCTGACTCCTGCCCCACCCGCCTTTATTAAGATGGCGGCGGTGGCGACGCTCAGCTCAGGCCCGTCCCCTCCAGCCTTCACAAAGATGGTGGCGATCACGAGCCACTTGTTGAGCGCGACGGGAGGTGCCTAGCTCGGGCGTGGCTGGTGTAAAGCCTGTGTGTTCTAGTTGTAATTAATAACACACAGGCTACAAGCTTAAAGTTCAACAGGTCTTTACTGGTTAGAGGTCAGGACGATCTGCAATACATCTTACTACACAGTGCTTATATACCGGTGGTCACCACCGGTATTACGTATACAGCAGCCAGAGAAAGTAGTACATCTCTTAAGGTGGAACAGGCTTAAGTTCTCTTAAGGTGGAACAGGTTACATACACCACAATCCTCCCTTTTTAGCTTAATAGTCATATCCCCATTTAACATAACATCATAACATATATACATATATAACTTCAGGTATAAACAGTTCAAAGGTTCAGTCTCTCAGGAGGCCTTCTGATTCGGTCTGGATAACGCCTTTCAGTGGTCTCTGATTCTTGTTGCTGAGGCGACTCTGCTTGTTGGTTCCCTATGTATTGGACGTCATCATCAGGTACAGTCCCTGCCGAGGTAGATGCTTCAGGTTCATTAACATCTTCCACAGTTGTCTCTGTCGCAACCATGGGTTCGACTCTTGCTCTTGATTCTACCAATTGATCCGCATGACGCCTTATCACATTGTTACCAATATCTACTGTGTACATCAGAGGTCCTTGTCTGGCCCGAATTGTTCCAGGCTGCCATTTTTCATTTCCATAGCCCCTTGCCAACACTGGTTGTCCTACTTCGAAACTTCGCGTGGACTTGTTATTAATATGTCGGAACTGTTTGTTTTCCACTTCCCTCCGCACATTTGGTTTTAACAAGTCCAACCTGGACCGCAACCTCCTGTTATAAAATATCATGGCAGGACTTTGGTTAGTCACTGCATGAGCGGCGTTTCGATACGCCATTAGGAAATTGTCCACCTTGTGCTGTAGCGGAATCTGATCATCGTTCATGGCCTTTATTGCCTTTTTGAATGTTTGGACAAATCTCTCGGCCAACCCGTTTGTCGCCGGGTGATATGGGGCAGAGGTATAATGTTTCACCCCATTCTTCTTTAAGAATTTTTGGAATTCTTCCGACACGAACTGTGGTCCGTTGTCCGAACAGATCTGTTCTGGCAATCCGTTCCTTGCAAATATTGTTCTTAACACCGCAATTGTCTTTTCTGAAGTAGTGGTATTCATCTTGATCACTTCTGGCCATTTGGAATGTGCGTCCACCGCAATTAGGAACATGGAGTCCATGAATGGACCAGCAAAGTCAATATGTACGCGTTGCCATGGGGCTGAAGGCCATTCCCATGGGTGTAGTGGTGCGATCGGAGGTGCATTTTGCACTTTTTGGCACCCAGCGCAGCTTTTCGTCAACTCCTCTATCTGTTGGTCAATACCCGGCCACCATACATAAGCCCTAGCAAGACTTTTCATCTTAACTCCCCCCAGATGACCTTCATGCAGTTCTTTTAGAACTCTTTCCCTTAACTTGGGAGGAATAATCACTCTTGTCCCGTACATCAAAGTACCATGGCAGACGGACAGCTGGTCTCGCCTTGCCGAGAATGCCGGTAACAGAGGATCACCATGTGTTGGCCATCCTTTCACTGTCACCTCGTAGACTCTGGACAGTGTCGGGTCGTTCCTGGTTTCCCTTTCAATACTTGCATTGGTGACTGGTAAACACTCGATGATGGTCGAGTGAAATAACTCAACAGGGTCAACTTTCGTCGTTTCTTCTTCTTCAGGTAGTGGCAGGCGCGACAGCCCATCAGCATTGCCATGCTGCTTCGTACCTTTGAATTCTATTTGATATTGATGTGCCCCTAGGAAAAGGGACCATCTCTGGAGACGCTGTGCTGTCATCACTGAAACACCCTTCTTAGGGTTAAAAATGGATACCAATGGCTGATGGTCTGTCAGAAGTGTGAATTTTTGGCCCTGCAGGTAATGATTAAACTTCTTCACTCCCCATACAAGGCTGAGAGCCTCCCTATCGATCTGTGCATAGTTACGCTCAGCGGAGGTCAATGATCTAGATGCAAACGCGACTGGCCTTTCCGTGCCATTTGGCAACTTGTTTGAGAGTACTGCCCCAATACCATATGGAGAAGCATCACAAGCCAACCGAATAGGCAGTGTCGGGTTGAAGTGAGCCAACACTTCCTCTGAGGTGATCAATTCTTTGCTTTTGCGAAATGCCTTCTTACAGTTTTCGCTCCATTCCCATGGTACCCCCTTCTGTAAAAGAGCGTTTAGCGGGTGCAGTACCGTGGATAGGTTTGGTAGAAATTTATGGTAATAGTTAATCAATCCTTGAAACGACCTCAATTGAGAGACATTATCCGGAGCGGGAGCCTTTACAACTGCCTCTATCTTGTCAGGAGACTTATGAAGCCCCTCCCGGTCAATGACATGACCACAGTACGAGATCCGCTTCTGGAAGAACTCGCATTTCTGCCGATTAACTCTAAGTCCATACTCTTTCAGTCTGTTGAGCACCAGTTCCAAGTTTGCGAGGTGTTCTTCATCACCATCACCTGTAATCAGAATATCGTCCAGGTAACATTGTGTGCCTGGAATTCCCTGTAATACCTGCTCCATGGCCCTCTGCCAAATTGCTGGAGCCGATGCCACTCCAAAAACCAGCCTATTGTACCGGTACAAACCTCGATGCGTGTTGATCGTGAGGTATTGGCGTGACTCTTCTTCAACCTCCATCTGCAAGTACGCCTGCGCCAGGTCTATCTTGGTGAAGTGTTTCCCTCCAGACAACGGAGCAAAAATATCCTCAATCCGCGGAAGCGGATACTGCACCGTGTGAAGCATCGGATTAACGGTGATTTTGAAATCTCCACAGATGCGAACCTTCCCTGGTTCACCTGGCTTGTTGCTCGAAGGACGTTTCATAACGGGAACAATGGGCATAGCCCACTCACTCCAATCTACCTTAGACAGTACACCTGAACGTTCTAGCGCTTCCAGTTCCGCTTCTACAGTGGGTCGTATTGCATAGGGTACCGGTCTGGCTTTAAAAAATTTTGGTTGTGCATGTTCATCAATCTTGATGTTTGCCGTAATTCCTCTCAGTGTTCCCAGTCCCTGCTGGAACACCTCTTTAGCATCATCCAATATTCTGGACAATCGTTTAGGTTTGACATCTGTTTCCCCGGAATCTACCGTTAGTGCCTTCAAGGAGTGCCAGTCCATATTCATTTTCCTAATCCACTCCCGTCCCAGTAGTGGTGGACCTCCTTCAGGTAGCACATATAAGTCCATTACTTGGCTTTCTTCGCCCTTGTGGACCACTTTTACCTCTATCTTTCCGACGGGGTACACTCTTTGCCCCGTGTAGGTTTTCAATATAATCTCCGTATCCCGTAGGGGAATATGTTGGAATAACCTTTTGTAATCTTTCTTATTCATGACCGTCAATGCCGATCCAGTGTCCAATTCCATCTTTACTTGGACTCCTGCTATCTGAAGGGTGACCCAAATTGTCTGGAGATCTGCATCCTTACCAACGTTGTGTACTCTTAAGCTACCCAGTTCATTACTGCTAGCGTCTGAATCTGACTTCTGTTCGGTCGAACTGTTCTTTGTCACCTTGTGTACCTTTATGTATTTTCCTTGCGGTGACTTTTTGTTGCTGGTCTTCTTTCCTGACCGGCATACTTTAGCTATGTGGCCAAGCATGCCACACGTTCTGCATTCTTGGTTTTTAAACCAACACTGGTTCTGATCGTGCGTTGTCTTTCCGCAACGATAACATTTTACAGTACTCAAACCCAATTTATTTGTACTGAGTTCCGGTGACCGTAGCTGCATTACTGCCGTGCCTCTCGCTGCGGCTTCGTGTGCTGCTGCCATAGTGACCGCTTTCTCAAGCGTCAGCTCATTCTCCTCGAGCAATCGCTTTTGTGTATCTTCTTTTAATAAACCACACACAAATTTATCTCGTTGCGCCTCTGTCAATCTCGTTCCGAATTGACAGTACTTTGCTAGCTTACGCAATTCCATTAAATATTCAGCATTGCTTTCATCCTTCAGCTGCCTTCTGCTGTAAAATTTAAATCGTTCCGCTAGCATCAGCGGCGTGGGGTTTAGGTGATTTTTCAGGACAGTAACAATCTCCTCGAACGTCTTATCCGCCGGTTCATCTGGTGATATAAGGTGTTTCAATTGCCCGTATGTCTTCGCACCCATTAAGTTTAATAATGTTAGTGCTTTCTCTGCATCTGGGATTTTATTTGCTTTACAATAATTTTGTATGCGTTCTACATACATAGCCCAATCTTCGATGTCGCTATCAAAGGTATTAATGTTCCCATGTTTAGGCATCGTTGCAATTTAATTTCTTTTTATTTTTATCCAAGATGGCAGCTTCCGCGCTCTTTTCTTCGTCCTCCGCATACAAAATGGCGGTTTTCCCGCGCTTGGCGGTCTTCACCCTTCCCCCGACGCTGTCTCCGCTTCACCGCGGCTCTCGCGCCTTCAGTTGCCCCCAGACGCTGCGCCTTTTTAGCCCAAATGCGGCCCGGCCCTTATCACCAGCCGCGATCGATGTCCCCGCGCTGCGCCTTTCGGCCCGAATGCGGCCCGGCCCTTATCTCCGGTCGCGATCGATCTCACCGCCCTTATTCCTCCGTCTTCCCTCCCCGTCTGTACAGCCAACGTGGCCGATTTTCTGGTCGCGTCGCTGCCCGGCTTACCCACTACCGAGGTAGAAAGAAGATAGCTGACAGCCGCTGATGGAGGCTTCGAGTTCAGGGTGTCTTCTGCACTCTAGTTTCTCGATGTCTGCCGCGCGACGTGTCTTCCAGCAGGGTGATGAGGGTGGAAACCTCTCTTCGACGTCCGTTCAGTGGACGAAGCCACCGTGGATATAACTGCCGCAGGGTAAGAATCTGACTCGTCGCCACTGTAAAGTCTGTGTGTTCTAGTTGTAATTAATAACACAGACTACAAGATTAAAGTTCAACAGGTCTTTACTGGTTGGAGGTCAGGACGATCTGCAATACATCTTACTACACAGTGCTTATATACCGGTGGTCACCACCGGTATTACGTATACAGCAGCCAGAGAAAGTAGTACATCTCTTAAGGTGGAACAGGCTTAAGTTCTCTTAAGGTGGAACAGGTTACATACACCACAGCTGGGCAACAGAGGCCCAGGCTTACAGGCCTGGAAAAACGGTGAAAGGTAGGAAAATTCTAGATGTTAGAGAAAAGATTTACAAATTAATTAACTTTTTTTTAAAACAATTTGGCCTAGAAATTGGGTTGGGGCGCCAAAGTGGCGCAAAAGTCACCTGAGCGCAGGATTTAGCGCAGCGATCGGAGTAATACCGATCGCCAGAAATTCAGTTTCAGTGCCGCTCGAGGGACACGGGGCAAGGCTCGAGGCGCTCCGCGTCCCTCTTAGGGCTGATTATCGCAGCACAACGTGCCGCAGCGCCACACGCTGCAGCACGGCACGCTGCGGTACTGCAGGCCTTCCTCCCACTGTTAAGGGGGAGGTGCCTGCAACAGCGCGAGCCCCGATCGCGAGTGCCGGCAAATGAGCCCGGCACCAAGGAGAAGTGCCGGGCTCTCGGGAAACAGCTGGCAATGCCGCGGGGTGGGGGGTTAGGAGGCCAGGGACGGAGGTGCTGGCAGGCAGCCGCCGAAAAAGCGGCCGCCCCGCACCTCCACCTTAACTTGCGCCACTGCCGACACAGTAAGGCCCCGTGAACCGGGCGCGGGTAGCGAATGGCGCAACTGCGGCGTTCGCTACCAAATATCGCGAACGGGGCACGAATGGGGCGCTGCGCACACCGATGACATCATCGGTGGCGGCGCAGCGCAAATGCCTAATGCCACCATTAGCGCCCCAACTGATTATCGCGGGAGACGCAGCCAGTGGCGCTACAGCCACTGACTGCCTCTTTAGGCGCTAACAGGTGGCACTACTCACCCAATTTCTCCCCCTTTGTGTTTTAAAAGCAACTTTTTTTTTGCTGGCAATGTAGATTTGAAAAGAAACATGCAAAAAGTGGGAAAAAGAAATGAACAGTTTGGAATCAAGATGGCGGCCACTCACCTCGGTTCAGAATGATAAGGCCCGCCCACACACGCACCGATTGGTCAACCATCAGGTCACTGAACTGTAGGATTGGTCAATCATCACGTCACTCAACTGTAGGATGGCCCGCCCACACACACAATGAACCCGCCCCCACTTGATGCAAATGAGCGGATAATGAGCGGAATAATATATTCAAGAAGGAGTTGGATATATTTCTTAAGGCTAAAGGGATCAAGGGGTATGCGGAGAAAGCAGGGACCGGGTACTGAATTTGGATGATCAGCCATGATCGCATTGAATGGCAGAGCAGGCTCGAGGGGCCGAATGGCCTACTTCTGCTCCTATCTTCTATGTTTCTATGTTTCATTCCTAACTTTGACGTGCAGCGTAAGTGTGGGTGAGGGGGTGGCTGAGCTTGACATCATTGTAATGATGTTAGAGGTGATGATCACAGCCCCTGTTTCAGCTTGGCGCATTTGGACGCTCATCACATTTCGGGATTTTTTAATTGGTTAAACCCAGAGGAATTTTGAGTTGTTTATATTAAGATATTGCTCTTGAGTTGAAATTTGTAGTAATAGTGTGGAGGACAAGCTCATGGAATGCATCCAAGATAGATTTCTAGATCAGTATGTCGTGGAACCAACTAGGGAACAGGCTATTTTAGATCTAGTATTGTGCAATGAGACAGGGTTAATTAATAACCTTGTAGTAAAGGAACCTCTGGGGAAAAGTGATCATAATATGATTGAATTTTATGTTGAGTTTGAGAGTAATTTAATTAAGTATAAAATTAGCGTCTTAAATTTGAACATAGCAAACTATGCAGGAATGAGGGGCGAGTTGGGTAAGGTAGATTAGGAAAGTAGATTAAAAGACATGACGGTACATAATCAATGCAAGCAGTTAAAGAAACAATTCATAATTCGCAATGAATGTATATTCCCTTAAGGAATAAAAATCCTACAGGAAAATTGGTCCAACCGTGGTTAACAAGAGAAGTTAAAAATAGTATTAGATTAAGGAAGAATGTTGCCAAAAAGTGTAGTAAGCCTGAGGATTGGGAGGATTTTAGAATTCAGCAAAGGATGACCAAGAAATTGATAAAGAGAGAAAAACGAGAATATGAGAGTAAACTACCAAGAGACATAAAAACAGATTGCAAAAGCTTCTATAGGTATATAAAAAGGAAGAGATTAGCAAAAGTAAAAGTGGGTCCCTTAGAGGCAGAGACAGGAGAAATTATAATGGGTAATAAGGAAATGACAGCGACATTAAACAAATACTTTGTTCTGAATTCACACAAAAAAAATTCCTGAAATAGTGGGGAACCAAGGGTCTAGCGAGAATGAGGATCTTAAAGAAATAAGTATTAGTGAAGAAGTAGTACTGGAGAAATTAATGGGACTAAAAGCCGTCATATCCCCTGGACCTGATGGCCTACATCCTAGGGTTTTAAAAGAGGTGACTACAGAGATAGTGGATGCATTGGTTTTAATCTTCCAGAATTCCCTAGATTCTAGAATGGTCCCTGTTCATTAGAAGGTAGCAAATGTAACCTTGCTATTCAAGAATGAAAGGAGAGAGAAAACAGGGAACTATAGACCAGTTAGCCTGATAGTAGTACTGTAGTATGGAAATGCTAGATTTATTATTAAGGACATGGTAACAGGGCATATAGAAAATCATAATATGATTGGGCAGAGTCAATACCGATTTATGAAAGGGGAATCATGTTTGACAAATCTGTTAGAGTATTCTGAGGTTGTAACTAGCAAAATAGATAAGGGGGAACCAGTGGATGTAGTGTATTTGGATTTTCAAAAAACATTTGATAAGGTGACAACCAAGGGTTATTACACAAAATTATGGCTCATGGTATTGGGGATAATATATTAGCATGGATTGAGGATTGGTTAACGGACAGAAAACAGAGTAATTAGTGGGGTCAGTGCTGACATTGGGCAAAAGTGTAAAACGGCTGATGTTATATATCTCTCATTTAAATCAAGGGAAATAAAAATGGGGAGGGATGTATAACAAATGGCTGATCAGATATAGCTCATTTTACACTATCATCCAAGTCAAAGTTACCCCCACAGTGTCTGGGGATGTGGATTAGGATCAGAAAGAATGAAAGATTTGCATTTATATAATGCCTTCTACGACCTCAGGATATCCCAAAGCACTTTACAGTCAATTCAGTTTTTTTTTGCAGTGTATCACTGTTGAAATGTAGGAAATGCAGCAGCCAATTCGCACACAGTAAGCTCCCACAAACAGTAATGAGTTAATGACCAGATATGTTTGTAGTGATGCTGGTTGAGTAATAAATATTGGCCAGGACATTGGGGATAACTCCCCTGCTCTTCTTTGAAATAGTGTCACGGGATCTTTTACATCTCATGCGAAAGACAGCACCTCCGACAGAGCAGCACTCCATCAGCACTGCACTGAAGTGTCAGCCTAGATTTTGTGCTCAAGTCTCTGGAGTGGGACTTGAACCCACAACTTTCTACTCAGAGGCAAGAGTGCTACCAACTGAGCCACAACTGACCCCTAAGGAATTAGGCCCATATCTATCCAGGAGTGTGTTTCACTCCGACCACATCAGTTTGAAACAATGAGGTACGCCAGCACATCCCAGGCAGCGCTTTGGGTGATATGCTGGTACGGCTTCATTCACGTGGGCACTACTGGAGAAGCTCACACCTTGGAGGGCAGTAGCTGATTTCATTTGGCAGCTCGACTGGGCAATCTCAAAACATGGAGAGCAGGGGCAGGGTCAAATGTTTTAGCTTCCTGTCCACCGAAGACAAGCATACAAAATAGACAGAGTGAGTCTGCCACGTCTTGAAAGGAAGTCAGACACAGGGAGTAAGGGTTCTGTCCTTGAGCTTATTGCTCATCAATTTCAGAGAAATTACTAGTCAGAGAAGGTTTATTCAATCCACTAACAGGGTCAGAATGACTTGTGTTATTTTCTACATTGCGAGAAGTGTTTCAAAATTATTTGAAATTCACTGCAATCGTTAGCCTGTTCATTCACACATTTAAAAAAAACGAAACTAAATAAGCTTGTTGCTTTACTATTGGCCTTGTCTCACTAAAGCATTAATTACATAGAATGCACAGGACTGAAAAAGGCCACTCGGCCCAACAGGTCCATGCTCCACATAACGTCCGATCCCACCCCTCTTCATCTAAACCTATCAGCATATCTTTCCATTCCTTTCTGCCTCATGTACTTATCTAACTTCCCCTTAAATGCACTTATTTGCCTCAATTGCTCCATGTTGTAGCGAGTTCCACATTCTCACCACTCTCTGGGTAAACAAGTTTCTCTTGAATTCTTTATGGGATTTATTAATGACTATCTTATATTTATCTTATATTTATATGATCCATAAATCAGATCTCCTTTTGGAAGTCAGAATAAACATACAAGGGGACACGTGCATGATTATAGCATTCAGTTCAGATGACAAATGGTTTTTACTGTTAGCATCCCCAGGTCACACTATGATATGATGAGATATTTAAACATAGAAACATAGAAGATAGGAGCAGGAGTAGGCCATTCGGCCCCTCGTGCCTGCTCCGCCATTCAATGAGATCATGGCTGATCATCCAAACTCAGTACCCTGTCCCTGCCTTCTCCCCATACCCCTTGATCCCTTTAGCCTTAAGAAATATATCTAATTCCTTCTTGAATATATTTAATGAATTGGCCTCAACTGCATTCTGCGGTAGAGAATTCCACAGGTTCACCACTCTCTGGGTGAAGAAATTCCTCCTCATCTCTGTCCTAAATGACTTACCCCTTATCCTTAGACTGTGACCCCTGGTTCTGGACTCCCCGACCATTGGGAACATCCTTCCTGCATCAAGTCTGTCTAGTCCTGTTAGAATTTTATGTTTCAATGAGATCCCCTCTCATTCTTCTAAACTCCAGCGAGTATAAGCCCAATCGACCCAATCTCTCCTCATACGTCATTCCTGCCATCCCAGGTATCAGTCTGGTGAATCTTCGCTGAACTCCTTCCATGGCAAGAACATCCTTCCTCAGATAAGGCGACCAAAACTGCACACAATACTCAAGATGTGGTCTCACCAAGGCCCTGTACAACTGCAGCAAGACATCCTCGTTCCTGTACTCGAACTCTCTCGCTACGAAGGCCAACATACCATTTGCCTTCTTAATCGACTGCTGCACCTGCATGCTTACCTTCAGCGACTGGTGCACAAGGACACCCAGGTCTCGTTGCACTTCCTCTTCTCCCAATCTATTGCCGTTCAGATAATAATCTGCCTTCCTGTTTTTGCCACCAAAGTGGATAACCTCGCATTTATCCACATTGTACTGCATCTGCGATGCATCTGTCCAAACACCCAACCTGTCCAAATCATACTGGAGTTTCTCGGCATCCTCCTCACAGCACATACGCCCACCCAGCATTGTGTCTTCTGCAAACTTGGAGATATTACATCTAGTTCCCTCGTCCAGATCATTAATATATATTGTGAATAGCTGGGGTCGTGGGACCGATCCCTGCGGTACCCCACTAGTCACTGCCCGCCACTCGGATAAAGACCCGTTTATTCCAACTCTTTGCTTCCTGTCTGCCAACCAGTTCTCTATCCAAGTCTGTACCTTGCCCCAATCCCATGTGCCTTAACTTTACATGCTAATCTCTTATGCGGGACCTTATCGAAAGCCTTCTGAAAGTCCAAATACACCACATCCACTGGTTCTCCCTTATCTATTTTACCAGTTACATCCTCAAAATAATTCCAGTAGATTAGTCAAGCACGATTTACCTTTTGTAAATCCATGTTGACTTTGTCCGATCCTGTCACTGTTTTCCAAGTGCTCTGCTATTACATCTTTTATAATGGACTCTAGCATTTTCCCCACTACCGATGTCAGGCTTACCGGTCTATAGTTCCCCGTTTTCTCTCTACCACCTTTTTTGAATAGGGGGTTACATTAGCTACCCTCCAATCCATGGGAACTGTTCCAGAGTCTATAGAATTTTGGAAGATGACCAGCAATGCATCTACTATTTCTAGGGCCACTTCCTTAAGTGCCCTAGGATGTAGATTATCATGCCCTGGGGATCTATCGGCCTTCAATCCCGTCAATTTCCCTAACACCATTTCCCTACAAATACTGATTTCTTTCAGTTCCTCCCTCTCATTAGACCCTATGTTCCCTGACATCGCTGGGAGGTTATTTGTGTCCTCCTTTGTGAAGACAGAACCAAAGTATGTATTTAATTGGTCTGTCATTTCTTTGTTCCCCATTATAAATTCCCCTGATTCTGACTGCAAGGGACCTACGCTTGACTTCACCAATCTTTTTCTCTTCACATATCTATAGAAGCTTTTACAGTCAGTTTTTATGTTCCCTGAAAGCTTACTCTCATATTCTATTTTCCCCCTCTTAATTAATCCCTTTGTCCTCCTTTGTTGAATCCTAAACTGCTCCCAATCCTCAGGTTTGCTGCTTTTTCTGGCCAATTTAGATGTCCTCTCCTTGGATCTTATGCTATCCCTAATTTCCCTTGTTAGCCACGGTTGATTCACCTTTTTTGTTTTATTTTTATGCCAAACAGGGATGAACAAATTCTGTAGTTCATCCATGCGATCTTTAAATGTTTGCCATTGCCTATCCACCATCAACCCTTTGAGTAACATTCCCCAATCAATCCTACCCAACTCGCGCCTCATACCATCGTAGTTTCCTTTATTTAAATTCAGGACCCTAGTCTCTGAGTCAAATACTTCACTCTCCATCTTAATGAAGAATTCTATCATATTATGATCGCTCCGCCCCAAGGGGCCTCGCACAACAAGATTGCTAATTATTCCTTTCTCATTACATAATACCCAGTCTAAGATGGCCTGATCTCTAGTTGGTGCCTCGACATATTGGTCCAGGAAACCATCCCGTATACACTCCAGGAATTCCTCCTCCGCAGTATTGTTACTAATTTGGTTAGCCCAATCTATATGTAGATTAAAGTCACCCATGATGACTGCTGTGCCCTTATTGCACGCTTCTCTAATTTCCCTTTTAATGCCATCCCCAACCTCCGCATTACTGTTTGGGGGTCTGTATACAACTCCCACTAACGTTTTCTGTCCCTCGGTATTTCTCAGCTCTACCCATAATGATTCTACATCATCAGAGCTAATATCCTTCCTTACAATTGTGTTAATCTCCTCTTTAACCAGCAATGCTACCCCACCTCCTTTTCCTTTTTGCCTGTCTTTCCTGAATATTGAATACCCCTGGATGTTGAGTTCCCAGCCCTGGTCACCCTGGGGCCATGTTTCCGTAATACCAATCATATCATATCCGTTTACATCTATTTGCGCAGCTAATTCATCCACCTTATTACGAATGCTCCTCGCATTAAGACACAAAGCCTTCAGGCTTGTTTTTTTAACACTCTTAGACCTATTAGAATTATTATTTACTGTGGCCATGTTTGATTTAAACCCTTGATTACTCTGACTACCACTTTTGCTTTTCTCCTTTCTGTCTTTTGCTTCTATCCTTGTTTTCCTTTCCTCTTTCTCCCTGCACAGGTTCCCAACCCCCTGCCATTTTAGTTTAAACCCTCCCCCACAGCACTACCAAACACTCCCCCTAGGACCTCGGTCCCAGTCCTGCCCAGGTGCAAACCGTCGTTTTGTACTGGTCCCACCTCCCCCAGAACCGGTCCCAATGTCCCAGGAATTTCAGCTGAAATATCCTTCTATTTCTACTCTGACTAGCACGTGGCACTGGTAGCAATCCTGAGATTACTACCTTTGAGGTCCTATCTTTTAAATTACCTCCTAACTCCCTATATTCAGCTTTTAGGACCTCATCCCATTTTTTACCTATATCGTTGGTACCTATATGCACCACGACAACTGGCTGTTCACCCTCCCCTTCCAAAATGCTCTGTAGCCGCTCCGAGACATCCTTGACACTTGCACCAGGGAGGCAACATACCATTCTGGAGTCTTGTTTGCAGCTGCAGAAACGCCTATCTATTCCCCTTACAATAGAATCCCCTATCACGATAGCTCTCCCACTCTTTTTCCTCCCGTCCTGTGCAGCAGAACCACCCACGGTGCCAGGAAGTTGGCTGCTGCTGCCTTCCTCTGATAAGCCATCTCCCTCACCAATATCCAAAGCGGTATATCTGTTTGAGAGGGGGATGGCCACAGAGGACCCCTGCACTACCTGCCTGCACCTACTACTCTGCCTGGTGATCACCCATTCTCTTCCTGCTTGTGCATCCTTTACCTGCGGTGTGACCAACTCCCTAAATGTGCTATCGACGACGTCCTGAGCATCGCGAATGCTCCAGTATGCATCCATTCGCAGCTCCAGTGCCGCAATGCGGTCTGCCATGCAGCTGGATACACTTCCTGCACACATGGTCATCAGGGACACAGGAAGTGTCCCTGATTTCCCACATAGTGCAGGAGGAGCATATCACGGCACCGAGTTGTCCTGCCATGAATTACCCTTTAATTAATTCAAATTAAATTAAATCAAATCAATCCCACCAACTACACTACAATTAAATGATATACTCAAGGGCCCTTGTTTAACAGCAGTCCCCTCTATACAACAGAGATCCTAGAAACTATAAACCACAAAATTTAATTTGGAAAAAACAAGAAAGAGAGAAATACTCACCAACCAATCACTTACCTGCTTTCTGGTGACGTCACACTTCGATTACTTTTTACTTCTCTCTCATGCTCTTGGAGCTCTGAGATTGGTAAGCCTACCTGCGCCTTGGGCTTGCCTTTTATCGCCGCCGCTGCTCCTCCTAGGTCCGCACTGCCGCTGCTGCAGTGAAGGTAAACTCCTGATCATAAGGGATGCAGGGTCTGCTAGAGAAGAAACCAGTGAGGCTGAATCAGACAGAACATCTATTGCAGACTTCAAACTTGTAACAGTAGCACTCTCACCTTTGAGCCAGAAGGTTGTGCCACTCCAGGACCAGAGCATTTAATCTAAACGGACACTTCTGTGCAGCACTGAGGGAGTGCTGCATGAGGAAACGCTAAACTGAGGCCACATCTGCCTGTTCCAGTGATGTCAGTATATGTTAATGAACAAGGTTAATGCCCTCAGCAACATTCCTACCTCAACCAACATCACCAAAAAAGAATAGATTTGCTGGTCATTTACCTCATTGCTGTTTGTGGGATCTGGCTGTGTGCTAAATTGGCTGCCATGTTTGCCGACGTAAACTATCACTGCCCATAAAAGTAATTAATTTTATGGTTAGATACTCTGATCATTTTAAAGACCTCTATCAAGTCACCTCTCAGTCTCCTCTTTTCTAGAGAAAAGAGCCCCAGCCTGTCCAGTCTTTGTTGATAGTTGTTCCCTTTCAGTTCTGGTATCATCCTTGTAAAATTTTTTTGCACTTTCTCCAGTGCTTCTATATTTTTTTTGTAATATGGAGACCAGAACTGTGTACAATACTCCAAGTGTGGCCTAACCAAATTTCTCTGCTTTTGAATTCTACATATATCTTTCAAAATGTCGCTATAGGTCTGGTAAAACAAGACCTCACAGTTTCAAGCCATTTTGAATACTGTGAGGTATTGGGGTAATCATTTTCCTACACGCAATGGTGGTATAGTACAGGTGGCTGATGAATGTCTGCCCTTTTGACTAGACTCACTGACTTCAATAGGCTCAATACCATCCAGGACAAAGCAGTCTGCTTGATTGGCAGCCCATCCACCACCTTAAACATCCACTCGCTCCACCACTGTTGCACCATTGCTGCAATGTGTACTATCTACAGGATGCACTGCAGCAACTCGCCAAGGCTTCTTCGACAGCACCTTCCAAACCAGCGACCCCCATCACCTAAAAGTACATGGGCAGCAGGCGCATGGGAACACCACCACCTCCAAGTTTCCCATCAAGTCACACACCATCCTGACTTGGACATATATCACCGTTCCTTCATGGTTGCTGGGCTAAAGTCTTGGAACTCCCACAGCACTGTGGGAGCATCTTCACCACATGGGCTGCAGCGGTTGAAGTAGAAGGCCCACCACCACCTTCTCAAGGGCAGCTAGGGATGGGCAATAAATGCCAACCTTGCTTGTAAGCACTGTCCATGGGAACTGAATCCCCCTGCTTGGATCTTGGGCCTAGAAATTCGGTTGATTGCACCAGCGATTAGCGCCTAAAGAGCCCGAGATTTGGGGCGTTACCCAATTTTCGGACGTGCGCAGTGATCCTAGCGCATCCTGCCATATTGAGTAGCCTGTTAGCGCCAGTGCTAAGTCTTTGCGCCCGCTTGCGGGCGCAGCCAGATAATGACGTCATTTCATTGTGCAACGCCTTTTTGGCGCCTCGTACCGGAAATTCAGTGGCGCCCCCCTCCGTTCCGCCTGGTGCTATTAGTGACAGTTGGATGGAACGTTACCAGGTCCTTCTCGGACTTGGGGGGCGCTCTTTAAAGGGGACAGCACTAGTATAAAACTGGCAGCCATTTGGCCTGGCCATACTGCTCGCTGCTGGAGAGAGTTGCAGACCTTCAGTTACACAGACTTGTTCTTATTGAGCCAGAGGAGCCTTGGGACCTTCAGCCCTGTCCAGAACAGTTGGATCCAGAAAGCTGACTGCGTCTTACCCGTCGGCCAGAATAATGGGAGCTGCTTTGGAGGGGAACGTCATCCTGGCTGAACAACTGGCAAGGGCACAGAGACGGAGGGAGAGAGGGCCGGGATTGGCCAGAAGGAGGAGGGCCAATGGACATCGCCAAATGCGACCATACGCTGCCAGGGTTTTCAGGCAGCAGGTCTCCTACCTTACCATGTCGGAGGAGCAGTGTCTGCGACGGCTCAGATTTGGTAAGGATGTTGTCACTGAGCTGTGCCACCTGCTTGCTGGGGATCTGCAGCCGCGGATACGATGCAGGACCTCTCTGTCGGTGGCCGTGAAAGTCACTGTTGCGCTCAACTTTTACGCCAGCGGATCGTTTCAGGCAGCAGCTGGGGACATATCAAATATCTCTCAATTTGCGGTGCATTGCTGCATCCGGCAAGTGACAGCTGCCCTCTACAAAAGGAGGCGCGAATTAATCACCTTCCCTGTGACCCTTGAGAAGCAGGGGGAGCGCGCACAAGGCTTCGCGGCTATTGCGGACTTCCCCATGGTGCAGGGGGCCACGTGGCTTTGTGGGCGCCATTACAGAATCTGGAGGAGTTCCGTAACCAAAAGGGCTTCCACTCCCTTAATGTGCAGCTGGTCTGTGATCACCGGCAGATGATCATGGCGGTGAACGCACAATTCCCTGGCAGCAGCCACGACGCGTTCATCCTGCGGCAGACCTCAGTGGCTGACCTTTTTGAGGCCCCGGCTCACCCACGAGGCTGGCTTCTGGGCGACAAGGGCTATCCTCTCTGCCCATGGCTCATGACCCCGCTCCGTTTGCCCAGCACCCCGGCAGAAGAGCATTACAACAACAGCCATCAGGCCACCAGGAACATTGTGGAGCACACAATTGGTGTGCTGAAGCAGCGTTTCTGTTGTCTAGACCATTCGGGGGGCGCCCTACAGTACTCGCCGGAGCATGTGGCGCGCATTGTTGTTGTCTGCTGCATGCTCCACAACCTGGCCATTCGACGCACCCAGCCAATGCCAGCCGACCCTCAAGGTCCAGCAGAGCAGGCGGACGAGGAGGAGGAGGAGGAGGAGGAGGAGGAGCATGCGGGCGAGGAGGATCAGGAGGAGGAGGAGGAGGAGGAAGATGGGAGGGCTCCAGAAACTGGAAGGGCCGTTCGTCAGAGGCTCATAAGGACTCGGCTCCAGGCCCCTCGGACGGAATGGTGGCTGTGATTCGAACAGCGCCCTCCAGTTTGCTGTAAGCCTATGAAGGCCTCAATGATTGTAAATAGTCTACAGCTCGATTGTAAATAAAAAGTTTTCTTTATTTTCAAACAAGTGCTTCCTTCCAGCATGACAACGTAATGGTAACAGAAATCATAACTAACAAACTAACAGATAACTGTCTGGCAACCTGGTGAAACTAACCAAACCATAACAAACAAACACAGCAGGTGTGGACGGCCTTAATTCCGGAAAAAGAGACGTCTTAGCACCTCCCTCTACTGGTGACCCCTTGATGGAGACCGACTCCTCTTACGAGGTCGGCCCCTTCCCTCCCTGCAGCTCCTCCGTAATTGGACCCCAGTGGCTGCGTCAAGGCTGGGGGACACCTGCTGAGTGTCTGGGAGCGCTGAAGCCCCTGAGGAACGGCCTGGACGACCTCTGGGCTTGGAGGTCCCGCAAGCAGGCTGCTCCAACTGGGCATGTCTGCTAGCAGTGTGTCGATCGACTCAGGCATCCTCCCCACTGCAGCCATCAGCTCAGTGTGCCTGAGCCGGGCCTGGGTGCTCATCTTGGCAAGGCTACGCACCTCCTCTGCACTCTGTGCAGCAGTCATGGTGGCCTGCCTCGCCCTCCGGGGAGACAGCCCCCGAGCGTCCCAACCCCCCGCGCGTTGCTGCAGGCCGCTGGTTCCTGCAACTGGCTCCTCATCAGAGCCCCCCCCTCCCCTCAAGGGAACTACTATCCCCAGTCTCCAGATGCGGTGGCTCCCCTGAGGCTGGCACGGATGGTCTGGCTTCCTCCTGGTCGTCGCCTCCAGAGGCACTGGCACTGGCAGCTTGAGGGGCTGGCTCCCGAGCTGGTGATGCAGCATCTGAAAGCAGGGAGGTTGAAGAGTGGCTTTAGCAAAAGGACAGTTTGGCAGCAAGGGATGCAACAGTGCGGCAATGCTATGACATGGCTCCACATTGAGAAAGCATGCTGGCGGGGGAAACAACTGGAAGGTGACAGCTGTAATAGTAGAGAACCTTACCATCGCTATGGACAATGGGGTCGGCAGCTGCAGTGGTGACAGGACCACTCAGGCGTCCTCCCACAATCTGGTGGACTCTCTCCTCGAGATCCGTCAGAGGCTCCAGTTGAGAACGGCCTCCTCCGGTGCGAAGCTGCTCCTTGCGGTTTCTCGCCAGCTTGGCCTGCAGGGCAAAGGACAGGAAGTGATGTTACATGATGCCCTGAATGATGATCTCATGCCCCCCATGGTGGAACAGCCCTTACATGATGCCCTGAGTTATCATCTCATGCCCCCCATGGTGGAACAGCCCTTACATGATGCCCTGGGTTATCATCTCATGCCCCTCATGGTGGACCAGCCCTTACATGATGCCCTGAGTCAAATGTGCATGTGTGTGACCAGAAAGGGCCATGGGTGCTTGCTGACAGATGGCCAGTGGGGCATAGCACACCCTGGAGCCATAAAGTCAGGTGCTAATGGAGGGATGCATAAGTTTACATTAACTCCACTCACCCTCACGACCCGAGTGAGGTCATTGAATTTCTTCCTGCACTGCACAGGGCTCCTGGTCGCCATGCTGCTGGAGTTGACCCTCTGAGAAGCATCCCTCCAAGCTCGTCGGTAGTCCTTATGATTAGGCCTCTTGCCATTGTCGGGGTAGAGGACATCTCGCCGGCGCTCCACTGCGGCCACCAATTCCTCCAGAGGCTCATTGGTGAAGCGCTCTGCTCTCTGCCTCACCCTCTCCATATGCTCCAAGTTTTTTGTGCCAGAGAAGGGCCTGCGCCAATTTGCAGGCCTACAAGGCGCAGACTGTGGATGCTGGAGCTGCCTGACCCACCCCTTTAAGAGCTGGCCGGCACCTGGAAGTCTCGTGGTCATGGGTAATTGAGAGCACCTGCGCTGCGGCTGGACGCCCCGATATTGGGTTGCATGTTAGCGCCTTAGGTGCCCCGTGTAACGCCTGAACTCGCGCCTCAATCACCTTTGGGGCGCTACAACCCAATATCGCACGAGGTGTCGATAAGTTGCGCCTGGCTATAAAATTTGCGCTCCGCCAATTCTAACGCCCCAAGCGGGGCTATACCCAATTTCTAGGCCTTGGACTCTTAAAGCATCATTAGCAGCAGTGGGAGCAATCACAAGAGATGCTCCTATTGCCACATCCATTTTGGATGTGGTGTACATTGCTGCACAGGCAGTTTAATTTGTCTTTAACAGTTGTTCCTTTTACTTTATTTTTAACAGTAAAACAAGCGGAAGTCAATGTACATAGTTGGGACCCGAGGAAAGCGCGAAACACACGCCATCTTTCTTCTTTAAGTCCCTCTTTATCTCATTGATGTCATGAAAATTAAAGTTTGAAGCCATCGAACCATCATTTATGCACATTATTGAAAAGCATGCTCAAAAAATTGTAATTGTGGAAGCTTCTCCTCTCACCAGCCCACTTCTGATTCAGAAGGTTGTTGATTCAAGTTCCAATCCAGAGACTTAAGCATATAATCTAGTTTGACACTCCAGTGCAGTACTGAGGGGGTGCTGCACTGTCGGAGGTGCCATCTTTTGGATGAGATGGCAAACTGTCTTTTGGATGAGACTGCCCTCTCAGGTGGACATAAAAGATCCCAAAGTCCTGGCCCAACATTTAGTCCTCAAAACACCTAAGACATCTGCTCATTTATCTCATTGCTGTTTGTGAGACCTTGTTGTGTGGAAGTTGGCTGCTGTTTTGCAGTATTACAACAGTGACTGCACGTCAAAAGTACTACATTGGCTGTAAAGCACTTTGGTATGTCCTGAGGTCGTGAAACGTGCAATATAAATGTAAGTCTTTCTTTTATTTTTCAAGTACTTTGGGAAATTCTGAAGATGTAATAGATGCTTGTCACCTTTTGGGATTTTTGACTACTTGGCCATATGTGGACTTTTATGTAATTTATATTAACATTTTGCTATTACTTTAAATTTGGATCATAAGGTATTAAATCCACAGATCAGCCATGTGCTGGGAATGTGGATTAGAATTCAGACATAGCATCTGTCAAGATTGCATGAGACAATGGAGATTCATTAAAAAACATTCCAGAAAACACTCACAATTTGTGTTGGGTTGGTCCCATTCATTTGGGCAGCATGGGGATAGCTGCGGGGGTACCCTCACCTAGGCAGGCAGTAGCTCAACTGGCCAATACGCAGAGCTGGGAGAGCTGAATCCCTTGGCTTTCAGCCCAGCTATGAAATAAGGGAACACAGGAGCAGATGGCCAAGGACACAGGCGGGTTAGGGCTCACAGAGAAACCAGGTCCAGAGAGTGAGGAACTGCCAGTTTCAGAGAATTTTATAGTATATTTAGGCCACTAACAGGGACAGTTTGGCGTGCTTTATTTTCTAAGCTATGTGGTGTGTTATGAAAACAAGTTGAAGTCAGATTTACTATAAACATTACTCTGTTTGTTCACTTATTGTTTGTACAATAAATCACCTTGATGATATATACTTGGCCTCATCTCACTAAAGTGTTGGTCAGACTGACTTTCAGGTGATTGGAGAGGTGCATAGGATGGCATGTGTGGGATTACAGTATTCCAATTCATATAACAAGGTATTTCATAGTTACGGCTCCCTCTCCAGGTAATGTTATTAAATGACTATATAATGGGTAGCCCGGGTATACTCCTGATCATAAGGGACAGTGGGTCCGCTTATAAGAGACACTGGTGATGCTGAATTTAGGATAATATCTATGCAGACCTGGCATTTGTAACAATACTCCAAAAATGCAAATTCTTTCTTTCCGAGGCAGGTTCACCTTGGTCTATAGACATGGGAGGTTGAATAAGGGAATGTGCTGCAGGAGTCTCATGTGTAAATGTACCTACCTCTCATACCTCCTCAGTTCCTCCTCTTCCTCCTATGAAAGCTGTCTGCCAGGACACGTCTGAGGACATTTTACTTCACCACATACACTTTACCAAGGGGCCAATCAAACAAATAAAGGGGGGTGAGGGGCGATTTGCATCTCCCTTTAATTTTTTGATGTGAACAAATATTTGCTGACTTACCGACAGAGACCCGCCTTTTGCAATTTTCGAGTGGTTCTTGATTTAGGCAGCCAGCACTTCCACCAGAACAGGTGCTTACTAAATGGGTCGCATTTTGCTGTGAGCGGCGAATGAGCGGTGCCAGCCATTCGTAAGACTTGCACTTGCCCATAGACTTTCCATGGGTTTTTGCACGGCAAGTTGCTGTCAGTGGGACATCCAAACAGCGTGGCGCCCCCTACAGGGCATCCGGGGCCTGTGTGAACAGGACGAGCCACTGTGTATCTCCTTAACCAATCAGATTGAAGAATCGTTAACGAGCAGCGCAGTCTGAACCAGGAAGTGTCAGTTAGAATATTGAATTCAATGTCAAATGAGGTACAGAAAGCAAAATAAAGAGAGGGAAAGAAGGATGGGGTTAAGAGAGAGATAAAAGTGACAGAAAGAAAAAGTAACAAAAGAATTTCGATTTAATAAAAAAATCTCCAACAATAATTAAAGCTGAAGGAATGAGACTCCACAATTGTAAAAGTTAATTTTCAGTGCCAGAGAGGTTGTTTGGCCATAACTAAGACATACCACGCTGTTAAAAGGGTACTTAGACTGGAATGGACAAGCCCTAACTTTCTGTGGTGAGTTTAATCTGTATCTACGATGTCAATACAGGAACTTGGTGCCGTTCAATACATTTGAATGGGGAGCCAGATGACGAGATGCCGTTTTTGTGCAGCTTACGGAGGAGCGGTGCGTCTCGGACAGCATCTTCCAGATTTATGCATTTAACTGCACATGTGCGCTCACTGGGAGTTGCTGTCCAATTTGCGCACAAATAACACTATTAGTCTCACCGCCATTTTTAAAGCAAAATCTGGCCATTTTACTTAAAGGAGGGGCCTCTGATGAGATTAAGACCCAGATGCCAATTTCAGCAGAATCAGTGCTACCACCACTCCTTCCTAAACCCGTGCACTAATAATGGCAGTATAGGGTGAGAAATGGCCAGTTCCAATGATGTTTAAAGGGGCACTCACCTACCCCAATGTAAATAGCTTTAAATGTTTGGTAGATAATTTGCTTGTATATCCCAGTCATTTTTGTGTGCAAAATCACCGGTTTTGTTGCTTGAAGTGGCTGGACAACCTTCAGGATGCTTAACAGGAAAGAAAGACTTACATTTATATAGCATCTATCACAACATCTCAAAGTGCCTTACAGCCAATTAAGTACTTTTGAAGTGTAGTCACTGTTGTAATGTAGGAAATGGAGCAGTCAATTTACACACAGCAAGCTCCCACAAACAGCAATGTGACAATGACCAGATAATCTGTTTTAGTGATGTTTAATGAGGGAGAAATGGAAGCCAGAACACTGGGGAGAACGTTGAAATAGTGATATGGGATCATTTATGTCTACCTGAGAGTGCAGATGGGGACTTGGATTAATGTGTCATCTGAAAGACGGCATCTCTGACAGTGCAGCACTCCCTCAGTACTGCACTGGAGTGTCAGCCTAGATTATTAGCTCAAATCTTTGGAGTAGGACTTGAACCCATGACCTTCTGACTCAGAGGCGAGTGCACTACCACTGCGCTAAGGTTGACATGGCTTATGTTGGTACTGACAACGCTCTTTCTGAAAATGGGACTCCTTTTGGCCATTCCATTCTGGAAGAGTAGGAGCAGCAGCAAGAGGTGGAAGGACGACTGGAAGTTGCCACTGTAGGGAGCCCACAGAGGAGGAGGAGAGCTCGCAGACATTCAACAGATGTACAGACCTATAGTTACATACCTGCATTTCTTAGAGGAGCTGTGCTTCTCCAAGGAGCCTGTCACCGACACAGAACACCTCCCACAAGAAGATCTGCAACCCATTGCCGCAGTTGGCACTGCATTGCCTGCTGCAGTCAAGGTTACTACAGCCCTCAACTGCTTTGCCTCCAGTTCCTTCTGAGTTACAACAGGGACTATCAGCAACATCAGTCTGTCTGCAGTTCGTGCTTACACTAAGCAGGTGACTGATGCTATGTTATTTCTCCATTTTCCCCATGGACAACCAAAACAGCAGGATAGGGGCCTAGGGCCTCATTGACTGCACACACACCACACAGGCTCTTGCAGAAAAGCCCACTGCCTTCATGAACCTCAAGGGTTTCTATATCCACCTCAACAGTTTGAGAATTTGAATTCAGTTTAAAAATAAATCCGGAAATAAAAGGTCGGTATCAGTAAAAGTGACCGTGAAGCTGTCGGATTGTCATAAAAACCGAACTGGTTCACCAATGTCCTTTAGGGAAGGAAACTTGCCATCCTTACCAGGTCTGGCCTATACGTATCTCCAGTACCACGCCAACGTCGTTGTCTTTTAACTGCCTTAGGTTTGGGCAATAAATCCCAGCCTTGCCAGCGACGCCCAAGTCCTAATAATGAATTAAATGCACAAATGGTGTGTGATCTTGCACCAATTCTCCATTCCCCCCTCTCTTTGCCCCTGCACAGCAAGTGAAAAGCTGGCCACTTAAGGACAAGGGCTATCTCCTGCACTCCTGCCTCCTCTTAGAAACCCACACTTGGTGGCCGAACTGTGTAGCAACCAGGCCCACTGTAATGGGTTTTCGATCGCCGAGGTCTCTCTCTCTCGCTCTGGAGGCCTCGCTCTCTTGCGCAGTAATTCACCGAGTGGTTCGACCCACTCACCCCTTAGGTTCTATACACTGGCCTTTGAGACAGGAACTGCAATGCAGAGAATACTCTATAGACCAAGTTTAATGAGACGAAATGAAATTTTATTGCATGGAGGAAAAATTAAATATAAGCCAATAAGGTACATGGGAGGGAAAAACAAATCATAACACAGTACTAACCAACATATCTACAGGCACATTAAGTTTTACAAGGTTCATCCTGAAATAGGGAAACACACGGAACATCGAGGGACAAAAATTCACTGTTAAATTATACCCAAAATGCCCAACCCCTAAGCCTAGCTAGATTAGATTACGAGGGGTCAGAAACATGCTCACCAATCCCAGTTAGAAACATAGAGGTTTTGAAGTCTGCGTTTTGGTCCCCTCAGGCGTCCTGTCTCCACGTGGTCAATGGGCTGTAGGCACAGCGGGCTGCCCAGGCTGATGGCGTCTCGGCCACCTTAAGTCAGCAGGACTCGCCGTCCATCGTTTCGCCCACCGGCTGTCTTCTCGGTGCTCCTGCAGACGACGATGGTGGTCACAGCCTCGATTTTTCCATGCTCCTACACTCGACGCTGGCTACCCGATCGGTAGGGCGTTTCATCTCCTCTTCTTCTCGTCAATGGCCTGGGGTTTTGTCGATGATCTCCCGATGGCTACCCCGGGTCTCATTTTCTTCTTCTTCGAACCACCTTCTCTGATGTCAAGCCTTCCCAAGGCTAAGAAGCGTACCGATAGCTATTCCGGGTTCCCAATTATACTTCTCAAAGAGGCCCTTATCTCCCGCCAAATCAAGGTTAGTCTTTGTTTAACTTTTGGCGGGCTTGTAGCACAGCAGGGTAGTCTTTGTTTTTAAAGTATCTGCGAGATGGCCAGTAACTGCCATCTCTGGTCTGGAACGACCCTGTATTGTCTTTAATATCCCTCTTTGAACTTGAATCTGTTCCCCTTTGTCTGGGTAAACATTTAGATGGCCTTTATCTACAGGCCGATCTGATCGGATCTGCATCCAATCTATATGTATGGGGCTCTGTCTGGTTTCGTTTTCCCTGAAGCTGCCTTCCAGAACCTACTGTGGGCTGAATCCACAAAAGCTGTCTGGGGACTGCAGGGACCATTTTAAAGTGTCCCAAAAGCTGGTCATGGGGTCCGGCGGCCATTTTGTGTGTCCCTTTTTCTGGGCTTCTTTTTAAAACAGTCTTTAAAATTAAGGCCTTTTCTGCCAATAGACCCTTATAGGACAATGTTCAATTTTGTGAATTCTACAGTCCCCCCTGATGATACTATAATTTGCTTGAAGTATCATAGCTCTGGGTGAGCAAAATTTTCTGACTCTCCATAATCAAACCATCCCCTGTATTTACCTATCTATGTCCCCACGACACATGCATTTCCCATTTCAGAAAAACCCACAGTGTACATTAAGCATCTATAGATGGCAATACATTGGAATTAAAATCTGACACACACATTTCCAGGCGTGGAGGGAGGCCTAATACCCCTACACCACCTGGTTCATACATATTATTTTTATTAACAACAACACACATAATAAACTTCAACAAAAATAATAAAGAAAGAAAATACACACAAAATCACACATGAATACGATCAAAAATAGAGGAGGGAGGGAAACTTTAACTCTATACATAGCAGCAAAAATTCAAATGGGTGTCTCCTCGTCTACCCGCACATAATGCTCCCTCCACTCTCCTCTGTTCTCATACTTCTGGAAACGTTTGTCCCTCTTACAATGTACAAAGAGTAAATAAATCACGATAAAAATCTGACATACTACGAGGATGTGGGAGGCTATCCTAATCCATGAAGGGACTTCTATATTAGTAAACAGGTTCCACCACTGTGGGGTCACTATATCTAATATGTCTGCCCCTATTTCTAAAGTCTTCTGCTCCAGCGTGTAAAAATGTTTCTGTGAAACGGCAACGGCTTTTAGTATCTTGGTGAGGTGTTCAGGGAGAGGGGGAATGATATAGCCAAAATGTGCAACGAATCGTTGCAGATCGGTGAAATGTTCCTTGACAGTGAGGTGAACAGTGGAAGGTTCAGGAATAGGGACAATTCGCTCTTGGGCCACTTGAACTTCTGCCTTGGGTTTGAAGCAGAAACTGCTGTCACTGACCGGACACCAGCCGTGCTGTCCATGTTGGTAGTGGGACGCCGCAGTGGTGACACAGTATGTCCCACCTCCTATATATGCCACCTGCGGGGGCACATGGCCTTGTGGCATTGCCTCCATGGTGCAATTTATAGGCTTCGCTCCAGCAGTTCTGAACCCACACTGTGGTTTCGAATAGGCATTCAAGTGCTGGGGACACAGGATGATGTGTGCTCCCCGGCTCCAGCACCCCGAGAGGTCGGTACCCGTCATTGCATGCTCCCATCGAATGACGTAAGGTGGGACCGCTGTGTAGCGAATGTGTGCACCCTCTTGAATGACTCCAATGTTCTCCACCCTGTATACTGGGGCGGGTTTAGCTGTCTTTCCCATAACCGGCATCCTTACCACTATACCCATAATGGTGTGATTAGACCGCCCACAGTCCACTGGGACTGGGTAGGCCTCTGAAGCTAGTCTGAGCTGGCACGGACTTAATGCGTTCTCGAAAGGGTGGAGGGCTGCGAGGTGCTTATTGTCGATCCAGGAGGGGACCAAACCTTGTTTTAAATCCTCCAGATTACTGCGGCCCTCCAGAATTGTGTCAATGGCGGGGCTCCCCCCTAACTGTGCTCGGGTCGGACGACCTGCGAGGGGTTACTTTGGGCGAGGCTCCCTTTGTGAGTGGACCTTTGGTTGGGACTTTAGCCCTCACAGCCCGTGGCTTCTCCACGACTGTCGGCTTCGGCTCCCTTCCCTCAGGCTCCGCCCCTTCAGGATTTGGGTCTGTGGCAGACGTCTCCTCCCTACCTGTCCCTACAGGTGGAGAATCTCCGCCCCCAAGTTCTACCTCCCCTAAGCTTGAGCCGAGGGTGGGACCTCCATCCTCCGACTCCACCTCCTCCAGAATCATGTCAAGGGCGGGGCCTAGCTGTTCGGGCTCTTCCCCGTCCGAGTCCCAGGCCAATGGTGAAACCTCCCAGGTGGGCGGGATAGCTCCTCCCCTCAAGCAGGCTGCGGTTCCAGCCTGTGTGGTCTGTGACTCTTTGCACACCTCAGGCTGAGGATTTTTACCCTCAGACCTGGCTTCGGTTGTTGGCCCTTTTGCACCCGGCTTAAATAGTTTGCACTGATTTACGTGAAACCATTTAGTGCGCCGGGGCACCTCCACTACGCAAGTGGTGGGGACCGGTGGGTCTTGTACCGGTTCCCGTCTGGCCTGGTCTATGGCTCCCTCTCCAGCGCGGATGGTCAGACCCAGGAACTTTACTTCCTGCTGGCCGATCCGTGCCTTCTTTGGGTTCACCTTGAAACCCTTTCTGCCTAACAGCTCCAATAGCTCGGCCAATAGTGGACCATGCTCCTCCCTGGAATCTGTGAACAGGAGTAGGTCGTCCACATACTGCACTAGCTGATTGGGCTGGCTGAACTCTTTTAAGCTTCCTGCCATACATTGATGGAAAATGCTGGGGCTGTTATGGAAACCCTGTGGCAAGCAGTTCCAGGTGTACTGTTGCCCTTTAAAAGTAAAGGCAAACTTGTACTGATCCTCCCTCCTTAAAGGGATGGACCAAAACCCATTGGAAATATCCAGCACCATGAACGTGGTCGCGGATGCTGGAATACTCCCTATCAGGTCGGCAACTGCTGCTACCGTCGGTGCTCAGGCTGGGATGTTACTATTGAGGACTCTGTAGTCCACCGTGGCTCTCCATGAATTGTCCGGCTTCTTCACCGGCCACAAAGGAGAGTTTACGTGGGTGGCTATCGGCCTCAACACACCCTGCTGCACCAGTGAAGATATTGCTATCTCCATGTCGGGCTCCGCTTCCCTGGGGAAGTTGTATTGTTTTTGGGGTCGGGCCATGGGGTCCCCGTCTACTCTGACCTCAAACCCGGTGACCCTCCCGCAATCGTGTTTGTGAGTGGCAAACGTAGTCAGGTTGTCTGACACGAATGCCTGCAGATCTTGTGGGACACTTGCGACCATGAGCTCGAGGTCGTAGCCCTCTTTTGGCTTCACGGTACATAGGGTCCCTTTCCCTTCCTTTTCTGGGATGATGACTACCTCGCCTCTCTTACCCGTGCTCACTCCCCAGAGACAGTCATTTCTAAGATCCACGAGAATCCCGTGTTCCACTAAGAAATCGGACCCAAGGATCGCTTTTCCACCCTCCACCTCCCACTTCATCAGTATACACTTCCACGTGGTGCGGAGTGGTCCTAAATGAATGGAGAGAGGGATGGAGAATGCGCCAGCCTGTTCTTTACCTGTGAAGCCCGACAGACTATATGGAACCCCGGTGGACAGAGGTGAGGTGGTAGGGCTAGCTGTGTGGATCACGGTGCACGATCCCCCGTATCCAACAGATAGGTCCCCCTTTCCTGCTCTACGTCCATCTCCACGAGGGGTTGTCTCCATAAATCATATCGCAGCGAACACAGGTAAATGGGCTGCGCTGGCTCTAGTCATTGGGGTGAAACGGTCGGCGCTGCGAGAACGACAGGACCGGTGGTGGCTGCTACCCTCCCCTGCGAGATCATAAGACACCACATTGTCTCTAAAATTGACTCTATCGCAGCGGGATCCATAGCTGCATCGGTTCCCTTTTCTGGGACAGGGGCTGCGGCTTGGACCTGGACTCGTGCTGGAACGGCGGTCTGGGCTTGGGCTTGGGCTGCGGGAGATCTTCCCTTATTATCCTTCCACGGATTTTTACAGTCCTTGCGCCAATGTCCATCCTTCCCACACCCGTAGCAATTGAGCTTGGCTTGGGGAGGGCGGTTCCCCTCCTGTCATGTATTGTGTGTTCTATTGTGTGTTCTCCTCCCACCTGTGGTGGCGCTGTCACAGGAGATAAATGGTTGGGTGTTCTCTGTTAAGTTTTAGCTCTCTTTGTTCGGAGCTTGCCAGAACTTCCTTTCCTTCCAATAAAGCACTTCATGTTTGAATATCTGAGTTCTGAGTCCCAAATTATGTCTAGGTAGAAAGGTACCGACACAACAAGTGGCAACGAGGAGCGGATGAATCTGCGTACGTTACGGGTGCAGTGAGTAAACAGAAAATTTAATTTGAAACGTGAGATGGCTACTATATCAGGAAACATCGGTGATTTTGATGAAAATGTGGAGCAATGGAGCGCATATACGGAACGTTTTGACTATTTTGTATTGGCGAATGCGGTGGCAAATGAAAAGGTCGTGCCTACCTTTTTGAGTGTAATCGGGCCGAAGACTTTCAATTTACTTCGCAGCCTCGTGCAGCCAGATAAGCCAGGAACTAAAACATATAAGCAACTAGTGGAAATTCTTGGAGCACATTTTTCACCAAAACCTCTGGTTATTGCTGAGAGATTTAGATTTCACAAACGGAATCAAGAGGAGGGGGAATTAGTGACGATGTTTATTGCTGCTTTAAAAAGGTTGTCGGGACACTGCCAGTTCAAGGAGGTGCTGAATGACACCATTAGAGACAGGCTGGTGTGTGGTCTGCAAAATGCAGCCACACAGAAGCGCCTTCTTACTGAGGACAACCTTACTCTTGAAAAGGCCATTGAAGTTAGTGTCTCCATGGAGATGGTGGAAAAGGAGGCTCACCAGCTGAGTTCAACAGGGAGAGTTCACAAGGTGTCGTCTGAGCCTAAAGGTGCGTGGAACGGCACATGTTACCGTTGTGGGAAAACGGGCCATCACGCTAATGACTACTGGTGTACGGAGCTGGAATGCCGAAATTGTGGCAAAAAGGGTCACATTGAACGCGCCTGTAGAGGTAAAAAAAGAACAGACAGAGCTGGGAAGCATGGAAGCAAAATGTCTGTATTTGGACAAGAGAGGAAAAAGAGTGTTCATTCAGTGCAGTATGATGGAACAAGCAAAACAGAGGGGACCGACACCTCTGAGGAGGAAGAGGTGCACATACTGACGGTTGCAGGTGGTTCAAATGGCTACTGGGTGTCACCACTGGTGGAGGGACAATCAGTGTGGATGGAGGTGGACACAGGTGCGGCTGTGTCCCTTGTTTCAGACACTGTCTACAACAAAATGCTAAAGCATCTTACCCTTCAGCCAACAAACATTGTGCTAAAGACGTACACCGGCGAACCTGTGGTCATGAGAGGCGTCATTGAGGTGGCAGTTAAATTGAACGGACAGACTGCAAAACTGCCACTATATGTGGTAAAGGGAAATTACCCATCGCTACTGGGACATGCGTGGCTAGAGAAAATCACGCTGGACTGGCCTGCAGTCCGCATGATGTCAAAAGGGGAGTCAGGTCTGACTGCAGTGTTAAACAAACATGCAGAACTCTTCAATGGGGAACTTGGGAGCATGAAAAAGATCAGCGTGAGACTGGACATTAAACCTGACGGCAAGCCGAAGTTTCACAAAGCCCGACCTGTACCCTATGCAATTAGGCCAAAAGTTGAGGCTAACTTGGAGGCCTTAGTCGAGAATGGAGTCCTGGAGCCTGTGAGCGTGAGCAAATGGGCCACACCCATTGTTCCTGTCCTGAAAAAGGATGGATCTATTCAAATCTGCGGGGATTTTAAAGTGACTATTAACCAGGTGCTGTCTGCGGAACAGTACCCTCTTCCCCTCATTGATGATCTTTTTACGGGCCTGGCCGGAGGGCAAAAGTTCAGCAAAATAGACTTATGCCAGGCTTATCTACAAATGCATGTCGATGACAAATCAAAGGAGCTGCTGACAATTGTGACACACAAGGGGCTATACAGGTACTGCCGCCTTCCATTTGGAATTACGTCGGCCCCTGCTCTATTCCAAAGGGCAATGGATCAGATTTTGAGTGGACTGCCAGGAGTCCAGTGCTACCTGGACGACATCCTTGTCACTGGGACAAATGAGGAGGATCATCTTCTGAACTTGGATGCAACACTACAACGACTGAAAGAGTACGGACTCAGAGTTCGTAAAGACAAATGTGAATTCTTTCAGTCTTCACTTGAGTACCTGGGGCATGTGATTGACGCTACTGGCCTGCATAAGGCGCCGCCAAAGGTCAAGGCGATCATGGAGGCCCCAGCACCCCAGAATGTGAGCCAGTTACGTTCATTTCTGGGGCTACTTAACTACTATGGGAAGTTTATTCCAGACTTAGCAACATTGCTGAAGCCGTTACATCAGTTGCTATGTCAAGGCAAAACATGGAAATGGACTGAACTGTGCAACGAAGCTTTCGCCCAAGCAAAGAAAGCATTGCTGAATTCGGAGGTCCTGACACACTTCAACCCAAAGCTACCCGTGCTGCTAGCATGTGATGTATCACCATATGGTGTGGGAGCAGTCATATCCCACATCATGCCTTCGGGTGAAGAGAAACCTATCGCCTTCGCATCACGCACCTTGAACAAGGCCGAGAGTAACTATGCGCAGATCGAGCGCGAGGCCTTGGGAATCGTTTTTGGAATTCGAAAATTTCATCAGTACCTGTTTGGGAGAAGGTTCACACTCCTGACAGACCACCGTCCATTGACTTCAATCTTCGGGCCCCACACCGGAATTCCATCTCTCGCTGCAAGCAGGATGCAAAGGTGGGCTTTACTGTTGTCAGGATGCACATACGACATCAAATATCGCAAATCAGACTTGCACGGCAACGCAGACGGTCTCTCGAGGCTACCCTTGCCTGTTACTCCCCCAGAGCCTCGTCAGATAGACATCTTCTACTTTAGACAAGTGGAGGGAGCACCTGCCACTGCAGTTCAGGTGCGAAGGTACACCCGCAACGATCCAGTCCTGTCTGAGGTAATGGACGATGTCATTCGAGGGAGAGCGATAGGAGATTCTCCTAGTTTGAAACCTTACGTTTCAAAAAGAAATGAGCTCTCCGTCCAGGCAGGTTGTCTTCTTTGGGGACGTCGTGTCATCATTCCGCACCTCTGAGGGAACCTATACTGCAACAACTTCATACAGGCCACAGTGGGATGGTTCGGATGAAGGAAATGGCAAGAAGCTACTTCTGGTGGCCAGGTCTCGATGGGAATATTGAGGAGAAAGCCAAAACATGTTCCCCATGTCAAAGCGTCCGGAATGTTCCACAGCTGGCAACCCTACACCCCTGGGATTGGCCTGCAGAAGTGTGGCAGCGAGTACATGTGGACTTCGCCGGTCCTTTCGAAGGGAAGATGTTTATGGTGGTTGTGGACGCTCGTAGCAAGTGGCCGGAGGTCGCTGTGATGAGGTCTACCACGGCAGAGAAAACAATTGAGACACTTTGTTAGATCCGTGTGTTAATGGAGACACGGAATGCAGGAGTTGATTTAACAAGTGTTTACTGAACAAAGTCTGGAGGTAAACTAACTACACAAGACGCTATACAGGCTTATATACCCGAGTGGTCACTGCTGGTACTACAGTACACAGGGGCTTCAAAAACATAGTTCCTCTTAAAGGTACATACACTACAATTCCTCCCTTTTTAGATAAATAGTACATAACATTTTAAGTAATCATTAAATAACATTTTTACAAGAACAATAATCTACACATTTGCTGAAGTTAATCAATTACAAATTCAGTCTCTCTGGAGGCTTCCTGACTCGGTCCGGATAACACCTCGGTGGTGCAGTAGGTTTCGGTGGTGTAGTAGGTTCTTTTGGCAAGGTCAATTCGGCTTCAATGCCAGTGTCGGGTTCATCTGGTTCCAGTATCACCGGATCGGAGGTAGATACTATGGGTATCTCTGCTTCATCACTAGGTGTATAGAGTTGTGGTGTAGGTTGTCCTTTTTCGGATGACTCTATGATCTGGTCAGCATGGCGCCTTATTATGCTTTCTCCAATGTCCACGGTATACATCAGCGGTCCTAGTCGTGTGCAAATAGTTCCAGGCTGCCATTTCTCAGTACGGTAGTCCCGGGCCAAAACTGGTTGACCTATCTGGAAGGTTCTAGTTGGCCTTTCATTCATGCTTTGAAATTGCCGGTTTTCTACGTCCCTTCTGACGTTTGGCTTGACCAAATCCAGCCGGCATCTTAGTCTTCTATTGAAAAACATCATGGCGGGGTTTGGTTTGTAACCACATGTGTTGCATTCCTGTACGCAAACAAGAAGTTATCTACCTTATGTTGTAGATTTGTGTCTTCATTACCCATGGCCTTTATGGCCTTCTTGAAGGTCTGGACAAACCTTTCAGCTAATCCATTGGTGGTGGGATGGTATGGGGCGGACGTGTAGTGCTTAACCCCATTGTTTTTTAAGAACTTCCTGAATTCTTCGGATACAAATTGCGGTCCATTATCAGAACAGATCTGTTCAGGCAGCCCATTCCTGGCGAATATGGTCCTTAATACTGTGATGGTTTTTTCCGTGGTGGTGGAGGACATCTTTATTACCTCCGGCCACTTGGAGTGTGCATCCACCGCGATTAAGAACATTGAGTCCATAAATGGACCAGCAAAGTCGATATGTACCCTTTGCCATGGAGATGAGGGCCACTCCCATGGATGTAGAGGGGCTTGTGGTGGGGCGTTTTGGACCTTCTGGCATCCTAGACAGCTCTTGGTCATTTCTTCGATGTCCCCATCGATACCTGGCCACCACACAAACGCTCTGGCTAAGTTCTTCATTTTCACTCCACCCAGATGCCCCTCGTGAAGCTCCTTTAGCACTTTATCCTTGAGTTTGGGTGGAATCACCACTCTGGATCCACACATCAAGGTTCCTCGGCACACTGACAGCTGTTCTCTTCTTTGCGAGAATGCTGGCAACAGTGGTTCGCCATGTGCTGGCCATCCCTTCACCGTTAAATCGTAGACTCGTGAGAGAGTCGGGTCATTTCTCGTTTCCTTTTCAATGGTAGAATTTGTCACCGGTAGACATTCCACTATGGTCGAGTGGAACATCTCCACTGGGTCCACTGTAGGCGCCTCTTCTACCGTTGGCAACGGTAGGCGCGATAACCCATCAGCATTCCCATGCTGTTTTGTTCCTTTGTATTCTATGTCATATTGGTGTGCCCCTAGGAAAAGGGACCACCTCTGTAGCCTTTGCGCTGTCATAATGGGAACGCCCTTTTTAGGGTTGAATATGGAGACGAGGGGTTGATGGTCAGTCAACAAGGTAAATTTTTGTCCGTGTAGGTAATGGTTGAATTTCTTCACCCCCCCACACCAGGCTGAGTGCCTCCCTGTCGATCTGGGCATAGTTACGCTCAGCTGAGTTCAATGAGCGTGACGCAAAAGCTATCGGCCGCTCCAAGCCATCAGGGAATCTATGCGATAATACCGCTCCCACGCCGTAAGGGGATGCATCGCACGCCAGTCTGATTGGCAGTGATGGGTTGTAATGAGCCAACACTTCCCTGGACGTGATCAAGCCTTTGCATTTATGGAAGGCACGTTTACAGTCTTCGCTCCATTTCCAAACTACTCCTGTTTGTAGCAGTGCATTAAGAGGGTGCAGAACCGTTGACAAGTTCGGTAAAAATTTATGATAGTAATTTATTAATCCCAGGAACGACCTTAATTGTGAGACATTTTCAGGCGCGGGGGCTTTTACGACCGCTTCAATTTTTTCAGGTGACTTATGCAACCCTTCTTCGTTAATGACATGGCCACAATATGATATTTGTTTCTGGAAAAATTCGCACTTGGGGCGATTTGCTCGTAGGCCCCGTTCTCTCAGCCTTGTGAGCACCTGCTCCAAGTTGGCAAGGTGCTCGTTGTCATTTTCTCCTGTTACAAGGATGTCGTCTAGGTAGCATTGAGTCCCCGGAATCCCTTGCAGGACTTGCTCCATAGCTCTTTGCCAGATAGCCGGAGCTGATGCCACTCCGAAAACCAGTCGATTGTACTGGTACAGGCCTTTGTGTGTGTTTATCGTGAGATACTTTTTAGAGGCCTCCTCAACCTCCATCTGTAGATATGCCTGTGCTAAGTCAATTTTGGTGAAACGTTTCCCTCCGGATAGTGAGGCGAAAATATCTTCTATCCTCGGAAGAGGATACTGTACCGTGTGAAGAACCAGGTTTACAGTCACCTTGAAGTCCCCACAGATGCGAATTTTTCTCTGTTCTTCAGAGTTATCATTATTCAATGTTTTCTTCATGACCGGGACGATGGGTGTTGCCCACTCGCTCCAATCTACCTTGGATAACACGCCTGCTTTTTCCAAATTCTCCAGCTCTGCCTCGACGGCTGGACTAATTGCGTATGGCACCGGCCTTGCCTTAAAAAACTTGGGAATTGCCGCATCTTCCACTTTTATTGAGGCGGTGGCGCCTTTCAGGGTTCCTAGTTCCTGTTGAAACACTTCTTTGGCATTAGCCAAGATTTCTTTTAATCGTCGTCCAGGTATGACGTCATCATCATTTCTTTTCTTACTGGTCACCGTCAGTGCCTGAATGGAGTGCCAGTCTAAACGTATCTTTCTGATCCATTCACGTCCCAACAACGGTGGACCACCATCTTGCAGAACGTATAAATACAACTTCTGTATTTCCTTGCCGTTGTATACAACAGGCACCCTTATTTTCCCTCTGGGGTATACTTTCTGCCCCGTATATGTCTTCAAGATAATGGATGTGTCTTTCAAAGGTATATGCGGAAATAGCCGCTCGTAATCCCGTCGACTCATGACGGTCAGAGCTGATCCTGTATCTAGCTCCATTTTGACTGGGGACCCCGCTATCGTGAGGGTAACCCAAATGGTCTGGTAATCTTCTTTGGCAGTTACATTATGTAATTTGAGACAGCTTAGTCTCTTGTTTCTGGAGTCGCTATCGCTCTTCTGGTCTTCGGAGCTACTGTCCGTCATCATTTGTATCTTTCTGTACTTTTCCTTATTGACCTTTTTACTGTCAACGGATTTTTTTCCAGATCTGCATACACGTGCAATCACAGAATCACAGAATCACAGAAACCTCACAGTGCAGATAGAGGCCATTTCGGCCCATCGAGCCTGCACCGACACATGTCCCACCCGATCCCCGGAACCCCTACACCAACACATATCCCACCCTATCCCTGTAACCCCACGTATTTAATCCCCCTAACACTAAGGGTCAATTTATCATATCCAATCAACCTAACCCACACATCTTTGGATTGTGGGAGGAAACCGGAGCACCCGGAGAAAACCCACGCAAACACGGTTGTGTCCCATCTTTCCACATTGCCTGCATGATTTGTCCTTGAACCAGCAGTCCTTCTGGTCATGGGTGGATCTGCCGCAGCGATAACATCTCTTGAAACCCCATGTCATTTCATGGGTGCCGAAGTCCTGTGGCTTTTGCTGTATCTCTGCAGCTCCTCTTGCTGCTGCTTCGTATGATACAGCCACACTGAAAGCCTTGTCCAGTGTCAAATCTTTCTCAGAAAGTAGCCTTTTCTGTGTTCCTTCGCTTAGGAGACCGCAGACGAAATTGTCTCATAGAGAACCTGCCAGTCCTGCCCCGAATTGGCAGTGCTTTGACAGTTTTTGTAATTCGGTGAGGTAATCAGCGTTACTTTCATTCTTGTGCTGATTCCTCCTGAAGAATTTGAATCGTTCCACTATCAGCAGCGGTGTTGGGTTTAAGTGCTCCTGTAAGGTATCAACAATCTCCTTAAAATTCTTGTCCATCGGTTTGGCTGGAGTGATCAAGTTTCGTAACAGCCCGTATGTCCTTGCGCCCATCAGATTTAGAAGTACCGATGCCTTTTTATCATCCGCTACTTCATTCGCCTTGCAACATACCTCCACTCTTTCCACATATGTGGTCCAATCCTCTATATCATTATCGAAAGCAGTAATATTGCCAGTCTTCGGCATCCTGAAAATCCAAAATGGCGCCTCCCGCGCTTTTCCTTCTTCCCCGCCGAGTCAAGATGGCGCCTCGCGCGCTTTCCCGCCACTGCTGCTGTTGCCAACGCTGTTCTCCGCAGTTCCCGTTGCGACCTGCAGCTTTTCGCGGTATTTCTATTTTTTTTTTATATATATCTTTTAAATAGTTTCTCCGTTACTTGGAGAACCGTTCCCGTCGTGGAGCGGACCCTCTGGGACTTTCCCCTCCCTCTGCTCGGTCTGAACGCCGGCCTGCTTTGCAGCACTGGCCGCCTCCTGAGTGTTCCACCCTCTGTCTCTCTTTGCTTCTGCTTTCCGACTCGCTGCCCGGCCCGCTGCAGAGCCACCCGATCGAGCCCCAGCCCGCCGCAGCCCAGGAAGGATCAGTGCACTACCTGCCACCAGCCCATTTAGCTGGTGAAACCACTGTTTTTTTTTTCTTGCTTCTGGCTTCGACCTTCGTCTGAGGAATCGATCTCCTTGAGGTGCTGCCGAATTGCAGGTAAGTTCGTTTCTAACTCGTCGCCACTGTTAGATCCATGTGTTAATGGAGACACGGAATGCAGGAGTTGATTTAACAAGTGTTTACTGAACAAAGTCTGGAGGTGAACTAACTACACAAGACGCTATACAGGCTTATATACCCGAGTGGTCACTACTGGTACTACAGTACACAGGGGCTTCAAAAACATAGTTCCTCTTAAAGGTACATACACTACAAACTTGGTGAGATGTTCAGCCGTTATGGCTCACCAGAACAACTCGTAAGTGACAACGGTCCACAATTTGTATCACAGGAGTTTGCAACCTTCCTGCATGTGAATGGTGTCCAACACATCAGGTCTGCGCCCTATCATCCCTCTACTAAAGGCCAGGCAGAAAGGTTTATGCAAACTTTGAAGCACGCCTTGAAGGCATCGCAAGGTCAGGGCTCAATCCACCAACGTCTGAACAGCTTCCTGTTGTCCTACAGGAACAAGCCGCATGCCACAACCAAAACTTCTCCCGCTTCGCTCATGATGAAGAGGCAGTTGCGGACAAGTTTTGACTTACTCAAACCTCCAAGGGCAGAACAGGTTGTCCACTGTCAACAACAAGCTCAAGTTGAAAAGAGAGAGAACAGAGCCAAGGAGAGAAGGTTTCATCCGGGAGAGCACGTCCTAGCTCGAAACTACAACACTGGACCGAAATGGGTTCCTGCTACGGTGATCGCGCAGACGGGCCCTGTGTCTTACATGGTTGAGACTGCTGAGGACATCGTCTGGAGAAGACACACAGATCAACTGTTGCTAGGAGCAGAGACAGCCACAGAGGCTCCAACGGCTGGTTGGCCTGAACTGTTTCCGGATGATACCGCAAACCAGCATCCTTTGCCACAGTGCTCTTCTCCAACACAGGAAGTCAAAGAGATGGTTCCACCTGTGCAAACTCCTGACTTTCAACTGACACAGGCACCTTCTCCATCCAGGCCTGTGTCAATGCCTACTGCTGTGGAAGCCAGCGATGACCGCCGGTATCCTGTCAGAGAGCGGTGGCCTCCAAGACGCTTGGATCTGTAGGCTTAGTGACTTACCCACAAGGCTGGGGCAGGATAAACCCCAGGGTAAAGTCAGGGTTTGAAGCAGTCTACCTCTACCCTAGGTTCGTTGAGTGCATTGAAAGTAACTTACCTGTTGAGGAATAATGTGGACCTTCCATTTAAGAGGGGAGGAAATGTTATGTATTGTGTGTTCTATTGTGTGTTCTCCTCCCACCTGTGGTGGCGCTGTCACAGGAGATAAATGGTTGGGTGTTCTCTGTTAAGTTTTAGCTCTCTTTGTTCGGAACTTGCCAGAACTTCCTTTCCTTCCAATAAAGCACTTCATGTTTGAATCTCTGAGTTCTGAGTCCTAAATTGTGTCTAGGTAGAAAGGTACTGACACAACACCTCCTGATGCCACTCCTTTTTACTTGGGGCTGTGGGTTTTGCCTCATGCACTTTTCCCTTAGAGGTAGGTGTCTCCTGACTCCTGCAATTCTTATATGCAAATGGTGAGCTGTCGGAGCACTGTCTCCTCCGTGATCCCGGGACCTTGGGGGTCAAACCAAGATTTTGCTTGGGCCTGTATCTGCGGTGAGCTGTTGGCAACCAGGCAGCGGAGCCAATGAACCCGCTGGACATTGTTCATTGCGGCCCGGTCAGGCATGCCCGGACAGCTTCGCCGATACACTGGCCACAGCCTTTCTGCGAAAACCCGTGGGGGTTCTCCAGTTAGCTGCACAGTCCCTTCCACACGGAGGAACGGGTTGCCGTCGTCCACTCCCATAACCTCCAGGGCCTCGTCCCGGAGTTCCTCATACCCTCGCTGCCCCCTCTTACTCCCGTCTGAGATGCACTGGAGGATTGTACTATCCAGGGAGAATAGCAACACCTTAGCCTGTTCCAGACCATCACAGTCATTGACGGCGGCTGTCTGCTCTATCTCCCTGAAATGGACTGAGGGGTTTCCCTTCTCGGAGAGTTTTGGAAGGTGGCTCACCATCGCTCTAAGTTGTTGGGCACCGTGGGGCAACACGATCTGATTCAGGAGGGGTCCGTCGACGCCATTTGCGTCGACGGGACCGTAACTCTGGTGCCGAGTAGGACACATTGGTGCCGGCTCCGGCTTTACTACCGGGGGTTGTTCTTTCTCCGGTTCTACCTCGGCTTCCTCCCCTTCTACCACCCCCCCTTCGGGCCAAACCTCACTATAGCTCGGCGGTGTTGAGAGTTCAGTGGCTGGTGCCACAACTACTTCGTGTGGAATCGGTCTTTTGGATTCCTTCAGGAAGTCTATTTGACTCGCTTTTGGGCTTACGAGGCATACCATGCCTTTTGCCTTTGCCAGGGCCGTTCTTAGGTCTTCTAACGCCTTCTGGCAGGGGCCGTGGTCTGTGCCCTCAAACCCGTTCTCAATGGCCAGCTTGTATGCTGCCTTGACTTCTACTACTCTCTCCTCCTGCGCTCTTAGCTGTTGTGCGAGGCAGGCGCTTTTCTCCCGTACTCTCGCTTCATGCAACTTTGCCTCAGTAACCTGACATTCCAGGTACTCTATTTTAGCCTGATGTTGGCTGGCTACAGTTTGGCGTTCCTGATTCAGCGCGTGAAGCGCTGCGATCAGCTTTTCCCCACCCATGGCCTTTTCCTCTATCTCTGAAGCCTGGGTTTTGATCTTGGCTGCCTGCGCTGCAACGACTTTGTCCAAAATCTGGACTTGTCTTTTGTAGCACATCAGCCACACTGCCTTCTCTACTGACTTTTTATGTTCTTTACTCTCTGTCCACCTGACGGCTGCGTCTACCGGATACCCATCCAGTAAGAGATCGGAAATCCACTGCTTCGTGAGATTTACCTTGCCAAAAACATAATCCGCTATCCTCTCATCCATAACATTTTGTCCATTTAAACCTGGGTCTAATACATTGCAATCCTGCTGCCAATGTCCTGCCGCGGTCGCCATTTTCTGTAAGGGGTTTTCGATCGCCGAGGTCTCTCTCTCTCGCTCTGGAGGCCTCGCTCTCTTGCACAGTAATTCACCGAGTGGTTCGACCCACTCACCCCTTAGGTTCTATACACTGGAATTTGAGGCAGGAACTGCAATGCAGAGAATACTCTATAGGCCAAGTTTAATGAGACGAAATGAAATTTTATTGCATGGAGGAAAAATTAAATATAAGCCACTAACCAACATATCTACAGGCACATTAAGTTTTACAAGGTTCATCCTGAAATAGGGAAACACACGGAACATCGAGGGACAAAAATTCACTGTTAAATTATACCCAAAATGCCCACCCCCTAAGCCTAGCTAGATTAGATTACGAGGGGTCAGAAACATGCTCACCAATCCCAGTTAGAAACATAGAGGTTTTGAAGTCTGCGTTTTGGTCCCCTCAGGCGTCCTGTCTCCACGTGGTCAGTGGGCTGTAGGCGTAGCGGGCTGATGGCGTCTCGGCCACCTTAAGTCAGCAGGACTCGCCGTCCATCGTTTTGCCCACTGGCTGTCTTCTCGGTACTCCTGCAGACGACGATGGTGGTCACAGCCTCGATTTTTCCATGCTCCTACACGCGACGCTGGCTACCCGATCGGTAGGGCATTTCGTCTCCTCTTCTTCTCGTCAACGGCCCGGGGTTTTGACGATGATCTCCCGATGACTACCCCGGGTCTCGTCTTCTTCTTCTTCGAACCACCTTCTCCGATGTCAAGCCTTCCCAAGGCTAAGAAGCGTACCGATAGCTATTCCGGGTTCCCAATTATACTTCTCAAAGAGGCCCTTATCTCCCGCCAAATCAAGGTTAGTCTTTGTTTAACTTTTGGCGGGCTTGTAGCACAGCGGGGTAGTCTTTGTTTTTAAAGTATCTTCGGGATGGCCGGTAACTGCCATCTCTGGTCTGGAACGACCCTGTATTGTCTTTAATGTCCCTCTTCGAACTTGAATCTGTTCCCCTTTGTCTGGGTAAACATTTAGATGGCCTTTATCTACAGGCCGATCTGATCGGATCTGCATCCAATCTATATGTTTGGGGCTCTGTCTGGTTTCGTTTTCCCTGAAGCTGCCTTCCAGAACCTACTGTGGGCTGAATCCACAAAAGCTGTCTGGGGACTGCAGGAACCATTTTAAAGTGTCCCAAAAGCTGGTCACAGGGTCCGGCGGCCATTTTGTGTGTCCCTTTTTCTGGGCTTCTTTTTAAAACAGTCTTTAAAATTAAGGCCTTTTCTGCCAATAGACCCTTATAGGACAATGTTCAATTTTGCGAATTCTACACCACAGAGGAGGAAGTCTGAGGGGTTATAGTGCTGGAGCAGGTTACAGAGATAGGGAGCCTGTTCCTCTTCTGTTTCTGTCAGCATTCTCTAAGAGCCAGGCTGATGTGCCAGTAGCACTGAAGAAGCTAGCATGTCCCTGCTTCCCACACTCACCTCACCTGTCGCAAGCTTCAGCACAAGTACATCCCCAGGATGTGAACTTGAGATTGGAGTACCGAATGAATCACTGAACATGAGAGGGGAGGAGCAAGTGAGGAGAGCAGGAATCTGTTGGCTGCGAGGTTAACTGACATTCTTCCACAGCAGTAGAATCCAGGGATTCGGGCCTCATGGAAACTGCTCGTAGAATGTCACTAACTGATCACAGCCATCTTACAGAGCCAGTCAGATTGGGCCATGACAATGAAGGAGTCCACTAGCAGCATTGCATAGTCATGTACAAAGGCTTATCGACATTGCAGTGCATCATGGAGCATCTGACAACTCCACGGGCATCAGGAGTGGGCCTCCCAGTGTCAGAACAAGAGCAGTGACAGCATCTCTTGTGAACGCTCACACTTGGGCTCATATTCAGCAGGCACTCTCATCTGGCTTGAAGATTTTGGGTGATCAGGTATATAGAACACCCCATGACACGAAGCTTCACAAACCTCAGTACTACCCACAGGCCCACTCCCATATTGAATAGGGAGGTCGCTTATCATTTGGAGGGTGTGAGCCTAGGAGGGGTAGAGGAACAAAGGGATCTGGGAGTACAAATACACAAATCACTAAAAGTTGCGACACAGGTTAGCAAGGCCATAAAAAATGCAAACCAAGCACTCGGGTTTATTTCCAGAGGGATAGAATGGAAAAGTAGTGAAGTTATGCTAAACCTGTATCGAAACTTGGTTAGACCACACTTGGAGTACTGCATGCAGTTCTGATCACCATATTATAAAAAGGATTTAGAGGCACTGGAGAGGGTGCAGAGAAGATTTACAAGGATGATACCAGAAATGCGAGGGTATACCTATCAGGAAAGGATGAATAGGCTGGGTCTCTTTTCTCTTGAAAAAAGAAGGCTGAGGGGTGACCTAATAGAGGTCTTTAAAATTATGAAAGGTTTTGATAGAGTGGATACAAAGAGAGTGTTTCCACTTGTGGGGACGAGCATAACTAGGGGCCATCAATATAAGATAGTCACCAAGAAATCCAATAGGGAATTCAGAAGAAACTTCTTTACCCAAAGAGTGGTGAGAATGTGGAACTCGCTACCACAGGGAGTGGTTGAAGTGAATAGTTTAGATGCATTTAAGGAGAGGCTGGACAAGTATATGAGGGAGAAGGGAATAGAGGGTTATGCTGATAGATTTAGATGAGGAAAGATGGGAGGAGGCTCGAGTGGAGCATAAACGCCGGCATGTACTGGTTGGGCCATATGACCTGTTTCAATACCATATATCCTGTGCAATCCTATGTAATCCTATGTAAGTATTGGACCCACTGATGGCTACAGAAAGCATGGTGAGGCTGCTGTGCCTCAGGGTGATGCCACAACTGGACCATCCAGTGCCAGCGCCACCCCCACTCCCCATTGAAACCACAGCATAAGTGCCAAAACGTTGAGACAAGCTACCACAGTAGAGGAAGTGGCGCCACCTGTTGGAGAGATATCTCATGTCTCAGCCCAGGGAGGCACTGAGCCACCTCCATCCCAGGACTCAGCAGTCTGCCGCCACACTCAATCCTTCCACTGGGGAAGCACCTAGAAGGAGCAGTAGGCTCTGTTCTAGAAGCAACAGCGAGCTATGTTCTAGAATGAGCAGTGGGTCTGGTTCTAGAAGCAACCGTGAACTATGTTCTAGAAGGAGCAGTGGGTCTGGTTCTAGAAGCAACAGCGAGCTGTGTTCTAGAATGAGCAGTGGGTCTGGTTCTAGAAGCAACAACAAGCTTTGTTTTAGAATGAGCAGTGGGTCTGGTTCTAGAAGCAACAGTGAGATTTGTTCTAGAATGAGCAGTGGGTCTTGTTATAGAAGCAACAGCGAAGTATGTTCTAGAATGAGCAGTGGGTCTGGTTCTAGAAGCAACGGTGAACTTTGTTCTAGAATGCGCAGTGTGTCTGGTTCTAGAAGCAACCGCAAGCTTTGTTCTAGAATGAGCAGTGGGTCTGGTTCTAGAAGCAACAGTGAGCTTTGTTCTAGAATGAGCAGTGGGTCTGGTTCTAGAAGCAACCGTGAACTATGTTCTAGAATGAGCAGCCGGTCTGGTTCTAGAAGCAACCGTGAACTATGTTCTAGAAGGAGCAGTGGGTCTGGTTCTAGCAGCAACAGCGAGCTGTGTTCTAGAATGAGCAGTGGGTCTGGTTCTGGAAGCAACAGTGAACTATGTTCTAGAATGAGCAGTGGGTCTGGTTCTAGAAGCAACAGCGAGCTGTGTTCTAGAAAAAGCAGTGGGTTGTGTTCTGGAAGAAACAGTAGGTTATGTTCTAGAAGGGGCAGTAGGCTATGTTCCAGAAGTGATTGCCTCATCTATGAGAGCCTCATGTAGTAATCTTGCAAGTTGCAAAGGTGTGTCAGCAGCTATATGCTCGGAGATATTGTCACTGCCCTGATCTAGACTTGCCTTTCAGTGGCCTTCCTAATACACTGCCTTCATAGTTAGGCCTCTTTACATTGAAAACATGTGTTGCATGCAACAAATGATGATCTAGGAGACTCTACTAAGGCTGTACCACAAGATGCCTCATGGTTTGTCCAGTCATTTAAAGCAATGTTTCAAGATGCCAATTTGGCTCATTATCACCCGGCTACTGCGTGGGCTTTGTATCTGTGTTGAACTTCTGTCTATAGGTCTTGCAGGGATGTCGTTAGCCAGGGCTGCTGAGGGTAACCGTGGTCTCCTAAGAGGCATCTTTCCATTCTGATTTCTCGATCAAATAAACCAGGCACAGAGGGCTGTATCAAAATGAAAGCAATGTGACTGTTGCCCGGGTAGTGGTCATTAACCAGAATGATCAAGTGCTGCTGATCACTAACCAACCAGACACCGATGGAATGGAACTCCCTGTAGTTCAGGAACGTCATGGCATTGAGACATGGCGCATGATGGCTGCATGGATTCCATCAATAACCCCATCATGCGAAAGAATTGCAGTGTTCTTTCATTGCACTATTGCTTTTCTATTGGAATTCCAATAAAGGTGTTTGACCTGAATAAGGCATCCATGACCCAAATGATACATCTATGTGCTGTTCATTGACTTATATTGCAGATGTCCCTTGCAATGGTTTGGATAGAGCCAGAGGCATAAAGTTTCAGGGCAGTGGTGACCTTGACCATCACTAATTGTGCGTCTCTGTGCCCGAGGTTGGCTACAGATCAAATTGCAGCAAATGGCACAACTTCATTACTGCCTCCCTGAGATAGCCGTGCCAGGGTCCAAAAATATGGCTCCACGGGTAATAGCGGTTACGGGCAGTCTGTCTCTGGTGCAATCCCATGTTGCAATGTGTTGTGTATGTACTTTTAAGAGAGAACTGCTTTTATACTGTAGTACCGGCAGTGACCACACCTGTATATAAAGCCGTAGCAGCCTTCTGTACTTTCAGTTCCAGCATACCCTCTGTTCAGTAAACACCTGTTATTACCGTTGTCCTGCAGTCCGTGTGTTATTGATACGCGGACATTACAGTGGCGACGAGCAGGTTCGAACTCACCTGCAGTACTGCATCACCTCACGGGGATCCATCCCTGAAAAGAAGCTTCTTGGAGGTCGAAGCTAGGGCAACGGGTGTCGACCGTGGGCAACCGCCCAGTGATCCATCGGAGTTCAGTGAATCGCAGGGAAAGCTGTGGAGAGCTGGGCTTGGCTCCCCAGTCAAGGCGTTCCAGCAAATCGTGCTGGTAGCAGGTAGTGCGCTGACCCTTCCGGAATGCGGCGGGCTTGAGCTCGATTGAGTGGCTCTGCAAGGGGGCCATGCAGCGTCGTCGGGAAGGAAATAAAAGAGGGGAAGGAAAAGAGACGCGCAGTGGACAGCGTCGAAGAAGAATAAAACTAAGGAATTTAACTAACAAAAGAGAGACGCGCCGAAGCCGCGGGGTGCCACCATTACTATTTAGAACGCTAGGAGCAGCATTGGTAGCAAGGGGAAGAAGGAAAAGCGCAGGAGGCGCCATTTTAATCCATTGGGGAAGAAGGAAAAGCACGGGAGGCGCCATTTTAAACCACCCAAGATGCCGAAGAGTGGCAGTATCACTGCTTTCGACAACGAAATAGAAGACTGGACCACATATGTGGAAAGAATTGAAGTGTATTGTAAGGCAAATGAGGTGGCCGATGAAAAGAAGGCGTCAGTATTATTAAATTTGATGGGCGCGAGAACGTACGGCCTATTGCGGAATTTAATTACCCCAGCTAAACCAATGGAGAAAAGCTTTGAAGAGATTGTCAATATCTTACAGGAACATCTAAACCCTACACCGCTGCTGATAGCAGAAAGATTCAAGTTCCATAAAAGAAACCAGCACAAAGATGAGAGTAATGCTGACTATCTTACGGAACTACGCAAGTTATCGAAGCACTGCCAGTTCAGAGCAGGACTGGCAGATACCTTAAGGGATAAGTTTGTCTGCGGGCTCCAGAGTGAAGGAACCCAGAAACGACTACTTTCGGAAAAGGACCTTACGCTAGAAAAGGCTTTCAGTGTGGCAGTATCCTACGAAGCAGCAGCACGGGGAGCTGCGGAAATACAACAGAAACCGCAAGAATATAGCACCAACGAAATGGCATATGGAGCAGAAAAGTGTTATCGCTGCGGCAGAACAACCCATGACCAGAAGGACTGCTGGTTTAAGGACAAAGTATGCAGGCAATGTGGAAAAGTGGGACACATTGCACGAGTCTGCAGGTCGGGAAAGAAAACCAACACTAAAAGAACTGCTAAGGAAAAGTACAAGAAAGTAAAAAAAATGACAGTAGTTCAGAAGATCAGGAGAGTGATAATGACTCCGGGAGCAGGAGACTAAGTTGTCTAAAGTTACACAACGTGATCGCAAAGGAGGATCACCGAACCATTTGGGTCACCCTCATGATAGCAGGGTCCCAAGTAAAAATGGAATTGGACACAGGATCAGCCCTAACAGTCATGAATCGACGAGACTATGAGCGGCTATTCTCACACATAACCTTGAAGGACACGTCCATTGTATTGAAGACATATACGGGGCAAAAAGTCTACCCCAGAGGAAAAATAAGGGTGCCCGTTAAATACAATGGCAAGGAAACACAGAAACTGTATCTCTATATACTACAAGATGGAGGACCACCATTATTGAGACGTGAATGGATCCGAAAAATACAATTGGATTGGTATTCCATTCAGGCGCTAACTGTGGCTGACAAAAAGTATGACGACGTCACACCTGGACGACTGTCAAAAATTCTAACTGACGCGAAAGAGGTGTTCTAGCAAGGACTTGGGACTCTAAAAGGAGTAACGGCAACGATAAAAATTGAAGATAACGCAAACCCAAAATTTTTTGAGGCCAGACCGGTACCGTACGCGATCCGCCCGGCCGTCGAAGGAGAGCTGGAGAGTCTGGAGCATTCGGGTGTGCTGTCCAAGGTGGACTGGAGCGAGTGGGCCACACCCATCATTCCTATAATGAAGAAATCATTGAGCAGCACGCCTGGGGAACCGAAGAAGGTTCGCACCTGTGGGGACTTCAAGGTAACTGTGAACCCAGTCCTGCACACAGTACAATATCCACTTCCGCGGATAGAAGATATTTTCGCCTCACTATCTGGAGGGAAACGCTTTACGAAGATTGATCTGGCCCAAGCGTATCTACAAATGGAGGTAGAAGAAGCATCTAGAAAATACCTCACGATAAACACTCACAAAGGTCTTTACCAGTACAACTGACTGGTATTCGGGGTAGCATCAGCTCCGGCTATTTGGCAGAGGGCAATGGAACAAGTCCTGCAAGGGATCCCGGGGACCCAGTGTTATTTGGACGACATCCTGGTTATGGGCGAAAATGACAGTGAACACCTTGTCAACCTGGAGCAGGTGCTCACTAGATTACAAGAATATGGGCTACGAGCCAACCGCCCCAAATGCGAGTTTTTCAGGAAACAAATCTCGTATTGTGGCCACATGATTGATGAAGAGGGGTTACATAAGTCCCCAGACAAGATTGAGGCAGTAGTCAAGGCTCCAGCACCAGAAAATATGTCGCAACTGAGGTCGTTCCTCGGGTTGGTGAACTACTACCATAAGTTCTTGCCAAATTTATCTACAATTCTGCACCCACTGAACGCCCTGCTGCAAACTGGAGTAGCATGGAAATGGAGTGATGAGTGTAAGCGTGCCTTTCAGAAATGTAAATGCCTAATCACTTCAAAAGAAGTATTGGCCCACTACAATCCAACACTACCGATTCGGTTGGCATGTGATGCGTCTCCCTACGGCATTGGAACGGTGCTGTCACACAAATTCCTTGACGGTTCAGAGAGGCCAATAGCCTTTGCGTCATGCTCGTTAACCTCAGTCGAGCGTAACTACGCCCAGATTGACAGGGAGGCCCTCAGCCTGGTGTGGGGGGTGAAGAAGTTCAATCACTATCTGCACGGGCAGAAATTCACCCTACTGACTGATCACCAGCCTCTTGTCTCCATTTTTAACCCAAAGAAGGGCGTTCCGGTGATGATGGCGCAACGGCTGCAAAGATGGTCACTTTTTCTAGGGGTACATCAATACGACATAGAGTACAAGGGTACGAAACAGCATGGAAATGCTGATGGGCTGTCGCGCCTGCCGTTGCCTACGGTGGAAGAAGCACCTGCAGTGGACCCTGTTGAGATATTCCATTCGACCATAGTCGAATGTCTACCTGTTACAAACTCAAGTATAGAGAAGGAAACCCGAAATGACCCGACACTCTCTCGGGTCTATGATTTGACGGTGAAGGGATGGCCAGCACATGGCGACTCACTGTTGCCAGCATTCTCACCAAGGAGAGAACAGCTGTCAGTGTGCCGGGGGACCTTGATGTGTGGATCCCGAGTGGTAATTCCACCCAAGTTGAGAGATAGAATGCTCAATGAGCTTCATGAGGTTCATCTGGGAGGGGTAAAAATGAAGAGCCTAGCCAGGGCGTTTGTGTGGTGGCCGGGAATCAATAAAGAAATCGAGGATATGACCAAGAGATGCACAGGATGCCAGAAAGTCCAAAACGCTCCACCACAGGCCCCGCTACACCCATGGGAGTGGCCCTCATCTCCATGGCAACGGGTACACATTGATTTTGCTGGTCCATTTATGGACTCAATGTTTTTAATCGCCGTGGATGCACATTCGAAATGGCCAGAGGTCATCAAAATGTCCTCCACCACCACGGAGAAAACTATTGCAGTCCTACAGACCATCTTCGCCAGGAATGGCTTGCCAGAACAGATTTGCTCCGACAATGGACCAGTTTGTGTCCGAGGATTTCCGGAGGTTTTTGAGGAATAATGGGGTAAAACATTACACATCTGCCCCATATCATCCAGCCACAAATGGATTGGCTGAGAGGTTTGTTCAGACCTTTAAAAAAGCAATAAAGGCGATGTATAACGACAACATACCACTACAACACAAGGTGGATAATTTCTTGTTTGCTTACCGGAATGCGACACATGCAGTCACCAACCAAGCTCCAGCCATAATGTTCTTTAACCGAAGGTTAAGATGTCACCTGGATTTGCTCAAACCAAATATAAGATGAGATGTTGAGGATAAGCAATTCCAGCACATCAATGAGAAGCCAACCAGGAGCTTCAAGATAGGGCAACCAGTCTTGGCCCGCGACTACCGAACAGAAAAATGGCAGCCAGGAACGATATGCACACAGCAGGGACCACTAATGTACACAGTGGACGTTGGAGAGAGCATCGTGAGACGCCATGCTGACCAGATTCTAGAGTCACAGGAACAAGCCAAAACCATACCACGAGCATGCGCACCTGGTGATGAACCCAAAGTACAGATTGCGTCTACCTCAGAATCAGTGGTATTGGAAGCTGACGAACCAACCAATGACAATGAGCCAGAATCGACTCTGCCGCAAGAACAGGATACTCGAGAAAGGCGCTATCCAGACAGGATCAGGAAGCCTCCTCAAAGACTGAATTTATAAATGATTACTTCAGTTGATGTATATAGTACAGAGAAAATTGTAATTGTAATTAGTTATTATTTAATTGTTAAATGAATGTTATGTACTGTTTATCTAAAAGGGGAGGAATTGTTGTGTATGTACCTTTAAGAGAGAACTGCTTTTATACTGTAGTACCGGCAGTGACCACACCTGTATATAAAGCCGTAGCAGACTTCTGTACTTTCAGTTCCAGCATACCCTCTGTTCAGTAAACACCTGTTATTACCGTTATCCTGCAGTCCGTGTGTTATTGTTACGCGGACACTACACAATGGGCCAGATTTTGCGGTAAGAATAATGGTAAGGCTATCAGCGTTCACCGTTATTAACATATAAATTGGACAGCAACTTCCAGCGACCACACATGCGCAGTTAAATGCAGAAATCAGAAAGTTGCTGTCTGAGTTGCCCTGCTCCTCCACAAGCTTCGCTACACTGGTATCTCGCTGAGAGATTCACCATTGAAACACATGGAACGGCGTGAAGTTGTAGTACTTACCCACTAGATACCCACTAAACTCACCAGTAAAGTTATGACTTTGTCCATTTCAGTGTAAGTGAATTTTTAACGGTGTGATAAGTCGTAATTACTGCCAAACAACCTCTCTAGCACTGAAAATTAACTTTTATAAGCGTAGAGTGTCATTCCTTCAGCTTTTAATTATTATTGATTTTAAAAAAGTTTAACCTTTATTTCTGTCACTTTTTTCTTTCTCTCTTAATCCCATCTTTCTTTCCTTCTCTTTATTTTGCTTTCTATACCTAACTTGACATAGAATTAAATATTCTAACTGACGCTTCCTGGTTCGCTCATTAACGATTCTTCAATCTGATTGGTTAAGGAGATACACAGTTTCTTGCATTGTTCGCACAGGTCCCCTGTAGAGGGCACTGCACAGAAATGGTTTTCTAATTTACAGTAAGTTTCCCCCCACAGTGCCACCGATAAGAGTTATCACCGGGAACGTCAACGCCAGGTGGATCGTGATGTCAGTGAGTGTGCAACGCTCATTGATCACCCGATCTGCTAAATTGATTGTCACCACCTACCTAAGCACTTGGAGTAAACACCGATAGGGAGAGCTGGCGTGAAGCACCAGGACGCCGGCTCCAGGGACGTTATTTAAAGGAATCATCAGTTTAGTGTAGTTTCAGTAGTCTCTTGTCAGTTTCACATACTCCAACAGTTTCATTCAGTAATTTTAAGGTTCTTTTGTATCATGACTTGTGGCAACTAAAAAGTAGCTACATTTATTCTTCAAAGAATCAAACTGCTACACTTGGTTCTCTTCTTCTTGGGCAGTCCCTTGGAACCGAGGATGACTTGCTTCCACACTAAAAATAAGTTCTCAGATGACTGATGAGCCCAATGCGGGACCTACAGGCTCTGTCACAGGTGGGGCAGACGGTGGTTGAAGGGGCGGGTGGGTGGAGTGCTTGGGTTGACGTGCACTCCTTCCACTTGCTCCTGGCGAAGAGACTCAATGTGTTCAGCGCCTTCCCTGATGCTTCTCCTCCACTTTGTGCGGTCTTGGGCCAGGGATTCCCAGGTGTCGGTGGGGATGTTGCACTTTTTCAAGGAGGCTTTAAGGGTGTCCTTGAAGCGTTTCCTCTGCCCACCTGGGGCTCTCTTGCCGTGTCGGAGCTCCGAGTGGAGTGCTTGTTTTGGGAGTCTCGTATCGGGCATGCGGACGATGTGGCCCGTCCATCGGAGCTGATCGAGCATGGTCAAAGCTTCAATGCTGGGGATGTTGGCCTGAGCGAGAACACTGATGTTGGTGCGCCTATCCTGCAAATGGATTTGCAGGATCTTGCGGAGGCAGCATTGGTGGTACCTCGCCAGTGCTTTGAGGTGCCTGCTGTACATGGTCCATGTCTCTGAAGCATACAGGAGGGCGGGTATCACTACTGCTCTGTAGACCATGAGCTTGGTGCTGGGTTTGAGGTCCTGGTCTTCAAACACTCTCTTCCTCAGGCGACCGAAGGCTGCACTGGCACACTGAAGGTGGTGTTGGACTTCGTCATTGACATCTGCCCTTGTTGACAGTAGGCTCCCGAGGTATGGAATGTGGTCCACGTTGTCCAAGGCCTCATCGTGGATTTTGATAATCGGGGAGCAGTACTGTGTGGCGGGGGCAGGTTGGTAGAGGATCTTTGTCTTACGGATGTTTAGTGTAAGGCCCATGCTCTCGTACACTTCGGTGTAGGTGTTGACGATGGTTTGGAGTTCGGCCTCAGTGTGTGCGCCGACGCAAGTGTCATTGGCATACTGTAATTCGACAACAGAGGGTGGGATGACCTTGGATCTGGACGGAGGCGACAGAGGTTGAACAGTTTCCCATTTGTTCTGTAGATTAGCTCCACTCCAGCGGGGAGCTTACTGAGAGTGAGATGGAGCATTGCAGCAAGGAAGATCGAGAAGAGTGTTGGTGCGATGACACAGCCTTGCTTGACCCCGGTCCGTACATGAATTGGGTCCGTGGTGGATCCATTGGTCAGTATCACAGCTTGCATGTCATCATGTAGCAGGCGTTAGATGGTGACAAACGTTTGAGGGCAGCCGAATTTGAGGAGGACACTCCATAATCCCTCATGGTTGACGGTGTCGAAGGCCTTTGTGAGGTCAAAGAAGGCCATGTATAGCAGTTGATGCTGTTTCCTGCATTTCTCTTGTAGTTGACGTGCAGTGAAGATCATGTCCATTGTGCCCCTTAGTGGGCAGAATCCGCATTGCGACTCTGGGAGGAGCTCTTCAGCCACTGGGAGAAGGTGATTGAGGAGGATTTTTGTGATGACTTTCCCTGTGGCAGACAGCAGGGAGACTCCTCTGTAATTACCACAATCGTACTTGTCACCTTTCTTGTAGATAGTCACGATTATGGCATCTCTGAGATCCCCTGGCATGCTCTCCTCCTTCCAAATAAGAGAAATGAGTTCATGTATTCGCGCCAATAGTGCTTCTCCGCCTCGGCGGGGAGTCCATCTGCTCTTGAGGCCTTGTTGTTCTTCAGTTGTCAGATGGTCTTTTCAACCTCATGCCGGGCTGGGGTTGTGCTGAGGTGCTGGAAGCATGGGCTTGAGGACACTCGCGTCGAAGACAGAGTCTCGGTTAAGGAGATCTTTGAAATGCTCCTTCCAGCGGGCACTGACTGCCTCTCTGTCCTTGATGAGTACCTCTCTGTTCTTGGCCCGCAGTGGGGTAAGACCTTGGGTGCTTGGGCCATAGGTGATCTTGGCTGCACTAAAGAATCCACACATGTTGTGGTTGTCAGCTAGCTGCTGGATCTCTTGCGCTTTCTCCACCCACCATCTGTTCTTTAGGTCACGAGTTTTTTGGTGGACCTCGGCCTTCAGGCATCTGTAGAGCTGGTTTCTTGCTCTCGAGTTCTGTTGCTGTTTCCAGATCAGGAATGCCTTGCGCTTGCAGCTTAGTAGCTCCTGGATCTCCTGGTCAATCCCATCGAGCCAGTCTTGGTGTTTCCTGGTCGAGTGACCGAGCGTCTCTTCACAGGTGCTGATTATGGAGGCCTTGAGTGCAGACCAGGCGCTATGGACACTAGGGTCATCAGGTTGGTTATGAGGCGCAGGCTGAATAGAGCTTTCTGAGCAGGGTCCTTGAGTGCTCCAGCGTTGATTTTCCTGCGGCATTGCTGCTGTTGCCGCCGCTGTTTTGGAGCTACGTTGATGGAGATGACAGAACGGATTAAGCGGTGGTCTGTCCAGCAGTCGTCAGCTCCTGTCATGGTGCGGGTGATGCGGACGTCCTTGCGGTCCCTCGCTCAGATGATGACATAGTCCAGCAGATGCCAGTGCTTAGAGCGAGGGTGCTGCCTTGAAGCCTTGTACTTGTCTCTCTGACGGAACAAGGTGTTGGTTATGACAAGGCCATGTTCTAAGCATTTTGTCATGAGGAGGGTACCATTCGAGTTGGCTTCCCCTACCCCCTCTCTACCGATCACACCTCCCCAGAGGCCTGTGTCCTTTCCAACTCTGGCGTTAAAGTCGCCAAGGAGGATCAGCTTGTCGCCCGTTGGGTCTCGGGACAGGGATTGTTCGAGGCTAGAGTAGAATTCCTCTTTGGTTTTGTCTGTGGCTTCCAGTGTTGATGACCGTAATGCACTGGTTCCGGGGCTAGGGTGAGCCGAAGAGTCATGAGGCGTTCGTTTATTCCACAAGGGGAGTCACTGAGACGTAGAACTAGCTCATTTTTTATGACTAAGCCGACCCCATGGAGGCGGCGTTCTTCTTCAGGCTTGCCTTTCCAGAAGAAGATGTAACCACCGCCTTGCTCCTTGAGCTGGCCTTCCCCTGCCCGCTGGGTCTCGCTTAGGGCGGCGATGTCTATGTCGAAACGTCTGAGCTCCCAGGCAACGATAGCAGTATGGCTGTTGGGGTTGTCCATGAGGGTCCTGACGTTATAGGTCCTGAACTTCATTTTAAAGGGTGGAAGGTGCTTGTGCGTGAATTCTTTTAATGTGGGGTGGCCGTTGCACACCAGCTACCACACGGGCTTGCCAGAGCAAGGTCTTGGTCCAATGGCAAGGGGATCCAGGCGATTGGAGACAAGGCTCTTGGTTACATTAATGAGGGCTGTACTGGCAATCGACCTCGCCCTGTAGGATCTACAGCAGAGGGCGCGGAGGCAGTGAGAAAGACTGGAACATGTGTCCAGAGGGAGGAGGAGGGTCATCAGGGCTCTCAACAGGAGGCCTTATGCTCCGAGGGTATTCCAAGAGCACTTATCCTACCTCCAATTAAGTGAGGAGCAGTGTATTAGAAGGTTCCACTTCACCAAGGAGGTGGTCACAGAACTCTGCCACCTCCTGCAACCAGACCTCCAGCCTCAGACCAGGGTGAGCACGGCTCTCTCAGTGGCAGTCAAGGTCACCGTCACCCTCAATTTCTTTGCCAGCGGATCCTTCCAGTCTGTAACAGGAGACGTAGCTAACATCTCACAGTTCGCCGTCCATCGCTGCATCTGGGAGGCCACATAGGCTCTCTACGTTAGGAGAAGGGACTCCATTTCCTTCCCCATCACCAGAGAGAAGCAGGACAAGTGTGCATGTGGCTTTGCCAGGATAGCGGGATTCCCCATGGTGCAGGGCACCATTGACTGCACCCACATGGCTTTGTGGGCACCGCATAACAATCCTGACATCTTCCATAACTGCAAAGGCTGAAACTCACTTAACGTGCAGTTGGTGTGCGACCACAGACAGCGAATCCTCAATGTCAAATGCCCGCTATCCTGGCAGCAGCCACGATGCCTTCATCCTGCCCCAGACCGGTATGCCAGCACTCTTCCAGCCACCACATCAATCTCGCGGCTGGCTGCTCGGAAACAAGGGCTATCCGATCTCCACCTGGCTCATGACTCCCCTCTGACCCCAACACGCTTGCCCAGCACTCATATAATGAGAGCCCTGCTGCCACCAGGAACATCATCGAGCAGACGATCAGCCTGCTGAAGCAACGGTTCCACTGCCTTGACCGCTCGGGAGGAGCCCTCCAGTACTCGGCTGACCGGGTGTCCCATTTCGTGGTGGTCTGCTGCATGCTCCACAACTTGGCCATCATGAGGGCCCAGCTCTTGCCACCAGGGATTGCGGGACCACCTCAGGAGGAGGAAGAGGGAGAGGAGGAGGAGGATGTCAAGGAGGATGAGGAAGATGAGAAGGGCGAGGAGGAGGAGGAACGGGAGCGAGGTAAGCAGCCATTCAATCGGTCTTCCGGAAGGGCGGTCCGTGACCGCCTCTTCAGATTGTGGTTCAAATGAATTAAACCCAGATCCTCATTGCGCACCATATCCCCTTCATTCCTCCCCGTCGCAGGCCATATCACAGCGCAAAGCTGAAATGAGACACACCAAAAAAGAATCCAAACTGAATTAATAAATTTATCAAAAATCAGTGAACACATATTTACACCAAAAGTATTAACTATTCACCCTTGTGCAATCCCTTAGTGCCTCTTGTTATTGTGCCTTTGCCTACTCTAGTGTTCCTACGAAGTGTTGGCCCAATGGCTGCAGCAGGGCTGGTGGAAGGCTGCTGAGTGCCCATGCAGGAGACTTCAGATGGCCTTGCAGGACGCCCTTAACCAGCTCTGGGCCTGGAAGGCCCAGCTGTAGACTGCATCACCTCAGCATGGGTGGCAGCAGTCTGGGCTGGCTGGATGACAGGCAGCAACAAGGGCAATGGCGGAGTGGCAGTGGTGGGAGCAGGAATGCTGTCATCTTGAGAGAGGACAACAGGTTCCTGCTCCACTGACCCACTGCCACTCCCCCAGGGCATCACGCAGCATCCCTAGCAATCTGTTGGAGCACAGATTGCTGGCCTGCTGCAACACCGTGAAAGCCCCGGTTGACGGTGGCAGACCCAGCCACGATGGCAGCAGTCAGAGGTTGCATGGCATCAAACTGAGACTGCATGAGAACAGTCTGAATGTGATAAATCCATTAAGTGGAACAAGGACTCAAAGAGGCGATATCGTAGAATTAACACGAGTACTTTATTAACAACTGGGAAACACATACATCAGGCCTGCATCCTGGCATTTGACCTTTGCTGACCTTAACAGGAAGTAAAACCCCAGACCTTAGCAGCAGCATTGGCTACAGCACCACCCGGTGGACAACCCCAACCATAACAACCCAGATCACTATATCCCTCCCCCTTAAGATTTCAGTATGAATTTCTTAACAAACAACCATTCCTAAGGGTCAAATAAGAAGTCTCCATTCACCATGTTCCATACTTGACGAATCTAACAGGTCAGTATCAATCTCTCTGGTGGCCTGCGAGACCTTTGTGAACGTCTAACAGTAAAGTCCCTGCTTGTTTGTGGTGAAGCCACCAGCTGCTCCTGAGCAGTGCTCGGAGTATCTGACTCTGCAACGATGGTTCCCTCTTGACGAATGGGTTCCTGTGGAATTTTCTCTGTCCCTGGTGGTGGCACCACAGATGCACTTGGATAACTGGGGGTAAACCTGTCCTCAGTCATTGCATCTGGAACCTTCATTTCAATTTCCCATGTCCGGGAAGTATCTGATCTACATGTCTGCGTACTACCCTACCATCTCCCAACATGACCTTGTATGATACTGGACCGGTCATTGAGTCTATGAAGCCAGGAATCCACTTTGGTCCATAACTGAAATTCCTGGTAAGGACCGCATCTCCTTCTCCAAAACTTCGGCTCTTTGTTCTTTTGTCATGGTTCTCTTTTTGTTTGTTTTGTCTGTTTTCCATTTTCCTTTTTAAGTCTGGGTGGACAAGGTCAAGAGTGGAGCGTAGTCTACGACCTGATAATATCTCAGCAGGAGAGAGTCCTGTGGTGGATTGAGGTGTTATTCTGTAGCTGAACAGAACCCGTGACACTTTGGCTGCTAAACTCCCTTCTGCACTTTTTTTCATCATCTCTTTAAATGTTTGTACGGCTCTCTCCACAAGTCCATTTGAGGACGGATGATATGGAGCCGAGGTCACCTGCACTATGCCATTTTTTCTCAAGAACTCTTTTGTCTCTGTACTCACAAAACAAGTGGCATTGTCACTTACCACGATCTCCGGTAGCCCTTGATTACTGAAACTCCAACGCAGGCAGTCTATAGTAGTAGTGGCGGAAGCAGAATTTACAGGATAAACATCCATCCATTTGGACTGTGCATCAATGATTATGAGGAACATCTTCCCCATGAATGGACCCGCATAATCCAAGTGCAATCTTCTCCATGGTTTATCCGGCCACTCCCAGGGGTGGAGAGGAGCCGCTGCTGGTGCCTTCCGGTGTTCCTGACAAGTGCTGCATGTCTTGACTAGATTTTCTATCTCCTCATCTAGCTTTGGCAACCACAAGTAACTCCTAGCCAAGGCTTTCATACGCGAGGCCCCAGGATGACACTGATGTAGTTGCTCTAGGATAGACTGTCGTGCTGGCTGTGGAATAATCACTCGTGCTCCCCACAACACGCAACCATCCTGCACACTCAGCTCTGTTTTCCTGACACTGTAGGGTGTGAAGTCAGCCCCTTCCGGATGCTGTGGCCATCCCCTCACCACATATTCTCGAACTCTAGACAGTACTGGATCTTTACCTGTCCATGTTCTTACTTGCTTTGCAGTCACAAGTGCCATGTCAGTGTCTTCCAACATCAACACTCTGTCCTCTGGAGCTGCACGGATAGGTGTGCCTGGCAGTGGAAGACGGCTCAAGGCATCTGCGTTCCCATGGTACTTGCCCGCCTTGTAGACGATGACATACTCATATGCCCTCAACGTCACGGCCCACCTCTGGATCCGGGGTGACACCATCTGTGGAACTGCTTTCATTTCATTGAAAAGAGAGAGAAGAGGTTTATGATTGGTGCATATGGTGAACTTCCTGCCATATATGTATTTGTGGAACCTCTGTAACCCAAACATTACTGCTAACCCCTCTTTGTCTATCTGGGAATAGTTTTTTCCCGCTGGTGTTAGAGTTTGGGACATAAACTCTATTGGTCTTTCAGTTCCATCTTCCATGCAGTGTGATAGAACTGGCCCACCCCGTAAGGTGAAGCGTCACAAGAGAGAATGATGTCTTTCTCTGCATTGTAGTGAACCAGCACATCCGACGACAGCATCAGTTTCTTGGACTGTTCAAATGAAACCCTCTGCTCCTCTCCCCACTGCCACTGTGTCTCCTTGCACAGTAGTTTGTGAAGAGGTGCTAACACTGTTGACAAGTTTGATAAAAACCTGTTACAATAGTTCAACAGTCCCAGGTAAGCTTTTAACTCAGCCACATTTGTAGGAGCAGGGGCGTCCTGCAGTGCTTGTACCTTCTCCTTGAGTGGATGGAGCCCGGTGGCGTCTACTCTGTGTCCCAGGAACACTGCCTCATTCCCCAGGAAAGTGCACTTACTCCTCTTGAGCCGGAACCCTGCCCTCTCCAATCTCTGTAGTACCTCTCTCAGAGTGCTCAGATGCTCCTGGTCAGTTTTTCCCGTCACCAGAATGTCATCCAGATAGATGGAAACATGTGGAATCCCTTGCAGTACACCTTCGATTGTCCTCTGGAAGATAGCTGGACTAGATGAGACACCAAACGGTAAGCGGTTATATGTAAACAAGCCCTTGTGTATATTTATGGTGACATACTTCTTTGATTCGTCATCCAGTGTAATCTGCAAGTAGGCATGACTCATATCCAACTTTGTGAATTTCTTTCCTCCAGCCAGGTTTGCAAAGAGATCCTCTGTTTTGGGAATAGGATACTGCTCTAGTTTGGACACCCGATTGACTGTCAATTTATAGTCTCAACAGAGTCTTACCGAATTGTCCGGTTTTAAAACAGGTACTATGGGAGCTGCCCATTCCGAACATTTCACTGGCTCCAATATGTTCTCTCTCAATAGACGGTCAAGCTCAGCCTCTACCTTTGGCTTCATGGCATAAGGCACAGGTCGTTGTTTAAAAACCTTGGCGGTGCCTCCTTGTCTACATAAATCTTAGCTGGGGGGTCATTAAATGTGCCAAGTTCCTCCTTGAACACATTCTCATGTTCACTCAACACTTCTTGCAAAGTCAACTGTTTGCCCGCATCTATTTGATGTACTGCTCCCCAGTCTAATTTAAGTTCTTTTATCCAGCCCCGACCTAACAGGTTTGGTCCGGTACCCGATACTATAACTACAGGTAGCTGTTCCACTATGTCCCTGTGTTGCACAGTTGCATTAGCTGTACCTAATGTCACTACTTGTTCACCTGTATATGTTTTAAGATGCAGGGAGCAAGGCTTTAACTCTGGAATTTTTGCACGGTTCCACAATTTTGAGTACTCTGCCTTGTTCATTATGGTCACGCCGCACCCTGTATCCACTTCAAAGTTCACCTTAGAGTCATTTACTGTCAGTTGCAATGTGATAGGAGCCACTTTTGGAATGCTCTCTAACATGCTATACATTATGAACATGTCCTCTTCTTCCTCAGCTTCCCCGCTGATGTGGTGTGCTCCATGTTTTTTCACTTCTCTCCCTTGGTTTTGCTGTCCTCCCCCTTTTGGTTTGGATTCCTCCACAGGTGATTTCGCCCTGCAAGCTTGTTTTATGTGTCCTTGTTTCCCACACTTGTAGCACTTTTCCTCCAGAAACCGGCATTCACTCGCCAGGTGATCGCCCTTGCATCTATAACATGCCTTCACATGCTCACGTTGTGGTTTCTGACGCATGTTCAACTTGTGCACAACAACCTGACCTGCAACTTGCATAGCATTAGCCCTGTCTGAACCCTGTATTTCTTTTATATCTCGGTTCACTGTCTCTATGGCTTGAGCAAGTTCCAATGCTTTTTCATAAGTAAGCCCAGTCTCGGATAATAATCTACGCTGCATTCGGTCGTCCATAATTCCGCAAACTAGCCTATCTCGCAGCATTTCCTTCAGGTTGTTCCCATAATTGTAATCTTGTGCTAATTTACGCAACACCGCTACATAGTCCATTACGCTCTCTCCCTCTTTTCTGTTCCTTGAATTAAACTTGAACCGCTGTACAATCTCACTAGGCTTAGGGTTGAAATGTCCTTTTAGCAAGGCCACTAATTCACCAAATGATTTGTCTCCAGGCTTTTCAGGACTGAGCAGATTCCTCATCAAACTGTAGATCTGGCTTCCCACTGAACTAAGCAGAATGGCTTTCCTTTTTCTGGCATCATTTATTTCATTTGCTTCGAAAAAATAACCCAACACTTCACAGTATTCCTCCCAAGTTTGTGCTTGAATATCAAATGCGGAGACCGTTCCTACCATGGCAGCCATGCTCTCTTCCAACTGGTAGCTAACCGTAGCTCATAATTTTGTTGTTTAAATGTCCCGGCAGACTTTTCTTCATTATTCCGGGTCCTTTAGTTACCTCATCGCCAAATGTGATAAATCCATTAAGTGGAACAAGGACTCAAAGAGGCGATATCGTAGAATTAACATGAGTACTTTATTAACAACTGGGAAACACATACATCAGGCCTGCATCCTGGCATTCGACCTTTGCTGACCTTAACAGGAAGTAAAATCCCCGACCTTAGCAGCAGCATTGGCTACAGCACCACCCGGTGGACAACCCCAACCATAACAACCCAGATCACTATACTGAGATTCGATGCCACTGTGGGAGTCGCTGGAAATAAACAGACTGCGAGACTTTCATAGCAGCAAAGAAAAACGCGTGTTAGCTTTATTAACTCTCCGCATGGACTGAGGGACTTGGCCTCGTCGCAGGGCTATGACATCATCACACAATCGACGACTCTTAAAGGGACCCTGCCCCGATAACCCAACCAAGTTCCGTACATAACATGGAGCGATAGCAACATTGGCTATACATAGTGAATTGTGTTACTGTCCCTATGTGGTCTCCGCCACATACGTCCCCCCAGAATTCACTAGAACTGGCAATGTCAGTCGTTGAGGGGCCCGGATCACACGGCCGAAACAGCTCCTTAAGTCCGGGGCGGGGACCGGGGGGGTCGCAGGAGGGTCCCCGGGCGCTCGGTGGCGGACTGAGGGTGCAGAAGCTGGAGGTCGGCCCTGCCGCAGGGGCTGAGCCAACCCAACGGGTCGGTCCAGATCCAGGTGGGCCGGCTTAAGACGGTCCACAGAAATGTAGTCCGGCTTACCGCCGACATCCACCACGAAGGCCTTGTCCCCGGCTTCCAAGACGCACAATGGTCCGTCGTAGGGTGCATGAAGAGGTCCCCGGTGGGCGTCGTGGCGGACGAAAACGTACTCCGCCGCACGAAGGTCGGGCGGAATGTGGGCCTGAGGGAGACCGTGCTGCGACGTGGGCACCGGCGCGAAAACCTTGGCGTTGTCCAGGAGGGCGGACCGCTGACGGGCTGCAGACCAAGGGTCTGTGGCGTTGGGGACGAAATCCCCGGGAACCCGCAGCGGCTGCCCGTAGACGAGCTCGGCGGACGAGGACTGGAGGTCTTCCTTGGGGGCGGTCCTGAGTCCCAGCATGACCCACGGGAGTCTGTCGATCCAACTGTCGTCCCGGAGGCTGGCCCGGAGCGCGGCCTTCATGGAGCGATGAAACCGTTCGCACAGCCCGTTTGCCTGAGGGTGATATGCGGTGGTGCGGTGGAGTCTCAACCCGAGCCTTGGGCGACAGCGTTCCAGAGCTCCGACATGAACTGGGGACCCCGGTCGGAGGAGACGTCAGATGGGGCGCCGAACCGGGTGACCCAAGTGTTGATGAACGCCCGAGCCACATCGGCGGACGTTGTTGACGACAGCGGGACGGCTTCCGGCCATCGGGTGGTTCTGTCGACCATCGTGAGGAGGTGGGTGAACCCGTGGGAGGGCGGCAGGGGCCCCACCAGGTCCACATTAACATGGTTGAACCGCCTCTCGGGCACCGCGAAAGGCGCCAATGGGGCCTTAGTATGGCGATGCACTTTCGAGCGCTGGCATACCACGCAGGTATTGGCCCAGTCGCGAACGTCCTTCTTGAGCCCGTGCCAGACGAACTTAGCTGCCACCAGCTTCTGTGACGGCTTCCTGCCCGGGTGGGAAAGGCTATGGACGGCGTCAAAAACCTGCCGTCTCCACCCGTCAGGCACGACGGGGCATGGCTGCCCAGCAGAGACGTCGCACAGGAGCGTGGTGCCGGCATCGTCAACGCGACGTTCACTAACTGTAGGCTTGGACGTCCGGGTCAGAGGCCTGGTCGGCCATCATGCGGGTGTAGTCGATGCCGAGGTGTACGGCGCCGGCGACGGCCCAGGAGAGACAGTCGGCGACAGGGTTGTTTTTCCCAGCCACATGCTGAATGTCCATCGTGAACTCGGAGACGAAGGAAAGCTGGCGCTACTGACGGGCCAACCACAGCTCGGAAACTTTGGCCATGGTGAAGGTCAACGGCTTGTGGTCCATGAATGCCGTGAACGGGCGGGCCTCCAGCAGGAAACGGAAGTGTCGGACGGCGAGGTAGAGGCCGAGAAGCTCGCGATCGAAGGTGCTGTACTTCCACTCGTTGGGGCGGAGCTGCCGGCTGAAGAAGGCGAGTGGCTGCCAGGTGCCGTTGACCCACTGTTCGTGGATGGCGCCGACAGCATAGTCCGAAGCGTCAGTGGTGAGAGCAATCGGCGCATCGGGCAATGGATGCGCCAGCATGGTCGCGTTAGCCAGGGCCCTTTTCGTGTCCGTGAAAGAATTGGCCATCTCTTCGGACCAGTCGATGGCGAGCTTGGCAGGCTTGCCTTTGAGGGCCTCATAAAGGGGCCGCATAAGCTGGGCTGCCCGGGGAACGAAGCGATGATAAAAGTTCACCATGCCCAAAAACTCCTGCAGGGCCTTCACGGTGAGGGGTCGTGGAAAATCCTTCACGGCCTCCACTTTCGACAGCAGTGGCACCGCCCCGTCCTTCGTGATGCGGTGCCCGAGAAAGTCGATCGAGGACAGCCCAAACTGGCACTTGGCCAGATTGACGATTAGGCCGTGCTGGCTGAGGCGTTCGAAGAGAGTCCGGAGGTGGGACACATGCTCCGTCCTGGAGGCGCTGGCGATGAGAATGTCGTCCAGGTAGATGAACAGGAATGGCAGGTCCCATAACACGGTGTCCATTAGGCGTTGAAAAGCCTGAGCATGCGGAGGAATTCGAACAGCCCGAACGGGGTGATCACCGCGGTTTTCGGGACGTCCTGCGACCGAACGGGGACCTGGTGGTAACCCCGAACAAGGTCCACTTTAGAGAAAACAACTTTCCCGGCCAGGCGGGCGGAAAAGTCCTGGATGAGTGGAATCGGGTAGCGGTCGGGGGTCGTAGCATCGTTGAGGCGTCGGTAATCGCCACACGGGCGCCAATCACCGCCTGGTTTCGGTGCGATGTGGAGGGGCGAGGCCCACGGACTGTTCGACCGGCGAATGATGCCGAGGCGCTCCATCATGTCGAACTCGGCTTTAGCGATGGTGAGTTTCCCCGGGTCGAGGCGCCGAGCGTGGGCATAGACAGGCGGACCGGTGGTCGGGATGTGGTGTTCTACCCTGTGCTTGGTGGCGGCGGACGAGAAAGTGGGCTTCGTGAGGTCCGGGAACCCGGCGAGGAGGCAGGAAAATTCGTCAGAGGCCGAGAGTGCGCTGGACAACTTTGTCGTGCCGGAACCACTGAGCGAACACGGGAGCGAACTGAAAGTCTCAGCTTTGATGAGACGTCGGTTCTTGACGTCCACCAAAAGGCCATTGGCGCAGAGGAAGTCAGCGCCGAGAAGGGGGGTGGACACTTTCGCTGTAACAAAGTCCCAAGCGAAACGCTGCCCACCAAAACACAGTGCCACGCTCCGTTTCCCGAAAGTACTGATGGAACTGCCGTTGGCGGCTTCGAGGGCGGCGCCGTGGTTCCCTCCCTGTATGTCTACGGATGACGCGGGCTGGACGCTCACCTGGGCACCCATGTCGCAGAGGAAACAACGTCCAGAGTCAGTGTCCGTAATGAATAACAGACTACCTGAACGGCCGACAGCCATGGTAGCTAATGAGTGGGCCTTCGCGTTTCCCGACGCGGTAAAACTGCATGGGGGCTGGCACTTCTTAGCGTTGGGGCTGAACTGCGCGTGGTAGAAGCACATGCTTGGGGGCTGCTGCCGTTGGGCTGTGGCGCTGGGGGCAGGGCCCCGCATGGCCACGCAGTACTGTTGCCCGGCGGAGAAAAATTTGTCGGCCTCCTTGGCCAGGGCGCGGAAATCACTAATATGAGAGTTGGCTAAAGCCGACCGTGCCTGCCCTGGCAGCTGTTGCAGGAACAGTTCTCTGAAGAGGAAGCACGGCTTGTGCTTGCCCAGGAGGGTTAACATGTGGTCCATCAGTTCTGAGGGCTTGGAGTCGCCAAGCCCGGGTAGAGAGAGAAGCTGGCATGCGCACTCGGGTTCTGTTAGTCCAAAAGTCTCTAGGAGGTGCGTTCTCAGCGTCGCAAATTTGTGGTGCTCCGGGGGGGTCCTCGAGCAGGCTCACGACTCTGGCCGCGGTGCAGCTGCCGAGAGCAGAGACGACGTAATAATACTTCGTGTCGTCCGCGGTGATGTCCCGGAGTGTAAACTGAGCCTCGGCCTGGGCGAACCAAGCGGCAGCCTGCCGTTCCCAAAACTCCGGTAATTTGAGAGAAACAGCGTTCGTCGCCATCTTGGATAAAGTCTTTGGAAACGTCCAAAAGAGAAACGGGGTCACCAATGTGGGAGTCGCTGGAAATAAACAGACTGCGAGACTTTCATAGCAGCAAAGAAAAATGCGTGTTAGCTTTATTAACTCTCCGCATGGACTGAGGGACTCGGCCTCGTCGCAGGGCTATGACGTCATCACACAATCGACGACTCTTAAAGGGACCCTGCTCCGATAACCCAACCAAGTTCCGTACATAACGTGGAGCGATAACAACATTGGCTATACATAGTGAATTGTGTTACTGTCCCTATGTGGTCTCCGCCACACCACCAAGCATAGACTACATTACAGCACTAAGACGTTGCGTTGCTTCTGCCTGTGCTGCAATGGAAGCTGCCAGATCGCCCATCACACGCGGCATCAGGTCTGGGTCGCCACGATCTCTCTGGAAGTCCACCATCCTTTGCAGACTGGAAATGATGGGCTCGATGGTGTGCGCAGAGCCTTATGCAATGTTGGAGATGGACTCCTCCACGCTCCTTGCCATTGCTGAGCTGCTCTCGGGCACCCTCGCCATTGCACCTATCATCTCCGTGTGCATGCCCATCACCTTTCTTCTAAACGCCTCCCCATCAGGTACTCATCTGTGTCCTATGCAGCAGAAATCGCTCGTGAACTGGCCCTCCGGGGAGCTGGCCCCCGATCTACCCTTTCCCCCTGGCCTTGCTGCATCCCACTCGTTCCCAGTGCCTCACCCTGTGCAGGTCCCGCCACTATACTAGTCTCTAAAGAACGCATAGTGCCAGTATCTGAGCTGGTGCCTGCGGGTGAGACATACAGTGGTGCGGTGTGTTCTTCCTCCTCCTCTTGTCCCGCCTGGCTCTCTACGGTGCCCTCAGGGATAGGCTGCTCAGGTGCTTGCTGATTAACTGAAAGCATAAAGGCACAAGAGTCAGGTTAAGTTGAGGGAAGGGGGGCAGAAAGGGACAAATGCAGGCATACAGCATGATTAGCTGGAAAGTGGGAAATGCTTGTGGGGTGAGGGGGGAGTGGGATGTGAGAAGAAGGAGTAGGGATGAACATACTGTTGTTGTCCCCAAAGAGGTCAATGTCGCCGGAGGCCACGGCGCCCACCACCTGGTGCCCAATAATCTGCAGCACTCTATTTTCCAGTGCAGACAGTGGTTGGGTGTCGGTTTGTCACCCACCTGTGCACTCCTGCTCCCTCCTGTTGTGAGCCACCTTGGCCTGCAAGAGAAAGGAAAGTGTGTGTTTGAGTGTGGAACATTGTGGTTGGGTGATGCGCCTGCCATAGTTGAATAGCTCTCATTGTGTGCCAGGTGTGAGATGTGGGTGTGAGTGTTGGTAGGTATAAATTGTTGGTGGGTGAGTGCTGGGGGTGTGGTGCTTTGGGCAGTGTGTGAAGGCTGTGGTTCAGATGGCGGTATGTAGCATTTGTTGAAGCATTCACTCACCCTGACCATCCGAGTGAGGTTGTTTAATTTCTTCCTGCACTGTGTGTGGGTCTTGGGGGCCACAGTGCTGCCCGAGACCTGCTGGGCTACCTTCCTCCACATGGTGTGGAAGACTTGTGGTGAGGGCCTCCTGCCACTTGCCAGATAGAGCACCACCCTCCATCTCTCCACAGCGAAAACCAATGCTTCCAATGCTTCATTGCAGAATCTGTGGGCTTTCTCCCTGAGCCGTGAATCTGCCATGAGTACAACTGGTTCAGTCCTCTGGCTCCTTCTCCTTGTCTTGCTTCTGCTTGCTGAGGCAGCAGCACAGCCAGCAATGCTGAGAATGAGGTGCTGCAGCATCAATGAACCTCCCCTTTAAGTACTGAAAAAAGCCTGTGGCAATCATGACTTGCAATTAGACTGCACTGATATTGGTCCACCTTTTGAGTGTAACGTCAATGAGCTTGGGCTTTAAGACTTGAATTAGGAATCCAATCATTTTTTGAGCAGTGAGCACAAATTTTGCATGCAGTCCAACTTTTCTACTGACACTGCCCATTCCTTGGCTATAATGAATTTCTATCCCAATGTCTTTAACAGCCATTACAGATGGATGGACTGACCGCACTGTGCAATCCCAATGTGAACAACATGATTTCACATGAGGACTCATTAGATTAGAATTAGCATGATATTTAAATTATGCTCCTGAATGCTCTAACAATGACATTTAAATGATGCTCCTGACTGATTGCTCTACAGAGAGCTGGCAAGGACTCAATGGGCCAAATGGCCTCCTTCTGTGCTGTTATGACTCTATGGGGGCAAAATTGGGGTGCTTAGGGGCGCTAACTTCACTAACTACTTTTAGCGCCCCAAAAAAGTTAGCGCCCCCACAGCCGAAATTCACTGGTAGCGCCCCAAGAAGGAGGTGGGGCGCTATTGGAAGCACTCCCCCTCCCTCTTGGGGCGCTGTGAGTGAATATCGCGGCGCTACGTGCCGCAGCGCCATGTGCTGTGGCACATCGCGCCGCAGTACTGCAGGTATTCCTCCCCTTATTAAAGGGGAGGGGACTAGCTCAGCGCGAACTGGGGTCCACCTGAGCCACCAGGAATGGGAGTGCCGGCACCTCATGGGGGGGCTTCACAGGAGACCGGGGGCAGGTGCTGGCAGGTGACTAGCAACAAAAATGGCCGCCCGGCACCTCCCCTTTAATTTGCGCCGTCCTGGCCACAGGTAGGCTCCCCTGACCCTGTCGGACATAGCGTCTGGGATAAGTTAGGGGGCGCTACCGAAGATCGTGGCCGGGGCGCGAGCAGTGCGCTGTGCACGGCGATGACGTCTTCGCCAGAGGCACAGCGCCGCGGGGCGTTAACGGTTACCGCCGCTGCTAACCTCCCGCTGAATTTCGCGGGAGGCATTAACGGCACCGCGCCCGGGCGCTAGTTGCTTTGCGCCCCGTTGGCGCCCTCTTAGGGCGCTAACGGGAGACGCAAATCAACCGAATTTCTCCCCCTATGACTCTACATGAGAACAATTACCCCAGAGTCAACCCTAATGCAGGGAGCTAACAAATTCCATTAACACTCCATGTGTGGCCCAGCATGACCATATCTGCCCTCTGATTTGAAAATTTTGCCCTGAATGCTGTTAATGCCACATTACGAGTTTAAGAGAGCATTAGATATTTTCTACCACCGGGCTAAAAGCATCAATTGGCCAAATCAAATTCATTGAAGTCAGAAGCTATTTTCAGCCAGAAATTAATACCGTGTAAACTGTGCATGAATCTTGACACAATGGAATATGCAGTGAAATGGATGGGGTGAACGAACAGACCAGAGAAGGATGGAAGAAGAAAGGCTAAGGCATCACGTGGAGAAATGGTCAAAAGACCGAGCAGTCGATTTTGACTTTTGGGCGACTGATCATTTAAATCTGGAAGGCAAACTGCAGGGTGCCAAACAGAATTCACGATGCAGCTTGCTTAAGGCCTCAAGATCGGGCTGGGGAGGTCGCCAGCAAGGTAAATTGAGGGTTGGGGTGGCGTCCCAGGGTGTTTGAGGCCCAGATTATTTTTGTTGCTCCTGCTTCTCCAGGGCCCACAAAGATATTTCAACACTTACCTTGGACAAGGCCTCTTTGGTTCCATCACCCGTGGAACTGTTCGGAGTGTGCTCGGAGCAGGCTCTGACCAGTTCCAACCTAAAATGGCAATTGCCATCCTATTTACATCATAGGACCCCAATTTGCATATTAGAAGGGACCTATCGTCTGAAGCAGGCGGGCTCATTGGACACCCAGAGGTAGGCCCTCTTCAAAATGGCTACCGATCCAATTTTGATGCCATTACCGCCCCTTAATGCCAGGCAAGAAGTAGTGAAAATCGACCTCAGAGGATCTGATATCATTCAGGCTAAGATGGGAAATCTTCAGTGATTCCATATTCTCGTCCAGCACATCATATGCCTGCTTGACATTCAGGTAATTTGTAGGTTGCCTTTCCCCACAGTAAAGAACACTGTAGGAATCGTCAGATCCCTAACTGAAGCACTGAGGTCGAGTCAGTCCGATAATAAAACGAAATTTAATAGAAACTAGAGGACAAACAATTGCATGCAGGAGAAATAATCAACAGGTCTTTTCTGGTGCTGGTTTCACGAGGTCTGAGATGGGAACCTCCCACTCTCTGACGTCATGATGTCATCACGCTTCCCGCCGTTCAGGGCGTCACGTGACCAACGTGATGACGTCATCGCGCTGATTCTGGGGCTTATCCAGAACGGCTATTTACATACAGTAAACAAACATAGATGCTGTAGCACTCTGTTAAAGGCAGTTATACATTTATACAGGAGTTCGTTGGCTTTGCCACATGCGTCCCCCCAGAAGTGTCTTTAACCTCAAAAGTCAATCGCAGAGGAGGTCGGACAAGCCTGTCCGAATGACTCCGATATTCCCAGAGAGGAATGGGCTGGTCAGACGATGAGCTGGTCTGCGGAACAGTCGGGTCAGGCGAGGTGGTTACGGGCGGCCGCCCACGACGCGGTGGCTGCGCTGCCTCGACCAGTTGCTCAAGGTCCAGGTGTGCGGCCTTGAGGCGGTCCACGGAAATGTGGTCAGGCTTGCCCCCGACGTCCACTAGAAAACTCTTGGCGCCCGCCTGCAATACCTGGAAAGGGCCTGTATATGGAGGTGTGAGAGGACTACGGTGGGCGTCATGCCGGACGAAAACGAATTTAGCCCGCATAAGCTCCGGTGGAACGTGGGACGCGGGCAACCCGTGATGCGACGTCGGAATGGGCCGGAAAGATTGCGCTGCGGCCCGGTGAGCCTCCAGTTGTTCAGCTGCCGACCAAGGATGCGTTGGTGATGGAAGAAACTCGCCGGGCACCTGGAGTGGCTGGCCATAAACCAGTTCGGCGGCCGATGCCTGCAGGTCCACTTTAGGCGCTGTGCGTAACCTGAGCATCACCCACGGCAGCTTGTCCATCCACGCGGTCCCCTGGAGGGTGACCCTCAGCGACGCCATCAAGGACCGATGAAAACGTTTGCATAATCCATTGGCCTGCGGATGGTAAGCCGTGGTCCGATGGAGCTTGGTGCCCAAACCCAAGGCTACGGCATTCCACAAAGCGGACGAGAATTGCGGCCCGCGATCCGACAAAATATCAGAGGGAACGCCGAAACGTGCAACCCAGGATGAAAGAAAAGCCCGGGCGACATCCGCGGAGGTGGTGGACGTCAAAGGAATGGCCTCCGGCCACCTGGTGGTACGGGTGACTATGGTCAGAAGATGTGTGAAACCTTGTGATGGCGGTAGTGGGCCCACAAGGTCGACATGGACGTGATCAAAACGCCTCTCCGGTACCTCGAATACGGTGATGGGAGCTTTGACGTGGCGCTGCACCTTAGCCCTCTGGCACACGATGCAGGTGTTGGCCCAGGCACGGACATCTTTTTGCATTCCCCTCCAGACGAACTTGGACGCCAGCAATTTTTGTGAAGCCC